>NC_044988.1:34466406-35209277 GCF_008728515.1 Papio anubis
ACCTCTCTGTTCTCGCAGCTCTGATATCCAGCTGGGGTCTTCCATTGGCTGATCCACCAGAAAGCCAGAAGACAATGGAGCTAGGTCTGTGTAGTCTGTAGAGGTCAGCCTCCTAGGCACAGTGCCTGGAGGGATAAATAGAAAATATCCAGCACACTGTTTCTACAACCTTGGGTTTATTGTGTTTGGAAGCCTAGATCCAAAGAAAGGAATGGTTCCACTAGAAGACCCAGTCACTGAATTGAACTGAATTTCAATTCACTGACTGGAAAGCTGAAACTGCCCTCTGGTCATTTTGATTCCTCACAGCGATAGAATGGTATGATTGATCCCAATTACCAAAAGGAAATTGGGTTACATCTATATATTGAGGGCAAGAAGAACTATGCGTGACACCTGGAGATTCACTGGGCATTTCTTAATACTGCCATGTGCCATAATAATGATTATCAGATAACTGAAGTAATGCAGAAATTTCAGATCATGCAGAAATTAAATTGTTGAAGCATACCAGATAAAAAAATCCTGATCTACCTAGGTGTTGGCATAGGGCAGGGGAAATGTAAGTAAATGCGTAGGAAGCTATGATTATTAATTTTAGCCTTGCAACAAGCTCTAGAGGCAGGAATTATAGCAGCTCTCCATCTAAAATGTTAATTACTTCTTCCCTGACCCTCTTTTCCTATTACCCTGCATAAAGAGTACAATTTAGTTTCTAGATGAGAATGTACGTGAACTGACATCCCCTCAAGGCAATATGGCGGCTGATGGGGCTTGTTAAAGAAAATCAAAGCTGGACAATAGTTGTAGCAGTAAAAATAGATTTTTATTCAGCAACTTTTGAAATAGGGGGGAAGAGGCCTTGGTAAAGAACTGGGCTCAATTCTGAATACAGTAAGGATAAGTGGGGATTTATAGCCGAGAAGCAGGTTGTGTGGGTGGCAGTGCAGTCTGTGGATGGAAAATTACTAAGAAGAGACATCAAGGGTAGGGGAAATCCTTGCTAAACTAACCTAACAAGATTCTTGCTGAAGGCAGGCCAGGGTATCAGACATCACCTGGGGGCTGGTGGGGGTAAGGAATTTGATCAGATATAGAGGGTGGTCAAATATTCAGGGTGGGAAGATCCTCTCTAAACTGACTTAGGAGGATTCTTGCTAACACTGACTCTGCAAGGATGAACACTGCAGCCCAATGTCAAGATCTAATCAAGGAGATAGCTTAGAGGAGCCTGACAAAAGTTTGGTCGATGAGAAATCTTGTCACACTCTGTTATTCTCATATGTAAGGAATGAGCTTCTCTTCATCTGAGCAAAGGAAAATTATAAATTCTGGGTGACAAAACAAAGACTGTCTAGGTTTTCTGTTTGCCTTCCATCATATTCATTCTCCTTGCTTCCCTGCCCTGTTCTATACCCGAAAGCTGACCTCTTTGGACGGCACCACCTGGGCTCTCCTCAGCTGGTTTCCATTTGGGTTTGGATAGCGGGAGGCATTCAGGGAGATGGGAGGCAGGAGGAAAAAGACATCAGGGTGTATTTTCTCTGTTCTTTCTCTGGGGCTAAGTATCTGGTGGTGGTTGTGTTTCTTCACAACTGCAGCTCTTGGCAAGTGGTCGCTTCTCCATGGCTCCAGCTCCATGGGCTCTGGAAACACTTTTCTCCCTTACTATGTAGCTTAGAGAGAGCGCAGTCTTCCTGCTGTTGCTAGACTCTGGATGCCTCAACTGGATGGTTCTCTTAACTTAACCATACTCCTTTAAGTAGTGTCTTCACTAATATCTCTTTAATCAAACCAACTGAGTAAAATTCTGATTCCTGATGGATACACCTTAAACTGAACACACACATTATAAACATTCTTGTATGTATGATGTTGTTCATAATTTTAAAACATAAATGAAAAAAGTGACCATAGAAAAATATGCCCAGGAAATTGAAAAAAAAAGTCTTGGTATAGATATTGGACACATTTTATAAAATGTGGAGTAAGAGGGTTAAAGGAAATTTATTTCAGAATCAAATGGCATATAACTTTAACTGGTATGTGAATTATTTTCAGTTGTATGAATTTGTGAATATGTATGTGTATATTTTTACACATATATATAAATATGTTTTATATCATCTGGCCTTATAGAATAAGGATTTTTGTGTTGCTACGTTGCTTTCGTATTTACCATTTTTAACAGCTAAAGGATTTTCAGTAAGTGTGTATACAACACCTTCCATTGCTGGATATTTCTCAGTATATTTATGTATGTACACATATATGTGTATACATATGTATACATATGTGTGTATATGTATATTTACATGTGTGTATACATACACATGTATGTGTGTATACATATGTGTGTATACATATATACATATGTATGTGTATGTATACATGCATGTGTGTATGCGTATATATGCATACATGTGTATATGTATATATGTATGTGTATGTGTGTATATATACACATATACATATATACACACATATATGTATGTATACATTGAGTTAAGTAGTATAAATATTTTAGAGAAAATTGATATAAAATCCTCAACTCATTTGATGCTCCCTATCCCAGGACTGTAAAATTGCTCACTATTTCCTTGGACCTCCATAAAGAAGCAGTTTTTCCAAAAATAAAGTGTTTGGAACTTTCAGATGTGCCTAGCGATATCTCCTTTTAACAGAGATGCTTTCACAAGGATTTGAATTTCCCCATTGATCTGGGAACCAGGTTTAGCCAAGAACTTCAGTCTGTGAAGGGCTGCAAATAGTTGCACAGTGTGGGGCTGAGGCTAGAACCTCCTTAATATTAAACCATTCTGGGATGGTGCTTCCCAAATTCTGGATTTTAACCTTCACTCCAATCCTGGGGCACCTCTGCAACTTAGGTATGACCTGGACACAAGCTTTGTATAAGTCTTCTTTGGACTTCATCCATTCCTCAACAGTGACACCACGTGGCAGTGTAATATAATGACATCAGTGGACTCAGATCCTGTTCTCTCCCTACCTAGAGATTTTTAAAATTGAGATATATGATTCACAACCATAAAATGTACCACCTTAAAATGTACAATTTAATGGTTTTTAATATATTCAAAAAGGTGTACAACCATCACCACTATCTAATTCCATAACATTTTCTTCTCCCTAGAAAGAAACCTTGTAACCATTAGCAGCCACTCCCCATTCTCCCCATTCCCCCAGTGTCTGCGGACCCCTAACCTAATTTCTGTTTTTATAGATTTGCCTAGATAAAAATGTAAGGGGTAATAAAGTCAAGGAAGCTTTTTTGAGCTGAAAATGATTATATTTCAGAGTGTAACCTGAATAAAACTGAGGCTTCACATGGCTCAGTCCAAGCATGTAATAGCATTCTAAGAAAACATGAACTGAATGAAAACATAAACTTTGAAGCATGAAGAATAATGAGGGTCTTCACCTTATGCTTTCTTAAGGAGTCCCCGCAAATGTTTCACACAGCATATTGAACAAGAAACTCCTAAAATGTTCTCTAGATATTTCTCTCTTTCCTATTTTTTTCCACTCATAGTAGCCCCTTACATCTATCCTCCTTCTCAACTGTGAGGTCACTACAGCACTATAATAAGCCCCTGTTAACTTCCTTCTCTTGAAACCCATGCAGCGCACATGACCCTATTCTCAGTCTGTGAATCTCAGCCTCCTGCAATACTGTGAAATTCAACTTGGTCTCCTACTCTGAATGTGTATAAAAATAACAGAGAACAGTTCCTGAACTCTGTTATTGTGTTGATCCATAACTCTGTTATGAGTAAAATGATCTACCTTATTATATGTGGTATTATAATATATATTTAGTTTCTGTCACCATTTTCCAGCACACAGCTCCTGAAAGCCTTGCAACTTCCTGAGTCATAGGTGTGCTGGGTATCTTTTGTTCTAGGGGATCTTCGACTCCAGTTCTTGATACAGAGCTCCTGATCCCTTGGAATTTCCTTAGTGATAGGAGCATCTTTTGTTCTCCTGAAGTAACTCTTAGTGGGCTTCTGGAAGGGAGCTGGTCACAAGAATGACCAAGCCATGATTAGAAGCTTGGAACTTTCAGCCCCTACCCCATCCTGTGAAAAGGGAAGAGGGGCCGAAGATTGAGTTAACAATTGCTGATGTGTACATGATGAAGTCCCCATAAAAATCCCTAAACGAGGGGGTTTGGAGAGCTTCTGGAGGTGCTAAATATGGAGGTGCTTGGAGGGTGGCCTATCCAAAGAGGCCATGGAAGCTCTGCACCCCATCCTCCATACTTTGTTCTATGTGCCTCTTCATCTGGCTATTCATCTGTATCCCTTGCAATATCTTTTATATTAATTGATATAATAAACTGGTAAATGTAAGTTAACTGTTTCCCTATGTTCTGTGAGGAAATTAATCAGACCCAAGGAGGGGGTCATGGGGACCCACAATTTAAAGCCAGTCAGTCAAAAGTTCCAGAGGCCTAGACTTTCTATTGGCATCTGAAGTTGGGGCAGGCTCGTGGGACTGAGCCCTTAACCTGTGAGATTTAACTTTAACTTCCTATAGATCATTTCAGAATTGAACTGAATTATAGGACACTCAGCTGGTGTCCACTGGAGAACTGCTTGTTGTGTAGGGAAAAACCCTACACATTTTGGTAACTAGAAATGTTCTGTGCTGAGTTCAGTGTAAGAGTAGGAAAAACAGTTTGTTTTTTCCTGTCCCATTATATATTCCCCCTTCTTTGCAGTTCTTCACAAGAGAGACATAGTATCTCTTTGTGTCACTCAGGGACACACACACAAAAAAACCTGGACGTCAGTCTTCTTTCTTTTCTCCTCCTTCTATGGTAAGCATCCCTAGATGTGCTGGATAGCTTGGCCTAGTGGTGTTGATAAAGTTCTTCCAAACAAACCTGATAACAGGTAACACATGTGTCAATGTTAGAATGTATTCTATCCCATGTCAAGTCTCCATCTTCCTCTTGCCATCCAATAACATATGAAAAAGGAAGAGTGAACTGTGTTAAAATGTTTGTAGTCACAGAAGGCATTAATTACCCTTTTAACAAAAACCAGGTACATGAAGGTTATTGCTATTGCCATAGCTATTGGAGTGTGGGAAATACAGGGTGAAGGATACCCAGTGATTTTGCTTGAGACCAACTTTTCTACACTGGAAGTAAAATAAGTCCACCTTTTCCAATCCAAACTTAAGTTAGCCCTTACTGGGTTTGGAGAGACTGCTCATCTCTAGCCCCTGGAACCCTGCCTTGGGAGAGTTGGACTTCATCGAGTAGAAGTATGTCTACATTTTTTCTGACTCCCCAGGAATGTCATTATTCGGTCTTACTCTGAAAATGCTGCCACATCCCTCTTTTGCTTTGTCAGCTCTGATTAGCACGCAATCAGCAAGAATATCTGGGTTGGCAGCCTTTACTTGGAGTTGTGAAACGTCTATAACTCTAGTCTGTAATTCACACATTTCTGTTTGGCTTGTTCATACACAGGCATGAATTAAACCTATGCTTTTCCATTTCTCTCCACCCTGTCATATTCTGTAAGGAGGTAAAACAGTTCATCTACAAACAGAGTTCACACACTCACCTAAGTGCTGATGCCTCACCTGATGGCATTTCTCAACCTCTGAGGCTTTCCTTCTTTGTACTTGGTCAAAAGAATGCTTTAACCATAACCCACAGCCCTTCTTGTGAATTTCTCCAAAATAACTGGAGCCTGGTTAATAGCAAACCTCAGGAGCATGACTTTGAAACACTGTCAACATACTGCCACCAATTTCTCCATTTCCAGAAAAGACTGTAATTTTTTCTTTAGAAATCATGACTTTCTTGATTGGTTTAGAGTGGTTTCCAGTAGTTCATTTACCAGGAAAGTTTCTGTTTGGTTTTTAGACTTCCTTAATTTAGAGAATGCACATAATATTGAAACTGGCTATAGTATCCTACTTTGGAAAAGCATATTAAATACATACAAGTATATATGTCATGTATATAAATATATACAAATATATATGTAATGTATATAAATATATACAAATATGTGTGTGTGTATCTTCTTTGATTTCCTTTTATCCATTACTACTACTATCCCTCAATAAGTCCTATTAGTTCTACTTCCAAATCATATTTTGAACGTGGTCTACAGAAACAGCTCCTAAAGATTTTCCAGTCTCCATGAATGTAAGGCCCCTCTACATTCCATTCTTCATACTACAGCTAGAGTGGTATTTTTCGAACATTCATCAGGCAACTACCCTGCTCTAAATCATCTGGTGGTTTTTCATTGCAAGTAGAATCCAACCTCTCCCCTTAGTCCTCAAGGCTTTTCATGATATGATTTGACCCACCATCCCTCTTCCTCACTGTCTACCCACAATTTTCTTCTTTTCATCCTTAGAACTTGCTAAGCTTGTTCCACCTTTATAGTCTTTGCACCTGTCTCTTCCCCCGGCCAAATATGCTCTTTTGGCAGATCTTTCCATGGTTATCTTCATGGTTCATTTCTCAGATATCACCTCTTATACGTTTCCTGACCACTGTAACTACAGGAACCTCACACCTGTGTACTTTACCATATTGCTCTGACTTGTTTTCTTTTTTCTCTTATAGGACTTTTCAGTATCTGCAATTTTTATTGATTAGTTTCTGTTTGGAACATATCTCTCTCAGAACAGAAAGATCTTGCTGTGCTTTCAAGGAAATGGTGGAGAAAGAAAAAAAACTACTTCTCATTCTTTTATGATGAGCCTACAAAAATAAATGGGTTAATTGGGTTCTTGATCCAGTTCACCTTAAGTATGATAACCAAAGGAAATGATTCACAAGGTGACTATTTCCTTTGTGTGACACTCACTTATGTTATTAGTTCTAGGACATTAAATCAAGAAATATTTTCCAGGATCCCCTGAAAGAGTATCTCTCAATTGTAAACTTTACCTTTTATTGGCATTCTGTTGATTTAATGAGATTCTCTAGAATTAAAATATTTACCACAGAGTGTTCCCCAGCTCCCACAGCATTTATCCAGGCCATAACTACTTATATCTGGGTTTATGAACTCATTATGGGTAGCGGAAATTGTTGGAGGCCTCATCTTTGTTTTAAAGTACCTGTGGCACAGGATCTGCCCATTGAAGGCAAGAGCTCTTCACCTGCCCAGCTCTTCCCCAGCTCAGGATAGGAAGGAGAGAGACACAGTGTGAGTGAGAGAAGCATCTGATTGTGGGTGTCAGATGAAGACAGCTGCTACTCTCTGGTCTCCCATACATGTTAATTACCCCTGTCATTTAAACCATTGTTTTGTGTAACAAGAACAAAGTATTCTATTCCACAAAGTCTGTTTGACATGAGACACTTATGGCATGTGAGTCTATGACAAGGGTAGGGGCAACAAACGTGAGGGGCTAGATGAGAACAGAGGAAGAGAAATGAGCATTGCATAGGGCAGTGGTTTACAACCCTACACGATCAAAAATAGAACCTGGAGACAAATCTGGATATTGTCTTTATACATAATAAAATACATTTTAAAATATTCAATGCAAACAAAGCAGTTTGTCCGTGTCTTTTGTTTTGAGTCTCTTTAGTATATGCTGCTTTTGAAGATCAAGAACATTTACTGAAAATTGCTCCTTCACCAGGAATTTGCTTACATCTCTTCAGGTCCACTTGTAAGACCTTGAAATCAGTCCTCCTGAGATCAGTACGAATGAGGATCATCTTTCCTGCTTTAGAAGCAAAAGTGGCAAGTAGGGTAGACAGAGGCTGAAGGAAGGGTGGTGTTGATAAATTAGCCAAATTAGATGGAAGAAAGGGAGTTACAGCTGTACTTGCAAAGAACTCTGGGCTCATTTTTTCCTTAAATATTAAATCACTAGTTTTCAAAACTTCAATGTGAACATGACTCACCTGAGGACAATGTTAAAATGTTGACCCCCAAGACCCTGCCCCCAGGTTTGGATCCCAGGCAGAACCCTAGAATCTGTATTTTAAACATTAACCCCAGGTCGAGCGTAATGCAAGTAACCGTCAGAGACACTATGAGAAACAGCACATTGGCAATGATGAATTTATATGTCTAAAAATGAATAGAGTAGGTGTTATATGAATGGGAAGTGGTGGTATTCAAGATGACCAGAGTATCCAGCTCTTCAGCCCTGGCTCCCCACTGCTCTTCTCCTATCTCAGCACTTCTCCATCATTTCGTCCAAATAAAAAAATTCACACAGAGTTTCAGGACTTATCCCCCCACTCATTAGCCATCTGTTTTGCTTTACATATTTTTTTGAGGTGATAAAATTTCTCTTTTTCTAAACACAGCCTGTTTTTCAATCTCCAGATGGTTGATCAATTGTATGGAAAAATGAATGGCTGAAGGGTAGAAACAGGTGGGAAAGATGAACAAAAACACAAATCCTCACATTACTAATATGCAAATCACTGAGCAGCAAGTTGAGCAAATACCCTCAATTCCCATCAACAACTTTAGAGAAAGGCAAATTCCATTTGCCTCACTGTTGATCATTTAGGTCGACCCTGAACACTGCTTTCATAAAACACACAAAAACAAAACACGCATCCCCAGTTCAAAAAATTATTCATAGATCATCCAGTCCATCTAGAAGGATATGATTTAATCCTGGCTACTTAGTAAATTATTTGCCCAAGTTAACTCAGCTAGTTAGTGGTAGATGGCTCTAAAGCCAGTTTTCTTTTTTTGTTTTGTTGTTATTATTATTATTATTATTTGCAGACCTCAAGAGTCATGATGAACTAGCAGAACATGAAGTTTATGCCCTGGGTTTATTTAGAAAAATAAAACATTAAATGAAAACATCAGAGGGCATTGCAGATAATAGGTCTAAGTATTTTTTCATGAAACTTGTTTGTACATGTGTGTGTCATACACAGACTATACATATGCAGTACCTGTAAACTATATTGCCACATAATGTGTATATTTTCCTAGAGGACACAGTCACCAAAGTTGGGAAGTCACCCAACTTTGGGAACTTTGGGAAGTCACCCAAACTCACAGTCACCAAAATTGCTCTATTCTACTATGTGACCTCAAAAGAGATTTGAAAGAAGGAGCATCTGAGCTGGGTCCAAACCCTAATGCAATTTTATTGAGGCCAAAGAGAACTCCACACTCCTGCCAAATCAAGGCACTGTCAGCCTCAATAATTTCCAAGATAAAAATAAAAATCTGTGATATGATCGGAATGTGAAAATTCTTATTTGGGAAGCAAATGTTATAACCAATGCAAGGGCCATCTCAATATTCATTCATTATGCAGTATTTTGAACTGCAGTTGAAATGAATAAGAAGGAAAGGCAAACAATGAAGAGTTCAATTTCTTAATTTAGAAAAAGAGAAAAAAAAAAGGAAAAGAAAAGGGAGCACACAGGCACGGTGGCTCAAGCCTGTAATACCAGCACTTTGGTGGATCACTTGAGGTCAGGAGTTCGAGAAAAGGGAGCACCTCGAAGTTCAGCGGTGGATAATACTTAAATAAATTATGACACCATTGTCTGTCATCTTGGGCCCATTCACTAACCCAAAGCTTTCAAAAGGGCTTTCTTAACCCTCACCTAGAATAGGCTTCCCCAGCCTGAATCCCTAGGGTGGCAGAATAGCAGGGACCCTGAGCATTCTTAAAAGATGTAGCTCAGGGTGGGAAGTTCTTTTAATGACAAAGCAAATGAAGTTTCATTATGTCGAGGAACTTTGAGGAAGTCACAGAATCCACGATTTAAAAATATATTTCCTATTATACACCCATACACACACACACGCACGCGCGCGTGCACACACACACACACCCCTACTTTCTAGAATAAAAACCAAAGCCATATGGGTCTGCTGTTGACTTTCTATATGTCGTAGAGTTATATCAAGTTAGGTCAAGATGTTCAGTCACCTTGAAGACGCTTTTATCAGAAAGGGGGAAACCTTTCTGATAAAGGTTAAGGGGTAACCTTAAGCTGTCACCCCTCTGAAGGTAAAATCAAGGTGCGTTCAGATGTTGGCTTGTTGTAAATTTCTGTTTATATTAATAACATACCAAATGTGGATTTGTTTTAATCTTCGGAACTCTTTCCGGTGAAAACCTCATTTACAAGAAAACTGGACTGACAGGTTTCACTTTCTGTTTCATTTCTATACATACCTTTATTCCTAGGACACCAACACCACTCGCTACCCAAACTGAAAGCTTCCCCGATTCCGCCGAAGGTCAGGAAAGTCCAATGCCCGGCAAACTGGATTTGCTGCCTTGCGCAGAGGTGGGCGGGACCCCGCCTCCGGGCCGGGCGCCAAGTTGAGCAGCTGGCACGCCTCGCGAAGCCCCAGTCCTGAAGCCCCAGTCCTGCGCTGCTTCCCGAGGCTCCGCACCAGCCGCGCTTCTCTCTGCCTGCAGGTAGGGAGCGTTGTTCCTCCGCAGGTGCCCACGGCCCAGCATCTCTGGCTAACTCGCTGGGCACCTTAGGACGGAGGATCTCTACACCCTTTCTTTGGGATGGAGACAGGAGGAGGGAAAGGGAACGCAATGGTCTAGGGGGCAGTAGAGCCAATTACCTGTTGGGGTTAATAAGAACAGGCAATGCATCTGGGCTTCCTCCAGGCGCAATTCAGTTTTGCTCTAAAATAATTTATACCTCTAAAAATAAATAAGGTGGGTAGTATAGGATAGGTAGTCATTCTTATGCGACCGTGTGTTCAGAATATAGCTCGGATGCTAGGCTGGAAGTCTGGACACGGGTCCTAGTCCACCGTCAGCTGCTTGCTAGTAATATGACTTGTGTAAGTCATCCCAGCTGCAGCAGATAAGTAAGTCTCTTCCTGCGCTAAGCACGTCCGGGACCCCTGAACGGAATTTATTTGCTCTGTCCATTCTGAAAACCCAAAGGAGTCCTAAAAGAGGAATGGAGGAGCCTAAGAATAAAAATAGTATAATAAAACATTTCTTAGACATGTTGACCTTGGCCTATGTCAAAGTTCAGTCTGGGTTTGTCTTATAACATAAGGAGTAAAAGTACCATTGTTCTACCTCTTTTTTTAATACTTGAAAAAAAATTTACTGTAGATGCTTTTCTATTAATTAAATAACCTTCTAAAAAATGTTTTTAGTGCTGCATTCGATTAGGTTGGATAACTAAATGAAATTAATTCCTCACTGTTGGGTATAAAGGTTATTTACAGTGGTTCTGTCTTAGCCATTCACTGAACATCATTGCATAGATCTCTGGAATATTGCTGATTGTTTCCGTCAATAAACTTAGAAGTGTCACTACTTAGTCAAAGAGACTGAATATTTTAAAGGCGTTTTGAAGAAAACTGAAAATGCTTTCCAGAAAGGATGTATCAGTTGACAATGATGGTTGTCAACAGTATTTAAGGAGAACTATGATACTCTGAAGAAAAACTTAGCCTTTCTCAGTAGAAGCAGGTAGGCAGAGGCCACATGACAGCAGTTAGAGTGTGGTCTTCAAGGAAGTCACAGAAATACTGTGGGGAATTGAAACCCCAAGTGGAAAATGCACAAGAGTGTCTCAGTGTGACTGAGAAGGAGGTTGGGCTTGGGGTTTAACTTAAGAATTTTTTTTTTTTTCTTTTGTGGAGATAGGGCTTTTGTTATGTTACCCAGGCTGGTCTCAAACTCCTCAGGCGATCCTCCCGCCTCAGGCTCCAGAAGTCCTGGGATTACTGGCCGGAGCCACCATGCAGGCCTCTTGCTCCTACTTTTGAGAAAGGAAGCTTAACCTTTTTTGTTTGTTTGTTTGTTTTTGTTTTTTGTTTTTTTTGAGACGAGTCTCACTCTGTTGCCCAAGCTGGAGTGCAGTGGTGCCATCTCAGCTCACGGCAACCTCTGCCTCCTGGGTTCAAGTGATTCTCCTGCCTCAGCCTCCTGAGTAGCTGGGACTACAGGCACCCACCACCACGCCTGGCTAATTTTTGTATTTTTAGTAGAGATGGGGTTTCACCATGTTGGTCAGGCTGATCTCGAACTCCTGACTCAGGTGATCCACCTGCCTCGGCCTCCCAAAGTTCTGGGATTACAGGCGTGAGCCACCGCGCCTGGCCACTTGACTTTTTCTCTATCTCTTCCTTCTACCCATCCTACCCTTGGAAGATAGAGAAGTAATATCAGTTCCATCGTGTTATACTGGGCTTCCCCCAGGGACAAACCCACTTCCCCAACCTGAATGAGCCATCACTTCTTCCCCAGTTTACATTTCATTGCTCTTTGAATGTCTCCGTTCGGATATGGGAATTCACATATGGTCATAATTCTTACCTGAAGAAGACTGACGTCTTCTTCTCTTAGACCAACTGCCCTGATGTGAGGTTTAGAGGTTAAAGAACATGTGTGTATTTACATGATCTTTGTATTCTGCCTTTTCGTCCCTCACTAATGACAGCTGAACCCCAAGGAAATAGAGCTGTGGAGGAGAGGGTTTGATGAGAAAGTAGGTAAATATTGGATCTAATCCATCATCTTCCAGGAAACCTCCATTACTTCTAAAAATTTCAACCAAATTCGTTAAAGGACAAGAACTCCACCAGAGCAGGGCCATAAACATTGGCAAAATTAGTTGTAATCTATGACTAGATTTAATGTCCCTTTGTTTTATTCACATATGGTTATAATGCTTTGCTTGGAATTAGGGGTATTTTAAGTTTTCTTCTGCCTAGTAAGTGTATTTGTGCTTATAATACAATAATTATAAAATATCACATTAATATTTTATAACTGTACAGTTAACTCTGGCCCAAGGAAAAGATATTCCGGTAGATGCTGCAGCCCGATTTTGTATCTAACCCTGGCAAGAGGATAATGACTCATGTTATTTCACTTACCCTTTTTATCTTTTAACATGAAGGGCTCATATAGGTCGATAAGAAACCAGTAATATAAACAGACCAAAAAATGATCAGATCTTTCACATTAGCAAAAAAAAAAAAATATTTTTTAAACAATACCCAACTGGGTGAAAATACAGTGTAACAGTACCAAGTATCAACATGTGTCAAGAACCAGAAAAATGTTTGTTTTCTTTGATCAGCAACACTATTTGAGGAAATCTATCCTCAGGGCCTAGCCTGGGGCCTGGCACACAGTAGGCACTGAACAAATATTTGCTCAACACACATATACTTATGATATTTTTAAAATTGGCAACAATCCGATACCTAATAATAGAGGAATTGAATATTATGGAACTGTTCAATAAGATGCTTACGAATATCATGCAGTAAGATGGGCAATATTTATATCATAAGCTTAAATGAAACAAATGGGTATTAAAGGTATGGTAAGGTTATAAATTACTTTTTAAAAGATTAAAGGGAAAAGACTGAAAGATATATACTGAAATGTTCACAGTGGTGACAAGGTTCCCCAGCCTTGGCACTACTGACATTTTGGGCTATGTCTTTGCTGTGGGAGGCTGGCCTGTGCTCTGCAGGAGGTTTGGCAGCACTCTTGGTTTCTACCCCTAGATAGCAGTAGCAACCCTCCCTCAACCAGCCCAATTTTGACAACCAAAAATGTTTCCAGGCATCACCAGATTCTCCCTGGGTGAGAGTGATGAAACAGTAGGTGATTTTCCCCTTCTTTTCTCATTTTCTGTAATTTTGTCACATTACGTTAATAATAAGGAAAAAACATAAAAAATAGATGAATTTATTATTCTACCTCAGTTTGGATGTTTGGACTCCCTTTTGGGGTTCTTTCCATTATATCACTTGGTCTGCTAAACAGTCTATGGTTTGGCAAGGCGAAATGATTCATGAAATTTTGTTTTTATTTTTTACCTGATACTAAAAGTAAAACATTCATTCGCTTGAAAATTTGGACACAGAACACCAAAAAAAAAATCCATAATCTCATCTCTCTTTTTCTGTGTTTTCCTTCCTTTTTTCCCTTTAAAAACAAGAGTGAAAACCTACCGGTTCTCCCTCCAATTTAATTCCTAAATATAATCACTGTTAACATCTTGGACATTTCCTGTGTCTAAACACACATACTCACTTTTTCTTTTTTTTAGCAAAAAGTGGATTTCTGCTACATGTAGTGTTCTGCAACTTCCTACATGTTTACAAAATCAGTACATTTACATATGCTGAATTCAGTCCTTAATGGTATTATATTTTGTGAATATAACAAAATTTATTTAACCACTTAGACAATCTAAGATATTCTCAGTTTGCTGTTATGAGCAATGCTCTTCCTTTACATATACATATATATGTGTGTGTGTGTGTGTGTGTGTGTTTTAGTAGGATAGATTTCTAGGAGAGGGCGAAATGTCATATGACATCCACATTTATAATTGTAATAGGAAGTATCAAAGTGCCCCCTAAAAAAAAAAATTCCTCCCATTAGTGTGTGAGAAAGCCTATTTGTTCATATCTTCACAAACACTAAATATTAGAAATATTTACAATTGTGTTCAAGCTAATAAGTGAAAAATGGTATTTCATATCTTATAATTTTTGTTGTGAGATTGAACATATTTCCTATGTTTACATGTCACCTGTATTTCTTATTCTCTGAACTATACGTTATGACCTTTCACTTATTTTCCTCATGGGTTATGTGTAGTTTGTGTAGTTGTCTTATTGATTGTTAGGAGCTATTTATATATTAGGAACATTAATCTCCTGTCTTATATGTATGTGGCATTGATTAGTTGATCATTTGTGAGTTCATGTCTGTATACAAAGATTAGAGAGGCACTAAGAGGGAAAACTTACCTCTTTCTTATCAAAGTTTGTAAATATATGTATAACAGAAGAGAGAGAAAACATTAATAAATGCTGAAATAAAGTATAAATCTTTTACTCCACTACTTCAACATAAACTACAAAAGGAGAGTGACTTTTCTTTCATGCTGACTTCCATATTCCCCATGCCTAAAATAGTGCCTAGCACAGAAGAGGTGCTCAATCAGTGTTTGCTAAATGAAAGAATTAGTAACATTTCAAGCAGGATGACTAAATGAAGAATAGAATCTAGGCAGATACTCTGGAAGAGTGACTGTGAGTCATTCATGGTCTTGGTATGAATTAGTCACATCCAGCTTTCTCCCCTTCCCACTCCCCACTGTTAGTAGAATAATCTGTTTATTGAGAGAATAGATTTATAATTTAGAATAAGTGAGAGGGGCAGAAGAGGAGATTTTGAAGGATGGCACCTGAAGGAGGACTAGCATGGCTGAGATAGTGAAGTGGAAGTCTTGGAAAGCTGAAGGGTAAGATGAAAGTATTTAGCCATAGGGGGAAAAAGCATCGACAGGCTGGAAATGTAAAAGTCAGATTCTCCTTGCTTTGAAATTTTGTACAGGGCAGGTTCTACTAGGTATGTTACAATGCAGAAAAAACATGAAATAGTTGAGAGGAATTTGGTGAAATATTATCTTCCTGGCTTCTTTTGAGTGAGCAGATTTTTTTCAGGGCCTGTAACTATAATAAATTTGAAACTTCTCATCTTTTAGTAACTTTTTTCACTTAAGTTTATGTGGCTGTGGGCAATGGAATGAAGGTATTGAACTTCCTATTCCCTGTTGGGTTTCCACAATTACAAGTCAATCATGACTGGTTATTAGAAGACTATTTCAATTAGAACCACCAAGTCCCATAATGTCATATTGTGTGTTTAATTATTAAGTAAAGCAGTCTTCTTTTTGTGTTTTCCATAATTAGCACATTCCAGAAAGATGAGGATATTTGCTGTCTTTATATTCACGATCTACTGGCATTTGCTGAATGGTAAGACACCAAATCCTTCCATTAGGTTCTATATTTTAAATATTTTAACCATGAGTTTAAAACTAAAATGATAATTTAAAATGCATGCAATTTTCTTATAGAGAGAATATTCTCTTCTTTCTTCTACTTTACACAATGACAAAGTCTTTCTTCTGCTTTACACAATGATAAAGTTCCCTGTGTCATTGTGTAAAAATATAGAGAATATAGACAAATTGAAAGACACAAAATAATCTATTACCCATTTCCCAGGGTTAACTACTGAAAATATCTGGGGAAATGGCCTATATGTATATATTTATTTGTTTGTTTTCAACAAGGCCAGGATCTTTCAATCTTTCAATCTTGGTTGCTCTGTGACATGCCTTTCCTGATGAGAATACTCTAAGGAAGAATTGTAGGATACATGGAAAATGTCAGGGTAACACAGTACTGGCACCACCCTGCGGTCCTTCCTGAACTCCATACCAATGTACTTCTTGCCAGAAAACTGATCAAAAGTTTAGGGAAGTAAAAGGAGATGTTAGAATCTACCATTCCCTCTATGTAGGAAGCAAATAGGTGTCCAGTCAAAGGACATTCTGGGGATGTCTACATGAAACCAAGTCTCCTGGTTGTAAGTACTCCATCTCCGTATAATACTTCTACAGTAATATATGTTTATAAATTGTGGGGGCAACTTGTTTAGCTAATTTTATTATTCTGTTATTGGGACACTATGTCTCAGCATGAGACATAGTGTCCCAAAACATATTTCAAGCCCATTGGATAAAATATGTACTTAGCAAGTTCTTAAATATAATGATAACATAACTGACCAGATAAGGTGATTTTTAAATGCTGTGCCAACTTTATAAATGTTTTGAGGAATTTTCCCTTTTCTGAAGGTTATTCTTCTTTCTTTTTAGCATTTACTGTCACGGTTCCCAAGGACCTATATGTGGTAGAGTACGGCAGCAATATGACAATTGAATGCAAATTCCCAGTAGAAAAACAATTAGACCTGACTTCACTAATTGTCTATTGGGAAATGGAGGATAAGAACATTATTCAATTTGTGCATGGAGAGGAAGACCTGAAGGTTCAGCATAGTAACTACAGACAGAGGGCCCAGCTGTTGAAGGACCAGCTCTCCCTGGGAAATGCTGCACTTCGGATCACAGATGTGAAATTGCAGGATGCAGGGGTTTACCGCTGCATGATCAGCTATGGTGGTGCCGACTACAAGCGGATTACCGTGAAAGTCAATGGTAAGAATTATTATAGATGAGAGGCCTGATCTTTATTGAAAACATATTCTAAGTGTTGAAGACTTTTCATTCTTATAATTCCATACTTATTTTCAAACAGAATAGCATAGTCTCTTCATTCATTCATTCAGTTCATGAATTCATTCATGTAAGTCTCCAATTAGCATTTCTTGAGCACCTATATGATAGTCACTGGAAATCCAGAGACAACACAGAGCCATGTTCTACGGTATGTACAGTTTTCCAAAAATAATTCCTAGTCCTTGCTTTTTTATTATAAATGTAATACATATACTTGCAAAGAATTCAGATACTATGGAAGAGATCAAATGAATTGCAAAAGTGTCCCTCTTCCCTTCACCACTATCTCCCATGAGATAACCAAGAGACACTCCAAGAGAGTAACCATTATTTGTGTGTCCCTCCAGAAACTTTTTTATTCAACTACTATTTTTTTATTTTATTAGGTCTGTCAGTTTTCCTTTCTTGAGCCTCTCTATATCAAATGCTAATAAATATATTCAGATCAAACCCCACTGTAAGGTTCATATTAAAAAAGACTTGAAGTCTCCCTATGAAGACAAAAAATAATCATATTAAGTGTAAAAGAACTTATTCTTCCAGTACAGTATAAACTATACTCACTGGGCATATATTCATCTTGAAAATCTATACTGATGTTGTCTTGGGGAATTGAAGAGGAACTAGGAGTGTCAATTCCTGGGAACTGACCCACAGTTATGTCATCAGGTCACTTGAGTTCGAAGTTTTGTGTTGGCACTAGCTAAGTAAAGGAAAACACCTCTGCTTTCATTGTTGAGTTTCATAGAATTGAGAGCTGAAAGGATCCCAGGCAGGAGCAACTAATCCAAACTCCCACAAAGAACAAAAATCCCCCAGAGGATCTTCTGTTCATATATTTCCTGCAGTGGCGTCCCTGTCATATCCCACAATGGCATCCCTGCCATTTGGACTCCCCTTCCATATCCTGTTGAAATTACTCCCTAATAGTAAGCTGAAATCTGCCCCTCTAGTTGTAGTTTTGGAATTATTTCATTTCCATGATGACCTTTTAATAGTTGACTAGAATTAAATCATCTCCCCTTGGTATTTCCATTCCTGGACTAACAACCATCAATCTGAGGGCTAACAATACAAGTAGAAAAAGTCTACACTTGTCATTGATCACTGATCAATGATTAATCAATGATCACTGATAATTATAAACTCAAAAACAAAATCATGTAGGGATTAAGAGAAATGTATCAGTTTTATGTTGTATTTCTGGTCCCTGATTCTGGCTCAAATAATGCTACTATTGTCAAGAAGATATCACTTGTAAAGTAGATTTAATTTTCATTATATTTTACCATGTGCTTCTCCATTCACGGCATTTCTTGAGATGTTGTGGTTTATACTTTCAGTTTTTCTCCAGTCCATCAGCAAATATCAGGCATCTACTGTGTTCCAAGATATTAAAGAAATCATCATGACTTAGCCTCATCAACAGCATTGCTAGATCTGGGATGGAAAAGAGTATAATCCTGGCAGTCAGGAAGAAGGCTGCATAAAGTATAAGTTTCTGCTTCCAAAGAAGATCTCTCATCAGCCTGTAGGGAGTGTATAGGGAGGGGACAGCTGTCCTTGTAGTAGCAAAGGGTTTTATTCAGGTCATCTGGGCTCCATAATATCCCTTGTGTATCTGCAGTCTCCTTTGCCATGGATCAACACAATAGGAAATCTTCTGGCACTGATGGTTTTTCCAAGGGGGAGTTCTTCAGGGAGCAAAGCAAATGACCAACCAGGTTTGAGGACCTGATTTGACAATTCCATTTTGTATTTTAAATTAGTTAATTTGCATTCTAGTCCCAATCCATCTTGTCATTTGCAGACAGTGGTTTTGGGGCTGAGTTGAGCTATACCAAAAGTCTGAACCTTCTGCACAAGGAAGGCAACCACCAAGCTTCACTTGCACTGAGGCAGTGTCTCCAATGGAAACGAGGTAGCTGGCTTGCAGAAGCTTTCCAACTCAGGGAAGTAGAACTCCTGAGTCACCTCCATATGCAAATGATTTCACAGTACTGCTGTTGAACTTCACTTCCCATCACAGCAAATGTGTGGTAACATAGCTTTGCCACAGGAGTTTACTCACCATGGGATTTTAAAGGTGAAACATTTCAAAACTGAAATTTGAAAGAATTTAGTTTTGGATTCACTCAATTATCATGATCACTTTGGGTGTTATTGCACCTTTCATGTTTGTGAGTTTAAATACCAGACTCTCAGGCCTCTAACTTTCAATTAAAAGTGTTTTTCTTTAATCACTGAACCTAATAGCAGGGAAAACGAAATGTTCATTTAGACTTTCAGGACCTTCAATGAGATGAGGCAGCTGAAAGATCAAAGTGTTGCATAGTTATCCCAGTAAAGCTATTTGGATCGTACGGACCAGATCAACTGCTGTCATTCCCCACCAACCCCATCTTTCCCCAAAATTCCCAGCCCTGTTTAAGTGTTCTCTGTAGCATTTATCTCTATCTAGTATATTGTGTAGCATATCATATCATACTTTTCTATTTTGTTTATTGTCTCTCTCCTCCTAGAATATAAACTCCACAAGCACAGCGATTTGGGTCTGTTTTTTAATATTGTTGTATCCCCAGGGCTTGACGTACAGTAGAGTGGTAGTATGACAAAAGCACACAAAAAATATTTGTTGAGTCAATGAATGAATGATTTCCTCAAATAGGATTAGCCTAAAATTTTGGAAACATGAACAGACTTGGATATATGAAAATTTATTTCCAAAACTGTTCATCAGGAACTGTTAGCACCTTCTAAAGGGTACATTGAAGCAGCAGTAGTAAAAGGAGGAGGAGGAGAAGCAGCTCTGCTACTACTACTATCGAGTACTACTACAATTAGCACTTGCTTATTCTGTGTGTTAGGTCCTGTACTGAACATTCTGCCTAAATTAGTTCATTTCCTCCTAGAAATGACTCTGTGAGGTAGGTGCTTCATCATGTAAGATGAGTATTTTTCACACTTCACTGTCTCTGAAATCTGAGTGTGTCTTTCAATGATGGAATCTTTGATTTCATGATAAGTGGTATTATTCCCATTTTAAGGATGAGGAAACTGAGGTCCAAAGAAATTAAGTAATTTGCCCAAATTCACCCAGCCTCGTAAATGATAAAGCTAGTTCTAAATCCAAGCAGATTGGCTCTGAAGTCTGGGCCCTTAATAACCACTTATTGCCTGTATTTGCACCTCTGGTGTATGTATCAAGTTATATATTGGCTTCAAAACTATCATGACCTTTTCTTGTTTTGATTGTTCAATGTTAGTATAGTGTTCTAGATCTCGTAGACCAGGGGTCTGCAAAAAATTTTGATTACTCACCTCATCTGTAAAACATTTTAAACTTGTGTGTCTGTGCAGGCACATTTGTGTGTAATTATAAAAAATTTATTATCTATTAATATATAGGTTGTATCGTAAGAAATTGCCATTTTTGAAGAGCAAAAAAGGTTGAATATTACCAGTTTCATCTGGTTCAACCTAATAGACATTTGTACAAAAACAGACATTTTAAGAGGATGAAATAAAAATTTAATAAACAATATTTTCAATTTTTACTAATTGTGACGCTTCACTATTGTTAGCTAATATGTCAAGGCATGATATACCTTAGGGTGGAATTTATCATTAACAACGGTGGATAGTGTCAATAATCTTGAGGTTTGTGTTTTTTTATATAACACTGTGAGGTCTAATTAAGTACTTAATTGTTTACAACCTCATACAGTCGCCAATAAGAAGTGTCACTTCTGCTGTTTCCTCTGGGTTGTGCTTGAATTATTAGTATTATCTTCAATCCTCAGTTTCTTTGTGGAAAACTTTTTAATTAGTTGTTTAATTTTGTAAGATGGTTAGTTTAGTCAAAATTAGATAAGAGAATCTGAAAATCCATAATTACCCCAAAGCAACCCACTCATAAGAACTATTATTTTTGTGTTTTGAAATCATAATTTTATTGATTTCCAGTGTTTCCACTGGTAGTGGTTTCATTGATGTAGGAGTATCAAAACATCACTCATTATTTATTTCAGTTTTGTTTGATCCTAGCTGTTTTGTGTTAACTCTGAAGAAATTACATCACAGATCTATTGTTGTCCTTGGTAAATGAATGGAGAGTTAAGGCTCTAGATCATTAGTGGTTATGCTGTAGTATTAGGAGTAAAAAAAAAGATTATATCAACAAAATAAGAACATGTTAATGTACTTGTAATAGATAAACATGAATAAAGCTCTTATGCTATATAGATGCACTGAACAATCTACTAGAATTGTCAGCAAACGGTATCTTAATCCTAAAAGGGTCCCAAACCAATGATCTAAAATTGAATCAAACTTTCTTCCTTGAGCATAATTGTTTAAGTGATTTATTAAAATAGCCAGCATTTAAAAGCTTAAAATATAAGTATCATAATGTGGTATCCTAGATAGATCCCAGAACAGAAAAAGGATATTAGGGAAAAACTGGAGGAATGGAATAAATTATGCAGTTTAGTTATTAATAATGTACTAATGTCCTTAGTTATGATCACTGCACCATGGTAAAGTAAGATACTAACAATAGAGGAAATTGGGTAAGGGGTATATGTAACTCTACACTATCTTTGCAATTTTTTTGTAAATTTAAAACTTCTAAAATAAAGAACAAATTTAAACATTAAAAAGTGTCGCCAGGAACATGTATCACTGTTTACAGATGAAACAGTATGTATTTTTATATCTAATTTCTGATCATTGGCTTCAAATCAGAAAAGTGAATGACACATCAAGATCAGGTTTTCTGTTTACTAAATAAAGTCTAAGAAAACAAAGCATACCAGCTGGAGAGATTCATGTTTATAAAGACAGATTTATAACAACAAAAATAAAATATCCAAGAATAAATTTAAGAAGAAATGGGGCACTATGTAAAAAGTATAGCACTTTACTGAGAAACATATGAAAACCTGAATACATGGAGAGAGGTATTTTATATTTGAATAGAAAGACTGCTGGTTTAAAGATAATTCTCTTTAAATTTTTTTTGTAGAAATTTAAGAGGTACAAGAGCAGTTTTGTCACATGGATATATTACATAGTGGTGAAGTCTGGGGTTTTAGTGTAAATTAATCTTTACATTTTGTTTGAGCCCAATAAATGTACCAACATGATTTTTATAGCAAGATAGTCATTCCTATTAACCCAAACTTGTCCCAACTTTGAACTGAACTGAGGCAGAGCTAGCAGGTGTTCCCCACTGCTGAGGCATCTGAACATTAAGCGTATCCCTCTGAGAACCAGCCTGCATTGATCCTCTTTCTAATGTAGACAGCATCAAGCTATATATCTAGTTCTGTGCTCAGCAAAAGCCCTGACTTCTTTTTGCTTATGTCCTAGCTCCATACAACAAAATCAACCAAAGAATTTTGGTTGTCGATCCAGTCACCTCTGAACATGAACTAACATGTCAGGCTGAGGGCTACCCCAAGGCCGAAGTCATTTGGACAAGCAGTGACCATCAAGTCCTGAGTGGTAAGACCACCACCACCAATTCCAAGAGAGAGGAGAAGCTTTTAAATGTGACCAGCACACTGAGAATCAACACAACAGCTAATGAGATTTTCTACTGCATTTTTAGGAGATTAGATCCTGAGGAAAACCATACAGCTGAATTGGTCATCCCAGGTAATATTCTGAATGTGTCCATTAAAATATGTCTAACACTGTCCCCTAGCACCTAGCATGATATCTGCCTATCATAGTCATTCAGTGTTTGTTGAATAAATGAATTAATGAATAACATTATATTTACAAAATGTATCCTAATTCCTCACTTCCATTCATCCAAATCATATTGTTACTTAATAAACATTCACCAGATATTTATTGAATATGCCTTTTGTTCCATGCATTGTAGTACTCATTTGACACACATAGAATAATAAGACTCACGTTCACACTCTTCAGGAAACAGATAAAAAACAAATGAACAAACAAAAAACAGGCAATCCAATACCATGTGGGAAATGCTTTCATACCATGTGGGAAACCTGGGGGAATACCTGAGAGGAATATTCAATTCAGGCCATGTTTCAGGAATACAAATCCTGGCACATCAGAGCCGCCTCCTTCTTACTAGGGTTTCTGTGGCAGGAAATAAATGGAACGTATTTTTCTATCTTATGCCAAATAGGAGGGACCCTTTCTCCCCTGTGCCTCTCCCAAGGTAGTCTACAATATTTCAACGCTAGCAGTCTGTTTAGTGCACAGGACATGAGGCTGTGTATCCCTGGGCAAATTGCTACACTTCTGTGTGCTTCACTTTCTCTGTAGGATTATAACCTACTGAGCAAGGTTATTGTGGGGGTCAAATTAGCAACAGTGTATGAAAATGATTTGAGACCAGTGCCTGCACAAATTCAACTATTTTTTTTTATCTCACTACTCTATAGAAGTAGGTAGGGTGGGAGACAGAGTCTGATGGGAGGCTCAGAATGTGAAAGAAAGTGAGGTGAGTGAGCATGATATTTAATATAAACACAAAGATATTCTGAGAAGAGCTTCTCACTTCCCTCGCCCCCAATAGATGTTGACAGGAAAATGCCATGTACTTCAGCAAAAACAGCTGAAAAATTAGACATAAAAGTCAATCAATAGGAAAAGATAATCCAGGATGGTCTTGTGAACAGAAAGAGGGAAAAAAAAAGTTTAGAAAATGATGGGGATGCTCTTACTGGCGTATGAGTCCTCAGGTATTCAACTGGCTTTCAGTAAAAGCTAGACTAGTGGGTTCCTGCCATTTAAAAGCTGTTTTATGACAACTTACTTGTTGGGTGGCCTACAGTAACTCACTTAACTGTGCTGAGTCTGTTTCCTCATCTGTAAATTGGGGATTTTTTTAAATAACTGGCATGCCTAACTCATAAAGTTGTTCTGAAACTGAAATAAAACATATATGAACAGGCATTGTAAACTGTAAGTTACGGAAAAAGCTGGCTGTTGTTGTGTCTTTAAAGCTTCACCTGGGTAGTTAGAGATGGATCATGGGTCTCAGTGGAGAGCTGAGCCAGGCAGGAGCTGACTAAGGGTGAGAGGTGGGAGTTAGCAATCTCTGAACATCTGTGTGCCATGGGACCCCTTTTCCTCCTGCATAGTACCCCAGACAAGGAGCCTAGTAAGAGATACTAATGGCTTGTTGTCCAGAGATGTTCAAACTGCAGAGAAAGATAAGACAACAAGCATTGGCCTCCAATCATGATGACAGATAGGAGGAGGTGGGAGCTCCTTAGCAGTGCTGGTTGGTTTTCCATGTTCTACTGTGGGCCATCTCTGCCATGTACTGTAGGCTACTAACTTCTATATTAAAAAATGCAAGAGGGGCCGGGAGTGGAGGCTCATGCCTGTAATCTCAGCACTTTGGGAGGCCAAGGTGGGCAGATCACTTGAGGTCAGGAGTTTGTAACCAGCCTGGCCAACATGGTGAATCTCTGCCTCTACTAAAAATACAAAAATTAGCCAGATGTGGTGGCGTGCACCCGTAATCCCAGCTACTCGGGAAGCTGAGGCATGAGAATTGCTTGAATCTGGGAGGCGGAGGTTGCAGTGAGCCAAGATTGTGCCACTGCCCTCCAGCCTGGGCAACAGAGAAAGACTCTGCCTCAAAAATAAATAAATAAATAAATAAATAAATGGAAGTGAAATAATCAAGGCCACCATTTAATACTGAGTAGCCACTCCATGTGGTTCTGTGCTAACACATTATAAAATATTAGCCTCACAAGAAATGTATTAGCATTTGTATTTTGTACACTGGTTAAGTATCTTGCCCAAGACCTCAAAACTGGTTAAGGGGCAGCAGAATTTAACCCCAGCGCCACCTTTTCAAAGTCTGGGCTTCTTACACTTCTCCATGCTGCTCCCATTTTAACAGACGTATCTTGCCATTCCAGCCACTCAAACTTTGGCATTTAAGAAAATTATCCTAAAGCTAAACTAAACTTCAAGGATGACTATTCTCCTGATGACCCCTTCCCATCAAAATTTTATCTTTAGTCAGTTTGTTTTTGTTTTGTTTTGTTTTTCAGAACTACCTCTGGCACTTCCTCCAAATGAAAGGACTCACTTGGTAATTCTGGGAGCCATCTTTTTACTCCTTGGTGTAGCACTGACATTCATCTTCTATTTAAGAAAAGGTAGTATTTCCTTAATTGCAGTGGTCTCCACTGGGGATGAGGAGGGGGTGAGAATTGGATCATGGCTGCAAGGAAACCTGACTTAACCTCTGCAGGGTGGTGCAAAGGCATTCCACTATTCAACAGTAATTATATTGAAGCTGCATGGGATCACTGGGTGAAGATGAGGTGTAAGGGGTGAGGGACAGGAGAATGGGTATGGATGGAGGTAGAAGATGCAGTGTCATACAGTTTTTTTCTATCATGAAAATAACCACAGACTTACTGTAAAGAAGGAGCTAAAATGCCTGTCATTTTCAGTTGCATTTTAGTTTTGCATTAGTTGCACCCAGCTGGTTTCTGGGTACTCTAAGTAATAAAAATAGTTCCTCTGTAGAACTGTAGTATTTTCACCATAGAGTATTTTGTAAAATTATTGGTAGAGGATGTTACATAATTTGCATGTGTTCCTTTCTCCATTTACCTGTGGGAACAATTAAAATCCAGGAAAATGAGTATATTCAAATAATTTCCTCCCATTTATGATGATTCAGAGTAAATAATTCCTCCGATACTTAGAGAAGTATACCAAGAGATCCAGTGATTGTATAGAGTTGTCTGATGTTAAATAGGGAAGTAGAATATGGAAGGGAATTCCAATAGTCGTTGAAAAATTCCCCACAACCCCTTACATGGGGGAAAGTGTTGTTAACTGAGAGAGTAGAGATAAGCTGTTACCAAAAATTATGTTCTTAACAGGATTGAGATAGCCAGAATATAAGGATCAAGTTTCAATGACAGTAAGATCCTGAGATGCAGTTGATTTGCACAAAGAAATAATTGTTGCCAGCTTGCATTTTGAATATTTCTCTGGAAGAAGAGATTAGTTGGCAGTAGAAATGAATAGAAATCAATAGATATTAAAATACCTCAGAATTTGGTTCATCTCTGGGAAAAGATGAAAAATAAAAGTGTATAGTCCTCAAGAAAATCTGGGATCAAAAGCATGTGCCTTACCCTATTGAATTAATTAACCTCAGAAGTTGGGAACTGTGGAATAAGGATGTCCACCAGACTTCCTAGGGATTACAAATGTTTCATAGAACTTGAAATTTAAACTTGGGTCACTGTATGGGATGTAGAGCTGTGCTATATGGAAATAAAAATGATTTCTTTTTCTCAAGGGAGAATGATGGATATGAAAAAATGTGGCATTCGAGTTACAAACTCAAAGAAGCAACGTGGTAAGAATATCAGAAGGAATTGGGAAGTAGAAGGCAAAGGAAACAAAAAGCTAAAGCAATAACAAAGAGAAATCCATTAGTCATAATCTCCTCTCCTTTTAAAGAATGCTGGTTCCCCTTTGCCTCACAACTAATACAAGAACTTCTCCACCATCTCAGGAAGTTTAGGGATGGCCTTCAAGAGTAGAGTAGGGAGCAGCTCTGTGGAGAGAGGAGAGGAGCAGGGAAGGGGAAGGAGTCAGCTTCTCTTTGCTAATCTGTTGCCCTGCACCCTAGCAGCTCCCTGCAGCAGGGGACAAGGTTGACTTAGGTGGATGGATAATTAATTGATGCTAAAATATTGTGTGTCAGTATTGTATATTGTAACACTATGTTAACTGCGCCATGCACGGTAGCTCATTTAGTCCCCCACCCCTTGCCATTACCAAAAAGAGAGAGAGAAAAATACTAGAATTATCCTCATTTTACAGTAGAGAAAACAGAGGGTCAAGAAGATAAAGTAAAGTGCCCAAGAACACACAACTGATCACAAATATCAAGCTTGGGGGCCATTAGCCTAACCACAGACCCTTACTCTTAACCCATCTGCTTCAATCCATTTTGCTACAAATGTTTACATTTATAAGCAGGGCAGAAAAGTCTCATCCAGTTTATTGAACTAAGAAGAAAGTTATATTAAGGTTTCTAATTTTTTTTAATGTAGTTAGAAACCAAACTTAACAATGAGCCCAAGTTTAAAGCAGTCTAATTAACTTGACAAGCTCAGGCAAGTTTCATTCTGTGGCCCGTAGCATCATCTTTGTTGTAAAGCTAAGCAGCAAATGTTATTTGGGTCATCCTGGGGGGAAAGTCATCCCAATTTGCTCAAGACTGAGGGGTTTTTCAGGATATCATGTAAGGATAATTGGGTACAAATATAACCTGCTTCTTTCTCTCATTTCAAATGTATCATTTATCATCTCAGCAACTATGAGTTATGTTTTTTATTAGATTTCTTGTTACTTTTTCCCCAGACCGCTCCCCATGAAATTAATATACTATTATCACTCTCCAGATACACAATTGGAGGAGACGTAATCCAGCATTGGAACTTCTGATCTTCAAGCAGGGATTCTCAGCCTGTGGTTTGGGGGTTCGTCAGGGCTGAGCATGACCAGAGGAATGAATGGGCCCGTGGGATGCATGCAGTATGGGACTTAAAAGTCCCAAGCACTGAAAATGGAACCTGGCGAAAGCAGAGGAGGAGAATGAAGAAAAATGGAGTTGAACAGGGAGCGTGGAGGGAGACCTTGATACTTTCAAATGCCTGAGGGGCTCATCGGTGCATGTGACAGGGAGAAAGGATACTTCTGAACAAGGAGCCTCCAAGCAAATCATCCACTGCTCATCTTAGGAAAACGGGTCGAGAATCCCTAATCTGAGGGTCAGTTCCTGCAGAAGTGCCCTTTGCCTCCACTCAATGCCTCAATTTGTTTTCTGCGTGACTGAGGGTCCCCAGTGTTGGAACAGTATTTATGTATGAGATTTTCCTATTTATTTTGAGTCTGTGAGGTCTTCTTGTCATGGGAGTGTGGTTGTGAATGATTTCTTTTGAAGATATATTGTAGTAGATGTTAAAATTTTGTCGCCAAACTAAACTTGATGCTTAATGACTTGCTCACATCTAGTAAAACATGGAGTATTTGTAAGGTGCTTGGTCTCCTCTATAACTACAAGTACACATTGGAAGCATAAAGATCAAACCGTTGATTTGTATAGGATGTCACCTTTATTTAACCCATTAATACTCTGATTGACTTAATCTTATTCTCAGACCTCAAGTGTCTGTGCAGTATCTGTTCCATTTAAATATCAGCTTTATAATTATGTGGTACCATACACACATAATCTCCTTTCATCGCTGTAACCACCCTGTTGTGATAACCACTATTATTTTACCCATTGTACAGCTGAGGAAGCAAACAGATTAAGTAACTTTCCAAAACCAGTAAATAGCAGAGCTCAGACTGCCACCCACTGTCCTTTTATAATACAATTTACAGCTATATTTTACTTTAAGCAATTCATTTATTCAAAACCCATTTATTAAGTGCCCTTGCAATATCAATCACTGTACCAGGCATTGAATCTACAGATGTGAGCAAGAGAAAGTACCTGTCCTCAAGGAGCTCGGAGTATAATAAGGAGATTAATAAGAAAATACATTATTACAATCTAGTCCAGTGTCATAGCATAAGGATGATGTGAGGAGAAAAGCTGAGCAGTGTTGCCAAGAGGAGGAAATAGGCCAGTGTGGTCTGGGACAGTTGAATGTATTTAAACATCTTAATCATCAAAGTAATTTTCGTTTACAAAGAGAAGTCAGTACTTAAAATAACCCTGAAAAATAACACTCGAATTCCTTTTCTAGCATTATATTTATCCCTGATTTGCCTTTGCCATACAATCTAATGCTTGTTTATATAGTGTCTGATATTGTTTAACAGTTCTGTCTTTTCTATTTAAATGCTATTAAATTTTAAATTCATACCTTTCCATGATTCAAAATTCAAAAGATCCCATGGGAGATGGTTTGAAAATCTCCACTTCATCCTCCAAGCCATTCAAGTTTCCTTTCCAGAAGCAACTGCTACTGCCTTTTATTCATATGTTCTTCTAAAGATAGTCTACATTTGGAAATGTATGTTAAAAGCATATATTTTTAAATTTTTTTCCCTAAATAGTAACACATTATATGTCTGCTGTGCACTTTGCTATTTTTATTTATTGTAGTGTTTCTTATGTAGCAGATGGAATGAATTTGAAGCTCCCAATGGTCAGGACACATGCCTTCTTTGTTTCTAAGTTATCTTTCCCATAGCTTTTCATAATCTTTCATATGATGTAGTACATGTTAAATATGTGCTACATATACATTTAGACAACCAGCATTTGTTAAGTATTTGCTCTAGGACTGAGTTTGGATTTATGTTTGCTCAAAAGGAGACCCATGGGCTCTCCAGGGTGCACTGAGTCAATCTAGTCCTAAAAAGCAATCTTATTATTAACTCTGTATGACAGAATCATATCCGGAACTTTTGTTTTCTGCTTTCTGTCAAGTATAAACTTCACTTTGATGCTGTACTTGCAAAATCACATTTTCTTTCTGGAAATTCCAGTAGTGTACCTTGACTGCTAGTTACCCTGTGCCAGAAAAGCCTCATTCGTTGTGCTTGAACCCTTTAATGCCACTAGCTGTCATCACTACACAGGCCTCCTAAGAGGCTTCCTGGAGGTTTTGAGATTCAGATGCCCTGCGAGATCCCAGAGTTTCCTTTCCCTCTTGGCCACATTCTGGTGTCAGTGACAAGGAATACCTTCGCTTTGCCACCCGTCAAGGTTGAAGAAACAGCGTCTCCAACAGAGCTCCTTGTGTTATCTGTTTGTACATGTGCATTTGTACAGTAATTTGTGTGACAGTGTTCTCTGTGTGAATTACAGGCAAGAACTGTGGCTGAGCAAGGCACATAGTCTACTCAGTCTATTCCTAACTCCTCCTTGTGGTGTTGGATTTGTAAGGCACTTTATCCCTTTTGTCTCATGTTTCATCGTAAATGGCATAGGCAGAGATGATATCTAATTCTGCATTTGATTGTCACTTTTTGTACCTGCATTAATTTAATAAAATATCCTTATTTATTTTGTTACTCGGTACACCAGCATGTCCATTTTCTTGTTTATTTTGTGTTTCATAAAATGCTTAGTTTAACATCCCGGTGGAGAAAGTTACTTGGAATATTTGCAGCCTGCTTACCAGTTCTTTCTTCATTGCTTCTGTGTTTATACACCATGCTTTTGAATCCTGCACAATGAAAAAAGTATCAAAAGAATTTATTTTAAAAAAGAATGTACTGAAAATTTTCATTCTCTCTCATTCAGCAGCTTCTTTTTGGACCATACCAAGAAGAGTCAAAATCCTGTCATCTACATTGAAGATCTAAGGGAGAGAGGGTGGGAGAGAAGGAGTGGAATTCAATAGAACTACAGGGAAACAAAGGGACTTACCTCTAAGAAAGTACTTTTCCCAGATCTGTAAACGGGTATGCAATCCAGTGCATATGAAGCTGGATGTATTGCAATCTTCCAGTTTTGAAAACAAAGCGAGAAGCCTAGAACTAAGCCAGGTTGAGGATTTAGGGCTAGCAATGGTTAGGACCCTAGATCTGTGGTTTTAAAACAAGCATGACAAAACTTATCATTCAAGGAATTATAGACCTTTTAATGTGTTATCCGGTTAGATTTTAGTCAGAAATTCCGTTTTAAAAGTCTTTATCACTTGTTTGAATCAGATACTCTCAAAGGATTATAATGGCTATTCTAAGAATATGAGTTTGACTGTAGATGTTTTTGTTTGTTTGTTTGTTTTTGAGACAGAGTTTTGCTCTTGTCGCCCAGGCTGGAGTGCAATGGCACTATCTCAGCTCACTGCAACCTCCACATCCAGGTTCAAGTGATTCTCCTTCCTCAGGCCCTCGAGTAGCTGGGATTACAGGCACCTAACACCACTCCTGGCTAATTTTTGTATTTTAGTAGAGACAGGGTTTCACCATGTTGGCCAGGATGGTCTCGAACTCCTGACCTTGGGAGATCCACCCACCTCAGCCTCCCAAAGTGCTGGGATTACAGGCCTGAGCCACCATGCCTGGCCTCTAGATGTTTTCAGTAGTAATGACGATGCACTATTTTTGCTAGCCCTTGGGCAGTCAAAGCAATAAATATGGGTGCTAGACATCAGGATATCTGGCCTTCCTAATCAGGAAGAACTATTCTTCCTGGCTTGCCTTGGTGGTATGGAAATTTTGTGACATTTGAGGGGTCTGTATTATAGAAAAGTTAATATGAAAATGGTCCATAAGCTTTCATTAAACTTTTGCTCTAGTCTCTTTTACAAGCGTGTGACTGTCTGCCACAAGTAGGCCTAATATAATTTTTAAGTTTTATTTTATTTTTAATTGACACATAATTGACTTTTTTATTATTATACTTTAAGTTCTAGGGTACATGTGCACAATGTGCAGGTTTGTTACATATGTATACATGTGCCATGCTGGTGTGCTGTACCCATTAACTCATCATTTACATTACATATATCTCCTAATGTTATCCCCACAACCTCCCCCAACCCCATGACAGGCCCCAGTGCGTGACGTTCCCCATCCTGTGTCCAAGTGTTCTCATTGTTCAATTCCCACCTATGAATGAGAACATGCAGTGTTTGGTTTTCTGTCCTTGCAATACTTTCCTCAGAATGATGGTTTCCAGCTTCATCCATGTCCCTACAAAGGAAATGAACTCATCCTTTTTTATGACTGCATAGTATTCCATGGTGTGTATGTGCCACATTTTCTTAATCCACTCTATCATTGATGGACATTTGGGTTGGTTCCAAGTCTTTGCTATTGTGAATAGTGTCACAATAAACATATGTGTGCATGTGTCTTTATAGCAGCATGATTTATAATTCTTAGGGTATATACCCAGTAATGGGATTGCTGGGTCAAATGGTATTTCTAGTTCTAGATCCTTGAGGAATCGCCACACTGTCTTCCACAATGCTTGAACTAATTTACAGTCCCACCAACAGTGTAAAAGCGTTCCTATTTCTCCACATCCTCTCCAGCACCTGTTGTTTCCTGACTTTTTAATGATTGCCATTCTAACTGGTGTGAGACAGTACCTCACTGTGGTTTTGATTTGCATTTCTCTGATGGCCAGTGATGATGAACATTTTTTCATGTGTCTGTTGGCTGCATAAATGTCTTCTTTTGAGAAGCGTCTGTTCATATCCTTTGCCCACTTTTTGATGGGGTTGTTTGATTTTTTCTTGTAAATTTGTTTCAGTTCTTTGTAGTTTCTGGATATTAGCCCTTTGTCAGATGGGTAGATTGAAAAAATGTTCTCCCATTCTGTAGGTTGCCTGTTCACTCTGATGGTAGTTTCTTTTGCTGTGCAGAAGCTCTTTAATTTAATTAGATCCCATTTGTCAATTTTGGCTTTTGTTGCCATTGCTTTTGGTGTTTTAGTCATGAAGTCCTTGCCCATGCCTATGCCCTGATTGGTATTGCCTAGGTTTTCTGCTAGGGTTTTAATGGTTTTAGGTATAACATTTAAGTCTTTAATCCATCTTGAATTAATTTTTGTATAAGGTGTAAGGAAGGAATCCAGTTTCAGCTTTCTACTTATGGCTAACCAGTTTTCCCAGCACCATTTATTAAATAGGGAATCCTTTCCCCATTTCTTGTTTCTCTCAGGTTTCTCAAAGATCAGATGGTTGTAGATGTGTGGTATTATTTCTGAGGGCTCTGTTCTGTTCCATTGGTCTATATCTCTGTTTTGGTACCAGTACCATGCTGTTTTGGTTACTGTAGCCTTATAGTATAGTTTGAAGTCAGGTAGCATGATGCCTCCAGCTTTGTTCTTTTGGCTTAGGATTGTCTTGGCAATACAGGCTCTTTTTTGGTTCCATATGACCTTTAAAGTAGTTTTTCCAATTCTGTGAAGAAAGTCATTTGTAGCTTGATGGGGATGGCACTGAATCTATAAATTACCTTGGGCAGTATGGCCATTTTCACGATATTGATTCTTCCTATCCATGAGCATGGAATGTTCTTCCATTTGTTTGTGTCCTCTTTTGTTTCGTTGAGCAGTGGTTTGTAGTTCTCCTTGAAGAGGTCCTTCACATCCCCTGTAAGTTGGATTCCTAGTTATTTTATTCTCTTTGAAGCAATTGTTAATGGGAGTTCAGTCATGATTTGGCTCTCTGTTTGTCTGTTGTTGGTGTATAGGAATGCTTGTGATTTTTGTCATTGATTTTGTATCCTGAGGCTTTGCTGAAGTTGCTTATCAGGTTAAGGAGATTTTGGGCTGAGACGATGGGGTTTTCTAAATATACAATTATGTCATCTGCAAACAGGGACAATTTGACTTTCTCTTTTCCTAATTGAATACCCTTTATATCTTTCTCTCCTGCCTGATTGCCCTGGCCAGAACTTCCAACACTATGTTGAATAGGAGTGGTGAGAGAGGGCATCCCTGTCTTGTGCCAGTTTTCAAAGGGAATGCTTCCAGTTTTTGCCCATTCAGTATGATATTGGTTGTGTGTTTGTCATAAATAGCTCTTATTATTTTGAGATATGTCTCATCAATACCTAGTTTATGGAGAGTTTTTAGCATGAAGGGCTGTTGAATTTTGTCAAAGGCCTTTTCTGCATCTATTGAGATAGTCATGTGCTTTTTGTTGTTGGTTCTGTTTATACGCTGGATTACGTTTATTGATTTGCATATGTTGAACAAGCCTTGCATCCAGTTTTTGCCTGTTCGGTATTATATTGGCTGTGTTTGTCATAAATAGCTCTTATTATTTTGAGATACATCCCATCAATACCTACTTTATTGAGAGTTTTTAGCATGAAGGGCTGTTGAATTTTGTCAAAGGCATTTTCTGCATTTATTGAGATAATCATGTGGTTTTTGTCTTTGGTTCTGTTTATATGCTGGATTATATTTATTGATTTGCATATGTTGAATCAGCCTTGCATTCCAGGGTTGAAGCCAACATGATCATGGTGGATAAACTTTTTGATGTGCTGGTGGATTCAGTTTGCCAGTATTTTATTGAGGATTTTTGCACCGATGTTCATCAGGGATATTGGTCTAAAATTCTCTCTTTTTGTTGTGTATCTGCCAGGCTTTGGTATCAGGATGATGTTGGCCTCATAAAATGAGTTAGGGAGGATTCTCTCTTTTTCTACTGATTGAAATTAGTTTCAGAAGGAATAGTACCGGCTCCTCTTTGTACCTCTAGTAGAATTCGGGTGTAAATCCATCTGGTCCTGGACTTTTTTTGGTTGGTAGGCTATTACTTATTGCCTCAATTTCAGAGCCTGTTATTGGTCTGTTTAGAGATTCAACTTCTCCTGGGTTAGTGTTGGGAGGGTGTATGTGTCCAGGAATTTATCCATTTCTTCTAGATTTTCTAGTTTATTTGCATAGAGGTGTTTATACTATTCTCTGATGGTAGTTTGTATTTCTGTGGGATCGGTGGTGATATCCCCTTTATCATTTTTTATCACATCTATTTGATTCTTCTCTCTTTTCTTCTTTGTTAGGCTTGCTAGTGGTCTATCACTATTGTTGATCTTTTCAAAAAACAAGCTCCTGGATTAACTGATTTTTGAAGGGTTTTTTGTGTCTCTATCTCCTTCAGTTCTGCTCTGATCTTAGTTATTTCTTGCCTTCTGCTAGCTATTGAATGTGTTTGCTCTTGCTTCTCTAGTTCTTTTAATTGTGATGCTATGGTATCAATTTTAGATCTTTCCTGCTTTCTCTTGTGAGCATTTAGTGCTATAAAATTTCCCTCTACACACTGCTTTAAATGTGTCCCAGAGTTTCTGGTATGTTGTGCCTTTGTTCTCATTGGTTTCAAAGAACATCTTTATTTCTGCCTTCATTTCGTTATTTATCCAGTAGTCATTCAGGAGCAGGTTGTTCAGTTTCCATGTAGTTGAGCGGTTTTGAGTGAGTTTCTTAATCCTGAATTCTAGTTTGATTGCACTGTGATCTGAGAGACAGTTTGTTATTATTTCTGTTCTTTTACATTTGCTGAGGAGTGCTTTACTTCCAACTATGTGGTCAGTTTTGGAATAAGTGCGATGTGATGCTGAGAAGAATGTATATTCTGTTGAAGTGGAGAGTTCTGTCGATGTCCATTAGGTCTGCTTGGTGCAGAGCTGAGTTCAATTCCTGGATATCCTTGTCAACTTTCTGTCTCATTGATCTGTCTAATGTTGACAGTGTGGTGTTAAAGTCTGCCATTATTATTGTGTGGGAGTCTAAGTCTCTTTGTAGGTCTCTAAGGACTTGCTTTATGAATCTGGGTGCTCCTGTATTGGATGCATATATATTTAGGATAGTTAACTCTTCTTGTTGAATTGATCCCTTTACCATTATGTAATGGCCTTCTTCATCTCTTTTGATCTTTGTTTGTTTAAAGTCTGTTTTATCAGAGACTAAGATTGCAACCTCTGCTTTTTTCTGTTTTCCATTTGCTTGGTAGATCTTCTTCCATCCCTTTATTTTGAGCCTATGTGTGTCTCTGCATGTGAGTTGGGTCTCCTGAATACAGCACACCAATGGGTCTTGACTCTTTATCCAATTTGCCAGTCTGTGTCTTTTAATTGGAGCATTTAGCCTATTTACATTTAAGGTTAATATTGTTATTTGTGAATCTGATCCTATCATTATGATGTTAGCTGGTCATTTTGCTTATTAGTTGATGCAGTTTCTTCCTAGCATTGATGGTCTTTACAATTTGGCATGTTTTTGTAGTGGCTGGTACCGGTTGTTCCTTTCCATGTTTAGTGCTTCATTCAGGAACTCTTGTAAGGGAGGCCTGGTAGTGACAAAATCTCTCAGCATTTGCTTTTCTGTAAAGGATTTTATTTCTCCTTCACTTATGAAGCTTAGCTTGGCTGGGTATGAGATTCTGATTGTTGAAAATTCTTTTCTTTAAGAATGTTGAATATTGGCCCCCATCTCTGCTGGCTTGCAGAGTTTCTGCCAAGAGATCGGCTGTTAGTCTGATGGGCTTCCCTTTGTGGGTAACCCGACCTTTCTCTCTGCCTGCCCTTAACATTTTTTCCTTCATTTCAACTTTGTTGAATCTGACAATTATGTGTCCTGGGGTTGCTCTTCTCGAGGAGTATCTTTGTGGCATTCTCTGTATTTCCTGAATTTGAATGTTGGTCTGCCTTGCTAGGTTGGGGAAGTTCTCCTGAATAATATCCTGAAGAGTGTTTTCCAACTTGGTTCCATTCTCCCTGTCACTTTCAGGTACACCAGTCAGACATAGATTTGGTCTTTTCACATAGTCCCATATTTCTTGGAGGTTTTGTTCGTTTCTTTTTACTCCTTTTTTGCTAAACTTCTCTTCTCGCTTCATTTCATTCATTTGATCTTCAGTCACTGATACCCTTTCTTCCACTTCATTGAATCGGCTATGGAAGCTTGTGCATGCATCATGTAGTTCTGATGCCATGGTTTTCAGCTCCATCAGGTCATTTAAGATCTTCTCAATGCTGTTTATTCTAGTTAGCCATTCATCTAATCTTTTTTCAAGGTTTTTAGCTTCTTTGTGATGGGTTCAAACATCCTCCTTTAGCTCAGAGAAGTTTGTTATTACTGATTGTCTGAAGCCTTCTTCTCTCAATTCGTCAAAGTCATTCTCCATCCAGCTTTGTTCCATTGCTGGTGAGGAGCTGTGTTCCTTTGGAGGAGAAGAGGCACTCTGATTTTTAGAATTTTCAGCTTTTCTGCTCTGGTTTCTCCCCATCTTTGTGGTTTTATCTACCTTTTGTCTTTGATGATGGTGATGTACAGAGGGGGTTTTGGTGTGGATGTCCTTTCTGTTTGTTAGTTTTCCTTCTAACAGTCCGGACCCTCAGCTGCAGGTCTGTTGGAGTTTGCTGGGGGTCCACTCCAGACCCTGTATGCCTGGGTATCACCAGCGGAGGCTGCAGAACAGCAAATATTGTAGAACAGCAAATGTTGCTACCTGATCCTTCCTCTAGAAGCTTCATCTCAGAGGGACACCTGACCATATGAGGTGTCAGTTGGCCCCTACTGGGAGGTGCCTCCCAGTTAGGCTACTTGGGGGTCAGGGACCCACTTGACGAGGCAGTCTGTCCATCCTCAGATCTCAAACTCCATGCTGGGAGTACCACTACTCTCTTCAAATCTGTCAGACAAGGATGTTTAAGCCTGCAGAAGTTTCTGCTGCCTTTTGCTCAGCTATGCATTGCCCCCAGAGGTAGAGTCTACAGAGGCAGGTAGGCCTCATTGAGCTGCAGTGGGCTCCACCCAGTTTGAGCTTCCCAGCTGCTTTGTTTACCTACTCAAGCCTCAGCAATGGCAGACGCCCATCCCCCAGCCTCACTGCTACCTTGCAGTTCGATATCAGACTGCTGTGCTAGCAGTGAGCGAGGCTCCATGGGCGTGGGACCCTCCAAGCCAGGCATGGGTTATAATCTCCTTATGTGCCATTTGCTATGACTGTTGGAAAAGTGCATTATTAGGGCAGGAGTGTCCTGATTTTCCAGGTACCATATGTCATGGCTTCCCTTGGATAGGAAAGGGAATTCCCCAACCCCTTGCACTTCCCAGGTGAGGCGATGCCCCACCATGCTTTGACTCACCTTCCATGGGCTATACCCACTGCCCGACAAGCCCCAGTAAGATGAACCCAGTACCTCAGTTGAAAATGCAGAAATCAACCATCTTCTGCATTGCTCAGACTGGAGCTTTTCCTGTTCGGCCATCTTGGAACCTCCCTACCCATTTTCCATAATTGACATATTTATAGGGTACAGTGTAATGTTTTGATAGAAGTATACATTGTGTAATTATTAGGGTAATTAGCATATTCATCTCCTCAAACATTTATCATTTATTTGTGGTGAGAACATTCAAAATCTTCTCTCCTAGTTATTTTGAGTTATACAATATAATATTGTTAACCATAGTCACCCTGTGTATTAGTCCATTTTCACACTGTTATAAAGATACTACCTGAGACTAGGTAATTTATAAAGGAAAGATGTTTAATTGACTCAAAGTTCTGCATGGTTAGGGAGGCCCCAGGAAACTCACAATCGTGGTGGAAGGAGAAGCAGGCACCTTCTTCACACGGCAGTAGGAGGAGAGAGAGCAGAGGGAAGAACCATTTATGAAACTATCAGATGTTATGAGAATTCACTCACTATCATGAGAACAGGATGGGGGAATCCACCCCCATGATACAATCACCTCCCTCCCTCAACACGTGGGTATTACAGGTTTCTCACACAACATGTGGGGATCACAATTTGAGATGAGATTTGTGTAGGGACAGAGCCACACCGTATCGCCCTACTATGCAATAGAACACCAGAACGTATTCCTTCTATCTAACTGTAAGTTTGTACCTGTTCACCAATCTCTACTAATCTCCCCTCCTCATGCCCCCAACCTCCTCCAGCCTCTGGTAACCACTATTCTACTTTCTACTTCTGTAAGATCAACCTTTTAAAATTCCACATATGAGTGAGATCATTTAGTATCTGTCTTTCTTTGCCTGGCTATTTCACTTAACATAATTATCCGCTAGTTTTATCCATGTTGCCACAAATGACAGGATTTCATTTATTATGACTGAATACTATTCTATGGGGTGTGTGTGTGTGTGTGTGTGTGTGTGTGTATACATTTTCTTTCTTTATTTTTTAAGAGATGGAGTCTTGCTATGTTGCCCAGGCTGCCGTGAACTCCTATCCTCCCACTACAGCCTCCAGAGTAGCTGGGAATATAGGCATGCGCCACTGCACCTGGCTTATATAACACCTTTTCCTTATCCATTCATCTGTTGATGGACACTTAAGTTGATTCCTAGCTTGACTATTATGAATAGTGCTGCAATAAACCTAGCAGTGTAGATGTCTATTTATGTCTTTAACTATTTTATTTATATATTCTTTATTTATTTAACTATTTTAAAGCTGAGAAATTCAAAATTAACTTTTGTTCTATTGATATAGTTGGTCAAATTTGTGAAGACAGATACACCCTGTTTTTAGAATTTTTCCTATCCCAGGCTTCCAAAGTTTCAAGAAAATTGATACAATAAACCAACTTGTTCCTATTATAATTTAAACATTTCCAAAATTATTTCAATTTTAAAAGAAGTTAAAGTTTGACCAATGAAACAATTTCAATGGTGGGGTTTCATTATGAATTTAATCATGATATTTACTATTTATTGAGCATGTACCTTATGCCAGGTCTTCATCTGTCAATCATCTCTTCTTTCTGCAAATAGAAGACTTAGCAAGCTTGGAGTAAGTCATGAATGCTAACATATATGAGATCAAATAGTCTCTTTCTAGGACACTGAAGGTCTTTGGGGACTTAAAAACTCGATTACAATGATTCAGGCATATAGGAGAAAATTGCAAAACACACACACACAGAAAAAAAAAAAAAAAAAACCAGAAAAGAACTATTTGTACATGCCAGGAAACACTGCTTTAAGAGTTGCTTCACTCTAGGTGATTATGAAAGGAAAAAAAAAAATCTAACTGTAGTGAAGTTAAAAAATGTACATATATTTGGAAAGAATAGGAAACTTCACTGAAGGCCTGGAGTCAGTCAAACTCAAGTTCCAATCTTCTTAGATGTAAGTTAACTTCACTGAACCTGTTTACTTTAAAAATTCCTGTTTTAATTAAAAATTCAATCACTATTAAAATTATGTTTTTTAATTAAAAATACTTTAAAAGTTAAAGTGTAGAGTTTTTCTATTTATCTTAAATATTAAAATAATTGTGAATTAAAGTTGTGCCAGCTAGAAGACCTAAATTGATAGGCTTAATAATTTTGGAACTTTTCTTAATGTCAAAGTTAACTAGAACTTCTTTTCTTTTTCAAATTACACATTTAAAATTCCAGCATCAGTTCCTTTTTGAGTCATCTAGGCCTCTCACATCAGTAAATATTGAGCTCCTGTAAAGCTGAAGTTACTTACGTAGTAACATAACTTACTTAGGGTGATTTGTAAATGTTTATTTTGGATAAGCTATGTTTTATTTTGTTCTGCTTTTGAGAAAGATGCTTCTCATTCCTTGCTAATTTCAAACAAGCAACTTTCTAATGGAAAACAATTATTTTTATAACTCAAGTTAAATATTTCTGTCTATTCTTTACTCAAATTGAAAATAAGACATAAAAAACAATGACCCTCCTTGCCTTGGTTTCTAACTTTTCAGAGGTGAACACACCATAAATGGTAACTAACTTACAGTAGTGCCCACTGTATCCACTAAGCATTATGGAGAATACAGAGATGATCCAGACATGCACCCTGACCTTAAAAAACTCAAAGATTGAAACATATCATGATTTACAGGCATAGCTCCTCCTCTTCCAAAAATAAAACAATACAAAAGACACAAATAACAGTGATTGTCAGAAATACAGACACCAAGTGTTAAAGTGTCAGAAAATAACTAGGGCAGCTTGAACTCAACCTTTGCACTCTCTACCACTTGAATTATATTTTATCAAACTTTTGTTAAGTTAGTTCATCTATTTTGGTGCCTCAGCGGTTCTAATCCAACCATCCTATTTTTGTAGATCCATCTGTCCCAGTGCTGTATCACAGCACTAGAACACATGGAAGAGATTTAACAGATAGTGTTAGCTCTGATATGTATGTATTAGTATGTATTACATGTCAGGCAGTGTTCTGAGTTCTTTACTTGTACTCATTCATTTAGCCTTCCCAATAACCCTATGAGGAAAGTTATTATTGTCTTCTCTTGACAGATGCAGAAACTAAGCCACAGAAAGTTTAGGTAACTTGGCCGAAGTCATGCTACTAATAAGTTATGGCCCCAGGATGTGAGCATAGTTTGACTTCACAGTTTGCTCTTATACCCTACACTATGCTACCCATGAATAATTATTTGAGTCATGTTAATGAAGGGATTTTAAAATTTGATGGTATTGGAACAGTAGAGTAAGCTGATACTTCCCTGGGTTGGACAACTCCAGAAGCAGTCTGATGTTTGTTTGCCAGTATATTCTTGTTTTTCTAGGCAATGAGGGCTAATCTCACTAGTACTTCTGTAGACAGTCTAGTATATGTCTTTCAGTGAACCTTTGAACTCATTTTCTGTTTGGTATATATCTGATGGTACAATTGCTGAATTCTTGGTATATACACAAGAATAGAATTTCTAGGTCATAGTATAGGACTGCTGGAAACTGTACCAATTTGCATTCCCACTAGCAGGGTATAGGAGGTCCAGTTGCCTTGCATTTTTCCCAATATTTTCTGCCTCTTTCATTTTAGGTGACTACGTAGAAACATCACATTTTGGTTTTAATTTGCATGACTCTGATGACTAATGGAGTCGAGCTCATTTTCATATATTTTTAGTCATTTGTCAATAAAGTTTTATGAATGCCTTTTAAAGGGGTTTGCCCACTTTTAAAATTAGGTTGTCTGTCTTTTTGATTGTGGAGGAATTCTTACCATATTCTAGATACAAGCCCTTTGTCAGAGACATAAACTGAAGACTTCTTCTCCCATTCTATAGGATGTCTGTTCTCTCTTAATGGAGTCTTTTGAGGAACTGAAGTTCTTACTTTACATAGTTCAATTTACCAATTTTTTCTTCATTGCTAGCACTTTTTTGTGTCCTGTGTAAGCAAACTTTGCCTACTCCAAGGTCATGAAGATTTCTTCCATGTTTTCTTCTAAATCTCTATCATTTATTTTTCACATTTAGATCTGTAATCCTTCTGGAATTATTTTTTGCATATGGTGTGAGATAGGAGTTAAAATACATTTCTATGTGTACATTCAATTGTCCCTACACTATTTACTGAAAGGACCATCCTTTCCCCCACTATACTGCAGTGTCACCTTTCTCATAAACTAGTTGACTATATCTGTACCTATGTCTCTATCTATGTCTATCTACCTACCTGTCTATATCTGTTTATGAAGTCTGTTCTATTACATTGATCAGCTCATTTGTTTTTTATGTCTAGGAAATTTTGCTAAAGCAGTATTAATGAGTTTGAATCTTGCCTCTTGGGGCTGTGACAATGCTTCAGGTTGTGATTCTTCACCTGTGGCCCTAGCCATGCCATGACACCCATCGAGGCATCCATCCTGTGAGTATCTATGCAATGCCTAACAAAGATAACCTCAGCTGGGCTTGGTGGCTCATGCCTGTAATCCCAGCACTTTGGGAGGCCAAGGCACACAGATCACTTGAGCCCAGGAGTTCGAGACCAGCCTGAGTAACATGGCAAAACCCCAGCTCTACAAAAAATTAAAAAATTAGCTCAGCATGGCGGCATGCACCTGTAATCCTAGCTACTCAGGAAGCTGAAGTAGGAGGATTGCTTGAGCCTGGGTTGTCGAGGCTGCAGTGAGCTGAGATCACACCACTGCACTCCAGCCTGGGTGACAGAGTGAGACTGTTGAAAAAAACAAACAAACAAAAAGATAACCTCTATTTCCCACTGCTTTCCCTTCTCACCCTCATCCCAAGTTTCTGTCTTTTCTTTGAATTTGTTATTTGACTTTCCACAAATATAAAAGTACACTTGTATCATTTATTTTAGGTATTGGATATATTCCCTTCCTTGTGTATTATTTTAAAAGCAGCTGAATAAAGAATTTACCTTTGTTGTTGTTGTTGTTGTTGGTTTTTTTGCTTTTTGAGACTGAGTCTCGCTCCATTGCCCAGGCTGGAGTGCAGTGGCATGATCTCGGCTCACTGCAACCTCCGCTTCACAGGTTCAAGTGATTCTCCTGCCTCAGCCTCCCAAGTAGCTGGGACTACAGGTACATACCACCACGCTCAACTAATTTTTTTTTTTTTTTGTATTTTTAGTAGAGACAGGGTTTAACGTAGCCTTCAAATAATTTTTTTAACTACAAATTCCGTGGCTTTTGATTTTTCAAAAAGAGTCTCCACACTAAAGCTGTAATGGGTATTTGAATTCTAGAAGGAGGTGATTTTATTCAAACTGATAATCACTATAAAACATTATGTGTTTTCTACTGGAAATAGAAATACAGTGTATACAGATGTTTGTTAGACATCTCTAATAAAAAAATGAGTATTGCGTATAACCAGGCCTTCCTAGAATGTTTGCCCACAGCCACAGTGTTGTAGCAGTTCATATTATCTCTCTCATGGTCACATGTTAGGAGTAGAGTCATGCAGCAGTATGCAAAGCGAATCCCCTGTTGGGATGCCTGTTGGCTTCAGATTAGCTCTCTTATCAGGCAAAACAGAGACTATGGGCAAGGCCCAACATTTCCTAACTTCTGTTAATGGCTTATTCCCAGTCACAAAAGTTAAAACCTTAGAACAATCTTTTACTCCTCTCTCTTTCCCATGGCACAGCTTTAATATTCACTGAATCTTCTTTTATAGAATCATTTTTTCTGGTTCCTTTTTTGTGAATTTGTTGTTACTGTTCTCTCTCAAACTTCATATAGGATGTTGTCAGTGACTTAAGCAATAAGAAAAATCATTATCACATAAAACAAAACAAAACAAAACACACAAACAAAAAAACAAACTATACACACACACACACACACACACACACACACACACACACAGGTAGGATGGCCCTGTCCCTGCTTCTCTATGATCCTCTTTGTTCTACCCTACTGGTGGATCTATACCTAAGCTGGCAGCAAGATAGCTTGGCAGTTCCAGGTTACACCTAGCAGACCACACCTCATGTCTCACTGGCCAGAGTCAGGTCACATACCCATCTTTAAGACAGTTGTTGGCAAGGAGTTACCCTGGAGCCAGGGATGAAACCACCTTCCCCTGAGTCACATGGGAAAGGACACCTAAACAAAATCAGGGTCTTGTCACCATAGGGAATGGGCTCTGAATGCTGGTGGATAATCCACAGTGTCTGCTCCAGACTCTAACTACCTCACTTTGAATAACTGCAGCCACCTCTTAACTGTGGTCCCTGCCTCCAGTTTTTGGCTCCATTTTCTCAACATGTATAATGAAGCCAGTACAATCCTCCTTAAACACACTCCTGTCATGACAGCACTTTCTTGGTCAGGGGGCCTAGGTGGCTTCAATGTGACTGATGGACAAAGTTCGAACACCTTAGCTCCCCATTCAAGATGTCCACAACCAGACTCCAATCTATCCCTTATCCTTCTTTCTCTCTAGTTCCTTATAACAGGGATGGTAGTAAATATATCAGGCTTTGTGGCCATGTGGTCTCTGTCACAATTACAGTACTCTTCCCCTCATCTGTACAGTTCAATAAGTTGTTTTCAGAAAAAGAAGAAGAGAGAGAGACCACATTCATATCACTTTTATTACAGTACATTGTTATAATTGTTCTCTCTTTTTTTTTTAACTGTATCTTGCTATGTTGCCCAAGCTGGTCTTGAACTCCTGGGCTCAAGTAATCCACACACCTCAGCCTTCCAAAGCGCTGGAATTACAGGCATGAGCCACTGCACCTGGCCCAAATTGTTCTATTTTATTAGTAGTAATTGTTGTTAATCTCTTCCTGTGCCTTATGTATAAACTTTATCTTTTCTTTGAATTTGCTTATCTGTCTTTCCACAACTATAAAAGTATACTTTTACCATTTATTTTATGTATTGGCTATCTCCCTAGACAAATAATAGGTATGTATGTATAGGAAAAAACACAGTATGTTTAGGGTTTGGTACTATCCACAGTTTCAGGCATCCACTTGGGGGTCTTGAAACATAACCCCTACAGATAAGAAGTGGACTACTGTAGTCAGTTCTTCCCTTGTAGTGCAAAAGCAGCCATGCACAATACAATACAAATGAATGTGACTGAAGGAGATCATTTTGGCTGCAGTGTGGAGGAAGAACTAAAAGGACATGGAAGCAGGAGGACAGCCAGGGGATGGGTGTCGTAAGCCTGGAAAATGTGATGGTAATACAAGTATGTCAAGCCCGCAGATCCTGACAGCAAGCATGCCTACCTGACTTGTGCCCAGGGAGAGGAGGTAACAGTGATTCTGGCCTATTCTTATTTCACCCCCTTTCTAGTGCCACTTTTCTGGGCTTTTTTACTGTATGTTATGCAGGCTATATGCTGTATCTTATAGCCCTTGTAAACAGCCTTAAATCCTTTCTAAACATCCTGGATAGTCCTAGAATCCTAGAATATGGATTCTTTCTTGGTTTCAAAACTGATTTTGTTATATTGCCTGGAAAGAAGAAATGTTTTTATCGTAGAGGGTTGGTATTTCTGGGTAGGTTGATTCGAAGGATTAAGTTGTGAGGGCAGTTGGGACTTTTAGAGAAAGTGGATCCAGAAAATCTAAATTGTTACTAAGAAATATTGATGAGTGTAAGTCATGGAGCTCAGAAAGAAGTTTCTCTTTGATATTTTTTCTAAACTATGTGAAAGGGAAGCAATGGGAAATTCTGTGGACGGAGTCAGGAAAGCCTCAAGTAGGGTGGCTAGGAAAGGTGGAGGAGTTGCTACTAGGGAACCGAGGAGTGAATGTGGAGAGGGTGAAATGAGACAGGAGGCTACTTCCTCAAAGGTCAGGACAGTTATGAGAATGCTCTGGTTTGAACTTCAAGATGTTACTGGAAATGAATAACTACAAATACATGCATGTTTATGCACACACACATACACAAACACACAAAACTATTGAAAAGAATATGTAGCAAATATGTTTTGTGAGTGAGCTTGTATCTAGTTAAAGTACCATGATTATCTTTAAAATCTCTTGCTAGAGGAGGAGTGTTGACTGCCCAGTGTGGGCGTGGATAGGGAATGAATATCCTGGCTGTTGTATCCATAATTGAAACGCACTGTGCCTCATCTCCACACCAGCCGTTACAGCCGTGCCAATCTCCTTCCTGTCAACTGCACAATAGCTTGTTGACTCTGCCTAATCTTTGGTCAGTTTCCCAGATATCCTTGTCTCTTCATTCTTAGTACATCACATCATTACTCAGACCTCTTCCCTGGGCCCCTGGCAGCTTTAAGTACCTCATTCAGCCCAACCATTTTCCTGTGTTCTTGAGCAGTGAGGTCATAATTTCACAACCTTGGATATACACTGCATGAAGTAAAATGTTTACTAGATCAGATGAATTAACATTTTTAGGAAGTTCATAATTGATGGAGACAAATTACATGTGTACGATGCATCAACACACACACAAAATGTGCACATTCAAGAGAGATTAATAATGTATATGTCTATTAGATATAAAGCAGCTGTAGCCTATGAAGAAAGGACAGAAGAAACAGGGAGGGAAAGGAACTAGAGTCAACAAAGAAGAAAAGCAAAGATACCCACATACATCCTACTTATAATGCAAAGCTTGTCACTGTTGGATAACATCACAAATCCCCCAGCTAAAACCCCCAATTTTTCTGTCTCTAAAGATATCTTTCTGGTTCTCAATCCCAGGCCAGGTGGGGCTCCATTTAACTCTCTTTTGTTTAATCCACTTTTGATCACTCTTAGGAAGTTTCACTTTGCTCAACAAGCTCAAGATTGATCACCTCTGACTTTATCTGTTTATATTAGGAGTGTCTGGTTGAAGATAGAATCACAGATGCCCATTATTACCAGTATTATAACAATAAAGAGAAGCAATAGTAAATAAAGGAAACCCAGAGCCAGATTATGGGGGTTTAAATCTGTTTTCCCACTTTTGTGATGTTCGACCTTCAGCAAATTATCTACCTTCTCTGTGCCTCCATTTCCCTATTCATAAAATGGAAACAATGAAAGTATCTACCTCCTAGGGTTTTTGTGAGAGTTAAATGGGTTGATACACATAAAGTACTTGGACCTGCCCTGGAATATTTAGACCTCTGTGAATGGTAACCTGTATTACTGCTTTTCTCTTCAGTTAGGAATGACTAAATGTTGCAGTAAACTGCACATTCTGTTGACCCTTCCTGGTCACTGCTCACCCATCCCAAGCCTGTGTGATGGAATGTTCAACTCTGAAATGGCATCTAAGTGGCCAGGAAGAAAGGCTGGAGGGAAATGTGTAGACCAGCTGACCTCTATTTTAGGTTGAAGGTCTAGGCATTTCCTCCCCTTTCTCTACCTGTGAGAGAAGCCAACCAGAGCTGGCCAAGCCATGATGCAGTCCCTCCTGCGGCCATTTCCTTCCAGCCTCTATTCATCTTTTACCACTCTCTAGCCAGCAGAAGCTGGTGAGTCTTGTGGTTACCACTCTTGTTTGTTGCCCCACATCCCAGCTTCATTTTCTCAGGATTACTGCCAGGCAATAAGGGAAGTTTGGGGCCTGAAAAAATCTGCCCCAAGCCTGCGTGGAGCAAAATACCCTTGGACATTATACCCGCAGAAGGTTCCTCAAAATTATGTGACATTTTTCAGCTGATTGAACTTCCCTAACCTGACTTCCTGGAAAAGCCAAGAATTCAGAGAAAATGTAGGGCACTGACAAACCAACGAAGAGGTGAGTAAATTCTCCCGGAGTCCCCTGTCAGGACTGAAAAATGTTGTGTGAAACCTGTGGGCAGGGATAACCTCCAAATATTTGCCCTCCCACAAACTGTCCATAGGCCTAGCTGCCCTCCCATAGCTAGGTCCCAAATTGTTGCAAAAGCCGTATCCATGTAGATCCTGCCAAACTAGCTAACTGGCCAATCTGTTTTCCCACAATATGAGTTACCTTACTGGGACGTGTGTCCTCAGGTATATGCACTTTGATCCAGTTACAGCAAGTTACCCCAAGGAAATAATCAGACAAGGGCATAGAGCTGATTGTGAAGGGTCATTCATGGTGCCGATGGTTTTGTAATATCAACACTTACAAATTAGAAGCAACCTAAATTGCCATCACTAGGGGATGGCTTAAACAAATTATGGTATACGCATACAATAAAATACTTATGAGTCTTTACAAATAATCATGGGGTCTGTAATTACCAACATGGAAAAATGCCCATGATACCCTTGAAAAGTGATAAAACAGTTCAATGAATTACATTCTGATATAATGGTACTTATTAAAATTGCATTCATCAATGAGAACACTTGGACACAGGGTGGGGGAACATCACACACCGGGGCCTGTCATAGGGTGGGGGCAGGGGGGAGGGATAGCATTAGGAGATATACCTAATGTAAATGATGAGTTAATGGGTGCAGCACACCAACATGGCACATGTATACATATGTAACAAACCTGCATGTTGTGCACATGTACCCTAGAACTTAAAGTATAATAATAATAATAAAATAACTAAATAAATAAAATTGCATTTATATGAATGGTACCTATTAAAATTGCACTGATCTTCAATTTTAATAAGTACCATTATATCAAAATGTGTCCAGGGATCTATAGAGAATTATATTCACAAAAATACTGACAGCAATTATCTCTGTGGTTATTTGGGTAATATTTACTTTTTTTTTTTTTTTTTACTTTTTTGGTATTTAAAAAATACTTAGCAATGATACAAGGTGCTATCTGAAAAAAACTAAACTTTTTAAAATAAAATTTGAGGGGAAAATGAACTAAGGTAGTAATGTTTTGGGAATAAGATCTTGGGTTGGCCACACCAAGCAGGTAACAGCATAAGGATAAGATAATTAACATTTATTGGGCACTTATTATATGCCAGCAACCCCCGTTCTAAGCACTTTCCATGTATCAACTCATTTCATTTGCACAACTCCACAAAGCAAGCTGTTTATGGTGCCCATTTTACAGATAATGAAATGAAACAGGCACCAAGAGATGAAGCCATTTGTTTGAAGTCTTACGGCTTGTAGGAGGTGAAACAGATTTAGACAGAAGTCTGCCTCCAAAATCTCTGATCGTGACCCCTGCAGAGGAGGAGGGAAGGTGCTGAGGTCAGAGGAGGAGTGAGGAATGATGGGGGGGAGTGGAGGGGGCAGAGGTGGCTGCTGATGGTGGGGAGCAAGACACTGTCCTGTTCCCCCTGCAGTTCCTGAAGGATCTTCATTCTCCCACTGGCCACCTGTTTACCTAACCTCTCTAAAGCCTTAGTTTCCTCTCTATGCCATATACAGTCCTAGAAGCCACTTCTACTGTAGCACATATACAGCCGCCACCATCATCACCAGCATCCCACTTCTGGCTGAGAGACACAGGCTCCAGTGTCTCCCAGTGTGCAAGTTGTCAGAGCAGGCTGGAAGAGGAGTGGGCATTCTGTCTCTACTGTAGAATGACCACCCCGAAGGATAATTCTGCTCACTTACTATTCTCCTCACTGGACAGGAGCCCCTGGAAGCAGAGACAATATCTGATGCACCTCTGCATTCCCACTACCTGGAACATAAAGTCGCTCAATAAATAAACATCCCTGTTGAATGAATAACTGGAAAGTACAGTCATGTGGCCTTATGATTCCAGAGTAACAAGTAGGAAAAGCAACACTTGCATATTAATTTCTTTATTTTTTGTTTCTGTTTTCTACCTTATCTGGCACAGAGTTCAGAGTAAGTACAGTCATTAAAGAAGTGGCCGGGCGCGGTGGCTCAAGCCTGTAATCCCAGCACTTTGGGAGGCCGAGACGGGCGGATCACGAGGTCAGGAGATCGAGACCATCCTGGCTAACACGGTGAAACCCCGTCTCTACTAAAAAAATACAAAAAACTAGCCGGGCGAGGTGGCGGGCGCCTGTAGTCCCAGCTACTCGGGAGGCTGAGGCAGGAGAATGGCGGGAACCCGGAAGGCGGAGCTTGCAGTGAGCTGAGACCCGGCCACAGCACTCCAGCCTGGGCGACAGAGCGAGACTCCGTCTCAAAAAAAAAAAAGAAGTCACTGATTTTTAACATGCCACTTAAGCAAAAGGAGCAAGAAGGCCTTATTTATATTAATTAACTAATTCAAGAAATTCTGGGCTTTTTTTTTTTCTCTTTTTTTTTGAGACAGGGTTTCACTCCTGTTTCCCAGGCTGGAGTGCAATGGTGCGATCTTAGCTCACTGCAGCCTACCAGGCTCAATAAATTCTCCTGCCTCAGCCTCCCAAGTAGCTGGTACTATAGGCACATGCCACCGCACCCAGCTGATTTTTGTATATTTTGTAGAGATAGGGTTTCACCATGTTTCCCAGGCTGGTCTTGAATTCCTAAGCTCAAATGATCTGGCCACCTTGGCCACCCAAAGTGCTGGGATTACAGGTGTGAGCCACCACACCCAGACAAATTCTACGCTTTCTATATAAATTATAAAATGTCATTTACAAAACTCTGTTCAGACATTTTATCACCAAGGCAGAGAGAGTGGTTAAATCACAGAGCTAGTAAGCAGTAGCACCAAATCCAGCTTCTCTGCCCTTCGTGTCAACTGCTCTTTCTACTTTCCACATAACTCCATCCCTCCAGCCAGTCACAATGGTTTCTAAAACTGGACCTGCTTTTCCAGTTATTCATTCAACAGAGGATGTTTATTTATTGAGCAACTTTATGTTCCAGATAGTGGGAATGCAGAGGTGCATCAGATATTGTCTCTGCTTCCAGTGTCTACCGTCCAGTGAGGAGAATAACAAGTGAGCAGAATTATCCCTCACGGTGGTCTTTCTACAGCAGAGACCTGCCTTAATTCTGTTGCTTTAGGTGAGATCAACTTACATCTGCGTGCTTCCATTTTCCTCCCCCATGGTAGATTGAGATTCATGGTATCAGCTCTTCTTAGTGAAAGAAAATCTAAGAAACATAGACAGATGTCCACATCTTGAAGTAGCTGAAGTTTGTCTTTGGGTTCTCACCTTCCTTTTCTCCCTCTTGCTTATTTCCCTTTAAGGATTGCTGCCATCAGTGTCATCAAGCCCAAGGATTCCCTAATGCTGATCCACCAATTAGAGCATGGCTGGTTACCACAGAACCACTGATGAGTTTCAAAAAATGCAGATTCCTGGACCCCACCCTGGAGATTTTGAATCAGGAGGTCTTGGGTAGTGCCCAGGCACCCCTATGTTTCAGGTTCCCCAGGGGATTCTAACCTGCAGCCATATTGGGGAACCACTGACCTAACCCCAAAACATGAGTCAGCTGTCTCTTGACTATATTGAAAGTGATGAATCATCATTTCACTTTAAAAAGAAAAAAATATGAGCTGAAACCAAAGTCATTGTGAGAACCTCTCATTTCCTTTACCTGAGTTTGAGTTCAGGTTTCCTTTACTTGAGTTTGAGTTTAGAAGTCTTCTATACTTGGTCCAAGCATTCTATGGAGATTCCCCAGGTCTTAAGGCAAACAGACTTAAGACCTGTCCTCAGTTTAGTCCTGGGAACATGCTGTAGCCCTGATCAGCCCTGGCTGGTGGGTCCCTGGGAAACTGGCTGACTCTGGAGATCCTTCAGGCCAGAGTTGCTAGGGACCACACCGGGTTCATCTTATACCATGCCTAGGTGCTGGGGTCCAATAGTCTTGTCTCCTCTGGCTTCTCAGAGCCAGAACTAGGAAGACGAGAAGGCTTTGGGATATGGCTGGCTTCCAGAGACTGAATCAGCTACTCAGATTCTCAAGACTGAGGTGGGAATGCCTGACACAGAAGGGTCAGGAGACTGCTAGAATCCATGACGGGCCAGGAGTAGCGCTGAGGCAGCAGAAACTCTGAGAAAGCAGAAGCCACCAGAAAGAGAAAAGAAGTTCGGAGTAGAGGGAAAGATGAGGAAACCAGCAGTGCGAGTTGAACAGATGAGATGTACAGAAAGAAGCAGAGATGAGCTGAGGGAGAGAGACTCCATGAACCACGAGAGGTGGGCAAAGAAAGCAGCCAGTCCTAAGGTTACCTTGTTTCTAACAGTTTGGGTCCTGCCCATCCTTGTATCACCAATTCAAATGAGGAGACTCGACCAAATGTTTTATTTTTCTAATAACTGTTGCCAGTAGTATTCTGGGAAACCCTTTTAGCCTGTTAGGCACTGAGTGACCCTCATCATATCTCAGTGCAATTTCATAATTTGTAGATCACTTATTATGACTCAGTCTAGTCCCATGTTTTCCAATAGCTTTTGATATCTGATTCATATACCATGCAATTCACTCATTTAGAGCAGGAGTTCCCAAACCCTGGACTGTGAACCAGTACCCATCCATGGCCTGTTAGGAACTGGGCCACACAGCAGGAGGTGAGCATCCGGCAAATGAGCATTACCATCTGAGCTCTACCTCCTGTCAGATCATTGGCAGCATTAGATTCTCATAGCAGCACAAACCCTATTGTAAACTGCACATGCGAGGGATCTAGGTTGCTCTTCTTATGAGAATCTAACTAATGCCTGATGATCTGAGGTGGAACAGTTTCATCCTGAAACCATTTCCTCCACCCTCCCCACAATGTGTGGAAAAATTGTCTTCGATGAAACTGGTTCCTGGTGCCAAAAACGTTGGGGATTGCTGATTTAGAGCATACCTTTCAGTGGTTTTTAGTATATGCACAGAGTTGTGCAATCAATACTATAATTAATTTTGAAAAATTTTCATCATCCCAAAATGAAATCCCACACCTCTAGCAGTCACCCCCTAGTTCCCCTCATTCCTCCCAGTCTTAAGCAACCAGTAATTATTTCCTGCCTCTATGGATTTGCCTATTCTGGACATTTCATGTAAATGGAATCATACAATATGTACAATCTTTTGTGACAGGCTTCTTTCACATAGCATGTTTTCAAGGTTCACACACACTGTATCATGTATCAGGACTGCCTTCCTTTCTAAAGCTGAGATATATTCCATTGTATGGACATACTGTTTTTTATTGACTCATTCATCAGTCTCTGGACATCTGGGTTGTTTCCAATTTTTTGATATTAAAAATAATGCTTCTATGAACATTTATGCAGACATTTTTGTGTGTACATTTCATTTCTTTTGAAATACACCTAGGAGTAGAACAACGGGTCACTATGTTTAACATTTTGAGGAAGTGACAGAGTTTATCTCATTTAAAATTCCAATCCCTTATCTCTCCTCCCAGAACAGGCAAAACTTATGACCCTGCAATCTTTGAGTTGGGCAGAGAAATGGCTCAAGTCTCAGGCTGTTGCAGTCTATGGGTAGTGGCCTCTGATAATGGCCGAGGCCTCCCATATCTTCGGCTTCCTTCCCTTCTGCATCATGGGAAGCCATAGTAACTGCTTGGGTTTTTGTTAATCCCCGAGGACTCAGGGGCCTAGGAATTGAATGATACCCCCATTTTCTTCATTCCTGAAAATAAGTCTTTAGTCCTTTTCACTCCCCAGGCATGGGACACCCAGTGAACCTCCCACTTTCGGAAACTTCAGGCAAGAAGCAGGTACTTCTATACAAGGCACTCTCAAACTTTGGAAATACGTGTTTAGCACCCCTTTTCTCTCCCCAAGAATGAGAGGAGACTCGGATAGTATACATCCACTCTAGGCTCTCAGAACCTTCTCCCTGTCTCTTCTCCCTGTCTCTTAGTCTCCTTCTGACTTGTCTTTGTTAAAGGTAAGTGGGCCTTAACAAGAGGAGGAGTTTAATTTCTCTCCTCTCTCTCTTCTCTCCCCTCGTTTCCTGCCCCCAACCCTGCACCTGAAAGATTCAGCAAAGGAATTAGGCCTGACTTAATTTTTTTTACCATATTAACAAAATGATCTTTCTTTTGGAAAAATTTATTTTTATTATTTTTAAAGACAGAGTCTTGCTCTGTCACCCTGGCTGAAGTGCAGTGGTGGAATCATAGTTCACTGCAGCCTCAAACTCCTGAACTAAAATGATCCTCCCACCTCAGCCTTTCAAGTAGGTGGGACTGTAGGTGTGTGCCACCATCCCTGGCTTTTTAATTATTTATTTAAATTGACACATAAATATATATACTTATGGAGTAGAGTGTGCTATTTCAACACATGTATATGATATATTATAATTAAATCATGGTAATTAGCATTTCCATCATCTCAAACATTTATTTCTTCGTGTTGGAAACATTCAAAATCCTCTCTTCTAGCTATTTGAAAATACAGAATAAATTGTTGTTAACCATAGTCACCCTACAGTACTATAGGGGCCTTACTTAAATTTGACCTTTGTGAGTTCAGTAACTTTTCCTCAACAAGAAGCCATCTACTCAGTTATTTCTTCACTATTCAGTAACATGGGGCAGAAAAAAATACCTAATCAGTGCCCCACATCAACCTGTTACACTTATAATAAATCTCTTTTTATTTTGAAAAGTTATTTTCTGTGAATGAGCCAAACCTAGACCTCTCTCCTTCTAAGAACAAACAAGTATCTCAGTTGCTCTGGCCAGAACTTCCATTCATACCTTTCCTTCTCTTACTTTGAGACCAGGCCTTTCTTAGCACACAGAGACCAGGTAGGATAGCAAGCCAAGTGTGGACCTTGAGTATGATGACCAGTGACTGACCTCCAGTCCCTGGCTGACCATGATACAAGGGAGGCCAATTTTCGGGCTGGGCCCCATGTGGTCTCCTTCTTCCTCCTCTTTTCCCTTAGCTGCTCATGACCTGCCTGCCCCACCCTATGAAACCCTTGTTCCCATTTTCTTTTTTATTTGAGATGGAGTCTCGCTCTGTTGCCAAGCTGGAGTGCAGTGGCACGATCTCAGCTCACTGCAACCTCCGTCTCCTGGGTTCAAGCGATTCTCCTGCCTCAGCCTCCCAAGTAGCTGGGATTACAGGCACCTGCCACCATGTCTGGCTAAGTTTTGTATTTTTTAGTAGGGACGGGATTTCATCATGTTGGCCAGGCTGGTCTCGAACTCCTGACCTCAGGTGATCTGCCCGCCTCGGCCTCCCAAAGTGCTGGGATTACAGGCGTCAGCCACCGTGACCAGCCCCCATCCCCATTTTCAAGAGATTAAGGTGGTCTTCACCTGCTTCCTTCACATGCCAGATAAACTCACAGCAGATCCCTGCTCCCTGACTTTGGAAACATTGCTAAAGCAGGTTCTAGATAAACTGCCTCCTCAGTTCTCACCCCTTCCTTAGCTCTTGCTCTTTGCCTGTTTCCCCAAAATTCAAGTGCATTTCTTTCTCATCCTCAGGCTGTAGTTTTTTCCCTTATAAAACCAAGAAGAGTGGGAAATACTGGACTTATTTTTTTGCACCTGAAAGCATTAACATAGATTTAGCACCTGCTGTATGACAAGCACTGTTCTAGGTGATTTACATGAATATTTACATCATGTCACATTACAATATTACACTACATCACATCACATCACATACATTGTATTGCATCATATTATATTGCATTGAACTACATTTACATTACACTGCATTTGGAGGAAAATATCTTGGGAGGAAAAGACAGAAATGGTTGTAGCATTTCTTACCTACTGTGCCCTACATTCACAGGGTGATCTTGGTTAAGCTCTGTAATCTCTCTTTGTATTAACTTTCCCTTCTATGAGATTGAAGGGGCCTCACAGATTGGCTGGTGAGATAATTATTAAACTTATTATATTCTTATTATAGTCTAATAGTTTATGACCAAAATTCTAATTTTCTATTTCCAAGTGTCAATGCAATGTTGAAGGGGGTGTCTAATTCTACACACAGACACACACACACAATTTAGCTATGCCTCTCAGGAATCTTCTATTAAAAAGAGAACAAAGCTAAATTAAATATATTGCCGGCCAGGCATGGTGGCTGACACCCATAATCCCAACAATTTGGGAGGCTGAGGTAGATGGATCACTTGAGCTCAGGAGTACGAGACTGTTAGGTTTTGAAGGGAAGGCAAGACTTAAAGAAAGACACACACACACACAAGAGGGAAGTTCAACAACAAATGCAGGCTTTATATCCAGCATAAAACCTGGAGAAGTCAGGGACCAGCCTAATGCCAGTGCCTGCTGCTGCTTACAGGCTGGGGCAATTTATAGGTATGGGCAGGAGGGGTCTGGGCAGTATGGCTTGCTGCCTGGCAGGAAATTGATAAGATAGTCCCATGATGAAGCAGTTCTGGTCCTTGTTCAGGTGGGATGTCATCATGGTGTTCCTTGGACCTTTGCCCAGAAGGTCTTTGCCTTCTAGTTTAGTATAAAAAGGAAGAGGGGCATTGATAATTATCTGGCTGCTTCCTGCTAAAGAGGGCACTGCACTCAGGTTTTGGGTCTTGAAGCAGTGGGTGTCCAACTTCAGAGTTGTTTTCCTGGAGGTGCTGATACCCAACTTGGCAGAGAAGAATGGTATCAATGTGTTTCTATATAGCTGCCTGGTCAAGGGAGTTTGGCCTTTGGGAGATAAAGCGGGATATGAAGGTGAGCACACATGGGCCAATTTTAGTATTATGAGGGAGAAAATTAGGGGCCCTAAGACAGGGGTTACCCAAGGTATCCACTTTAGGAGGGATGACCCCTGCCAACAGTGAATGACTTGATGTTACATTTGTGCAGCCCTGTTATGGAGCTCAGGTGCAGCCTGTGGGTTGCGTTGTGAACAACGCCGGATTCATTAACATAAAAACAGGATTCTTCTTGGAGATATATATATGTGCCCCAAGACAAGAACGTTAGTCCAAACTGCACCATTTTGTAAGCTCCCTGCTATTTTATAGACCTTGGTAAAAGTGAAACATTTCACAGGTTTTTGGGCCGTGAGAAACATCCTGCTAACCACTTGACCACAAGGCCCACAAAGGTCCAACTAAAGAAATATCCCTATCATATCTTTCTGGGCAAAGGTCCAAGGAACACCATGATGACATCCTGCCTGAACAAGAACCAGAACCACCTCATCATGGGACCATCTTATCAATATCCTACAGGGCAGCAAGCCATACTGCCCAGACCCCTCCCACCCGTACCTGTAAATAACCCCAGCCTGTAAGCAGCAGCAGGCAAAGGCATTAGGTTCGTCCCTGACTTCCATGGTGTGCATATTTCTTTAACCCTCACCTTCCCTTCAAAACCCAACAGAGATCAGCCTGGGCAATATGGCAAAACACCATCTCTGCAAAAAAATACAAAAATTAGCTGGGTGTGGTGGCACATGCCTGTGGTTCCATCTACTTGAGAGGCTGAAGTGGTAGGATCGCTTGAGCCCAGCAGGTTGAAGTTGCAGGGAGCCCTGATTATGCCACTGCACTCCAGCCTGAGTGACAGAGTCAGACCCTGTCTCTAATAAATAAATCAATATAAATAAACAAACAAACAAACAAACAAACAAATAAATAAATAAATAAATAAATTAGAAACACATACAGCCCTTTTTTGATTTCTTTAAATGTTTTCTTCCTGTTATTTTTCAGTAATATAACTATATTCTCCATTATTGCTTTTAAAAAATTATTTCTGTCTTTACAAAAGTAATTTGTGCTCACGGCAAACTATTTAAAAAATAAAATTAAGCCACAGAAAGAAACTTTAAAATTACCTGCAGGGGAAGGAGGCAAGATAGCTAACTAGATGCAGCCAGGAGAAACATCTCTCACAGAGATCTTACCAGATTTTCAGAGGGAAGGCATCAAGAGTGAACAGAGGGAAGACACAGAGGCTGGGCTGAAGCAGGAGGAAGCTGGGAACCCTGCATGAGGCTACCGCACACTGGGACTTGTTCCTGGACCCCAACAACTCCTGCAGAAGGGATGAGTTGAACAGGCAAGGAGAAACACCCTCTTGCCATGGGCCTCTGGAATCATGACAGGAGAAGACCCCTCAACCACTGTGGACACTTGAGCTGGCAGGGAGAGCTGCTTAGAGAAGTGGTAGGGGCAGAGCACCAGTAGGTTTGGTGCAGGAGTGTTTGTGGTAGAGCACAGCCAGGGATGCCCATCTCCCTAGGCTCAACTTGCTCCCATAGGAGACTTTAGCACTGGGGGAAATGTCGGTCCTAAATTCTGCAGGGTGGTGTTGCCCATGAGATGGGGCCGGTCTGACTTCAGCACCTTTTGGTCTGCTAGCCTTCCCCAGGGTCCCAGCCTGGCCATGCCTGCTTGCAGTGCAGCCACCAGGTACCTCCTGGGAGCCCACATCATAGCACCTGTGCTGGCAGACCATGCCAGACTGTCAGAGTGCTGCAGCAGAGTAGCCCCCATGGACACACACCAGCCCACCCAGCTCATCCCCTAACTGCAGTCTCCCTGATGTTGCTTTGCCTGCACACACTTGCTTACGGCCACCCTTCACATCACTTTGCCAGTAATGTGCGCACAGGCAGACCTCACCCTCCCTTCCCCATCAGCATATGTGTGAGCATGCACCCTGCTGTGCAACTGCTGCTGGTGTGAATGTACCCTGCCCCTCTTTCCCCTGCAGCACTGCCCACTGTGATGGCAATGGCATTGTCATCAGAGTGTTGTTGGGCATGGAGCTGCCAGCTCCGCCCCAGCCAGTCCCCAACCCTGCCCCAGCCAGCGCCCTGCCCTTGTGTGAACACTGCCTATGGCACAAAACTAGGCACAAAAAAAAGCAGGCCCATGGCACAAAACTAGGCACAAAAAAAGTGGCAGGCCACTGCCACCCATGTGAATGTGCACAGGGGGCACACACAGCCCTGCATCTACCAGCATCCTGCTCCCATGCTAAAATACCAACACTGGCACAAACATGTATACAGTTGCTGGTGAGGGCCCCCCAACCCGCCTGAGTCATGCTGCCACTGCTGCTTCTATGAACACCTGCATGAAGGCTCGCACTCCGGCACCCACTAGCACCCTGCTGTAGCCAACAAGTGTGCACCCCACTGCACTGCTGCTGCCACTGTGACTGGCACATGCGACTGAGGATGGATCATGTTTCCACAGCCCTACAAAGCACTTTGGCTGTCACCATGCCTCAGAGAGTTGTGATCAGCGGTCCAGGAGCACCTCAGGCCCTCCAACGTAGCAGGTTCCTAACCTCAAGGAGCCAGAGAACAAGGCCAGGGCCTGATACCAGTGCCCCAGAGTTAGAACACACAGTTTGGGAGTCTGAGCTGAGACTTGGCCCCCTAAAATCTTCCAGAAATGAAGCCAATCTACTGAATCCACCTTATACCACAATCAAACCCTGAAGTCATTAAATATGATAAAAAGGGGGGGGGGACAGCAACATCAAAGATTGAAGGAACATCATTCTACAAAGATGAGAAAGAACCAAGACAAGAACTCTAAGAACTAAAAAGCCAGATGGTCTTCTTTCCTCCAAACGATCACACTAGTTCCCCAATAAGGGTTCTTAACCAGCTGACATAGCTGAAATGACAGAAATAGAATTCAGAATATGGATAGGAACAAAGATCATCGCGATTCAGCAGAACACTGAAACCCAATTTAAGGAAGCTAAGAATCACAATAAAACAATATAGGAACTGACAGACAAAATAGCCAGTATAGAAAAGAATGTAACTGAACTGACAGAGCTGAAAAATATACTGAAAGAATTTCGTAATGCAATTGCAAGTATCAACAGCAGAATAGAACAAGCTGAGGAAAGAATCTCAGAGCTTGAAGACTGACTTTCTGAAATAAGACAGACAAGAAGACAGTCAGACAAGAATGGAGAAAAAAGAATAAAAAGGAACAAACAAAACCTCCAAGAAAAATGAGATTAAGTAAACAGACCAAATCTATGACTTACTGGTGTCCCCAAAAGAGATGGGGAGAATGGGAGCAACTTGGAAAACATATTCCAGCATATCATTCATGAGAACTTCCCAACCTAGCTAGAGAGGCCAACATTCAAATTCAGGAAATGCAGAGAACCCCCATAAGACACTTCACAAGACTGTCCCCAAGACACATAATTATCAAATTCTCCAAGGTGCAAATGAAAGAAAAAAATGTTAAAGGCAGCTACACAGAAAGGAAAGGTCATCTACAAAGGGAAGCCCATCAGACTAACAGCAGACCTCTCGGCAGAAACCCTACAAGCCAGAAGAGATTGGAGGCCTATATTCAACATTATTAAAGAAAAGAAATTCCAACCAAGAGTTTCATATCCAGCCAAACTAAGCTTCATAAGTGAAGAAGAAATAAGATCCTTTTCAGACAACTAAATGCTGAGAGAATACATTACCACCAGGCCTGTCTCACAAGAGCTCCTGAAAGAAGCACTAAATATAATAAAGAAAGACAGTTACCAGCCTCCACAAAAATGCAATTAAGTATACAGACCAGTGACAGTATAAAGAAACCACACAAACAATGCTCCCAGTTAAAAGGCACAGAGTGGCAAGCCGGATAAAAAAGCAAGACCCAATGGCATACTGTCTTCAACGGACTCACATCACATGCAGTAACACACATAGGCTCAAAATAAAGGGATAGAAAAATACCTACCAAGAAAATAGAAAACAGAAAAAAGCAGGGGTTGCAATCCTAATTTCAGACAAAACAAACTTTAAACCAACAAAGACCAAAAAAGACCAAGAAGGGCATTACATAATGATAAAGAGTTCAACAAGAAGATATAACTATCCTAAATATACATGCACCCAACACAGGAGCACTCAGATTCATAAAGCAAGGTCTTAGAGACCTTCAAAGACACTCAGACTCCCATACAACAATAGGGGGAGACTTCAACACCCCACTGACAATATTAGACAGATCATCAAGTCAGAAAATTGAAAAAAAAATTCAGGACCTGAACTTAACACTGGACCAAATGGACCTGATAGACATCTACAGAACCCTCCACCCAAGAACAACAGAATATGCATTCTTCTTACTGCCACATGGCACATACTCCCAAATCAACCACACATTCAGACATAAAACAATCCTCAGCAAATGCAAAAGACTAAATCATACCAACCACTCTGTAGAACCACAGTGAAATAAAAATAGAAATCAAGACTAAAAAAATTTGCCCAAAACCATACAATTACATGGAAATTAAACAATCTGCTCCTGCATGACATTTGGGTAAATAATGAAATAAAGGCAGAAATCAGTAAGTTTTTTTAAACTAATGAGAACAAAAACACAACACACCAGAATCTCCAGGACACAGCTAAGGCAGCGTTACAAGGGAAATTTATAGCACTAGGTGCCCACATCAAAAAGTTAGAAAGGTCTCAGATTAACAACCTAACATCACAACAAAAAGAACTAGAGAAGTAAGAGCAAACCAATCCCAAAGCTAGCAGAAGATGAGAAATAACCAAAATCAGAGCTGAAATGCAGAAGAATGAGACATGAAAAACCATTCAAAAGATTAACGGATCCAGGAGCTGGTTTTCTGAAAAAATAAATAAGATAGATAGACTGCTAGCTAGATCAATAAAAAAGAAAAGAGAAAATCCAAATAAACACAATCAGAAACAACAAAGGGAATATTACCACTGACCCCATAGAAATACAAATAACCATCAGAGACTACTATGAACACCTCTATGCACACAAACTAGAAAATCTAGAAGAAATTTATAAATGCTTGGACACATACACCCCCCAAGACTAAACTAGGAAGAAATTGAATCCCTGCACAGACGAATAATTAGCTTCATTATTGAACCAGTAATAAATAGTCTAACAACCCTCACCCAAAAAAAAAAAAAAAAAAAAAAAATGCCCAGAACCTGATGGATTCACAGTCAAATTCTACCAGATGTACAAAGAAGAGCTGATACCATTCCTAGAGAAATTATTCCAAAAAAATTGAGGAGAAGGGGCTCCTCCCCAGGTCTATGAGGCCAGCATAATCCTGATACCAAAACCTGGAAGAGACACAACAAGAACAAAAAACTTCAGGCCAATATCCTTGATGAACATTGATGCAAGAATCTTTAACAAAATACTAACACACTGAACCCAGCAGCACATCGAAAAGCTAATCCACCATGATCTAGTAGGCTTTAACCCCAGGAGGCAAGGTTGGTTCAACATAGCCAAATCAATAAATGTGATTAATTACATAAACAGGACTAAAGACAAAAACCACATGATTATCTCAATAGATTTAGAAAGGCTTTTTATAAAATTCAACATTTCTTTATGTTAAAAATGCTCAACAAACTAGGTATTGAAAGAACATGCCTCAAAATAAGAGCCAACTATGACGAACTCACAGCGAACATCATATTGAATAGGCAAAGGCTGGAAGAATTCCCCTTGAAAACCAGCACAAGACAAAGATGCCCTCTCTCACCACTCCTATTCAACACAGTATTGGAAGTCCTGGCCAGAGCAATCAGGCAAGAGAAAGAAAGAAAAGGCATCCAAATAGGAAGAGGGGAAGTTAAACTATCCCTCTTTACAGATGACATGATTCTATATCTAGAAAACCCCCAAGTCTCAGCCCAAATGCTCCTTAAGCTGATAAACAATTTCAGCAAAGTTCCAGGATACAAAATAAATGTATAAAAATCACTAGCATTCCTATATACCAGCAACGGCCAAACTGAGAGCCAAACCAGGAACACAATTCCATTTGCAATTTCCACAAAAAAACAAAATACCTAGGAACACAGCTAAACAGGGAGGTGAAAGAGCTCTACAATGAGAATTACAAAATACTGCTCAAAGAAATTAGAGATTATACAAACAAATGGGAAAACATTCCATGCTCATGGATAGGAAGAATCAATATCATTAAAACTACCATACTGCCCAAAGCAATTTATAGATTCAATGCTGTTTCTACCAAACTGCCAGTGGTATTCTTCACTGAACTAGAAAAAAATATTTTAAAATTTATATGGAACCAACAAAAAGCCCAAATAGCCAAGGCAATTAAAGCAAAAATAACAAAGCCAGACTATACTACAGGGGTACAGTAACCAAAACACCATGGTTCTGGTACAAAAACAGACACATAGACCAATGGAACAGAATAGAGAACCCAGAAATAAGGCTGCACACCTACAACTATCTGATCTTTGACAAAGTTGACAAAAACAAGCAATGGAGAAAGGACTTCCTACTCAATAACAGGTGCTGGGATAACTGACTAGCCATATACAGAAGATGGAAACTAGACTCCTTCCTTATACCAGATACAAAAATCAACTCAAGATGGATTAACAACTTAAATGTAAAACCTAAAACTATAAAAAAACCCTGGAAGACAACATAGGCAATACCATTCTGGACATAGAAGTGAGTGAAGATATCATGACAAAGACACCAAAAGCAATTGCAGCAAAAGCAAAAAATGACAAATGGGATCTAATTAAACTAAAGAGCTTCTATGCAGCAACAGAAACTATCAACAAAGTAAACACACAATCTACAGAATGGGAGAAAATTTTTGCAAACTATGCATCTGACAAAGGTCTAATATCCAGTATCTATAAGGAACTTAAACAAATTTACAAGAAAAAAACAACCCAATTAAAAAATGAGCAAAAGACATAAACAGGCGTTTTTCAAAAGAAGACATATACATGGCAAACAAGCATATAAAAAGTTCAATATTACTGATCATTAAAGAAATGCAAATCAAAATCACAATGAGAGTTCATCTCACACCAGTCAGAATGGCTATTATTAAAAAGTTAATAAGTCGGCTGGGCGTGGTGGCTCACGCCTGTAATCCCAGCACTTTGGGAGGCCAAGGCCAGGTGAATCACAAGGTCAGGAGATCCAGACCATCCAGGCTAACATGGTGAAACCCCATCTCTACTAAAAATACAAAAAAAAATCGCCAGGCATGGTGGCGGGCGCCTATAGTCCCAGCTACTAGGGAGGCGGAGGCAGGAGAATAGCACGAACTCAGGAAGTGGAGCTTGCAGTGAGCTGAGATAGCACCACTGTACTCCAGCCTGGGTGACAGAGTGAGACTCCATCTCAAAAAAAAAAAAAAAAGAAGTTAATAAATAGCATGCTGACAAGGTTGTGGAGAAAAGGGAATGCTTATACACTATTGGTAGAGTGTAAATTAGTTCAACCATTGTGGAAGCACTGTGGCAATTTCTCAAAGAGCTAAAAACAGAACGACCGTTCAATCTAGCAATCCCAGTACTGGGTATATACCCAAAGGAATGTAAATCATTCTATCACAAAGAAACATGCACACACATGTTCATCATAGCACTATTCACAATAGCAAAGACATGGAATCTACCTAAATGCCCATCAATGACAGACTAGATAAAGAAAATGTGGTACAAATACACCATGGAATACTATACAGCTATAAAAAAGAGCATGTCCTTTGCAGGAACATGGATGGAGCTGGAAGCCATTATCCTTAGCAAATTAACACAGGAACAGAAAACAAAATACTGCATGTTTTCACATATAAGTGGGAGCTAAGTGATAAGAACACATGGACACAAAGAGGGGAACAACACATACTGGAGCCTATCTGAGGGTGGAGGCCCTGGGGAGGAGGGAGATGAGCAAAAAGAGAAGAAAAAAACATTACTGGGTTCTACGCTTAGTATCTAGGTGACAAAATAATCTGTATGACAAACCTCCATGACACGAGTTTACCTATGTAAAATAAAAGTTTAACAAAAAACTAAAAAAGTTACCTGCAAGTCCTCCACCCAGAAATGCCTTTATTAATACTTTGGTTTCTGCCCCTCCATTATTTTCTCTAGATATATAGATTTATGAGGCAGGCTAATGTGCTGAGATACTAGCTTGAGTTTTATTTGACCTTGTTGTGAAAATACCTGGGCCTTCCTTTGCTTCAGGATGCCCTAAACTGTGGAGAAACAGAGCTGAAGTGCCCAAAGGAAAGTGTGAAGAGGAGAGGCAGGCCAAGTCTGGAGAAAGGCTACCTAAGAGAATGGAAAGGAAATTGTGGTGAGTGCACCTCACTCCTAAAGAAGGACAGGAACTCTGGTAGGTGAGGTGTGGTTTCCATAGATACTAAAACTCAAAGCCACACAAAGGACATATGTCCATTCCTCAGTCAGTCACTGTGGCCAGGAACAGAGGGTGAGGTAAGAGAATGGCAACTCCTAAGGAAACCACAAGCCTGGAGCCATAGGTGTAGAAGCAGGTCCCCAGAGGAAGCATGGGTCCCACAGTCACAGTCCCAACTCTTGTGGTCTAGGCAGCCACTCCCATTTGTAGGTACTACACAGCTTCGTAGTACTTCTTAAAGTACTTCTTGTTCAAGGGATGGAGCGAAAAGAGGATGCAGGACAAGGAGGAAGAAAGGAGAGCCTTGCTTTTGCAGAAGAAACAAGGAGGCAGGGAAGGCTCTAAGCCCAGGCAAGGAGAGATGTTTTCTTAAAAAATCCTATGTCTGGGGATGCCCTCTCTCACCACTCCGATTCAACATAGTGTTGGAAGTTCTGGCTAAGGCAATCAGGCAAGAGAAAGAAATAAAGGGTATTCAGTTAGGAAAAGAAGAAGTCAAATTGTCCCTGTTTGCAGATGGCATGATTGTATATTTAGAAAACCCCACTGTCTCAGCCTAAAATCTCCTTAAGCTGATAAGAAACTTCAGCAAAGTCTCAGGATACAAAATTAATGTGCAAAAATCACAAGCATTCTTATACACCAGTAACAGACAGAGAGCCAAATCATGAATGAACTTCCTTTCACAATTGCTTCAAAGAGAATAAAATACCTAGGAATCCAACTTCCAAGGGATGTAAAGGACCTCTTCAAGGAGAACTACAAACCACTGCTCAGTGAAATAAAAGAGGACACAAACAAATGGAAGAACACACCATGCTCATGGATAGGAAGAATCAATATCGTGAAAATGGCCATACTGCCCAAGGTAATTTATAGATTCAGTGCCATCCCCATCAAGCTACCAAGGACTTTCTTCACAGAATGGGAAAAAACTGCTTTAAAGTTCATATGGAACCAAAAAAGAGCCCGCATTGCCAAGACAATCCTAAGTCAAAAGAACAAAGCTGGAGGCATCATGCTACCTGACTTCAAACTACACTACAAGGCTACAGTAACCAAAACAGCATGGTACTGGTACCAAAACAGAGATATAGACCAATGGAACAGAACAGAGTCCTCAGAAATAATACCACACATCTACAGCCATCTGATCTTTGACAAACCTGAGAGAAACAAGAAATGGGGAAAGGATTCCCTATTCAATAAATGGTGCTGGGAAAACTGGCTAGCCATAAGCAGAAAGCTAAAACTGGATCCTTTCCTTACTCCTTATATGAAAATTAATTCAAGATGGATTAGAGACTTAAATGTTACACCTAATACCATAAAAACCCTAGAAGAAAACCTACGTAATACCATTAAGGACATAGGCATGGGCAAGGACTTCATGTCTAAAACACCAAAAGCAATGGCAACAAAAGCCAAAATTGACAAATGGGATCTAATTAAACTAAAGAGCTTCTGCACAGCAAAAGAAACTACCATCAGAGTGAACAGACAACCTACAGAATGGGAGAACATTTTTGCAATCGACTCATCTGACAAAGGGCTAATATCCAGAACCTACAAAGAACTCAAACAAATTTACAAGAAAAAAACAAATAACCCCATCAAAAAGTGGGCAAAGGATATGAATAGACATTTCTCAAAAGAAGACATTCATACAGCCAACAGACACATGAAAAAATGCTCATCATCACTGGCCATCAGAGAAATGCAAATCAAAACCACAATGAGATACCATCTCACACCAGGTAGAATGGCAATCATTAAAAAGTCAGGGAACAACAGGTGCTGGAGAGGATGTGGAGAAATAGAAACACTTTTACACAGTTGGTGGGATTGTAAACTGGTTCAACCATTATGGAAAACAGTATGGCGATTCCTCAAGGATCTAGAACTAGAGGTACCATATGACCCAGCCATCCCATTACTGGGTATATACCCAAAGGATTATAAGTCATGCTGCTATAAAGACACATGCACACATATGTTTATTGCGGCACTATTCACAATAGCAAAGACTTGGAATCAACCCAAATGTCCATCAGTGACAGACTGGATTAAGAAAATGTGGCACATATACACCATGGAATACTATGCAGCCATAAAAAAGGATGAGTTTGTGTCCTTTGTAGGGACATGGATGCAGCTGGAAACCATCATTTTCAGCAAACTATCACAAGAACAGAAAAGCAAACACTGCATGTTCTCACTCATAGGTGGGAACTGAACAATGAGATCACTTGGACTTGGGAAGGGGAACATCACACACCGTGGCCTATCATGGGGAGGGGGGAGGGGGGAGGGGGAAGGGATTGCATTGGGAGTGATACCTGATGTAAATGACGAGTTGATGGGTGCTGATGAGTTGATGGGTGCAGCACACCAACATGGCACAAGGATACATATGTAACAAACCTGCACGTTATGCACATGTACCCTAGAACTTAAAGTATAATAATAATAAAAAGAAAAGAAAAGAAAAGAAAAAATCCTCTGTCTGAGTGTTCAGCCCCACATCTCTGCTGATCCTACCCCTACAAGCACAAAGAAAAGGCCAGAAGGCAGCAGGAAAAGGATTGATCATTCAGGCCTATATTCAAGTTGGCCTTTTCTTGCGATGTGGTTTTAATCTCACCAGTCACAAGCCTCAGGGTATAGTGGGGCCACCAAGGTCAGAGTTCAAATTCAGCCATGCAACTAAGGCAACTTTGCTTGATCTTGGTCCTGTTTTCTCATGTGTAAAACGGGTCTAACTCTAAACCACACATTGCTCTGAGAATGAAATGAGGCACTATGAAATGAAGTGAGGTTGGTTGAATAATGTTCCCCCCAAATTCGTGTCTACTGAGGACCTCAGAATGTGACTTTATGTGGAAATAGGGTCTATGCAGATGTAGTCTAAATGAGGTCATACTGCATTAGGGTGGGCACTAATCCAACAGATGGTATCCTCATAAGAGGAGAGGAATATAGAGATACACACAGAAAAGAAAGTTATTTGAATATGGAGGCAGAGATTGGAGTGATGCAACTATAAGTCAGGGAGTGCCAAGGACTTGAGGTCATGTGTTACAGAAGCCCTAGGAAATGAGTAAATTTCCTGGCACAGCACTAAGACATGCTGATATTCTTCATTCCGTCCCTTTCCCCTATTCCTAAATGTGCTCCAGGGACACTGGAGAAGCTGGAGCACATTTAAGAATAGTGGAAAGAGAGGGAAATAAAGGGTGCTAAAAACTCTCAAGGGATGTTAAAAAAAAAAAAAAAAAACTCCCAACAAACTATGTATTGAAGGAACATACCTGAAAATAGTAAGAGCCATCTATGATGAACCCATGGCCAACATCTCACTGAAGGGGCAAAAGCTGGAAGCATGCCCCTTGAAAACCGGTACAAGACAAGGCTGCCCTCTCTCACCACTCCTATTCAACATACTATTGGAAGTCCTGGCCAGAGCAATCAGGCAAGAGAAAGAAAGAAAAGGCATCCAAGAGGGAAGAGAGGAAGTCAAACTACCCATGTTTGCAGATGACATAATTTTATATCTAGAAAATCCCATAGTCTCAGCCCAAAAGCTCCTGCAGCTGATAAACTTCAGCAAAGTTTCAGGATCCCACATGAACATACAAAAATCACTAGTATTCCTAAACACCAACCATAGCTAAGCCGAGAGCCAAATCAGAAATGCAATCCCATTCAAGACAAACTGCTAAAAGCAAAACCAAAACTTTCCAAATAAGCCAGGCTTTCGTCAGTTCCTCAGAACTAGTTCTGGTTTGACTCACTCTCATGTTATGGCAAACTTTAAACTGAATGAACAATTTTTCTTCTCTCAGTGAATATATCTTAACGCCAAATTCTGAGTGCTTTTTTGTCACCCATCCTCATATGTCCCAGCTAGAAAGAATCCTGGGTTAGGAGCTACTGCATGTTGATGGTTTTGTTTTTCCTTTTGGCTGTTCATTTTGGTGGCTACTATCAGGAAATCTAACACAAACAGCAACTGTTTTTTGTTGTTTTCTTTTGCATCTTTACCTGTGGAGCTGCGACAAGTCCTCATGTGAGTAACGAGTGGGTTGAGATACTCTCATACTGTTTATGTTGTGGACCATGATGAGGCTGCCAGGGTGGGGAAAAGGTGGCCTACTTTCTCTCCACACCATTTGAGGCAAGAGACATTCTGCCTCAGAAATTGTGCTGAGGGGCACAAATAAGCTAATGTCCTCCTGCCCCCAGATTTCTCTCACTTGTCCCTATGCATATTATTCTTGTTGCTCACTTTTATAAGGTGAGATATTTTCTGCATCAAATATATGCACTGTAAAATAATTTAACTATTCTTAAGATTGTCTCTCAGCTTAGAGTTTTCAGAGGCTTAATGGTGAAGAACTTAAAAATCTGTTTTCCTATGACTGACATCTGTTTGTGATTATCCATTTAGCAGACAGTGATCACTCCAGGCTGGTCTTTGTTTACAAGCTATGCCTAAGAGTCAGCTGTTGGTGCGGGGGTGGGGGCGGGGGAACAAAAACAAAAAACCCAAAACTATTATCTTAATAACTTGTAGAGGTAATCATTACTGAACAAAAGCATGATTTGGGGACTATGGAAAGGCTTATTTTTTCCATATAAAATGATCAGAGAAAAGGTAGAAAAATTAAAGAGAACTGCAATAATTGCTACTGATTGCTCAGCACCTGGGTGCACTGAGTAGAAGAACAATGACAATGGGTTCATGTGGAGGAGATGGAGGTGGAGAGGCTAAGCTTGAGTGAGATTACCGACTAATCAGGACTTTTAACCCTAAAATACTACGGCTCTGAGGGGCAGGGAGTGAGAGACCTAAACTGACAAAATGCAGAGAAAAAATATTCAGTGTGAGCAGTAATGAGACAGTTGTATCAGAGTCAAATACGGAGTTGGCCTGGATGTCCTCCAAGCTCCTTTCCAAGCCTAAGATTCTATGAGTGGATGAACAATCCTGCTCCTGCTGCTCTTGCCACTGGAACCTGATCTATGTGCCTTCATTACTTGAGCTCTCCCCATCAGCAGGCTCTTTGTTGTCTGCTGCTTCAGGGTGTCTTCTCCCCAGATTTCTCCTGTTTGTGAGCTTTTCCATTGAACTGGAGCTCCTCACAGGCAAGAAGCACACCTTTAAGGTTCTCTGAGTCCCAAGTTGCTAGTGCAGTGCCTGGCAATACACATAGGTGCTTACTGGGTGCTTGCCGAATTGTCAAATGGATTTATGTGATGAAATGTCAGGAGAATCACTAGAAATGAAATGTTTGTGTAATGGACAGGGGGAAGTTTGAGGCTGATTTGAAAAAGGAGATGGTAGAGATAGTAGTATGGGTCATGCTTCAGAGTATATTTGCTTTACAATACATTGGACAGCAACCAATAGATTGTTGTGTGCCATTTTAATTCCACATACTAATGTCCAAATGTGTCATATGTCTTAATTGTTGCATACTTGGGTTACTCTGCAAAGGGGCAACTGCAGTATTACCTTCTCATGCCACACCCTGCTCCACTGTAGCTGGGCTTGATAACCTTCAAATCAATCCACAGAAGTCCAGGATAGACAAAGGCATCTGAAAGGTTATCTAGCCCCAGTACCTCTGATGCCTTCCAGCTGTTTCTAACACACCTGTGGGCTGACTTCCAGTTCTTAGTCTTCACAGCTCCCTATGATGAACTGCCCCTGCTTTGAGGGATTTTCCTGCGTTGCCTCAGAAGTACTGCTCTGGGGGAGCTTCTGATACTCTTCTGACCACCTTGTCTCTGCCTTCTTCACTGGTCCTCTGTTCACACTCTCCAAATTTTGGGACATTCCTGAATTCAGATCTTTTCTTTATAATCTTTCTTTCTTTTTATATTCTCCCCATCAGATGGTTCGTTCATTCCTCAATATCAACTAACATTTCCATATTAGAAATAACTTCCTTATCTTTAGCCCTAAATTTTGTCCCAAACTCTGGACCTATAATTTTTTGGAACACTTATGCCTTGCCCAGACTAAAACCAAACTTACTGTCTTCCCTCTAAAATCAGCTCCCGATCTTCTATTTCTCCCTGCCACCCCTTGCTCCCCCATGGCTCCAATATTGTCTTGCTGATCTGGCCTTAAAACCACAGTCAATCTTGTTGCTTTTCTCTTTGTCTCTTTTGCATGGCTGATCAGTAGTGAATTGTTTTGTCAATTGTCTTATATATTTCTTCTTTCTCTTCCTTGCTTCCTTTTTCTGACCTGAAGTTAGGGCCCTGTTACCAAACATCTAGATGAATACAGTGACTCCCTAATTGAGTGGCTGTCTGCCAATTCCATCCACCCTCAATTCTATACTGAAAAAAAAATTAGATTTAATCTTTTTCAGATACTCCTTTGGTATTGTCACTCTGTTTTTTGAGTGACTGCCACTATCTACCCATTGGCAGCTCTACCTGGCATTAAGCCCTTGACATTCTCAACCTAAGTGTCCAGCCAAATTACTCTGTTCATTGTCCCCTCAACATGCCTGTGCATTTGCACCTCTGAGACTGCTTCTGAGTCAGCTATGCAGTGCCCTTTAGAATAGCTTCAACCCCAAATCCTACCAGTGCTTCAAAGGCCCAGTTCAAATCCTACCCCTCTGGGAAGTCTCCCTTCCTCTAGTCAACTTCTAGGGCTTTTGCAATTTTATCACTTGTTTTATATCAGTTTTACTATTTTTCATGTATGAGAGTTTTAACCTTCTAATTATTGTACAATGTCTTTAAGGGCAAGGGCCCTTTTTTAGAGGAAACCCTCTAGGAATTCTCCAATGATGGATTCTTCTATGAATTCTCACAACTTTCTAATATAAAGGCTTATAAAAAGTGGGAACTCGTTGTTTATTGCTTAAAAAATTGAGATTTAATTTGAACTTAAGTGCTCCATTAAATTCAGTAGAATAGCATCTTAAGGCTACTGGTAGTCTATCCATGCCACAAATGGTTTAGAGATCAAATAATTACTCATATACCTATGAAAGCAGAGTACTGGCTCTAAGATCCCCCCAAAACTCAAATACCCATTAGGTTTGGCAGGCAACAAAAATAAGTGAATCCATCTAGGTCTAATACAATGGAGAATGGTAGGACCTGGGGCAAACTGCATAACTTGCCCAAAGGCATTCAAATTCAGATTATGTTCAGACATTGCTAATTACAATTACTGTCTTAGACACTTGGCTTCAAAACAGTGGTTAGTTCAGGTATTTCAGATCAATTGGGTATGTATCTATCTAGGTCTTTATGGATAACCAGGGCTCTACTAGACACTGGGAGAGGGAAGAGACAAATGGGATAAGACTGTCAGTATTTAGCAAATAATGAAGTATTTTACAAACATGATCCTTTAGGCTGGTTATTATTACACAAAGGAATGATTTGCTAGGATTCTTGAGATATTTTCATAGAATGTCTATGCCTCACTTATTGCACAGACCAGAGAATTCCATAAAAGCACTGGCTGTGTCTTATTCACCTTTGTATACTAGAGCTTGGCACATAGTAAATACCAAGTAAATGTTTTGAATAAAAGAAAGAGATCATTAAAGCTTCAGCACTACAATTATTTGTATTTCATCTATCAATTTGGAATAGATCTCCACAAACAGTAGAAATGGCAAGAAACTAGGCCTATAGCAACCAAGAAGTGAAACTGCTAGAACCTACCATCATTTTTGATCCTCTTGCAAATTTTGCTTGAAAAAAATTTCCTCATTTTTCTGTTTACGAACTTATCCCCAGAATTTACAGATGTTTCCTTGATTTCTCTGGAAAGATACAACTTCCTAATGCAATGGAGTAAATTGATACTTTTATGTAGAAATAAGCAGAATAAGCTGGGCAAGGTAGCCCACAACTATAGTCCCAGTTACTTGGGAGGCTGGGGCAGGAGGATCACTTGAAGTCAGAGTTTGCTTGAGGCCAGGAATTTGAGGCTGCAGTGCTCTATGATCACACCTGTAAATAGCCACTACACTCCAGGCTGGGCAATGAGTGAGACCTAGTCTCTAAAGAAAAAAAAAAAAAAAAAAAAAAGACAAAATAAGATCAAAATTGAGTATGAACTGATAAATACAAAGCAGACAAGAAATATCCTGAAAGGCACAATAGTTCTGCAGACATTTGCTTGGGAATCTCAGGGGAGGATTTTTGAAGGAAGTGGCCCTGAGTGAGTCTTAAAAAATGGGTAGATTTTTACCAGGTGAGATCTTATTGAAGTTAGTGAGAGGAGTGGTCATATAGGAATTCATGGGATTTTTAGACCAAAGATTACCACCCTTATAAGTGATAACAACAATGAATGTGAAGAATGTTTACCACTTGCAAAGTATTTTTTACATACCTTATCCAAGTTCCCACAAGCATTTCTGTTCACTACCTGTGGTTTGGTCAAGAGACTCAGATATTAGAGAACTTGTTGATTTCTAGTTTCTAACTCCGCCCAATACTATTAAGATGCAAATGGACAGCCACATAGGAATAGACATCAAGAAATGTATTTACAAAACACAAGTGAATTTTAAAAGGGGAGACTAAAGAGGTGGCATGGTTGTTTGAACATGTTCATTTTGTTTCCTGGAGAAAAGTCAGCACAATGCTCATTCAGCTAAAGAAGTGTTGGTGTTACAGCTCCTTCAGTCCACCATTCGGCAGGTCCTGAGTTCTTGTCCCTTGTCCAGAAAAAAATGAGGTATGCGGACAACTGGAGGGTGATCAAGGCAGAGAGGAGCTTCAATGAGTGACAGAACAGCTTTCAGGAGCTTTCAGGAGACCCAAAGTGGCAGGTGGTCCCAACGAGTGTTCAGCTCTCAGCAGAGAGGAGACCCACAATGGATAGCTCCTTACCACAGGCAGGTCATCCCAGAGAGTTGAGGAGACCCAAGCTGGGCAAGGTGGCTCATACCTGTAATCCCAGCACTTTGAGAGGCCGAGGCGGGTAGATCACAAGGTCAGGAGTTTGAGACCAGCTTGGCCAAGACGGTGAAACCCCGTCTGTACTAAAAATATGAAAAATTAGCCAGGCGCAGTTGTGCATGCCTGTTGTCCCAGTTACTCAGGAGACTGAGGCAGGAGAATCACTTGAACCCGGGAGGCGAGGTTGCAGTTAGCTGAGATGACACCACTGCACTCCAGCCTGGGTGAGATAGCAAGACTCCATCAGACGGGGGCGGGGGGGGGGGGGGGAGGAGAGAGAGAGAGAAAGAGAGAGGAGACCTGAAGTAAGCAGCTCCTTCCCACAACTGGTAGTCCCAATGTCTGTTCAAGTCTGGCTGAGTCCAGGTTTTTTTGTTTGTTTGTTTGTTTTGCTTTTTTGAGATGGAGTCTCACTCTGTCACCAGGGCTGGAGTACAGTGGCGCGATCTCAGCTCACTGCAACCACTGCCTCCTGGATTCAAGCGATTCTCCTGCCTCAGCCTCCCAAGTAGCTGGGATTACAGGTGCCCGCCACCACACCCAGCTAAATTTTTTGTATTTTTAGTAGAGACAGGGTTTCACCATGTTGGCCAGGGCTAGTCTCAAACTCCTGACTTCGTGATTCGCTGGCCTCGGCTTCCCAAAGTGGTGGGATTATAGGCATGAACCACCGCGCCCGGCCGAGTCCAGGGTTTTTACAGGCTCAGAAGGGAGAAAGCGTGTGCTGATTGGCCCATGGGCAGCCATGGAAGGGCCTGGACAAAGCACTGTAAGTTCTTACCACAGGCTGTAGACTCCACCCACAATTGGCAACCTGGCCCCCAGGCTTTGGGCCATCCCTGGCTTGAAGGTTGGGTTTCACCAGGGACCTAACCCCTTTCTGCCAAGGAACCTGTCTGCCTCTTGCCATCAACATACTGTCCATGACACCCAGGCTGTTCGTGCCAAGGGGTGCCTGCAGGCCTGCCCTGAGCCACCCTCAGCCCCTGCTCAGCCTCCCTCCTGTGCTTGTCAGCACTCAACATCCGGAAGAGGTCGAGGCAGCAGGGGGCTAGTGTGTCAGCACCACCCTGAGCACCCACATGCCTGGCGGGGTTGTGACAGCACCTAGGCTTGTCTACAACTTTGCTTCACCCAGTAGCAGTCGCCAGGATTGGGGAGAGGCCAGGGAGCGGGAGCAGCCACCTTCAAGCTCGTGGGAGCAGGGGACTTCCTGGGCCCCTGAGAATACAGATGCCTGGGTCCAAAGCCACAGCTGGTCAGCTGCAGTGGTGCCTGGGAGCATGGGGCTCCCACCCTGCCAACTCAGTAGGGGGTGGGACTCCCACCTGTTCTTGGCTCCCCTGGCCACACCTCCCCTGCTGCAGCTACTCTAAATGGGCAGGTGCTGCCATCACTGTGAGCTATGATTGTGCCACTGACTCCAGCCTGGGCAACAGAGAGAGGCCTATATGGTATATTAGATGGTAATACAGATTTGGGGAATAAAAGATAACTGAGGATTGTTGGGAATGCTGGGGTAGGGTTGGAGTGCTCTTGCAATTTTACGTAAGACAGTCTCAGGAGAAAGAACAATGAAAGTGTCCAGGTAGAGGCACATGTACACTGGCAGCAAGGTCCTCCCTTAGGGATTGGATCTGTGGAAGAAGCCACACAGGCCTGGAAGCAGGCTTAAGGCCATTCAGACTGGGAATTCCAGTGTTTCAAGGACAGACTGCAATGGATGGTGGCTGGTAGGTCAAAGGCTCCAGATAACACCTCTCAGCCTTGCAAACACCTTACCCTCAGGAAGAAAGATGGGCACAGTGGGGTCCTCTAAAGCATGGGGTCCAAGAGAGAGGGCCCTCTTGTCTTGGCTATTGAAAAAACTGGGTTTTACACTGAGTGAAATGTTGAGCCATTAGAAGGTTTTAAGCAGATATGGTTTGACTTTTATTTTTTAAAAACCACTCTGGCTGCAGAATCAACTGCAGGAAGGCAAAATTGGAATCAGAATCCAGTTGTCAGACTACTGCAGAAATCACCATGAGAGATGACAATGACTCTGACTGATATGGAAGCAGTGGAGCTGGTGAGAAATGGTCAGATTCTGGATATATTTGAAGGAAGGGCCAATAGGGTTTGTTAATGAATCAGATGTAGAATGAGAAAAGAAAGGACTCAAGATGACTCCAAGGTTCTTGTCCTTCACCTCAATAAGTGGAGGATGGAGCAGAGGAAGGCAAGACTAGAAGGTAAAAATAGCAGTAAGAAGGCTCTGCTATGGTATGAGAAGAAATGATAAGAAGCTGAATTAAGGTGATGGCAGTGGGGTGGAAGAAAGGAGAGCCATCATGCAAAAAGTATCCAGGAGGGAGAATTAGCAGGAGTAGGGGATGGACCATATTTGCGAGATGAGAAATGCAGAGGTCTAAGATGACCCCCAAGATTCTAGCTTAAGGTGGGTGTTGTTACTATTAGCGTAATAGGAAAACAAGGCACAAAGACTTTTCAAAATTTGTCCAAGGTGTTAGAGGCTTACAATTTGTAAAACCAGGATTAAACCCAGATGTGTCTGATTTTTAGAGCCTGAGCTCTTACCCATTTCATAAACCATATTTTCCCTAGAGGAGGATTAGTAGGAAAGGAAGCTACTTGTTGGAAAGTATCTTTATAACAGTGTCTGTTCCTCAGTTTGCTCAAGGAGACAGTGTGCCAGGAAAGTCCCTGTGGAAGGGCAAGGAAGAACGGGAAGTTAAAGCCAGTGGTGGGTGATCCAGGAGTCTTTTCTGTTGCTAGACCTGTTACCTGCTGTCCTTTCATGATTTAAAAATAAGAATGCTGGCAAGTGCCAGGCCTGTTCGTGCAGCTTAAGATGATACCTTTCTTGGATATATTTGCATTTTGATAAGGAAAGGTATCTTCAGGTCAAGCTAAGGGATGACATGAGCATTTCCCTGTGGAAAGCACTAAGATCTCCCTTTCTAAAATAAAAACAAGAATACAGCTCACTGAGGACCTTCCATTTCCCTCTAGCTACTGACTCATTTCTCTTCTCCTTTCTATAGCACTCTTCTTGAGAGAGTTGCCTATATTTGTCACCACATCTTTACCCATTCTCTTTTGAACCTATTCAAGCTTTCATCTGTACAAAACTCGCTGATACTGTGCTTGTCAGGATCATCCATGACCTCCATACTGCTAAATGCAACTCTCAAGAGTATTTGGCTCTACTGATCACTCCTTTGTAGCCCTGTGTTTTAAAATATAGGTTTTATTATTATTTAGGTATGGTGAGGTCAACATATCAGGAAATGACTGCCATTGAAAAAAGTATGTTGAATTCACAGATCCCAAGAGAAGGGAGCACACCATGCCACAAGGGGCCACGTGGGGAAGCACCAGGGTCAGCTGGGAGGGGGGTAGGGGGTGGGCAAGATCTTTATTGTGGTTTCAACAGGAAGAAATGTGTGAGGCAGGGTGAGTGGAGTTAGGATTAGCTAATATGAATAATTTCAGCAGGCTCTGGGGCATAGGGGCTCTCCCTAGTCTTCTGGTACTTGGCCCTGAGGTGATTAGGGCAGGTGCATAGTGTTGGGAATGTGAAAGCCTCCAATAAATGAGGCAGTTGTTGGTATGGGCTCTGGAATGGGTTGGTTTGCATTTGAAAGGTGTGCTCATGAGCAAGTGGTTTACCCTCTCTTAGAGGTTAGAATTGGCTAACCCTGGGAGGGGCAGTCCCTTCAGGGTCAGCAAGGCCCCAAGTGTCAAAGCATCAGGATACAGAAAATAAAATGCATGGATAATACACACTGCCATTTGTCTTTGTATCCTTCCTCTCGGTCTTCTTTGCTGGTGACCTCTCCTCACAAAGATCTATAAATGTTGAAATATCCCATGTCTCAGTCCTTGGGCACTCCCTTTCCTATCTTTCCATATGTGATGTAATGCAGATATCCATGACTTTAAATCTTTAACACTTCCGCATTGATGACTCCTAAATTTACATCTCTACCCCAACTGCCTACTAAACACCTCCACTTGGATATCTAATAGGCATTTCAAACCAAATCTACACCAAACAACTCTTTTTCCCCTTCCATAATTTGCTTCTCCCTCAGGCTCCTTCATTTTAATAAATAGCATCTCCATTGCCCTAGTGACTCAAGCCCCAAACTTAGGAATTTTCCTAATTTCTCTATTTTTCTCAAACTATATATCCAGCCTGTCAGCAGTTCCCTCAGGTCTTTTTTCAAACTATAGAAAGCCTAAATAAAGGAAAGACATACTGTATTCATGAACTGGAAGACTAAATATTATTTAGCTGGCTGTATTCCCCCAAATTGATCTATGGATTCAATGCAATCCCTACCAAAATTCCAGCTTCCTTTGTCTGCAGAAATGAGCAAGTTGACCCTAAAATTCATTTGAAAATATAAGGAAGCCAGAATAGCCCCCTAAAAAAAAATCTTGAAAAAGACTAACAAAGTTGGAGGACTCACACTTTCCAATTTCAAAACTTACTACAAAACTACAGTAATCAAGACTGTGTGGTACTGACATAGGATAGACATATAGTTCAATAAAATAGAATCAAGAGTCCAGAACTACATCCTTATATATATGATCAATTAATGTTTTGCAAGGGTGCCAATACAGTTCAATAAGGAAAGAATAATTTCATCAACAAACTGTACAGGCACAACTGCATGCCCATGATCAATAGAACAAATTTGGAACTAAAGTTCTTATATTTAGGTTTTTGATCCATTTTGTTTAACTTTTGTTTATGGTATGAGGTAAGGCTCCAAATTTGTTCTTTTGCATGTGGACATCCAGTTGTACAATTGCTCCATTTATATTTATCTTAGCAGAAAATACAGATGTAAATCTTGTGACCTTGACTAGGCCATGGTTTCTTAGATGTGACACCTAAAGCACAACAATAAAAGAAAAAAGTGGATAAATTGGATTTTTTTTACTTAAAATCAATTTGTGTTTTAAAATTAAATAAAATAAAAATTAAAACATTTATGCTTCACAGGATTCTATCAAGAAACTGAAAAGACAATGTGCAGAATGGGAGAAAATATTTCCAAATCATATATTTGACAAATAGTTTGGCAATTCTTCAAAAAGTTAAATATAGAGTTACCATTTAATTCAGCAATTCTACTCCTACATATGTACCCAACATAATTAAAAGTATACATAGGAAAAGACTATATATGAGTTTTCACAGCAACATTATTAATAATAGCCAACAAGCAGAAACAATCCAAATGACCATCAACTGATGAATGGGTAAGTAAAATGTGGTATATCATACAATGGAATATTATTTAGTCACAAAAAGGAATGCAGTACTGATATGTGCTACAACACAGATGAGCCTTGACAACATTATGCTCAGTGAAAAAAAGCCAGCCACAAAAGTCCACATATTGTATGATTCTGTTTTTATGAAATATCCAGAATAAGCAACTGATAGAGACAGAAACTAGATTAGTGGTTGCCAAAGGCCACACCGAAAGGGAAGGGGAAACAGGAAGTTTCAGCTAATGGGTAAGGGGTTCCTTTTTAGGGTAATGAAAATGTTCCAAAATTGGATAATAGTGTTCGTTGCACAACTCTGTGAACATACTAAAAACCACTGAGTCGTGCATTTTAAAAAAGTCTGTGTTTTAAATATATATACACACATATACATATATAACCCTCTTTCATATCAGTTATACTTTAATAAAGCTGTTGAAATTTTTAAAATAAAATTTTAAAACAAAGAAAAAATATATAAACTCACCAACAGACTACTTCTCACCTCCACTAGCCCCGCTACTCTAAGTTATCAGCATTTCTGCAAACACATTCCTAACTGATCTCACTGCTTGGAATCTTGCCAGCAACCTCTCCCTCCCAGCAATAGTCTATTGCCTGCACCAAAGCTGAGTTGTCTTTTAATGATGTAAATGAGGTTCTATCATTCTCCTGATCCACACCCTCCACTGCTTTTCATCACACTCAGAGCAGCTCTGCCGTTACCTGATTTAGATGTATGGCTCCAACAGATTTCCCTTGAAGAAATGATTCCATGGCTGATAAAAGGTGGAAAGCCTCCTTGGTCTCAAAACCATTATCAGATTAGCTGTGTGCTCTGTCCCTTTCCTCAACCATAAGAAGTCCATGGATAAAGAAAGCTTCAGAGCAAAGGAGAAAGCATGGGAGGAAGAGCAGGACGAAGGTGGGGCATCTGCAGCCCCCACCCTCATCAGAGCCAGTTCCCTACTCTCCCTGTCTAAACCTCTTAGTAAGAGGTAGTTCAAGTGATGGGCAAACTCAATTCCAGCACTCAAAAGCACTTGACTACTTTGCTCAGTTAACTAGCAAGTATTTCTTGAGAATGTAGCTCTGTTCTATGGAGCCTTATTTTCAACTGTCAGACTCCCAGACATCCAGTCCAGGTAAAGAAGATGGTGTCCAATTATTCATTTGACAAACAAATTTGGGGTTCAAGGGCCAGCTATTGAAAAAAGCTATAGAAAACTTCATGAGACGTGCAGGTAACTGCCAATATGTGTGGTTCACAAGGACTGGTTCATACTCAGAAAAGACCATTAAAAAAGAAAGAAGAACTTCTCATTTGGATTTATAAAGAGTGTCTTACTTACTCTTAATTTATATCTTCTCTTCTCCAGGAAATCAACCTATAACTTCTCCTCTCAGCTCCACTCTACCACGGTCTGTCACCTTCCCCAAACAGTTTGTTTCCTTGTTTTCAAAAGTGAACAAAGCACCAAAGACCCAGCAAAGTTTCATAAGGCCCTGAGACTTTCAATTGTCTATTTCAGATCAAATACAGAACATGATCTTCCTCCTGCTAATGTTGAGCCTGGAACTGCAGCTTCACCAGACAGCAGGTAAGAAAGGACAAAGGGAGAGGCTTAAGAAAGAAGAGCAGGTGGTGGCCCCTAGCCAAAGCCAAAAATGAGAATGTGGTCCTCAAGCTGAGGGCTTTCTTTGAGAGGAAATATAATTTCTGGGCTATTCCAAGCACCACAAAAAGAAGAGTCCCCAAAGTGGCTTATACATGCCAATGTCCCTATCTGACAGAAACGAGGACTGAGAATATTGCTCCATATATCCCCACTATCCAGTGAGGGTAATGACAAGAAGACAGGATCATTCAGACTGTGTAAATCTAAACTGATACAAGAGGGCAGGGGTTGAGTTCCCTTAAAGGTGAGATGCCAAGTGGCTGTCCCCTTCCTTTCTGGCAGGGAGAGTAAGAAGACAATGGCCAGGGGACACTGTTACTCTAAAGATAATGTCTTGAAGACATTCTGCGTATTATTAGTTGTTTTTGTGAGTTTCTCTTTTGAAAAGCAACAGTAGCAGCCACTGGTCATTCATACCTTAATGTGGTTTACTGAGTCTTCCTAAAACCCAAATGAACAATGAACCTTAAGGCTATCCCTTTGAACTTGAAGAAAGGACTTCTATTGGAGGATGAGGGTGAGCAGGAAGAAAAGCAGTTTCACAGTTGGTTGTTCTCCTGGGGAAGGTAGTTCAGACCATTCGAGGGTGTAGTTAGGACCATGAGTGTACTATTTTGGATGAACACCAAGAGGTAAGAGAGTGAGACAGAGGTGGGGACAGAGGATTAAGTCCTCAAGATAGTAGCCCCAGCCCCATGGGAAATCATCTTTCTGCTCATGATTGAGAAATAATGGCTCCCTTGGCACTTGATAACCTTTCGAAGAGCTTTCTCCTCCCTACTGACTTGTTCCAGATCACTCTTTACTCAGTCACATTCCTCTCACTCCTTTGAGCTGCCCAGCCTGGTCTGGTACTAGAGACATGCACTTGGGGCCCTCCTCAAAGGAAGACCCTGAGATATTCTGCTTACTTCTACTCTGCTCCTGCCTGCAGGGCCAGCTAAAGGAACTTTTCATGTTTTCTTTGCAAGGAACCCTGCCTGGCAGGAATTTTAGAGACAAGCAAAAGGGGCAAATACTTCCATGCTACAAAACAGCTTCAAGTTTCTGTAGAGTGATAAGGGAAATGAGGGCCAAAAGACACTGCAGTTCCCCATCCTGTGGCAGGACTGGGGGCTTCAGGAAAAAACTTGGGGAACGTGTAACCTCTGTGGGTTTGTCCTTAAAAACATTGAGATCCTGGGTTTTCTGTCTTTGTTTTTTGCCTTCTCTCTTAGGAAAGGAGTGAGCTAGGGTGACAAGGAGCAATATTTTTTAGTCCTCATTGGCTCTTTCTACAGAGGAAGGGTCTTTTCTTCTAAGATAATCAGCACAAGACAATGAAGATAGGCGCTAGCTCCCAGTTAGGTATACTAATGGGCAAAAGGAAGAGCATTTACATTTATTGAGAATTCACTAAATGCCAGATACCATGCTAGAAAATTTACATATGGTATAGTTCATTTAATCTTCACAACGATCATTTTGCAGGTGAGGGAACTAGAACTCAGAAAAGGTACTTAATTTCCCCAAGATTACATACTTATTAGGTGACACAGGCAAGATTTCCACAAAGCTAATGTCCTTTCTACCCTACTGTGCTACCATGATGATGGTAATCAAAAATGGCAGACAATCCATAAATCTTCCAACTTTGGAATCGGTTTTTGCACTGAAGTCTGAACATGGATATGTATTGAATGTTTATTCTGGACATTCACAGAATCAAAAATATGTGTAATGAATTGTGTTGCTGAATTAACTGAAAGGAAAGTAAAAATGTAGCACTTTCTCACTTTCTTCACAAATTTGGAATTCTTCTCTGCTTTCCACTATGCAGATAACATCAGTTCAAACAAATACTAAATACCTACCTAAATTAGAATGCCTTCTCCTCGTGATATTTTTTTAAAAATCTTGTCATTTCATGTCTCTTTAATTAAAGAGTTTTGATTTCAGAAGAGGGTACCTGAAAAACAAAACAACAAAAAAACTAAGAATCTGAGAAATAATTAGTGTTTACTGCTGGGGAGGAGGTCTGGATCTTATCTATTATGTATATTCAGGTTTTGTTGTTTTTTTTTTTTTTACAAGAAGCATGTATTAGGTATTATTTGTATAATAAAATATAATTTTAAAAATACAAGGAATTTCTCATATAAAAATATGAGAGTAATCAGACTGCAACACCCAGTGCCTGAGAGGGAGCTACAGCTATCAGGCTGGCCAGACAGACAGAGGATTACATTTTCTTCCTTGCTCCTTGTACAGCCCCAGACCTGCATGCTTCATTGAAAAGAAAAGAAGATACATGAATTGAATCAATATGATGCTTAGTACCCTATCGGTGCCCATTTCTTTTCTATTTTTAAATTTTAAAAATAACACCTGGCCAGGCACAGTGACTCACACCTATAATCCCAGCACTTTGGGAGGCCAAGGCAGGTGGATCACCTCAGATCAGGAGTTTGAGACCAGCCTGGCCAACATGGTGAAACCGCTCTCTACTAAAAATTAAAAAAAAAATTAGCCGGGCATGGTGGCAGCCACCTGTAATCCGAGCTACTCAGCTGAAGCAGAAAAATCGCTCGAACCTGGGAGGCAGAGGTTGCAGTGAGCTAAGATCACGCCACTGTACTCCAGCCTGGGTGACAGAGTGAGATTCCGTTAAAAAAACAAGCAAACAAAAAAAACACTTATGTTGGTATTCTCAGACATTACAAATAAATAAAAACAACCCAAGTGCCCTGGAGAATTTGATTCTAGGAGTAGGTCTAGAAGAACTTCAACTGGAGAATGGATATAGAAATCATGGTATATTTACAGAATATACATATATTATATATGTAATACATAGCATGTGAATAAATTAATTACAAAAAATTAATTACAAAAAATATGATTACATTTATTATATAGCATGTAGATAAATTACAAAAACATGTGACTACATCTATGAATCTTAGAGCATAATGTTGAGTAAAAAACTAAATAAAAATTAAGCCCAGAAGATAACATATAGCACAACGTCCTTTTCATAAATAAATATATTGCTTAAGCATACCTTATATATAGAAGATAAAGCTTAAAAAGTAAAGAAGAGGCCGGGTGTGGAGGCTCACGCCTGTAATCCCAACACTTTGGGAGGCTGAGGCGGGCAGATCACGAGGTCAGGAGACCGAGACCATCCTGGCCCGCATGGTGAAACCTCATCTCTACAAAAAATACAACAATTAGCTGGGCGTAGTGGCACATGCCTGTAATCCCAGCTACTTGGGAGGCTGAGGCAGGAGAATCCCTTGAACCAGGGAGTCGGAGGTGGCGGTGAGCCAAGATTGTGCCACTGCATTCCAGCCTGGGCGACAGAGTGAGACTCCGTCTCAAAAAACACAAAAGTAAAGAAGAGATTGATAAGCCCAATATTCAGGATGCCAATTACCTCTGGTACAGGCAGTAGATATACATCATTAGTAATGTGCTAGTTCTTAAGGTAGGTGGTAGGTTCACAGATGTTCATTTTACTTAATTAAATATATTTTGAAAATTTATTTAAAGCTTTCTGTGGTAAAATATATCACAGAGAAAACCACATAAAATGACTATAAAGTTTAACATTACTATAAGGTGATTAGTTTTGTAACCACCACCTAGGTTAAGAAGGAGAATTTTGCCAGTTTCCCAGAAATGCTTCACCTACCCCAGCCCAGTAAAACCTCCTTTGCAAATACTCTTCATAGCGCTATCCAATATGCTCTTTATTTTTACCTTTTTTAAATTAAAACAAAACTTTTTAGGGACAGTGTCTTGCTCTGTCATCCATGCTGGCGTACAGTGGCCCAACCACAACTCACCGCAGCCTCTAACTCCCGGGATCAAGCGATTCTCCTGCCTCAGTCTCCTGAGTAGCTAGGACTACAGGCATGTACCACCCTGTCTGGCTAATTTTTAAAATATTTTTAGTGATGGGGTCTTGCTATGTTACACAGGCTGGCCTCAAACTGCTCGTCTCAAGCAATCCTCCTGCCCTAGCCTCCCAAAGCACTGAGATCACAGGTGTGAGCCACCACTCTCAGATTGCCCTTTATTTTTTCATGAAAGAAATTACTGAAGAGGACTAAAAGAAGTTTTAGTAAGCATTCAATAAACATATGTTCTTTATAGTTTCCAAATCAGTAAATATAGACATCCCTCATTTTTAAGTAGATTTATGTATTTTATTGGACATGCTGTAATTTATTTAACCAGTTCCCTATTGGTAGACATTATAATTATTTCCATTTTCTTCTGCTAGATTAATGCTTGAAAAAAGTGTGTGCCTCCCAAAGACTATGATGAAAGTTGCCTCTGAATAAAACTCGAACAAACCATTAATCATTAATTCTTTCCTTACTTGTATGCTCTTTGGATGCTCTACTATGTTATCTATAAAATAAAGTTTGAAGTGAAAAATTAGGGTAAAACATTTTATATCATTTTTAAAGGAGGTATATATGGATGTACTTACATATGTATGTTTAAATTTACATACCGTAACATTTATTTTTTTAAAAAACATCTTATTAATTTTAACAAATCCTTAGTCATATAACTACCACCACCACAGTGAACATCCAGGACAGTTCCATCCGTTGCCAAACAAACAAACAAAAAGCTTCTCCCAAGTTTTAAGTCCAGACACCTACTGATCTATTTTCTGTCCTTAGAGTTTTGACTTTTCCAGAATGTCATATAAATGTAATAATTCATTAGATATCCTTTTGTATCTGGCTTCTTTCACTTAACATAAAGCATTTGAAATTCATTCATATTGTGTGAATCAACAATTTATACCTTTTTGCTGTTGAGTATATTCTATTGTATGTATACTATATTTTGTTTATAAATTCCCCAGTTGGGGAACATTTGGGTATTTCCCATTTTGGGTGATTACAAATAAAGTTATTATAAATATTTGCATATAGGTTTTTTGTGTGAACCTAGGTTTTCATTTCACTTGGATAAATACCTAGAAGTGGGATTGCTAGGTCATGTGGTAAGTGTATGGTTTATTATAAGAAACTGCCAAACCTTTCCATAGTGGCTGTAGCATTATTGCATTCCCACCAGCAAGTGTATGAGAGTTCTAATTGTTCCTCATTCTTGCCAGCACTGGTATTCTTTTCTATTTTTTCTTTTCTTTTATTTATTTTTATTTTTATTTTTTTTTTTTGAGACAGAGTCTTGCTCTGTCACCCAGGCTGGAGTGCAATGCCATGATCTTGCCTTACTGCAACCTCCACCTCCCGGGTTCAGGCAATTCTCCTGCCTCAGCCTCCCAAGTAGCTGGGATTACAGGCATCCACAACCACGCCCTGCTAATTTTTTGTATTTTCAGTAGAGACAGGGTTTTGCCATATTGACCAGGCTGGTCTTGAACTCCTGACCTCAGGTGATCCACCCACCTTGGCCTCCCAGAGTGCTGGGATTGCAGGCATGAGCCACCACACCCCGCTCTTAAGTCATTCTAATAGGTGTGTAGAAGTGGTTCTAATTTCCATTTTCCTAATGACTAATGATATTAAGTATACATTTATTTATATATTATTTTATATATAATCTTATATAGTATACATATTTTATTTTATATATGTGTGTGTGTATACACACACACACACATATTTTTTTTTCTTTTTTTGAGACAGGGTATCACTCTGTTGACAAGATTGGAATGCAGTGGTACAATCGTAGCTCACTGCAGCCTCAACCTCTCAGGCTCAAGCGATTCTCCCACCTCAGCCTCTGTAGTAGCTGGGACTACAGGCCATGCCACCATGCCTGGCTAATTTTTTTTTTTTTTAATTTTGTAGAGATGGGATCTCCTTGTGTTTCCCAGGCCAGTCTCAGACTCCTGGACTCAAGTGATCCTCTTGCCTCAGCCTCCCAAAGTGCTGGGATTACAGGCATATGCCACTGAACCTGGCCTTAGTTAAGTTTTTATGTACTTATTGTATATCTTCTTTGGTGACATTCAAATCATTTCACCCTTTATAATTGTATACTAAGGAATTAAACAATTGTTTAATTGTTGTTTATTTTCTTATTGTAAGGTTTTAAAAGTTCTCTTTTTTTTTTTGAGACGCAGTCTTGCTCTGTTGCCCAGGTTGGAATTCAGTGTCCTGGCTCACTACAGCCTCTGCCTCCCAAGTTCAAGCGATTCTCCAGCCTCAGCTTCTTGAGTGGCTGCAATTACAGGCATGTACCACCATGCTTGGCTAATGTTTGTATTTTCAGTAGAGTTGGAGTTTCACCATGTTGGCCAGGCTGTCTCAAACCCCTGACCTCAAGTGGTCCACCCACCTTGGCCTCCCAACGTGCTGGGATTACAGGTGTGAGCCACTGCCCCAACCTTAAGAGTTCTTTATTCCAGACACAAATTATTTATCAGATATTGATTTTCAAATATTCTTTTGAAGTCTGTAGCTTGTCTTTTCATTTTCTTAACTGTGCTTTTGCAGAGCAAAGATTTTAATTTTGATGAAGTTTGATTTATCAATTTTTCTTTTATGGATCATGCTCTTGGTATCACATCCAAAAACTCTTTGCATAACCCAAGATGTAAAGAATTGTCTTCTATGTTTTCTTCTACACATTTTGTAATTGTATATTCTATATGTAAGGTTTATAATCCGTTTTAATTTTTATATAAAGTGGGATGTATAGGTTAAGCTCATTTTAGTTTTACATGTAGATGTTCAGTTGTTCCAGCCCCATTTGTCAAAAAAACCCATCCTTTCCCCATTCAATAGCCTTTGAATCTTCATCGGAATCAATTAGTCATATTTATGTGGGTCTATTTCTGGACTTTCTATTCCATTGACCTATGTGTATATCCTTTTGCAAATATCACACTGATATTTGTTTTTTCTTACATTTTTATTTCAAAATCTAAGGACATCTTATAACCCAGAAATATTTTTTATACCTTGTCATGTCTTAGAGGAAAGACTGGTCTTTCTTTTTTCATTGATGTTTTTCTTCTCTCTTCATACTCCAGAGGTAGATGAAAACCAGGGGGACCACAATGACCATGGTGATGTCTGAGGTCATTCTGGGGCACAGACCTCAGCCTGGGTTACTCCACTTGGCCTATCTTTAGATCCAAAACTACTTCTGCTGACTGCTGAGATATACAAAGGAGAAGAATTAGGTTGGGGAAAGGATTTCTATGCTAAAACATGTCTCCATGCAGTCCTCCTACACTGAGCAGAACATGAGTCAGGTGCATAGAGCAGAATTTTGTCCTAAACCAGGAACTTCAGAGTTTTCTGAAGAATGTGGCTATGTAAAGCACCTCCCACCCCACCCGTACTTCTCAAGTACATTATGTGGCAAGTCTGAAAAAACTTACACTTCTGTTGTTAAATGTGGGGGATAAAATATAAACTTAGCTTAAAGAGGAAGCTGTCTTGGGCAATGCAAATGATTTATTGTGTGAAAGTGTTCCTGAAGATGTGACAGGTGCTGACTACCATTGATGCCTGGTTGCAATAAAATGCAAAGCTCCCTCAAGAATTTTTGCAATGCATCAAGTTAAGTGTTTTAATCTAGCAAAAGGACCTGCATGTATAAATTTTTCATGCTTTTGCCAAGTGTTTTGCCCTTTAGTTTAGTTAAGGGCCCCAAATGAATGGAAAGCCTGTGTTGTCTGCTTAATTTTGTAGCTGTGGAAACCTTCCAGTTTTGTCCTTTGTCTAATACCTTCAGGAGCTCAATGCTAGATTGAAGCTTAATTTAATAACCATGTGGCATGTAAAATAGAAAACCAAACATCTTTTCCTTAACATACAGCAAAAAAAACAAAACAAACAAAAAAAAACAAACAAAAAAAACACCTCACTCATGGATGTAGTGTACACATGCCAGTGGATATATAGTCATAACTGCAGTCATTGGTAGCACAGAAATAAATATGCATTGAAGACACAGAGATGAATTTGAATTCTGGTTCCATGAGCTACCATTCTTTGACCTTGGGCAAGTTACATCACTTCTTTAAGCCTCAGTTTCCCCATCTGTAAAATGTGGATAGCAACATCTACCTTGCAGAGTTGTTGGGAGCATGAAATGAAATGATGGGCTAGCCCAGTGTCTGACTTACTGCATTTAAGAAATATCAACTATTACTCTACTTCCCAGTGACAGTCCAAATGCAGACCAATGTTATAACTCTACTTCTCGAACATTAATATGCATGCACATCACGGTGACCTTGTTAAATGCAGATCCTGATTCTCTAGGTCTGGGGTAGGCCTGAAATTCTACACTTCTACCTAGCTTCCAGGTGAAGCTGAGGACAACACTTTGAAGGGCAAGGTGGTAAAAGATGTTTGCAAGTGCAAATGTTAATTTGTGTAACTAATGGTTCCCAATACTGTCTGCACATGAGAAGCTCCCAGGAAAAGAAAATTTTTAATGATGCTGACCTCATCCCCAAAATAATTTAATTTTAACAGATCCAAAGTAGTGTCTGGACATTAGTGTGTTTTAAAAGCCTCCCAGGTGATTCCAACGTTAGCCAAGATTGAGGCCCTCTGCTTAGTGAATCTTATTTGTAGCTGGGCTTGAGAAAAAAACCTCTTCATAGAATTGTTTCCAACAGTGTTTTGATTGACTCTGTAACTTACAATAAGCAAGAATGTTTCAGGATTTCAAAAATGTATTGCATTTCCTAAACCCCTTATTTTGTATGGAGTAATCAAGCTCAAAATTTGCACGTCTTAGAAACTTTACTTGGGGCAAAATTAGACCAAATAACAATTAATCTTCTAGGTATTCTGAGCTATTCAGACACATGATTCACGTGTGCTAATTGCTGTTTTCTCTTGTAAATATTAGCTGAAAAATGTTGCCTGTCTGAAAAGGAGCATACTTTATGCCTATCACTCCTGGCACATATTCTTACAAAGCAGACAGGAAAAACAGGAAGAAAATGGACTTTTATCAAAGGCCCAGGCAGTAAAGAGGGGAGTTCTGCTGTAAACTAAGGGGAGTTCCAGAGGAAGTTATAGGCGTTCCCTTTCTCATGAAATGAAAGCATAGTGCAGTAAATAAATTTGCTAAATAGATTCAACAGAGTCTCTACCCAAAGTCATCTATTTAATTCTTGTTGTTACGCAGACTCAGCAACTAACCTTCCTTGTAAGTCCCATTTTCTTCCCTGTTTCCTATGTGTCATATGTAATTAAACAAGAGAAGAATTATAGAAAAGTAAAAGTAGTAGGTAATTCTTGAACTTGGCATGTGATTACTACATATTTGATGAATAGTTGAATATTATTCTTCAAGGACAGATCGGATTTGATATCAGGTGGCTCTGCATTAAGTTATAAGGGACTTAATAACTCAAGTATTTAAGGATGGCTTCCATCATAAAGGGATCTGCCCTGAAGAGGGTCCCATTACGGAGATTCCGAGGTGAGAGCTATTCCAAGTGTGCAGTGGAATAAAAGAATCATACAGGAAATCTCTTTTTACATGCATTATTTCAGGTTCTTTGCAACCTGGCACAGCAAGTGCAGATATGATTAGCACTGTTGTACACACATACACTCACCTTATAGCCCTGCCCCTGTGCCCCTCCTGCACAAAAGAATGCTGGGCACACATGAACTCCTCTCTGTAGAAAGGCACATTAATGTTCTAGCCATAGTTAAAACAGGGAATAGAGGCAAGCTATAAATGTTGGTCATTTGAAATAAATCTCAGGTTTGTGGATATCACTATCAAGTGTGCTGTGTGGCAATTAAGAAGGTCAATTTGTGTGATCACAGGCAAGTTGCAGTTTGATTAAAGGAAAGCAGAGGTGAATATATAACCAGGGTCATCCTTTCTTTCTCCCTCTCTCTCTTTCTGTCATTTATTTGCCAAGCTCTTAACTAGAACTTGGTATGTACTACATACTGGATATATCAAAGCAAACTCAGCCTGGTCTTTGCCTTCAGAGATTTGCAGGATAGTGGGAAGAAAAACTTGAATCAGAGGACAACTGCAATGGGAATCATTCAAGCAGCAGAAAACCCAAAAGTTACTTATACTGTGAAATCTGATCAGAGAACGGACTGTCCTGGTTAGTAAAATATCCTGGAGGATAAAGATTGACCATGCATTCCACATATGAATTACCACTTTCCCAAGAATTAAAGATACGAAAGAAAGGAACGAACATTTGCTGAGTGCTTACTGCCTGACAGATCTAGGCACTTCACATGTAACACCTCGTCCAGCCTCCACCATAATACTGAGAGGTAGAGTCCAACCTCATTTTATAGATAAGGAGGCTGAAGCTCACAGAGATTAAAGGATGGACTCACAGTCAAAGGACTCCTAATTCTGATAGTCAGCATTTGAACCCAGGCTCACCTGTCACTGTATCCTATGCTCTTGCATATCACATTTTATACTGAAACAACTTCTTGAATAGCTAATGCTTAGAGGAAGTCCCCAAATATTTGTTGAATGAATGATTTGATTGAATGAACGAATGAAGCTCTACTGAACATAATTTGATCTAATCTTCTGTGATTATTCCAAAACTACTTCAAGATTTTCCTATATCTCCATCACAATGAATAACCATTCATTAATGATGGAAGCAGCCTAATTTTGTCATTTTTCACACTTTATTGATGTAAACACTACCTTTACTAGTTTGGCCACTCCTTATGCATTTTTATAGAACTATTTAGATCAATTCAACTTTTAAAAAATAAAACCATATACCCCTGTGGTAGATAAAAAACAAGTATCATTTGCACTGGTAAATAGAGAATAGGAAGAAAAATAAACGCAATGAAAATAAAGCAGTGTTATCAAATCCTACCCAGATACTGTTATCTGCCTGGAAGGTTCCTGTTTGATTAAAAGGAAAAATAGCCAGTGTTAGAGGTGTGGAAGTCTAGTTGCAAATTATATACAATTGAAGGAAATATAATTGAAAAGGGAACAAATTCCTCTCTGAATAATTTAACTCCCTTTAGGCTTTGATTCTGCCTCAACTAAAATCATCTTACATACTTCTAGTGGCGTGTCCCTCACATTTTGGTAAACACTGAGTGGAAACCACGGATTTTGAAGTCAAACATCTGACTGGCTCTGGATTTTAAATTTACTAATGCATGTCCTGAAGTGAACTGCTTGGAGCCAGTTTCCTCAACGATATAACCATAATGACAAAACATGTTTCATGGTCATGTTTTCAGTATTAAACAATATAGTTAAAAGTTCCTACTACAGTGCCTGGCGTGGTACATACTAGGTATACATTAAATATCAGTTCCATTTTTCCTTTCCCTTTATTGTTAGAAAATAGAAAGCATCTACAGTGGGCTTGTATGATGTGGTGGTTAGAAATACCTGATCTGATTCTGGCTGTGCAATCTTAGGCAAGTTACTTAACCTTTTTATGCCTCATTTTTGTTTTCTGAAAAACAAAAAGGATAGAATATTATTACCTACCTTGCTGGCTTCTAGGAAGACTCAGTGAGACAATGTGTTAGCAGAGTGTCTGATAATTGTAAGAACTCAACAAGTAATAGTTATTATCACCATCACTGGTGAGAGGAAGTGATATTTGGCAGGAAAATATATAATCAATATGGATTGAGGAAAATGAACCTGGAGAATAGGATGTGAAGGTATTTAAGTAACATGAGCTCAGAGCTTGATGGTAGGGAAGTCGTAAGGAAGCATTTTGTTCTTATATGACATACGACCTGGAATGACCGTAGGGCTCAGGGGGTCAGGGACTGGAGGTGGGAGAGGCCTCTGAGAGCAAGCAGTGTTGTCCACCAGAAGCTCTTGCTGGGGTGCCCAGAGAGGAGCAAAGGGCAGTCAGCTGCCCAGGAGGGAATGTTTGGAGGAGAGAGCTACCTCAGATCAGCGGGTCAAGAATCCCACTCTTGCCCAGATGGATGGGGCAAAGGAGAGAAAGGATTCACCAAGGGAATGTCGAGATAATGACAGGTGCCTTTTGGAAAATGGGGGTGAGATGGGTCTCAGGTCACACTTTGTAAGAACTGGAATGTAAAGTAAAGGCAGACAATGGCAAAATATCTTGTTTTCTTTTCAGCTTTATTCACGGTGACAGTCCCTAAGGAACTGTACATAATAGAGCATGGCAGCAATGTGACCCTGGAATGCAACTTTGACACTGGAAGTCATGTGAACCTTGGAGCAATAACAGCCAGTTTGCAAAAGGTAGAAAATGATACATCCCCACACCGTGAAAGAGCCACTTTGCTGGAGGAGCAGCTGTCCCTAGGGAAGGCCTTGTTCCACATACCTCAAGTCCAAGTGAGGGACGAAGGACAGTACCAATGCATAATCATCTATGGGGTTGCCTGGGACTACAAGTACCTGACTCTGAAAGTCAAAGGTGAGTGGTGTCAAGGACTAGAATCCATGGAAGCATCTCTCCAACAGAGGACCTGCAAGTCACAGAAACCCATTAAAGGTAGCTCAAGCAAAAACAAGAAGGCTGCTTTTAAGGAGACAGAGCTATTTCAGAGAAAACGAAAGCATCTGCTCGGAAATAATTTTTGACATCTGAGTACAAAGCAGCTGAAGTACAAGTGAAAGGAGGTAGGAGCTATAGGAATAAAATGGGACTGGAGGAAGCCAGGAAAATTAGTCCTTGAAATGTGGGAGGGTTTGAAAAATAAGCTTTGCCTAATTCACAGTTCTCCCATGGAACATCCCTGACTTGATTATTAAGATACTCTTTTTCAATAGTTTATACCCTGAATCCAGAGTTTTTAAAACCATGGTTTGCTACCCATTAGTGAATTAAAATATCAATTTAGTGAGTAGCAACCAGATGCATGTTTCCCACCCTTTAAAAAATAATGAATAGAAGAGAATAGATAGAGTAGATCAGAAGACATCCCAGAGTAGTACTGAGTACTGTAAAACTAATTTCTGAGGGGGGTGTGTGTGTGTGTGTTAGGTCATGGTATAAAATTTTTTTTCTTACTTTGGATCATAAAAAAGTTACAAGTTTGGAAAACACTGCTCAAATGCAAGCCCTATTTATTGCAGATGAAGTAGCTGAGATCCAGTAAAGGGAAGTGGGTAGCCCAAGAGAGTCCCATGAAGTCTATAGCTGTCCCTGTTCCTCTGGATTCAGGTACCTCTGCATCCCAGTACAAGTCAAAACCCTAAATACAGAGAGAATCTTCACACTCTTGTTTGTTCTAGAAAAGGTGATTTGGGGAAAGACATATGACAACTATAAAAAATGGATTTTGCTTGTTCATTGGCTTATGGTCTCCGGGCTTGAGTGCTCTGAGATACACGATGCCAATATTTCTCTGGCCTCTCCCCTCACATGCATTGGACCTCAGATGGTCTATACTGTCTTCTAGAGGGTCTGTGGGTTTTGGCCCCAAAAAACCATTAACCTCGGCAGAAGTGTGTGACTTTATGATCTGGTACAAAGAAGGACAAACTAGAGGGACTGGACATGCGGATGAATTTGTGTTCACCCTTGTCCTTGGGCAGGTTATTTTGCCTTTCATAACCTCACATTTTGCTTATTTGTAGAAGAAGAACAATAGTAGTACCAATCACACAGGATTTTTGTCAACACTGAGAGAGATAATGAACATAAAGAACTGAGCATGGTACCTGGCATATAATAAGGGTCCACAGAGTTGGTTAAAAGACCCTCAGTTGTTACAGGGACAGTGACCTCCTCACACCTCAACCATCAGTGAGTCACCAGGAAAGCCATTAGCCTACATATAACTGTTTTCTATCTTTATTGCATTTCCTACATCCTGGCAGCAGCTGAGAGGAACTCTAGAATACTGAAGTTAGTCTGAGTTCCCTTAATGTAAGGCTGTACATTCTCAGGATGCCTTGATGTACTCAAATATCTGCAACCCTAAATCACCACCTCTGTGTTTATTGATCTCTATCTGAACACTGTATTAATGGGCCAGGCCTTCTGCCCATTCTCTCAAGCTGAGGACTGTCTCTCATTCCTGGGGAGGCACCCTGCCTACTCCTTACCTAGACCAGGGATTTCTCAGTTGTGGAGAGATTTGTTCCTTATAGTGTTGGTCATCAAACTGGGATATTTGGGGATTACAAAGACTTTTCAAGGGATGTATGGGCACAGGCAGTTTTAGGAAGTGAGTTTCCAGATCCTCATGTTCCCCAAATACTCCTTCCCAAAATTGATGAGCCTGAGAATGTGCACGCCAGGCAAGGCTCTTGGGATTCCCCTGAAACACTTCCTCTTGTAAGCCTACCACTCACTCATCATTTATACAGTCCATTGTCCCGGGGTGTAAAACCCTCTATAGTGTTAAACAAAAGAATGATTGGGAACATTGACACCTGATGGAACTGTTATGACTAAAAACCCTTTTGCAAATAATATGGTATCAAATTTTCTGCTTTCAACAACATTGAAGGAGGCTCTTATAAAGTTAATAGCTGATAATCAAAAATGAGTAATTTTTGCCATGTAAACCAGGTCAAAGAATGAAATGACATTGCTATAACAAAACTGCTACCATTCCCATTGATTTACTCATATAAACAAGATTCCTTAGCCCTTATAAGCTACAAAAAAATGAAAAATAGAAATAGAATTGATGCTGAATTCTATTATATAGAATCATTCCAACCATGTCATATGCTTCTTCAGATTCATGAATAATTTGAAAAAGACAGCCATATCCATCTTATTAAGAGACACATTTCCAATAAATTTTCATCTTTCATGTTTAATAATTATCAATATTCATAACATTTTACATTTTGACCAAATATGTGTTAATAATAATAGAAATTAGATCTCAATGCAGAAAACCTTGAACACTTAATGCTTCATAGTCACAAGAGAAAAGTTTTAATTTCAATAACTATAAATATTTTGTTGTTGTAAAGACATATAACAATAATCAATGCAAAATCTGTCAAACAAAAATATGTTACATTAAGACAAAATTCTGTAGGGAAGGTGAAATTGGAAGTGAGGTTCAATGAATGAAAAGAAACAATTTAGATAGTTAGAGAAGAATTTTTTCATTTAATAATTTATTTATTTTTACTTAGAGGGAATTGAATTCATCAAGTTCCTTACCTTAAAAAGCCTCTCTTATTTGTCTTATTTATTTATTCTCTTTTTTTCCACATTTTCCAGTCTCATTCCCCTTTTTTAACACAGGAAATTATTCCAGCATGTTTCATACATATTCTTTTGTTTGTAAGAGCTTATTTAAAATATGTAATATTGTTTTAGATGCATATTTTTTTTCTTGTGGAAACTATATTGTATTATGTACATATATTTTAGAAATTGACACATTAACTAAGTTTATTGTGAAAAGATGATTACAAGCAATAACAGACATACAGTAGAAAAAAATCTGAAGTTATGTGCACCTTCTTTTGAGACCATTTTTTTGGGTATATGTGAAATGTATTTTATCTTTTTTTAAATTGACAATAATTGTACATATTTATGGGGTACCTAGTGATGTTTCAATACTTACAATGGATAGTGATCAGATTGGGGTAATTAGCATATTCATCATCTCAAATATTTATCATTTCTTTGTGTTGAGAACATTCCACGTCCTCCTTCTAGCTATTTGAAACTATATACTGTTGTTAAATATTTGTATGTATTTTTCAAGGATGATGTTGTATATAAAAGATAACTTATTTTATATTTAGATACCTTTGGATACATATGTAAGAGTAAAATAATTGTTTTACTAAAAAAATTCATAAGATGCTGAATATTATATGTTTTTCCAGTATAGAAACCTATGAAAAATTCTAAGAATCAACTTAATAGGTGAGAAGAGCATACTGTATCATAATTATTTTAGGAGGAAACAATAAAAAAGTTGAAGACCATCACTAAGAGTAGGCTACCCTGATCCAGGGTCTCTATAAGAAGCAAGATAGATCTGGGGCCCCAGTGAGGGTTCCAATGAATGAAGCAGGACTAGAAGAAGGACATGTTTTTATCTTAAAATGCCTGATCCATGGCATAAAGCTTGAAAATGGGTTTGTTTATAGCACCTTCGTTGACGTCTGGGCAGAAATTCACATCAAATATAGTGAAAAGAGTTAATTTGAAAAGGACAGAAAAAATTATGAGGTGGAATGACTGGAGATTCTGGAAGAGACAGTGATAAAGGACTGTGGTTTCTGAAAAGCCAGGTGGCATCTACATTACTGGGGGCAATCCATCTGAGGAAGGGGCGAGAGCATGGCCAAAGAACAGAGAGGCCCCAGGAACCCAGGGGTCTCTCAGAGGAGCTGGGGTTGAGAACTGGTCTGTGCAAAGGTTTCCAGACAGGGTCACAGAGGAGGCACTAAAAACAAGAACACCAAGGGCCAAACCATCCTGAAGGCCTGGGCAGATCAGGAGAATGGGAAGAGCCAACACCAGGAATGTGCTGAAGCTTACAGAAGTACTTCAAACCAGAAACAATGAATTTAAACTATGCCCTACAACAGATAGACTTAACAGATACTTACAGAACATTCTACTCAACAATTGCAGAATATACATTCTATTCATCAGCATATGGAACATTCTCCAAGATAGACCATATAATAGGCCACAAAACAAGTCTCAGTAAATTTAAGAAAATCAAAATTATATCAAGTACTCTCTTAGATCACAGTGGAGTAAAACTGGAAATCAACTCAAAAAGGAACCTTCAAAACCATGAAAATACATGGATGTTAAATAATGAATGATCACTGGGTGAACAATGAAATCAAGATAGAAATAAAAAACTCTTTGAACTGAACGATAATAGTGATACAACCTATCAAAACTCTGGGATACAGCAAAAGCAGTGCTAAGAGAAACGTTCATAGCATTAAATGCCTACATCAAAAAGTCTGAAAGAGCACAAGTAGGCAATCTAAGGTCACACCTCCTGGAGCTGGAGAAACAAGAACAATCCAAACCCAAACCCAGCAGAAGAAAAGAAATTACAAAGATCAGGGCATAACTAAATGAAATTGAAACAAAAAAATACAAAAGAGAAATTAAACAAAAATCTGTTTATTTGAAAAGATAAATAAAATTGATAACCAAGAAAAGAAGAGAGAAGATCCAAATAATCTCAATTAGAAACGAAATGGAGATATTACTACTGATATCACGGAAATACAAAAGATTATTCAAGGCCACCATGAATACCTTTACATGTATAAACTAGAAAAGCTAGAGGAGACGGATACATTCCTGAAATATACAACCCTCCTAGATTAAACTAGGAAGATAAAGAAACTATAAACAGATCAATAACAAGCAGCAAGATTGAATGGTAACTTTTAAAATTGTCAACAAAAAAAAGTCCAGGACCAGACAGATTCACAGCTGAATTCTATCAGACATTCAAAGAAGAATTGGTCCCAAACCTATTGACACTATTCCACAGGATAGAGAAAGAGGGAATCCTCCCTAAATCATTCTATGAAGTCAGTAGCACGCTAATACCAAAACCAGGAAAGGACATAACAAAAAACGAAAGCTACAGACCAGTATCCCTGATGAACATAGATGCAAAAATCCTCAACAAAATAGTAGCTAACCAAATCTAACAGCATATCAAAAAGATTATCCACCATGATCAAGTGGGTTTTATACCAGGAATGCAGGGATGGTTTAACATCCACAAGTTAATAAATGTGATACACCACACAAACAGAATTAAAAACAAAAATCACATGATCATCTCAATAGATCCAGAAAAAGCATTTGACAAAATCTAGCATCCTTTATGATTAAAACCCTCAGCAAAATCAGCACAGAAGGAACATATCTTAAGGTAATAAAAGCTACCTATGACAAACCCACAGCCAACATTATACTGAATGGGGAAAAGTTGAAAGCATTCTCCCTGAGAATTGGAACAACACAAGAATACCCACTTTCACCACTTTTATTCAGCATAGTACTGGAAGTCCTGGCCAGAGCACTCAAAGAGAAAGAAATAAAGGGCATCCAAATTGGTAAAGAGGAAGTCAAACTGTTGCTGTTTGCTGATGATATGATCATATACCTAGAAAACCCTAAGGATTCATCTTAAAAGCTCCTAGAACTGGTAAACAAATTCAGCAAAGTTTCAGGATACAAAATTAACGTACACAAATCAGTAGCTCTGCTATACACCAACATCAACCAATAGCTGCAAACATAAAATAAAATACTTAGGAATATACCTAACCAAGGACACGAAAGACCTCTACAAGGAAAACTACAAATCACTACTGAAAGAAATCAAAGATGACACAAACAAATGGAAACACATCCCATGTTCATGAATACGTAGAATCAATATTGTGAAAATGACCATACTGGCAAAAGCAATCTACAAAGTCAATGCAATCCCCATCAAAATACTACCATCATTTTTCACAAAACTAGAAAAAACAATCCTAAAATTCATATGGAACCAAAAAAGAGCCCACATAGCCAAAGCAAGAAAGACTAAGCAAAAAGAACAAACCTGGAGGCATCACATTGCCTAACTTCAAACCATACTGTAACACAATCGTCACCAAAACAGCATAATACTAGTATAAAAATAGGCACATAGACCAATGGAACAAAATGGAGAACCTAGAAATAAAGCCAAATACTTACAGCCAACTGATCTTTGACAAAGCAAACCAAAACATGAAGTGGGGAAAGGATACCCTATTCAACAAATGGTGCTGGGATAATTGGCTAACCACATGGAGAAGAATAAACTAGATCCTCATATCTCACCTTATAAAAAAATCAACTCAAGATGGATCAAAGACTTAAATCTAAGACCTGAAACCATAAAGATTCTAGAAGATAACATCAAAAAAGCCCTTCTAGACATTAGCTTAGGCAAAGACTTCGTGACCAAGAACCCAAAAGCAAATGCAACAAAGACAGATAAATAGTGGGACTTAATTAAACTAAAAAGCTTCTGCACAGCAAAAGAAATAATCAGCAGAGTTAACAGACAACCCACAGAGTGGGGGAAAATGTTCACAATCCATACATCTGACAAAGGACTAATATCCAGAATCTACAAGGTATGCAAATAAATCAGCAAGAAAAAAAAAAAAAATCCCATCAAAAAATCGGCTGAGGACATGAATAGACAATTCGCAAAAGGAGATATACAAATGACCAACAAGCATATGGAAAAATGCTCAGCATCACTAATTCTCAGGGAAATGCAAATCAAAACCACACTGCGATACCACCTTACTCCTGCAAGAATGGCCATAATAAAAAAATAATAGATGTTGTCATGGATGTGCTGAAAAGAGAACACTTTTACACCGTTGGTGGGAATGTAAACTAGTACAACCACTATGGAAAACAGTGTGGCGATTCCTTTAAAAACTAAAAGTAGATCTACCATTTGATCCAGCAATTCCACTACTAAGTATCTACCCAGAGGAAAATAAGTAATTATAAAAAAAAGATACTTGTACATGCATGTTTATAGTGGCACAATTAGCAATTGCAAATATATGGAACCAGCCCAAATGCCCATCAATCAGTGAGTGGATAAAGAAAATGTGGTATATATATTATACATACATATATATGTATATTACACACACACACACACACATACACACACCATGGAATACTACTTAGCTATGCAAAGGAATGAAATAATAGCATTTGCAGCAACCTGGATGGAACTGGAGACTATTATTCTAAATGAAGTAACTCAGGAATGGAAAACCAAACATTGCATGTTCTCACTCACAAGTGCGAGCTAAGCTATTAGGATACAAAGGCATAAGAACGATACAATGGACTTTCAGGATTTGGAGGAAAGGATGGGTGGGGGTGAGGGATTAAGAAACTACACATTTGGTACGGTGCACACTGCTTGGGTGATGGGTGCACTAAAGTCTCAAAAATTACCACTAAAGAATTTATCCATGGCCAGGCGCGGTGGCTCACGTCTGTAACGCCAGCACTTTGGGGGGCCGAGGTGAGCGGATCACCTGATGTCAGGATTTTGAGACCAGCCTGGCCAACATGGTAAAACCCCATCTCTACTAATAATACAAAAATTAGCCAGGCATAGTGACACACGCCTGTAATCCCAGCTACTCTGGAGGCTGAGACAGGAGAATCGCTTGAACCCAGGAGGCGGAGGTTGCAGTGAGCTGAGAGTGAGCTGAGATTGCACCACTGCACTCCAGCCTGGGCGACAGAGTGAGACTCCGTCTCCAAAAAACCAAAACAAACAAAAAAAACTTATCCATGTAACCAAACACCACCTGTTCCCCAAAAACTTATTGAAATAAAAAATAAATTTTTAAAAAAAGTACTTCAAACCAACAAAAAAGGCCCAAGAATGACAAGAATTCAACTTCAGCAAGTACAGGAAGGAGGCAGCATGTCCTCCATTAAAAGGGCCTTCACCCTAAGAAGGAAAAAAAACAAGGGCAGAGGAAGGAAACAGTCAAAGAGAAGCAAGGCAGGAGTGAAAAGACAACTGCACGTTTAAGCCTCTAAGGCCCAAGGAAAGCATTTACTAGAAGAGTCAAGTCTCAGTGTCTTTTTTTCCCTTGGGGAAGCAGAAGGGCATAAGAAAATCGGAGTCAAGAAAACAATGTTCTGAACTCTGCCTGCAGTAGCGGGAAGCCATTGGAGTAAAATAATACATGTTTTAAAAATAAAGAAAGAAAATTATTTTTTAAAAGAAAACAATGCCCTGAATTTCAAAGGGGGGAAAAGCTCCTGGGAATTACAAACTCGTTAACCTGCTATTCTTTTTCAGGTAATTTAACAGATGAATTGAAAGCAGTCCTAAAAGATTTAACTGATTACTAGAAACTTGCATAGATCCTCTAAGACCAAGGCATATAAAACTACATTTTTCCATTTATTTACTGTCATTATGACTATAAAACAGATACTACCATGTACACAGCTCATCTTTATTTCAGAAATTACAGCATTGCTTGTAACATATCTGTCAGCCAGCCAGAACAAACCAGGGAAACAGAAACCATTTAAACCTGTGGAAATCTAAAGCAGATAACAGTAATTCTTTTAATGAGGGAGACTGAGAAGCCAAACAGAGAACAGGGAAGCAATTCAGAAATTAGCAATAGCAGAAAACTGCTCCTTCCACTAGGCTATAGGGAAAAGTGGGAAGTCAGGGTTAATGGAGCTCAGGCATTAAAGTCACTTGACAGACACTGGAACCCAATGGGCCTGTACATTGGTATCTGGAGCCAGGGAAGAGATGCATCTTCTGCTGGGGAGGCCACAAAAGTATAGAGCATGGGGGAGAAATACCTTCCCTTCTCCCTCCCATCCACCCTCTAGTGTTCCTGTCCTGCTTCCTATTGGCTGTCATGTGCCTAGGCTATACAGGCCACAGGAATCTGGCTTCCTGCAACACAGAGCAGAGAAGAAAAAGTGAGAGATGGATCTGAAGGCAAACAGACCCAGGACGCACAAAGCACACACCTTGTGTATAAGGTGGTAAAAGGTGGGATAATAATATAGCTGACTAGATCTATAACAGACTGAACAGCTAGTAGTTGTTGAGTCAGGGACAACGAAGGCTGGTTGTGGTCTTGAGTCAACTTGGAGACAATCTCCAAGTGCTAAGGGGTCTGTTATTCAGGTTGTAAGGATATAGCCAACTTAACTGAGCAGCAGATCATATATTTAGCAAAACTGATCTTATGACCTTAGGTTACATTAAAACCCTAGATATCTGTGCTGCTCAGATAATACCTAGAATATAGATTGTGTTACAGTATCCTTTTAAAAGAACTTGGCAAAACTAAACTATACCCAAAGACTACTATCTGGAAATGGGTCTGAAGACTGTGTCTTGTGAGATACAGTTAAAGGAGGTAGGCATGTTTTACTTAGGGTTGAAAAGACTAGATGGAGTCTTCCCAGTTATCTTCAAATACCAGAAGGGTTACCTGCAATAATTGCTAACACTAATTGAGTTATGTTCTAGACATCTAATTTATTTATTTAACACCCTTGTTAAGGATAAGTATTGCTGTATCCATTTCATAAACAAGAAAACTGAGGGTTTAAGAGGTCGTATAACTAGCCCTTGGCTAAAGCCTAGTCAAACTGCTTAGATTCTGAACTCATGTTTTTAACTATGGTGCTTTCCATATGTTGTGTTACTAAACTAGACAAATACTAATGGGTAGAAGCTACAAAGAGGCACAATTTTGCTTGGCATGAAGAAAATCTTTCCAATGGAAGTTTAACTTGCTTATTGTATAATCATGGCAAAGACTGCTTCTAGAGGAAGTAGGAGTTTCCATTCATAGATGTTTTCAAGCAAAAGTTAATTATTTAGCAGGTTACTAATATCAGAAGATAAATATTACTAAAGATAACAAGGGACACTTCATAATGATAAAAAAGTGAGTTCTAAACACATAACAATCCTAAATGTGTGTCCATTTAACAGGATAGCTTCAAATATTAAACAACAATTGGCAGACTTAGGAGAACTAGTCAAATCCACATTTACATTTGAGATTTCAACTCATCTCTATTATAACTGATAGAACAATTAAGAAAATAGAAAATCTGAACAACGCAATTAGCCATCTTGACCTAATTGGCATATGGTATATAGAACGTACACCCAGCAACTGAAGAATACACATTGTTTTCAAGTGTATGTGGAACATTCATCAAAGCAATTATCTAGGAGAATTGCTGTAGAAGGTGTTTTTCATTGAGCAATAGGTCAGATGACTTGAATTTTTGGAGTACTTCCACCTCTTAAATTATAAAATTTACTCATCTTTTCCTAAGAATATCACCCTCAGTCCAGCTTCTCCATTGGGAAGCGATTCCTTTTCCGCCATCTCCCAAATAAGAAAGAGGCTATGGAGACATTTCTGATACTGCAAAAATGTAGGATGTGGGCTCCTGTCCCTTCCCCAAACCTTGCTGATTCTTGTAGCCGAAGAGCTCTCTCTCTGTCTCCCTATCTGCTCCCTCATGTATCCCAAGTCAAAGCCTCAGGCAAGCTCCCGATTCCTGGCATCCCTACTTCTGAAATCACTTCTCAACCAGGACACCAAGATCAGCTTCTTAGTCCAAGCCACCTGCAATAGTGGACCAGACCCTCACCTATAGTACTCTGCTCCTGTTCTTGTTCTACTTCATTCCCCAAAAGACTTGAGAGCTTACAGAAATAATCTACAGTATGATCATATAAAATGATTACAAAAGACATTGAACCAAAGGAAAATAAGTGTAGATAAACAACATAAAATGACAGATAAAGTGAGTACTCGAAATGCACACTTCAGGTACTGTTTGATTGTGAAAGATAGGCCAAAGTTTTGGCTTCAAGGAGACTGGTGAGTCTAACAGGTCAAGTCCTTCAGTAGACTGCTTCAGTGCCTGAATCGCCTCATCTTCTACTAGTGCTGGGTGTTCCTAAGAACCCCAGAGCATATTCCTCTACCTGCTTATCTTGCTCCATCCCTGGACATCTGCAATTACACAGAGACACATCCTCTTATGGTGATTCCAATGCAGAATGCATTACAAAATAGGAATACGAATTTTACCTACCTCATAGGGTCTGCGTATCATTTAAATGACATAATGTATTATATGTATTATGTATATTTATACATTAAGGGGAAAGATGTCAGAGCTTTTTGGGACATACCAGCAGGCCCAGCTGGGTGTGCTGACCACATGGAGACAAGAACTTCAAGGGAGAGCCCAAGTGCATGCAGGTTCTGGTGGATGTTTCACTGTGCAGTGACCCTGCTCTCTAGTGAACCCAGATCTAGTGCGTGTTGTTTGCCACAACGAATCAAATTGTCAACTCTTAACATTGAGACCCACAACACAGGAGGGGAACAGAGGGGCAAAAATTGTGAAGAAGGGCATGAACATTCCTTCTCTTCCACAGGATGTAAAAGGACGTGCCACAAAGCTCAACACATAGAAAACAATAAGTAAATCATACACATCAGATGGTTTTTTCACATGGTTGTTACCACTATTTTTAATGTGAAATTGCTTTTCACAAAGTTTGTACCTATTTATACTTCCAACAATTTAGGAGAAAAAAGTTGTATCACACCTCTGCCTTTACTTCAAGACTATCCTTACTTCAAAAATTGTATTGAAACTTAATTTATTAAAGGAGTATTTCCTACCTAATGAAAGCCAGTGCTCATTCCCTCTTCCTCTCAGCGAAAATCAACAGGTGACTTTCCACACTGCCTGGTAACTGCATATGGTATTGATATTTGTTTATTTTTAGCTATTATCTAAGACCACTGGAAGGTTTGTTCTTGTGGCTTCTAGTCTCTCAGAATATCATGTTTATTTTATTTATTTTTAAAGCTTTTATAAAGTTATAAAGTTTTATTTTAACTTTAAAATTTATTTTTAACTGGCAATAATGTATATTTATGGGGTACAATGTGATGTTTTGATCTATGTATAGATTATAGAAAGAGTCAGTCAAGCCAGGCACGGTGGCTCATGCCTACAATCCCAGCACTTTGGGAGGCCGAGGCAGGTGGATCACCTGAGGTCAGGAGTTCGAGACTAGCCTGACCAACATGGTGAAACCCCATCTCTATTAAAAATAGAAAAAATTAGCCAGGCATGGTGGCAGGTGCCTGTAATCCTAGCTACTCAGGAGGCTGAGGCAGGAGAATCACTTGAACCTGGGGGGTGGAGGTTGCAGTGAGCCAAGACCACGCTGTTGCACTCCAGCCTGGGTGACAACAGCGAAACTCTGTCTCAAAAAAAAAAAAAAAAAAGAATAAATCAAACTAGTTAAAATATCACATCACCAAGGTTTTTTTTTTTTGTGGTGAGAATGTAAAAAATTCATGCTTTTAGCAAATTGGAATACAGAATACATTATTATTAACTGTGGTCATCACACAGGGCAATAGATCACTATAACATTTCCTCCACTCTGAGACTGAGCAACATCTGCTCCATCCCCAGCCTCTGATAGCCACCTTTCTACTCTGTTTCTATGGGATCTACTTTTATAGATTTCACAAATAAACGAGATCATACATATCTGTCTTTCTGTGCCTGGCTTATTCAACTTAGCATAATACCCTTCAGTTCCATCCATGTTATCATGAATGACAGATTTTACTTATTTCTAAGGGCTGTATAGTATTCCATTGTGTATATATACCACATTTTCTTTATTCATTCTCTGTTGATGGACATTTAGGTTTGTTCCACATCTTGGTTATTGTGAATCATGCTGAAATGAACATACGAATACAGATATCTCTTCAACAGACTAATTTCAATTCCTTCGGATATATACCCAGAAATAGGACTGCTGGATCATGTAGTAATTCTATTTTTAGTTTTTTGAGGAACCTCTATACTATTTTCCAAAATGACTATACTTAGATCTCAGCTTTCTTGAGAGCAGGCAGCCATATCTGATTAATTCACTCTGCACATACTGCAAAGAAGCATGTGTGTGCATGAACTGTGTGTATTTGTGTATATGTATGTGTATGTGTTAGGGAGAAGTGCAGAATAAATATACCCAACTCTTGACTATTTATAGACATTATCTAGGTCTTTATTTTTTTCTCTTCTTAATCTCAAAGAAAACTGAGGAAAGGAGGAAGTAAAAAGTAAATTTTTGACTGAAGATGTCTGGAAAAAGTACCAAATAAAGTGAGATAGTGGGTAATCTAGTGATTTTTATTTTTCCATCCTCTTTCTGGCCCCCAATTGTGAAATAATTTACAGCACTATAAGAAAGAAGCCACAAATTGTGGTAGCTTAGACCACTGTTGAGATCTGGAATCAGAATTCCAATGTTCAAATATTGGTCCTACCAGTTATAAGCTCTATGACTATGAGCAAAATACTCAACTTCTCTATCTTCAGTTACCCTGTACAAAAATTGGGAATATCAACAATGCCATCTTTATTGCATTGTAAGAACTAAATAATTCAACATGTGGAAAATAGCATGATATCAGGGATATAGAGTGTGTTTACAAATGATAACCATTATTAATATTGATAGTGATAATTTTATTCATTTCACATGGCATTAAGTACCAAGCTCTATAGGAATCAGAAAATAAAGGCTTATTTCTTTTTCTTCTCTGTTGTTCAGCTTCCTACAGGAAAATAAACACTCACATCCTAAAGGTTCCAGAAACAGATGAGGTAGAGCTCACATGCCAGGCTACAGGTTATCCTCTGGCAGAAGTATCCTGGCCAAACATCAGCGTTCCTGCCAACACCAGCCACTCCAGGACCCCTGAAGGCCTCTACCAGGTCACCAGTGTTCTGCGCCTCAAGCCACACCCTGGCAGAAACTTCAGCTGTGTGTTCTGGAATGCTCAAGTGAGGGAACTTACTTTGGCCAGCATTGACCTTCAAAGTAAGAGCTGCCCCCACTTCCTAGGTCTATCAGTCAGGGTTCAGGCAAGAAACAGATGGCACACTTCAGTGACTGGAGGAGAGTGTAATAAAGGGACTATTTATGAAGGTGTGATCAGCATTTGTAGAAACTACAAAGGATAGTTCAGAACACTGGGGCTTCAATATTGGGAGAGTAATTACCGCTGTTGGAGAAGTTACTGGAATCAGAAGGCAACTGTAGGGAAAGCCCCATTTCACAGAAGCTGTAGCTACAGAATAGGGAAGCTGCCACCTGCAGCAACTCCAAAGGGTGGAAGCTGGATGAATGAATACCCCAACCTCATTCTCCTCCCACCCTCCAATCTCTTGCTAGTGCCTTCCATTGGCTGAACCCTGCTAGAAGTCAGAGAATACAAGGGTCCACTGTTGTATTCCATAAAAGTCAACTTCTCAGGGCTCAGAGCAGTGTTGAAGTGTACAGAACAGATCTGGAGAGGAAACAGAAAATATCTAGTACAAGAGCTAATCACTGTGACTCATGCACAGTGTCATGAGCCAGCAGAATGAATATTTCTTTGCTGTATTTGCTGCCAGTCAGCTGGTTATGGGGTTTTTCCAAGAAATTTGGTCTCTTACAAAATCCTTCAGAGCCTTGACTGGCTATGCTGGATATTTTTGGAAGGGATCCCATACTTTTGATCTTCATACACCAGCAGAATTTCAAACAATCTTGGGAGAATAACAACTTTTATCTGCCAAGTAAGGACAACAAACACCTAGTATCACAATCATTTCACAAGAGACAGGAAATCCCATCACCAAGTGCATATGTTTCCTAATGCTCCTATATCAAATTACCACAAACTTCACAGTTTAAGACAACACAGATTTACTATCTGATACTTATGGAGGCCAGAAAGCCAGACTTGAGTTTCACTGGGCTCAAATCAAGGTGTCAGCAGGATTGCAGAGGCCCTAAGGGAAGATTCCACTTTCCTGTCTTTTCTAGCTGCTAGAGGACACCTGCATTCATTGCCTTATGGCCCCTCCATCTTCAGAGGCAGCAACCCCATCATTTAGCCCTCTGCTTCTGTCACCAGATCTCTCTCACTCTCTCTCTCTCTTTTTTTTTTTTTTTTTTTTTTTTTGAGATGGAGTCTTATTCTGCCACCCAGGCTGGAATGCAGTGCCACTATCCTGGCTCACTCCAACCTCCACCTCCCGGGTTCAAGCAATTCTCCTGTCCCAGCCTCCTGAGAAGCTGGGATTACAGGCACATGCCACCATGACTGGCTAATTTTTGTATTTTCAGTAGAGATGGGGTATCTCCATGTTGGCTAGGCTGGTCTCAAACTCCTGATCTCAGGTGATTTGCCTGCCTTGGCCTCCCAAAGTTCTGGGGTTACAGGCGTGAGCCACTGTGATCAGCCACATCTCTTTCTCTAACTAGCTTGCTTCTCTTTGCCACCTCTTAAGGACCCTTGTGATTGCATTAGGTACTGCATCCCCCCGGTTATTCAGGGTGATCTTCTCATCTCAAGGTCCATCTTCAAAATTCCTTTTGCCATGTAAGGTGGTAACATATTCACATGTTCCAGGGATTAGAATATGGACATCTTTGGAGAGAGCCATCATTTTATCTACCCTACTGAGAAGAGATATACTGTCAGAATAAAGGACAGTCCCTAGTACTGATTCAATTTGGCTTTATAGAAAATTCACTATAATGTCATTGTATTTCACATTTTGCCCATTGTCTTAGCTGGGTAAGACAGAGCCTATGATAAGGACTTGTGTGGCATGCAAGTATTTAATTGGTAACCCAAGAGGGCAGAAACAAGAGATTTAGGAGTTTAAGAGAGAATAATATAAGAGTATATTATCAAAGTTGTTTGTGTGGGCAACAGAAACTCAAATATTCAAGGACCAGCATGTAGATAGCCTCCTAAGATGTCTACTCAAAGAATTTCAGGTGGAAGGACTTGTTCATCTGCTTCACGTCCATTGGTTGACAGGAATATGAACTCCATTCTGCTGCTGGGCTTAAGACATGCATGTGGGCTGAGGGAGCTTTCCGCAGCATCCGTAGCATCAGAAAAGTCTCAGAGCAGAAAGAAAAGTATCCAATTTGAGGTGAGTTACTGACCTTGAAGTGAGTGTAAGCCCACCCAGAATTCTATTCCAGCTGGCTGAAGTGAAAGGTGGGGCTGAGAGGAAATAAGGCAGGACTTCAGAGTCCCCACTTGTACTGTTCAAATCCACTCAAGCCCTACATTAAGTTGGCTCTGTCACTGAGCCTTCCAGCTGGGAGGGAGCCACAATCTCTGTGAAAGATTTAATGTACACCAGTTTGTGGAACAAGCTGCAGTTCCTGCTGCTGCTGTTGATCCCAAGCCACAGGTGATATTTGTTGTCTCACTCATCCACCATACATTCCAGATTTCCCTCACCCAACACCTCAGATGGAATGGTTTCTTTGCCTGATAGGGTGACCCAGACTTACGACCCTAAGAGATCTAAGCTTTTGATCCTCATGTCCTTAACGGACTGGGGTTGTTGCAAATATCTTTTCATTATCACTGGATATGGAAGTAAAAAGAACCAGTGAATCAGTGGACCCCTGAGTTCTAAACATACTCTTCCTTGTCTCCATTATATAGCGGTGTTCAAGATTTTCATGATAATCAAGATTGATTACTCTACCAGTATGGTAATTTTTTCTTTGTCCACTGGTCTGCCAATATTAAGAGCTCAAGGTGGCCAGGCCAGTAGCACAGCTTTAGATGCAGTAGGACAAACACAGTATCCCCTGCTAGAATTCCCTATAGGAAGCCAGACAGACCTTTGATCCAGCAGAGCCTAAATGTGCGGGGTTGAGCGAACTTCTATAAGTGAGTCATTGGAAGTAATGGTGAGAGGGGCCAACCTACAGCATTGGGATAGCCCTGGTACAGACACAGAACATGCTTGAGGAGGTTGTCGGGAGGAAGTGAATTAGACCTTGCACAGAACTACCACCATCAAGTACAGTTGGCGTGAGGCAGACATGGTATGAGTTGAGGCATCAGAGATATATGATTCTTTATCCCAAATTAAAATTAATTTTTTTCATGGAGTGACACCGATCCACAGACCAGACTCTAAGAACTTTGCAGTGACTGAATACCCATCTCATCATTACTTTCCTGGTATTTTCTTCTGGAAAAAATTATTCCCTGATACAGTTTTCAGAGGCAGCTAGATGTACTGTCATCTCTCCCCTCTTTCCACTTCCCTACCTATCCGCAGTTTACTACCCAATGCCAACACTAAAATTAGCCCAGCTTCTTTACAACTAAATTATTAGTTTAGAAAGAAAGATAGGAGTCATGCTAAGGACCTTAACTGAAATCAAAACATTAGAGGCTGGGCACAGTGGTTCATTCTGTAATCCCAGTACTTTGGGAGGCCAAGGCAGGAGGATCACTTGAGCCCAGTAGATTGAGGTTACAGTGAGCTACAATTGTGCCACTGTACTCCACTCCAGCCTGGGCAACAGAGTGAGACTCTGTCTCCAAAAAAGAAAAGGAAAGGGGAGAGGAGAGGAGGGGAGGTGGGGAGGGGAAAGAAAGAAACTAGAAATCCATCAATTTTAGGACCAACTTCAGGTAAAAAAATGAATTAGGCAAGTTGGTCTTTCAACATTCTCTACCTCTCTTTATATCATGGTTAAGACCATAGACTTCTCACCTCATGAAAGATGAACTCTAACTAATTCATAGTAAAGCTAAAGCCTCTAAGGAGGATTAAATATGAGCAATCCCAGGATAACTTTTTTTCCCTGGAATTGTTTACTCAACTGTCCTTTGTTATGTGGAATTTTCTGCCTGGTTAAGTGTAGGCCAGTACTTTGGATGAACTGTAGTTTTCTAGAAAGATGCTTTTTATATAAGAACCTCTCCAGGGAAATAGGGGCCTGTATAAGATGAATTTAGAAATAACTAGAATTTAGAAATAACTAGAAATTAGAAATAACTAATTCATTTTAAAAAATGAATTAGGCAAGTTGGTCTTTCAACATTCTCTACCTCTCTTTATATCATGGTTAAGACCATAGACTTCTCACCTCATGAAAGATGAACTCTAACTAATTCATAGTAAAGCTAAAGCCTCTAAGGAGGATTAAATATGAGCAATCCCAGGATAACTTTTTTTCCCTGGAATTGTTTACTCAACTGTCCTTTGTTATGTGGAATTTTCTGCCTGGTTAAGTGTAGGCCAGTACTTTGGATGAACTGTAGTTTTCTAGAAAGATGCTTTTTATATAAGAACCTCTCCAGGGAAATAGGGGCCTGTATAAGATGAATTTAGAAATAACCCTTTACATCACTGATTATGTCAGTGTTTTATTCTGCATGGTAGAGAAGTGAAAGGGCAGACTGACCATTGCTCTGGAAGCCTTTATGCTGTGAGAAGTTAACAGCAGAGTAAAATGGCTACCCCGCTCTCTCCATGGGAGCCAACATGGCTGACTAAATAGTCAACAACTACAGGAGAGACCTGTGGGGTCTTCATCAGAGCTCAGGATCTCCTAGGGTATCACTCATAAATGCAGCCATCAGGGAGATGGAGAAATCTTTGTGTAGTTAGAAATTCTCAACCTGGTTTTACTCATCCTTCCCAGGTTTGTATTTGTCCTACTGTTCACTGACATGGATCCTCTGCTTCATTAACCATCCCTTCCTCACCACATGCTCTCTGAACGTGGTTGTACCTTTTCTATCTCCATGCCTTCTTTGCTCAGGTTTGTCCACATAAATATCATTATTTTTCTCTCTACTAGCTCCAAGCCCCCCCTCTCTCTGGGGCAGCTCAGTCACTCCAGGGCACAAGGGAGTCTTTCCCTCATCCCACATTTTGAGACCTATTACCTGGACCATTTGTTTGCCTTATAACTATGCTTGCCTTTTTAATTGCTATTTTATTTTCCATGTATTTTCATTGTTCACACAAGTCTTCTTTATTCTACACTAAGGCAGAAGCAGAGTGCTGTGTTCATAATAAGTGCTCAACAAATGTTGGGTTGATGGGTTGGAGACTTCATCTTACATAATACCAGTCCCATCATCCCAGCTACCAGACTGTGTGGACAGCCAGGTCAAAGCAGCCAAATGTATTCTAGCTTGTGGCACAAATACTAGCAACAAAATAACCAAAGTCACACATCTGCCTCATTATATCATTGCTAAGAGTATGCAATTATTGGCCAGGCACAGTGGCTCATGCCTGTAATCCTAGCACTTTGGGAGGCTGAGATGGGTGGATTGCTTAAGGCCAGGAGTTCAAAACCAGCCTGGCCAACATGGTGAAACCCCATCTCTAATAAAAATACAAAAAATTAGCTGGGCACGGTGGCAGGTGCCTGTAATCCCAGCTACTCATGAGGCTGAAGCAGGAGAATCACTGGAACCAGGAGGCAGAGGTTGCAGTGAGCCAAGATCATGCCACTGCACTCCAGCCTGGGCAACAAGAGTGAAACTCCGTCTCAAATAAATAGAAAATAAATGAATAAATAAATAAATAAAATGTCAAAAGAGTATGCAAGGACTTTAAAACAACTTAAAGGAATATGTATTAGGATACAGGCTAAGCTACCATAATGAGGAGACCTCAAAATATAGTGAGAAGAAAGACAGAAGTTTATTTCTTTCCAGGTAACACTTAGGTGGTTCAGAGCAGCTAAGTAGCTATGTTCCATAGAGTCATTCACTGATCCAGGTTCTTTTCATCCTGTTGCTCTGCCATTCTCCAGGATGTTGCCCCTATAAAATTGCCAAAGCTCAGTCAGTGCCAAACCCATGTTTCAACCTTCAGAAAGTAAATGAGTGGTGGAAGACGCATTCAATGTTTTAAGGTGAAGACCTAGAAAACTCACTCTCTTAGCCTGAACTTAGATGACACAGCTGGGCCCACTTAACTACAGGGTAGGCTTGAGAAGCCATATGTCCAGCTAATTCCTTAATACGAGAGTTGAAAGAAAGAATGGATTAACCAGCAGTATACCACAAGGTAACAAATGACTAGGAGGATTAGGCTAGGTGGACTAAAAGACAGTCAATTCAGTGCAACAATTCCATATTGACACTTTTCATGTAGCTGTTGCTTGGCTCTAGAGAGGACTCAGAGGTAGTTTAGATAAGGCCTTTGTCCTCCAAATACAGTCTAAGTAGACCGATGTCCTACTGGATGTTCAACTTTGGAGTCTTCAGGGATGAGTAGAGCTTCTGTATGTGGAAGAGACTGTGAGGGAACCTGCACAGGACAAGGGTTTGCATAAAGACACTGAGGTAGGGACCTCTCCTGTTGTGGGGACAGTGAGAGGCCCAGTTCTCCTTGACTCACATCCAGCAAGTGCTTACTAAGCACTTCCTAGAAATTAAGAAGCAGATTGTAATCAATATGGGTTATCCAATATTTGGATGAGCAAGGCTCCTTATTTTTCCTTCCTTAATGTTAATCACACTCTTGGATGGAGACAAATATCTGTGGGGGCTGAGCTTTGGGTCAGATAGATCTGGGTTTGCAATCCTGGCACTGCCATTTACTTAGCAGTGATGATCTCAGATAGATTATTTACCATCTCTGAGACTTACTTCCTCAACTCTAAAATGAGGGGCTCAGACTAAATGATGTCTAATCCCTTCTCCAGTAAAACAATCCATGGTTCTCAGATAGCACTGTGCTGGAGGTGGTGGGGTTTGAGGGCTGGGAAGTTGGGAGGACTAAGCCTTTCCTCCTGAGCAGTTTTGTCCAGTTTTTCCTGTACCAGTCTGTCATGTTTATTCCATGTGAATGACTCCATGAGGCAAAATTCAAGCTTTTGAAAAGGGCACAAATTAACTTGGGCACCCTTTCATCTCCCTGTAGGTAAACACTCCTCCAGCCCTGCCTTTTGTCAGTCTGGAGCCCTTGTTCTAATCTGCACACACCAGAGGACTTTATAAGGCTTTCCCCAGCCTCCAGAATTATTCTTCTGATCCACCCCTGTATTAAATTCATTCTTTCCTCAGTGCCAAGGCCTTGAAAAACTGAAACAAGGCAAAGGGTCAACTGTAGTAATTCACACTAAGGCATGAGTGACTGGGTTTAATATATTAACACTACCTAGGATATTCTATTTTTTTCAAAAGGATCCTGTTAATCCTTGAAATTTAACAACTAATGGTATATATTCTAAGCACTGTGAGTACTTGTCAGTGGGGGAAAGACATTTTGGGGCTGAGAAATTTTGCCACTGGGAAGAAAGAGAGGATGAGGAGGAGAAGGGTGATAGGGAGGAAAAAGAGAAAAAAGAAAGAAAGATAGATAGATAGATAGATAGATAGATAGATAGATAGATAGATAGACAGACAGACAGACAGACAGACGGATGGATGGATGGCAAAAAATAATATGAGAGAGTGGTAAAAAGCACAGAATCTGGAACCAGGCTGTATCTTAGCTGGGTCACTTACTGTGTAACTTAGGGAAAGCTTCCTAGTCTCTTTGTGCCTCACTTTCTTCACCAGTGAAATGGGGATCATAGCAGAGCCAACCTCACAGAGTGGTTGTGAGGAGTGGATGAGCTGATAGGTGCAGAGCACTTAGAACAGGGCCTGGTGTGGAGTAAATGCTCCACAGAGCTAGCCATGTTGGCTGTCACCCACTCATGTGGCCAGCCTGCTGGTCTACCTCTGAGCTGCCATGTAACAGGATTCTGGTGCTTTTCCTTCACCCAGGTCAGATGGAACCCAGGACCCATCCAGCTTGGCTGCTTCACATTTTCATCCCCTCCTGCATCATCGCTTTCATTTTCATAGCCACAGTGATAGCCCTAAGAAAACAACTCTGTCAAAAGCTGTATTCTTCAAAAGGTAAGTGAGTTTTATTCATGGTAACCAAATGGACTGGGTGTCTGCAGCATGAGCCACTGCTTTGCACTGCGGGCCTACAGCTTCCCAGTTTCATGCTAAACTCACCCAGAGCTTACAAACCACTTTGAGTTTGTCTTGTTGATTATTTTTCCCCAGAAGAAAATAGCTCTCGTTGTCAGTGAGCTGAACTTCTTACATTGAGTTTTTTAAAGGGAATGTTTTGTTCTTATGTCTGAAAGAGTTTGTCTTATTCTTTGAGGCAAGAGCTTTCATCAGCCTCATGAGAGTGATGTTATTTGGCAATGCAGATAGCTACGTGCTCAGATTTTGCTGGTGGGAGGTTGCCAGGATCCTTTCTGAAGATTCCTTCCATTTTCACCCCTCTTTTCCCCAGTCTGGACCAGGAATCTCAACCCCATAGTTGGGTAAGGAAAGGAGAAAGGTTTTTGAGGCCATTTGGGGATAAGGAAACAGCTGGTTGGTGGTGGCTTAACGTCTTTCAGCAGCTCCCTTCGAGTTTCTCCTTAGCCTGTTGTATTCTCACCAACACACTCCTGTTCTGTTGTACCAGCTGGGACAGAGCATGCTGAAGCCTTTGAGCTCTGATTTCATTGCTTCATTGTTCATGTGTCTGTCCTTGGTTTCCTGGGAGGAGCCTGCCCACAAAACCCCCAGGATGTATGCAGGCCTAGCTGGTGCTTTCCTAAACAGCTCCCTTGTCTGCACTCAACAGACTTCTCCAAAGATCTATACGCGGCCTCATCTATAGAAAAGGAAATGACATGTGGAAATAATTCAGTAGGAGTTTGGAGCAGCACTATCTGAGGACTAGGGGAATTTTAAGTGGTTGTTATTTTACATTTATATTCATAACTTCTATTTTCTCATCTGCCATAAAATATTGTCATGTTCTATTTGTCCGTTGCCCTATGTGTGTATGCATTCACTTGGGTGCTGACCACAATACTTCTAACTGTAGAATGCAAGGAATTGTTGCCAAAAGAAAAAGACAGAGGGAGGGAAGAAGATGGCGAGGGGAGTGAGGGAGAAAGAGAAAGCAGGAGATGGGGAAGAAGAAAGATAGAAAGAAAAATAAATGTGGAAGGGAAGGGAGCTTCATGGTAAAGGAGGTATCTCCAACAGAACTTTGACTTTTAAATAGAACCACTTCAGAGAGTTGTGTCAGATCCACCTCAGTTGTCTTATCTTCTGCCATTCTTCTTTTACCTCCCACACCCATACCTCTTGAAAATAGTCTTATACCAGAGTTCAAGGCCTAGGGCCTGAGGACTCCTTAAGCACTTCAGAAATGAGCAGCTGAGTCTTCCGTCCCAGCTCTTTGGGAGAATGGAATGGAGTCACACTCAAAGATAGAGTGTAAATAAATCCTCTCCTCATCCTTCACCCTAATTTAAGAGTGAGTGAGGATATCAGTAGCTCAGAGCTGGGATGTAAAGCTCAAATCCTAACTGTGATTAGGAGACCTTTGTTACAAATAAGAATTGAGTGAATAAATGTGCAAACAATTTCTTTTATGTTTTTAATGAACCAGAGAGAAATCATGGTTGCCTAGATAATCCTTGTCTCTAAATCATTTGAATTCAGATCTGCTTTCTTACATGTGTCTGCCGTGCACACAAACTTGTGTGCCATGGAAAAGGGTTGAGAACTGCTGGTGATGTAGACAGAGTTTTAAACCAAGGTCAGAGGGCTGGGCTGGGACCTGGTGCTGCCATTTATTGGCTCTCTGACCTTGTACAAATTGCCTGTCTTCTTTGAGATGGTCTTTCTATCTGTAAAAGGGGAAGCAGCAAGAGAAGGAACATTTTACAGCTTATTGGCTGAACTTCACTGCCATTACTGTGGTTCAACTTGGACTACAGAGGAATCTTCCTAACTGGTTTCCCTGTATTCACTACTGCTACCTCCAACTTGGTGTGTTCTCACTTTTTGCTAGAATAGGCTTTTAAAAATCATAAATGTACCATATATCCTCTGTTCAGACCTTCTCCATGGCTTCCCGTTGCTCACTGGATGAAGTTCCAACAAGCCCAGGATGGTTTGACTCATGTCTCCAACTTTAACTGCATCACCATCAACTTCATTGTCTAAACTCTAACCATACAGGATTTTCCAGTCCTCAGAGGCATCGCGGTCTTTCAATTCCAAGTTTTCTCATACAAAATTGTCTCTTCTTATATACTTTCTTCTTGTTGTTCACCTGAGTTGGAGTCATCTTTTAAATCTCAGCTAAGCTTATACTTCATCAAGTCTTTCCTAATTCTACCCACCACATACCACACCCATTACATTAAATCCCCTTATTATATGTTTCCATAGCACCAACTTCTTCTTTCAGTATACTCAGCACACAATCACAAGTCTAGGATCTGTTTTAATAGCTTGGGCTACCAATTAAATTGCATCCCTTTTAATTTTCCAATTAATTCCTCAAGCACCCACATGCCTATCTTAGCAAGAAGTTCAATGTCTCCCTCTTATAGCATGTACTTCTCCACCTCCCACAAACTGACAGAAAGCTTACTTAGCCCACAGGGCCAGTGCTATTTACAAACAGGCAGGAAGGCTACTAGGGAGCTAGGTTAGTCCTCCAGAGGGCCCTGGTTTTGAGCAGTTGCTGTCTAGTCCTGTCATGTAGAATCTCTGGTCCTTCCAGGTGTCTCCATCCACTATGCAAAGGTAACCTTGCTGGTCCCAATCCCCAGACAGACCACAGTGCTACAAGATTACAGGTCTTATGGTTCCCCAACACATGCTCTGTCATTTGTCCCAAAGCAGGACCCCAATGGGTTGATGAGGTAGGAGGGGATCCCTGCCTTAGCCACAGCTGTGCACAGCCAGCCTCTTCCCTTCTAGGCCCTCATGTTTAGCATGGGACACCAGTCCTAACTTCCTTCTCTTGAGTTCCTCTTAGGGCCATTGTTAAACTGAACTTCTTACTCCACTGCAAAGTTAAGTAAAGAGGCAGCAGTCTTGGTCCCTTTCCTTCCAGATGGCTTCTTAGCTCTGAACAGATTTACCCACCTTTACCTCAGTGACTAGCTCTGTGCACTAAAGGGTATTAGGAGGGCAGCCATTATTGGTCCATAAAAGGTCCTGTTTACCATTTTCCCCTAAGAGGAACCATTCAGCAGTTCAGGGCTCCAGGGTGACCTGCTGGGCTCTAAAGAAGAAGCTGGCAACTTCTGTTGCAAAATAATGTTAAATTCTGCTTCATCTGCTAGTCTCTATGTTTCAAGAGTACAGTAACTATGTTTCTCTGATTCACCAATACATGCCCGGTGTCTAAAAAATTACCTGGCATATAATAAATGTTCAATAAAATTTTAAACATTGAACCTACAATATGCAGGTGAGTATGCTAGATCTGCTCTGTCCAATATAACAGCCATCTGTGGCTCTTTTTAAGTTAAATAAAAATTCAGTTCATCAGTCACATCTTAAGTATTCACACATTGTAAGTGTTCAATAACCATGTACAGATAATTGCTCCTGTACTGGACAGTGCAGATACACAACATTTCCATCACTGCAGAAAGTTCTACTGAAAACCACTGTGCTGGACCCTTTACAAACTTCTCACTTAATTTCACAAAAATTGCTTGTGGCAGGGAGAAGTGTCTTTATGCTGGGTGAAGCTCAGAAAAGTTATATGACTTCCCAAAGTCATACAGCTGGGATTTGAATACAGGTCTGTTTGACTCCAAAACTTGTGGCCTATTTGTTGCAAAAGTGTTTAATACAAAGTGATTCAATCAATATTATTATCTTTGAGCAATGGAAGGAGAAAGTAAGTTTCAATCCAAAAGAATTGAGTGACTTACACATTGACTTGCTGAGCCAATGGCAAAGTCAACTTAGAATCCAGTAGGAGTCACCAGCTACAGAATCTAGATCTTGAGAACAGGTCTTCAGATCTTCAGAACAGTGTTTCTTAAACTCTCTTGTGAAGGACCAGTTATCATCATAGGCTGGTAACAGTTCACCTACCAGCACCAGCCCATGAACCAGACTCTGAGTGGCACAGCCCTAGAAGACTGAGCCAGAATTTTACAAAGGTTTAAAGACCAAATATGCTGGTTTATGGTTACCTGTGGCCCACAGAGAGTGGCAGCACTAACCTCAGGCATTAAGGAGGTACCCACTGAAGCCAACATTCAAGAGCAATTCCTATGGGTTAACCATTGGGCTCCTTTCAAATGCAAACCCTCATGAAAGAGACTACAGTGCTGAATAGAGACCCCCAAATTCCAAGCCAAGCTCAAGACAGTCATGAAGGAATTACTAAAAACCTGGTATAAAGGGCAAAAGCAGAATTAGGAATAGACTGATTTCAGGAACCCAGGCAATGGCAGGAGTTGGGCATTAAATCTCTTTCACTAAAAGAGAATCAGAGTGGGAGAGAATATTTGAAATCAGAGGTTAAGAAAAAAGTGAAAATCTATTCGTGATTGCAAAGATATGAAACCAACCTAAGATCCCATTGATGAATAGGTGGATAAAGAAAATGTGGTATATATACACCATGGAATACTACTCAGCCATAAAAGAGAATGAGATAATGTGTTTTGCAATAACTTGGATGGAGTTGGAGGTCATTATTTCAAGTGAAGTAACTCAGGAATGGAAAACCAAATACCATATATTCTCACTTCTAAGTGGGAGCTAAGCTATGGGTATGCAAAGGCATACAGAGTGGTATAATAGACATTGGAGGCTCAGAAGGAGAGAGTAGGGAGTGGCAGTGAGGAATTAAAAAGCTGCATATTGAGTTCAATGTACACTACGTGAGTGATGAGTGCACTAAAATCTCAGATTTCACCAGTATACAATCCATCCATGTAACCAAAAACCACTTGTACCCCTAAACCTATTGATATAAAAAAAAATAAAAGAAAGATGTGAAACCAAGGAAAGTTACTGGTGAGCAGCATCCCATTATGTGAACTTGTGCTTCTGAACCAGTAACTTGAGTTACTTTGAACCAGTATCAGTCACTTATACCTTAGTGTAAATTAATTGATCAGAACTTCTGACCCGGGCCAGGGAAGGCAGGGTAGAAGTGGCAGTCAAGACTAAAGCAGAAAAGGGAGAGCTAATTCTGCAGCCAGACATTTCCTGGGTTGGATACCCAAATTAGTCCCTCAGCCTTTAAGTGCCTGAGGGCCAGGAGTAGACAGAGGAATGGAAAATGTGGGTCTTCTTTGTTCACACTGTTTGCCTAGGGGCCAGATTTTACATTATGCATTACTATCCTGAGGTCCCAGGCCACAGAGAACATTTGGGCTTCCCTATGTGGATTTATCTAGATTTACTTTTTGTTCTGCCATATTTTAATCTATAAACCAAACAATTTTCTCATTAATCTTATTCCATTTCTGGAATTTTTCTTTTTCAGACACAACAAAAAGATCTGTCACCACGAAAAAGAGGGAAGTGAACAGTGCTGTGAGTAAGCATGATTTTTGCTTTTCTTTCTTACCTTCTTTTCTCTCTCAGTTTGAATTTTAAAGTAACCACTGTTCTATTAATTCGTGGAAGGCAACTGAATGGTTCCAGCTTATAGAATCTTCCTGTTTGGTAACATTTCAGCGAAGCCTTGTTCTTAGCCCCAGAACAATCATGCCATCTTTTGCTCGGTCTATATTCCTAAGCATTCCCAGATGATACTGCACTGGACCTCTGGTCTCACATAGTTAGATATGCAGTTAAAATCTAACAGCAAAGAGAAGATATCCAACTGCGATGCAATTGACAGTGGATGTTTTTGCAACAAACAATGATTAAGAAGTACATTGTTGTGGGCTGTGAGTCAAGAGTAATATGGGGAAAACAGAAGTCTCTTCATGAGGTTGACAGGCTTGGAGCTGGAATCTGTGGAGGAGGAAGGATATGACCTAGGGGTCAGAAAAAGCGGGTTGCTAAAATCATTAAGCCTGGTTGGATGAAAAACTTAGACTCAGGGGAAGCAGCACATGATTGTGGGGGCTGGCAAGTTGGAAATGTGTAGGGCAGGCCAGCAGTCTGGAAACCCAGGCAGGATTTCTATGTTACAGTCTTGAGGCACAATTCCGTCTTTTGTGGGAAACCTCAGTTTTTCGCCCTTAAGGCCCTCAACTGATTGAATGAAGCCAACCTATATCATGAAAGGTAATCAGCTTTACTCCAAGTTAACTGATAGCAAATGATAATTACATCTACAAAATACTTTCACAGCAACATATAGACTAGCATTTGACTAAGCAACTGAGGACGATAGCCTAGCCAAGATGACACATAAAATTAATCATCACAGGCACCAAGAGATGAGGGGGACAGTCTTGGCCATATACTTGGCTGAAGTAAGTCAATTTGTCATTCCTGCCTGAGCCTTTATAAATAGAAGTAAGTAACCAACTACTATCTGGTCATTGGAGTTGTCCAAGAGGCCAGGGTTCTGTCTAATAACTGCTCATGCATGAACCTGCCAACCTAGATTGCATGCAGACTACCAGTTTGGTGTTTTTGTTTAGTTCAGCAGGACTTTCTTCTCAGCTCACTGCCTCTCAAACTTTCAGCAACAAAAGGACATCTGTGATATCAGAATCTACCACTCTAAGTATTTGGATGCAATAGCAATGAATATCTGAGTAAATCTAGGTGGGGAGTGGGGGCACCCTGTAGCCAAAATGACTTAACAAAATCAAACCAAAGTTTTGAAAATGATGTCTTGGTTCAATGAAGAGATTACTTGAGGTAGGTTTGACTTATCTAATATCTTATTTTCTTTGTCAATACCTAATGAGGAATTTAAATATTTCTAGATAGCTTTGGAAAGGTCCCTTAAAGAGGCGCCAGCATACCACTGCCAGATCTAATCCCCCAAACACTGTTTTCATCATCATCATGTCATCTCTTGTCTCTACAGATCATATCAAATCCTTCCCAGGGTTTTTCAGGCCTTTTGACAATTAGCCACATTTCACTAAGCCAACTCATCTACCACTTCTCAACAAAACTTTTCCTCAAGTCGAGCTGCTCCACCAACACCACTGCCATGAGCTCATTCCCACTTCTGTGCCTTTGCTTACATTGGTTATTCTTTTGGAACGTCCTCCCCATTCCTTCTGACTTGTCCAAATCCCAACTTTTGGCATGGTCTACTTTAAGATACAGTAATGATTAACTTTATTATTATAACACCAGGCTTCTGTTCTAAGACATTAGAAGTGTGTTTAGACTAGCTCATTTAATCCTCACAGTAGCCCTCTGAAGTATTTACTCCCTGCTTCCCATTTTATAGGTGAGGAAGCAAAACATGAAGCGGTTAACTAACTTGCCCAAGGTACACGGCTAATAATATAAGGTCCAATAAATTGATTCAGCAATCTAGGTGTCCAAGTCCAGAATCCACACCCATACACTACACTCTGCTTTTTTAAAATTTAATTTAATTTTTTTTAGAGACAGGGTCTTGCTCTGTCACCCAGGTTGGAGTGCAGTGGTATGACCGTGGCTCACTGCAGCCTCAACTTTTGGACTCAAGCGATCTTCCCACCTCAGCCTCCTGAGTGGCTGGGACTACAGGTACATGTACTTCTTCCAAGACTTTTATTCAGATGAATATTTTCCCTTCCAACTTGCTATATAAGGGCTTGCTGGTTTTGCTTCACCAACCAGCAACAGAAGCAAGACCTGACTTGTGAAAATGCCTAGTAGAGTTCAGTATTAGTGCTGTTTCACCATTTCCTGGATCTCTCGCCTTTGTGCACATGATAGAATTGCACTTCTCTGTAATTAATTTGTAGTTAAGTGTGGTCATGTAACTCACTTTCGTCAATTAAGGTGTGTGCCACTGTACCTGGATTTTTTATTTTTATTTTTTGTAGAACTGGGGTCTCACTATGTTGCCCAGGATGGTCTCAAACTCCTGAGCTCAAGCAATCCTCCTGCCTTGACCTCCCAAAGTGCTAGGATTCCAGGCATGAGCCACTGTGCCCAGCCTACATATACTATACTCTCTTGCTTAATCTGTAAGACTTTCTCCCCCGACTCATACCTTTCTATTTTTCCTCTGCATTGTACACACAATCTATACCATTCTTAAGCACAAGATTACAGCATTATTTTCTGGCTGCTTCTATGTGTCTATATTTTAGGTCCACCTGGTCAATATAATAGTGGGATATTAGTGTTAATGCAACTATATGGTATTTGATATTTGTCTTGTTGTCCGTTTATCAATGCTTCTTACAGTTTATTATATGATAAATTTAAAAGGTGTCCAATTTTGACCAAATTTGACTCAATGCTAAAAAAGAATATCAAAATAAATTTTGTTTAATTTCAGTTGAGTCTATCAACTCAAAAAAGAACAAACTACAACAATAACAAGTTTCAGAACATTTTTTAAATTACTGATGTTTTTATGAGTATAAAAATTAAAAAGTACAAAGAAAACAAAAATAATTTAGAATCCATTGCCCAGAAATTGCCATGGTTAAGATTTTAATATTGCTCAAGACCAGACAGCTCAGGGCTTTGACGTTCTCACACCCATTCTCTGCCATCCAAGTTCTATCCCACCCCAAAACCATCCATTATGAGGAGACTGTACAGCTGTAGGCTGCCCGGGAACCATCCTGCACTCTCATATTGTGACTCAGCATCTTGGGAGATGGAGTCTTGAGACTTGGCCTGGACATGTCCCTTGCATGTACTTCTTCCAAGACTTTTATTCAGATGAATATTTTCCCTTCCAACTTAAGAAGCAAAGGGCTTGCTGGTTTTGCTTCACTAACCAGCAACTGAAGCAAGACCCAACTTGTGAAAACGCCTAATAGAGTTCAGTATTAGTGCTGTTTCAGCATTTCCTGGATCTCTTGCCTTTGTGCACATGATAGAATTGCACTTCTCTGTAATTAATTTGTAGTTAAGTGTGGTCATGTAACTCACTTTCGTCAATTAAATGTAAGCATAAGTGATGCGTGTTATTTCTGAGTAGAAGATGTAAGAGTTGGCACGTGCTTTGCCGTATTTTCTTTATCCATCTGGCATGGTAACCAGTAACATTCTAGGTAGTAATTGCTCCATCAGTCTCAGTCTCTGAGTAACTAAAATTGACAGAATCCCCTGGTGATCCTCAATGTACAAGGAACATGAGCAAGAATAAGCTTTTGTTTTTTATATTGAGATTTTGGAGTTGTTTGTTCCTACACCATTACCTAGTTTATTCTAATACAACATGGAAAAAACTGGAACCTGTAATAAATAGACCCTACATTGCATTTAAACTTCTATTTCTGAGGAATAATAATGTGGGGAAATACTTTCTATATAATAAAAAAATAGAAAAATTGCAAAATAAAAATATACTTATGTATCATTCATGTTCTATTAAAAATGTTATTTATAGACTCACCATATTCCCTTCCTCCAGAAAAATAGAAGTAAAAATATGAAAATGCCTGTAATTATGTCTTTGGATTATGGAACCATGTATTGCTTTTCACTTTTATGTTTTCTGAATTTTATTTTTGAGTGCCCTGATATATTACTTTTACGAAGAAGAATACTTTCTGAAGCCATTTCAACCATCTCCACTCACCTCTCTAGATCCCAGTAGTTAAATACATTATATAGGACTCTTCATCAGTCCTTATCAACTTTAGGAAGGGCAATGCTATACCTTCTTTAAAGGACACCTACCAATGTCTTAGTTGCCTTTCAAAGATTCCTAGCACAGCTAAATGTGATGGATATGCTCTAAGGATGTACGAGCTGAAGTGACTTGCATAAGGTCATCTCATAACTTACTGTTAGAAATGGAGCTAGAACTCAGACCCACTGAGTCTTTGTCTGTGACACACTGCCCTTTCCATTTGTGGAAGTTGTTCTTGTATCTAATTTTACTTGTGCTGCTATCTGGGCCTATGCCATTCTCCCTCTTATGCAGACAAGCAGATAAAACAATAAAACTTTAGGAGTGGGTTATGATACCATAGATATATATCATCTATCCTTTACAAAATAGTTATTACAGTCATCAAGCCTTGGTTAGAGTTTACAGACCATGTATCCTAGCTACCTCATTTCACAGATTATGACATTGGGGGCTAAGAGATATTAAGTGACTTCCTTGAGTGAAACAGTAGCAGACCAAAAAAAGTCATGATTCCCAGCATAATGCTACTCACTCATTTATTCATTCATTCACCCACTCACAAACGTGTATTAAGAGTCTGCTATTTGCAAGACCCTGTCAGTTAGGCCATGTGGGAACTAGAAGGATGAATTTATCAGTCATCCAAGATTCTTATAATAAAATATTACAGATAAGGTACTCAAGATTAACAGTTCTCATTCACATAATTTGGGTTAAAACAAGAAGCCAGCTTTCTATATGCTTTTGCATATAGAAAGACTATATGCCAGTCTTTATGTTTTTTTGTTTGCTTTGTTTGTTTTCTTGAGTATCCTGTCTTCTTTCTAAGAACTTCCACCTGAGAACTGACCACAGCGTCAGCATTCCACATGGGCGTGTTTCCTTTCCCCTTTCCCATTTCAGTGGTTTCCAATTTCTTTTTCTTTTGCCATTATAAATCTTTTGCAAAGGAAATATTAGACAGAACTCCTACATGTCTAGCAAATTAAAACAGTGGTGAAATTAGAGTGGAGGATATAATCACCCTACCATATGTCCCTACAAAGGCCTCTAAGGCAGGGGTCCCCAACCTCTGGGCCACAGACCGGTACCAATGGCCTGTTAGGAACTGAGCCACACAGCAGGAGGTTAGCAGCGGGCAAGTGGCCGTTACTGCCTGAGCTCTACCTCCTGTGAGATCAGCAGCAGCATTACATTCTCATAGGAGCATGAACCCTATTGTGAACTGCACATAAAAAGGATCTAGGTTGTGTGCTCCTTATGAAAATCTAATGTCTGATGATCTGAGGTGGAACAGGTTCATCCTGAAACTATACCCTACCCCCACTCCCACACCCAATCCATGGAAAAATTGTCTTCCACGAAACCTGTCCCTGGTGCCAAAAAGGTTGGGGACCACTGCTCTAAGATACCTTGTGCTTCTTGGAACGTATTTGGAAAATCATGTCGCTCTCAAATTATCCCTATATCCTGAAGCCCACCTTACTTACCAATCCACAGAAATGCCCAACCCATGTCAGGCAACTTCACACTTTCTTTCTTCAGGCAGCACCGTTGTCTCAGGGAGGGAGGAGGGTGCTATTAGCAAGAGGAGTCACTAACAGCTTCACTCACCTGTGCCCATGAATTTTTAATGGTGTGAAAAGTCTGTGTATTTTTTATGGTTCTCTGTAGCTCATATAAGAGGGACAAACAATACATGAATACAAACAATACATGAGTTCAGAGATGGGGACAAATATCACTTTAAGCTGAGGATAATCAGGGAAGAAGAAAGGTTTCATGGGGGAGGTGACTTTTGAACCAGGAAGAAATGGAAACAGCAGACTATTCTAGATAGAGGAGACACTAAGAGGAAAGGCAAAGAGGCAGGAAGGTATGGGAAAGTGCACTTGACCCCGTTCAGAGAGAAAGCCAGGTGTGAGATAAGGGGGAAAGACTGTTAGGGGACGTATTATAAACCATTAATTCCAGGCAAAGGTTAGATTTTACTTACTAGGCAAGAGTGCTTCAGTTAGATCCTAGCAGGAAATGGAGGCCATGCTTAGAATAGGTAACTGAGGCAAGTTTAATGAAGAGACTATTTACAAAGGTGTGTGCAGCATTAAGGGAAACCAGCAAGGGATGCTGAGCATGCCAGGATGTAACAGCAGGTAGGGAAGGTGACTATCCCTAGGTCTGAAGGAGAAAGGGGAGGGAGCAGTTCCCAGAACCCTAGTAAAAATGGCAATGAGAAAGGTCCATCTGGCAGGACCTGTGGCCTTTAACAGAGGGACAAAGTCAACCTACAACTTGTCTGGGAGGTTGCTGAGGAATAGATACCCCAACCTCGCTCTTAGCCCATTGCAACCCACTTTTTCACCTAGACTGAGCCCAGTCAAAGACAGAGGGAGGAGTCCAGTGATGTAGTCTACAATGTCATCATCCTGGAGCATGAATAGAGTGCAGCAGGGTGAATAATGAGTCTGCAGGAACTAATAGAAATATCTGACACAATAGGAAACTATAAGAGGTTTTGAATAGGATAGGCCCCTGAAATGTGCTCCAATATTACTGAGCTATGTGTGGCCCAATAGAATGGAAAAGGAACGGCTCTTGCAATAGGTCTGAGGAGAGAAGCTGAACACTTGGACTAGGGCAATGGTAAAAACTGTGGAAAGAAAAGATTTTAACGAAAAGTTTTAAACCATGCTGCTTCCAGCTAGATGAACATTTTTTAAAAAATTAGTTCCTCACTCAAATTTTGGGGAAGTTATATATTTTCTAATCATAACAAATGATTTTTCTTATTTGTGGGCTTTTCTCCCCAGATCTGAACCTGTGGTCTTGGGAGCCAGGATGACCTGATGTGACATCTAAAGAAGCTTCTGGACTCTGAACAAGAATTCAGTGGCCTGCAGAGCTTGCCATTTGCACTTTTCAAATGCCTTTGGATGATCCAGCACTTTAATCTGAAACTTGTAACAAGACTAGCCAGCACCTGGCCATGAAACTTGCCCCTTCACTGATCTGGACTTATCTCTGGAGCCTATGGCTCTGAGCAAGCACGAATGCACTTTACAAAATTACCCCACTGGATCCTGGACCCACAGAGTGCCTTGAGGCTCCTTCTTGCTGCCAGACTGAAAGCAAAAGGAATTATTTCAAGTTTCCTAAATGATTTCCGAAAGCAGAGATGTGTGCAAATTTCCAGTTACAGAAACAGATGGGTTGCCAATAGAGTTATTTTTTATCTATAGCTTCCTCTGGGTACTGGAAGAGCCTATTGAGACTATGAGCTCATAGATAGGGCTTTGCACAAACTCAAATCATAATTGACATGTTTTATGGCTTACTGGAATCTTGATAGCATCTGAAGTTGTTATAATTAACAGAGAGCATTTAAATATACACTAAGTGCACAAATTGTGGAGTAAAGACATCAAGCTCTGTTTTTGAGGTCTAAGTCACCAAGCATTTGTTTTAACCTGTAACAGCACCATGTTTAATGGTGGTTGTTTCTGTTTAAACTACATCTTTCCTTTAGAAATTCTTGGTTTCTTTTTAATTTTTTTACCTTAGAAATCAACGATATACAGTCAAAAATATTTGATATGCTCATATGTTGTATCTGCAGCAATTTCAGATGAGTAGCTAAAATGGCCAAAGTCCCAAACTAAGGTTCCTTTTCTGGCCCTCTATATGACTTTAAACTTGAGCTTTCAGTGCCTCAGTTGGCACATCTGTGATACAGCAATGCTAAGTAGTCAAGGCCTTTGATAATTGGCACTATGGAAATCCTGCAAGATCCCACTACCTATGTGTGGAGCAGAACGGTAACTTGGCTACAGTAACGGCTTTATTTTGTTAAATTTGTTCTTCATACTGGAGCCATGAAGCTCAGAGCATTAGCTGATCCTTGAACTATTCAAATGGTCACATTAGCTAGTATAACAGACTTAGGTAGGTGGGCCTAAAGCAAGCTCCTTAACTGAGCAAAATCTGGGGCTTATGGGAATGAAAGGGTGTGAAATTGACTAACAGACAAATCATACATCTCAGTTTCTCAATTCTCACGTAAATCAGAGAATGCCTTTAAAGAATAAAACTCAATTGTTACTCTTCAACGTTCTTCACATATTCTACTTTTGGGTAAGAAGTTTGCTCAGGGTCTTGCAAGTCAGTAAGGTTAATATCCTGTTATGCCATTTGGCTCCCAAAGATTTGAAGGCCTTTGAGGCAAACTTGGATGTACTTTTCAGGAGGGTTGGGTCCTAGGGATGCTTGATCTGGGGTTCCTGCTGGAGGAGAAGCACTTCCTAACACCACAGAGAGCAGGGCAGGAGACAAGGCCTTCTTCCCTGGAAGAAAGACCAGCTATGCTACCCCTACCCCCACCCATGCCCCAGATATGTGATGAGTGTGCTGAATTCTTGGGTGGTTTTGTTTAACTCTGCTAGGAACCCAGTGGCATAATGGTTTCTGTCAAAATATTTCCATCTTTGTTCCTAGATTGGGGCTCTCTTTTAGAATACCAAATAGGGAAAGGGTACCCTAGCTGTATTATCCTGAAATCTGGGTTCTGTCAGGAGAGAACATCATAAGGCATTATGTCTTAGCTTCAGAAATTTTCTATACTACAGCATGCTATCTTAACACCTAACGTTTATCAAGTACTTGCTATTGCCCAATATTGTTAAGCATTTTACACATACTATTGGAACGAATCATCCCCACTCTCTGAAAAAGACACTATTAATGACTCCATTTTACAGATAAGGAAAGGCAGAGAGAGGTTAAATAATTTGGTTAAGGCTGCTCGTTCAGTTTGAAAGGGATGGAGTCAGAGCAACAAACCTATATTTTTCATTACACATCATAATGTGCCCTGATTTCCTACCATATGGGGTTTAAAGTGGTATTTTTATACTGTGTGGTCTCTTTGCTAGTCAATAATTAATTTCAGAAACAACAGATGCTGGCGAGGGTGCAGAGAAATAGGAACACTTTTACACTGCTGGTGGGAGTGTAAATTAGTTCAACCATTGTGGAAGACAGTGTGGTGATTCCTCAAGGGTCTAGAACCAGAAATACCATTTGACCCAGCAATCCCATTACTGAGTATATACCCAAAGGATTATAAATCATTCTACTATAAAGGCACATGCACATGTATGTTTATTGCAGCACTATTCACAATAGCTAAGACTTGGAACCAACCCAAATACCCATCAATGATAGACTGGATAAAGAAAATGTGGCACATATACACAATGGAATACTGTGCAGCCATTAAAAAAAGGATGAGTTCATGTCCTTTGCAGGGACATGGATGAAGCTAGAAACCATAACCCTCAGCAAACTAACAATGGAACAGAAAACCAAACACCACACGTTCTCACTCATAAGTGGGAGTTGAACAATGAGAACACATGGACACAAGGAGGGGAACATCACACACCGGGGCCTGTTGAGAGGGCAGGGGGAAAAGGGAGGGAGAGCATTAGGACAAATACCTAATGAATACAGGGCTTAAAACTTAGACGACAGGTTGATAGGTGCAGCAAACCACCATGGCACATGTATACCTATGTAACAAACCTGCACATTTAGCACAGGTATCCCAGAACTTAAAATAATAATAATAATTAATTTCACTCTTTTCCAGGGAAGTGCTATAGGAGTATAGGTGGTGTGTGGGTTCTGGCATCAGAGATTCAAACCCCAGCTCAACTAGGTATGAGTTATACAACTTTGAATATATTGGTTGACCTCTAAGCATCAGTTTACTTCAATATAGTGAGACCTGGCTGGGCGCGGTGGCTCACGCCTGTAATCCTAGCACTTTGGGAGGTCGAGGTGGGTGAATCACTTAAAGCTAGGAGTTCGAGACCAGCCTGGCCAACATGGTGAAATCCCATCTCTACTAGAAATACAAAAATTAGCTGGGCATGGTGGCACATGCCTGTAATCGCAGCTACTCAGCAGACTGAGGCAGGAGAATAGCTTGAACCTAGGAGGTGGAAGTTGCAGTGAGCCGAAATCACACCACTGCACTCCAGCCTGGGCGACAAGCCAGACTCTGCCTCAAAAACAAAACAAAACAAAACAAAAAAAAGCATATATATGATATACTGATACCCCATCTCTGCAAACAATTTTTTAAATTTTTTTTTTTTTTAAATTTAAAGGGGCCAGGTGCAGTGGCTCACGCCTGTAATCCCAACACTTGGGAGGCTGAGGCGGGTGGATCATGAGGTCAGGAGTTCAAGACCAGTCTGGCGAAGATGGTGAAACCCTGTCTCTACTAAACATACAAAAATTAGCCAAGAGTGGTGGCAGGTGCCTGTAATCCCAGCTACTCGGGAGGCTGAGGCAGGAGAATCACGTGGACCCGGGAGGCAGAGGCTGCAGTGAGCCGAGATCACGCTACTGTACTCTAGCCTGGGCAACAGGGCAAGACTCCGTCTCAAAAAAAAATGAAAGCAATTATCTTTCTCGGTTTATCATGACGATTTTGAGCACAGGTTTTGTCATTCCCCTTAGACTCCTAGAGAGCAGAAAAGGAGTGAGATTTTTGCCACGTACCTGGTACATGATAGGTATCTCATGCATGGTCACCTCTGAGACTCATTATATATTGGGAGAATGGCTACTATTAACACTTCTACTTTTTTTTTTTTTTTTGAGATGGACTTTTGCTTTTGTTGCCCAGGCTGGAGTGCAATGGCACAATCTTGGCCCACAGCAACCTCCACACTCCCCCCACAGGTTCAAGTGATTCTCCTGCCTCAGACTCCGGAGTAGCTGGGATTACAGGCATGCACCACCATGCCCAGCTAATTTTGTATTTTTAGTAGAGGTGGGATTTCTCCATGTTGGTCAGGCTGGTCTCAAACTCCCAACCTCAGGTGATCTGCCTGCCTCAGCCTCCCAAAGTGCTGGGATTACAGGCATGAGCCACTGCGCCCGGCCAACACTTTTACTTTTTATGGCCTTGATATAATGGGCTAAAACATATATAATGACAATCCTTAAAAAACTTAGATGAGTTATAAGTCTGGAAAAAAAAAGTACTTTTTACAAAAGGAGCAAAAATAGCATTCAGGAGAGTTTGAGGAATTGAGAAAGACTAAACAAACAAAAATCACCTATGATCTCATCAAGCACAAACACTTTCATCTTTGCTGTTTGTTTCTGCTCTTTGTCCATTTATGTATTTAAGTTTGGCTATGGTTGTAACATGTAATTTTCTATACTTTAAAAAATTTGGGGCTGGGCGCAGTGGTTCACGCCTGTAATCCCAGCACTTTGGGAGGCCGAGGCGGGCAGATCACCTGAGGTGGGGAGTTCAAGACCAGCCTAACCAACATGGAGAAACTCCGTCTCTACTAAAAATACAAAATTAACTGGGTGTGGTGGTGCATGCCTGTAATCCCAGCTACTTGGGAGGCTGAGGCAGGATAATCGCTTGAACCAGGGAGGCGGAGGTTGCATCGAGCCGAGACAGCACCATTGTACTCCAGCCTGGGAGACAAGAGTGAAACTCCATCTCAAAAAAAAAAAAAAAAAAAAGAAAAAGAAAATTGTCATCTACCATAAGCTCACACTTATGTTGCTGACAAGTGTTCCTAATTTTCATTTTTAATGGCTGCATAATATTCTACCAAGTGGCTGTGACAAAATTTAATTAACTGTTCCCCCTATTAATGGAAGATTACAGTTGCTTCTGGGGTTTTTGCCAGTTTAGTTACAAGCTTTTGTGCTGGATATCCTCCACTTGACCCTCCAGATCCATTCTCCAGCCTTCTCCTCCCTGTTTTGGGTCCTATGAGGCTGACTTGTATGGACTATATCAATGGGCTCCATTGCTGTCTGGCTTTTGATTGGGTTCAGCCAATGGGGACACTGGCAGGAGATCAGAGAATGGGAGAACAGTAATGCCAGGGTACTCATTCCCCAGGCTTTCCCTCTCCAGGGTCACTGCTGGTTGGATAATTCTCTCAACTAAAGGTTGCAGCTCTTCTTGAATGACCCTTTCCACATGGCTGCATCTGCCTGTGGGTTCCAGTAACTGCTCTCTCCCATCCCCTTTTCATATCTGGGTGCCTACGTGTCCCCTCACCCCTGCAACAAAGACACACACGTGTGAAAACACACACACACACACCTGTTCCTGCTAGCCCTTGGGTACTACACTATTCCTTAGAGTTCCCTATACCCGGCCCACGCCTCTACAAAGAATCTCTTTAATTAGCTCTCAAATTATGCAGTTCAATGTCCTAAATGATATATCATGCTATTTCAGATAATGCATGTCTTTTTACATCTAATTTCATAAGGATGGGTACCTGAAAAGAGAATTATGGAGTCAAAGAAATGTGAACACTTCAGGCTCTTGAGTTCATACTGTCAATTTACTTTTGAAAAGGATCTGTTTGCATTTCTACCAGTGCATCCTTCCAGCACTGGATATTTTTAAATATAATTTTGCTAAGTCAATAGGTTAAAAAATGGTACTTTATGGTAATTTAAGTTTTCATGTCTTGGATTACCCTTAAGTTTGCTTATAAAACCTAGTTCTTGCTGTGCACATTGTTATTCTGGAGTTTGTTTAAATCTGTTCCTCCCTTCCCCACTCATTCTCTAGTTGTATAATCTATTTCCTTCATAATTCAATTTTTTAGAAGATCAACTTTTTAAAGCCTCAATGTCTTCATCTATTTACAGATATCCTAATAATAACACCTCTCTCACAGAATTATTGTGAGAATTAAATGAAAATAAGCATGTAGCATATAAGCAGCATCCAAGAAACATGAATGCTTTCCTCCTTAATAATTATGCATGGAATTTAATTGACAAATTATGTCTACTTTTTGAAAATATTGTGTCAGTTTTCTTTCAAGTTTATATTGAAATTTACCTTATAAAATAATATTATAGATGAGCAGAACAATTCAATATTATCCAGATTTGTTTTTATATATTACATGACTTTAGAAGATTTGTAACCCTTTTAAGCCAAAATCTTAAAAACTGTATTTATTTATTTATTTTATTCTATTTTATTTTGAGACAGGGTCTCACTCTGTCTCCCAGGCTGGAGTGCAATGGTGCAATCATGGCTCACTGTACCTTGACCTCCCAGGCTCATGTGATCCTCCCACATCAGCTTCCTGAGTAGCTGGGAGTATAGGCACATACCACCACACATGTGTTATCTCAGGTCTGGTTTCTATTATACAGATCAAGTAATGCTTTGGTAGGCTACACATCTATTATCTATTTAATTCTTTTGTGTGTGTGTGTGTGACAGAGTTTCACTCTTGCTGCCCCGGCTGGAGTGCAATGGCAGGATCTCAGCTAACTGCAACCTCCGCCTCCTGGGTTCAAGCGATTATCCTGCCTCAGCCTCCTGAGTAGCTAGGATTACAGGCATGCGCCACCACGCCCGGCTAATTTTGTATTTTTAGTAGAGGCGGGGTTTCTCCACATTGGTCAGGCTGGTCTTGAACTCCCAACCTTGGGTGATCCTCCCACTCGGCCTCCCAAAGTGCTGGGATTACAGGCGTGAGCCACCGCTCCCAGCCCACATCTATTTAATTCTTAGAGCCAACCACCACCAAAGATTATTCCTGCCAGTAAAAAAATTCCGATTGCTACTCTGGGATCTCATCATCCACATTGAAATCAGGCAGCTTTTCCCACCTCATCCTTGTCCTATAGAAGACAGCTGCCTGAACATGTTCAAGGGTGCTGGGGCTTCTCCCACTAACGCATTTCTCAATGCTTTAGAGAAGAAACTATTCCTTAGGCCCTTTCAGGACCAAGTGTGGTGAGGGAAGAGGTGCAGTTATACATAGTAAATTACTCCCTTATTTCTATCTCCTATACATTATTCCAGAGAAATTCTGGCAACTCAACACCGTTAAATGTTACCTATACTAGTGAGTCCAAATTTCAGCCAATCAACTAAGCAAATAGTGCCATTCACAGCTGCTCTAGCTAATACATTTGTTTCAGCTAGCTTTTGTTGTATAACAAACTATCCAAAACTTAGTGACTTAAAATAATCATTTATGTTTTTATTATTTTGTAGGATAACAATTTGGGCTGGGCTCAGTGGAGGCAACTCATTTGTGCTCTACGTGGTGTCAGCTGCGATCACTCATGCATTTGCAGTCAGTTGGCAGTTTGGCTGCCAGATGACTGGTCTCAGATGGCTTCATTCATATCTTCCTATTGGTGCTGGCTGTTGGTAAAACCATGCATCCTCAGTAGGATAGTCCAGGCTTCTTCAACATAGAGGCTAATCCAAAAACAGCAAAAAAGAGAGAAAACCCCATGTGCGAGTCTTTCCAAGTCTCTGTTTGTATCATATTTGCTAACAATGTTCCATTATCCAAAGCAGCACATAACCATGCCGAAAATCAATGTGTAAAGTAATTACATGAAGGCATGATACTATTACTGTAATCATCTACAACACTAAGTCCAAAACTATCTGGAAAGTGTAGTATATCAGGACTACCTTAATCTGGCCCCAATTCAATGTTATCTTCTGTGCTCCTGGGTCTAATGCCTTTAGAATCATCCCCATACATATTAGTCTGGTTTCCTCTAATGTTAAGTTAACAAAATCTTACGATTCTTTTGAAGTATAAGACTTTTCCTCCTGAGCTAGACTCTGCTCTTCCCACCTCCATATATTCTGGGAACTGACTCTAAATAAAGGCCATGAGAGTTGGGAGCACTGGGGCTGAGAAAGAATAGGGATCTCCCTTGCAAGGCAAGTGCCTCACACGGGCTTATTACAGGCTTTCAAACAAGGAAAGGCTAGTATCATCAGACAAGAAATGAGAGGCTTATTCCACTATCAAGGGAAACTCAGGGATGCTTGGGGGTTTCAACATTCTCAGTTTCATCCAAATCCACCAAAATGTCCCCATTCCTAGTCTCAGAGTCCTACTCCTTTCAAACTACTGAGAAAACTTTCACATATGAGACTCAGCCAGTCTGTGAATGATTAATTTGGGTTGAATTTTTCAGTCATGTCTTTCATGTCTAGTGATTCCTGTAATTAGAAGGAATAAGAGGTACTTTCAGGGCAGTCTTAGAAGCCCTCTGGTGCTCTGAATATGATTTCAGGTGAAAGCCCTGTTATTTGCTTCCTGTAAGCACCCTGGAGAAATCAGAAGCAGCCATCCCACATTACATTCCTTATAATCATCTTTACCTCCATAATGGTTAAATGCAACAGCTACTTGGTCTCCAGAAGCCTGCCTTTCATTGGTATTCAACTCTAGCAAGAATAGATGATAATTTAATCAATTGTGATGCCCTTGCATGCCATAGATTACTAGTGGCAAAGAGTTCAGCTCTCAATTCAAACCAATCTAACACCAACCACAAATCAAATCAATCCCAGAATGTCAGAATTTGAGAATCTGTTTCCTAGGACCACACCTAGTATCAAGTACTAGTATCAACCAGGGTCTACTCATAAAAATAGAGTGTATTTAATATTAGGAACTTGTAATAAAGATATAAGAAGACTAAAAGGGAAAAAAAGTGGATGCCAAATATTAGAACTACAGACAGCAGCTACCTTTCTGCTACCTATTGCTACAGGCATGACACATTCAGGAACTAGAAACAGGAAATAATTCCCCCAACCACCTTCCAGTCCCCAAGGGCTTCCCATTTACTGAACTTAACAGGAAGCTAGCTGACAAGGGAGGCTGGCAAATGAAATTCGTCAAAATTCCAGCCCTGGCACATCAGAGCAGAGGAGAGGAGGATGGACTTAGAGTTGAGAACAGGAAGTAAATAACCAACTCACACCTCAATCAAAATCTATCTGGATGAAGTGGAGACGTATCCATTAAGAGATGAGAAATAGAGAGACTATAAATTCCAATTAGATTGTAGCACAAGGAATTGTCTTAAACTTTGTGGCATCTGACCCTGTAACAAGGGCCCAATGTATATTTGTTGATTAGTTTTATGAGAAAAATAACAATTGGGAATCTGCTTTGACCATGAGCATAAGACAACATAAACTTATTTATTTATTTACTTATTTATTTTTGAGACGGAGTCTTGCTCTGTTGCCCAGGCTGGAGTGCAGTGGCGCGATCTCAGCTCACTGCAAGCTCCGCCTCCTGGGTTCATGCAGTTCTCCTGCCTCAGCCTCCCAAGTAGCTGGGACTACGAGTGTGTGCCGCCATGCCTGGCTAATTTTTTGTATTTTTAGTAGAGATGGAGTTTCACCGAGTTAGCCAGGATGGTCTAGATCTCCTGACCTCGTGATCTGCCTGCCTCGGCCTCCCAAAGTGCTGGGATTACAGGCGTGAGCCACCATGCCCAGCCTTTAAGTACATTTTGTAGAAGTTGTATCAAAATTCATTGGCTGTAAATGAGAGAAAATCTGATGCAAACTGGCTTAAATTTTTAAAAGATAACGTGTTCGCTTATGTAACTGAGCAGCCAAATGTGCAACTGCGTATAGGGGGTCTAACAAATGTCTTCAGGTTTCAAATTCCATCATTTCTTCACTCTGTTTCCTTTTTGTTGATGCCATTCTCAGACAAGACATCTCCTCTTAATTACAAGATGGATGCCAATGATTACTAAACCTTTCAGATTCAAATATTTCACAAGTAAAATAAAGCCAGAGTATTTTTCTCAGCATTCTCACCAAAATCCTGAGATTTATATTGGAAAACTTATGTGATGTGCCCTCTCCAGAACCAGTCACTGAAAGAAAGAGTATGTAAGTGATGTCTTAGGTCTGGAGCTCCACCCAGACCACATGAACTGGAAGTGGAGAGTAAATCAAAGTGACATCTTTTGTGCTAAGATGTTGCAATTGCCCAAATGCATCTGGGGACTTCTCCTAGAATTTATAGCAGAAGGTGTTAGGTGTCCATTATAAGAAAAATATCACTATCATATAACACCCCAGGGGAAATATTTCTAAATTTCAGACGAAATATATTTTTAGTGCGTTGTCTTTCCTGATAATGTATTTCCTGCCTGTCATGGGATATGTCTGTGTTAAAGTGCTGCGCAGGGTTGGACTACATGTTATTCCTTGTGCTGGGTTTGAAACATTAGATTGCCAATGTCTCATTGCTGGTATCCAAAATGAGGTTTAATTAAGTTTATCATTATAGCTAATCTTCATACCATGCACCAGACATTGCTCTAATAGCTTCACATGTATCATCTCATTTAAACTTCATAACTCAGTGTATTGTCTTGTCTATTTTACACGTGTATTAGTCTGTTCTTGCATTGCTATAAAGAACTACCTAAGACTGGGTAATTTATAAAGCAAAGAGGTTTTATTGACTCATGGTTCCACAGGCTGTACAGAAAGCAAGGCCAGGGAAGCCTCAGGAAACTTACAATCACGGCAGAAGGTGCAGGGGAAGGCAGGTCTTACATGGCCTGAGAAAGGAAGAGGAAGAGCAGGGGGAGGTGCTACACACCTTTAAACAACCAGACCTCATGAAAACTCACTCACTATCATGAGAACACAAAAGGGAAATTCTACCCTCATGATCCAATCACCTCCCACCAGGCCCCTCCTCCAACACTGGGGATCACAATTCGACATGAGATTTGGGTGGGGACACAAATCCAAACCGTTATCAACATGTAAGCAAACTAAGGCCCAGTGAAGTTAGATAAATTGCTCACATCACACAGCTAGTGGCAAAGCTAGATCTTAAGATTTTGCGAGCCAGACACGACATCAGGCCAAATATCCTAGACCTGCACCAGTCAAGCCTTCCATATTTTGTAATTATATATGTGTTTGGTTTTCTCCAACAGCCTTTGAGGTATTAGGAGGAGGACCTGGCTTTTTATTCATTTTTATAGTCCCGGAACCCAGTACAAGGATTCGCACATAGAAGATACTTAACGAATATCATGGAATTGAATTGAAAGCAGTGTGCATGGAGTTGAGGCAAGAGAGGCCAATGTGGAAAAATGTTTAGTGAATCTCCAGCATGTCCAATGGAGAAGGGTCTCTGTCCATCCAGCCCACACTCCTCCTATGTGAATGCATCATAGTCATGTAGCTTGTTGACACCAGCCATTAAAATAATTCTAGCCACAACCACCATCCTTCACCACATCTATGGTCTATGCTTACTGTGGAACCTGATTATAATTAGACTCCTTATACATGGTTTTCTATAGGAATAGACTTTTCAAAGCAACTTCTGATACGTATGTCAATGGCATTTCTTATTATAGAAAAGTCCTTTAGGAGTTTGGTTAGTATGATCCAGTTTTTAGTCTAATTCTGAGTTTACTCACAGAAATCTAGAATCAATTTTCTAGACCTTTGAGAGAAGACCTGGTGATGACAACAAGAATACCATTTGACCCAGCAGAAATACCATTTGACTTAGCAATCCCATTACTGGGTATATACCCAAAGGAATATAAATCATTCTATTTTAAAGATACATGCACACGTATGTTCATTGCAGCACTATTCACAATAGTAAAGACATAAAATCAACCTAAATGCCCATCAATGATAGACTAAATAAAGAAAATGTAGTACATATACACCATGGAATACTATGCAGCCATAAAAAGGAACAAGATCATGTCCGTTGCAGAGACATGGACGGAGTTGAAAGCCATTCTCCTCAGCAAACTAATGCAAGAACAGAAAACCAAACACTGCCTATACTCACTTGCAAGTGGGAGCTGAATGATGGGAACACATGAGCACATGAGGGGAACAAAACACACTTGGGCCTGTCAGAAGCGGGGGTAGGGGGAGGGAAACCATCAGGAAAAATAGCTAATGGATGCTGGGCATTAGGTGATGGGATGTTCTGTGCAGCAAACCACCATGGCACACCTTTACCTATGTAACAAACCTGCACATCCTGCACATGTACCCCTGAACTTAAAATAAAAGTTAAAAGAAAATTTAGAATGGGAAAAAAGGACAGAAGGAAATATGTTAAAATATGAATAGATTTTGTTAAAGTGTTGGGGTTGTGTGTAATTTCTTTCTTTTCTCTGTTTTACAAGATTTTTTGTCAGGTAGTACAGTAACTTTCATAAAATGTTATTTTAAGTAGTTTTCCTCTGTGACATGGAAATCAGAGCTCTGTAAAGCTTACTGAAGAAACATCATGGTGTTCAGAAACAGCAATGATACTCCTGGCAATATGTGTTATTAGGAATATGAATATCTGTCAATTGTTTACAAAATTTTGGGGGATCCCTCTAAGGAGTTTTTTTCTTAATGTTGAGGGAAAAAAAAACCCTAAAAGCTCATTTTCTTTCCTTTCTTCTTCTCCTTTGTTTTCTCACCTATAAAATTAGAACGGCAATAACAGTGACTCTTTGTCAATGTCATGAGATTATGAGTAATTTTTTTCTTTACATTCTTCTTGTATTTGAAAAGCTTTAAAAATAAACATTTTAAATTCAAAAAAAAATCTTTAAGCAATCTTTAAAAATATTTTGAAGTTTTAGAATTTCAGTGTCTGCTTATTATAAATCAAAAGGTCACATAAATGCCAGATATAATGTTTCTGGGGCAAAATTTTTAGATGTACAACTTGTGTTTCTTCCCTATGTCAAGTGCAAACTTTCACCTGTGTTTTCATGAGACTCTAAAGAGAAACTACAAGAAAAGTGTAGTAAGTGGAAGTTTGAAAAGGCACTGGGTTTGCCAGCATCCTGCTTGCCTAATCAAACATCATGCAGCCCCAGCACAGAACGCATGACTGAGCTGCGGCAGAACATGTGAGGTGCATGTGATTGGAGGAGCTGCCGAGCATCTTTCCACTAGTGCTCTGGGGAGTTGTCTTCAAGAACCAACGTCCTGAAGGCAGAAAACTCAAGGGTGGGGAGTGAAAGGGGTCTTTCCAAAATATAAAAACTTTTCTGAGTGTTCTCAAAATGAAGACAAGGAAAGAACAGTTTCTGTATGTGAGTGTGTGATAGTGGAATGTGACATTTGAAAGCTGTTAGGGAAAATGCCAATCTGGTAGGCTACAGCTGTATCCCCTGAGAAGCAAAATGGAAAGTTTAAATCCAGGTTGACTAGAGCCTCTACTTTCTTACATTCATCAACAAGACAGGGTGATTCACTGGACTGCCCTGACAGCATCCCCACCCTTTCAGGGCTATGTGGCATAAAGGCAGCTCATCTAGTCCCCAGGGTATTTCAGACTCTGTATTGAGACTCCGAAACCCCCAGTCAGCACTGTGTACTCGTGAGAAATAGAAAGTACATATTAGATATGCTCTACCTTGACTTTGAGGAATGTATAGTGAGCTGGAGAATACACTACAAAAAAACAAAGCTACACACAACCAAGTGATTGGTAAGTGGGACCAGACCATAAGACCCAAAGGAATTGAGGATGGGTGGGAGCTCCCCATGGGCAGGAGTAGCCCAAGACAGCAGAGAGGGAAAGAAAAATGCAATTTGGGACGCCAAGGCTGGTGGATCACTTGAGGTCAGGAGTTCGAGACCAGCCTAGCCAACATGGTAAAACCCCGTCTCTACTAAAAATACAAAAGTTAGCCGGGCATGGGGATGAGTGCCCACCAGTTACTTGGGAGGCTGAGGCAGAAGAATTGCTTGAGCCCAGGAGGTAGAGCTTCCAGTGAGCTGAGATCATGCCACTGCACTCCAGCCTGGGCGACAGAGCAAGACTCATCTCAAAAAAAAAAGTTTTTTTAAAGTTTACAAAGCATTTTCAAATGTCCTGTTATACTAGTTGAGCCTCACTACCACCTGGTAAAGGGAGTAGAACAAATATTCACATTTTATGGATGAAGAAACTTGGGCTTATAGAAGATAAGTAACTTGCCCAATTTATCCCATTTCTTTTTCAGTAAAATTACCAGTTTGGGGTGGGCATGGTGGCTCACACTTGTAATCCCAGCACTTTGGGAGGTTGAGACAGGCAGATGGCTTGAGCTCAGGAGTTCAAGACCAGCCTGGGCAACATGGCAAAACCCTATCTCTACAAAAATTACCCAGGTGTGATGGTGCATGCCTGTAATCCCAGCTACTAGGGAGGCTGAGGTGGGAGGACTAACTTAGCCCAGGAGGTCAAGGCTGCAGTAAGTTGTGAATACACCACTGCACTCTAGCCTAGGAAACAGAATGAGACCCTGTCTCAAAGTTTGGTAGCTTAGGGAGTTACAAGTTTGGTAGCTCAGGGAGTTGCCATAGACATAGAATATGTTGATTTTTAATCACAGCACACAACAAGATGTACATTTATATCCTTGTGAATAAGTGAATATGGTTGAGAGAAGAGGTTAGGTTGACAAAGCAACTGCTAAAAATTGTCTTTCTTTTTCCCTTTCTCTTATGGGTAACTTGGATGAAAACATAGAAGATGAGCTTATAATATATGATGATTAATAAAGCAGGGAGGGAGAGTCAGCTGGAGAGAAGAGTTTCTATTTTAAAATCCCAGTTTGCCACAGTGGCTCACACCTGTAATCCCAGCATTTTGGGAGGCCAAGGCGGGCAGATCACTTGAGGTCAGGAGTTCAATACCAGCCTGGGTGGGCAACATAGCAAAATCTCATCTCTACAAAAAATACAAAAACTAGCCAGGTGTGGTGGAGTGGCCTGTGATCCCTGCTAATTGGGAGGCTGAGGTGGGAGGATTGCTTGAGCCCAGGAGGTTGAGGCTGCAGTAAGCCAAGATTGTACCACTGCACTCCAGCCTGGACAACAGAGTGAGACCTTGCCTCAAAAAATAAAAATAAAAAATAAAAATAAATTAAGACCCAGGCTGAATCATTAGGTCAAAACCAAAGAGGTAGAATGTAAGGTCCTGCTTTTGATCCACACACCTAAGATGGAAGAGCAGTTTGTTAACAGTTAATATAAAAAAGTTCTGGAGATTTAATAGAAAAGAATTTAAATGGTATCATACTCATAAACTACAAATGTGCCATAACTGCAAATGCAGTTTGAATTGAAATCCAGTTGCTTAAAAACTAAAGAGGTTGGGCATGGTGGTTCATGCCTATAATCCCAGCCCATTAAAAGGCCAAGGCAGGTGGACTGCTTGAGCCCAAGAGTTTGAGACCAGCCTGGGCAACATGACGAAACCGCATCTCTATAAAAAATACAAAAATTAGCTGGGCGTTATGGCGCATACTTGTAGTCCCAGACTACGGAGGCTTAGGTAGCAGGATCACCTGAGCTCAAGGAGATCAAAGCTGCAATGGACCATGATCTCACCACTGCACTCCAGCCTAGGCAACAAAGTGAGGCCCTGTCTCAAAACAAAACAAAAACACTAAGGAGAACTTCAGCAGCATTGATAGGACACTGTTCAGAACCGGGAACAAATAGTCCTGTGGAACCTACTATGTCTAGGCCAGGCTACCTCTAGAATATTTTGTTCTATTGTGGGCCCCACTTGTTAATTGGTACATTAATAAATGAGAGTAGATCTGGAAGGAAGCACCCAAGATGGCAATTGGGCTTGAAGCCACCCCTAGACTAGGAATACCAGAAGAAGATGGGTGCATTTCTCCTGGAGAAGAATTATCAAGGGAAGACATGAGAGCCAATATCAATAGGTACAAGTTACATTGAAGCAGAATTTGACCCAGAAATGGAAAGAATTCACTAACAACTAGAGCTATTGATCAAAGGTTGACCTCCTGGTTCCTGGATATATCTACATAGCCTGGAACTACCATTTTTCAGGATACTCTGGAAGGTATTCTTCCCTTAGGTGATGAATTACAAATATCCTTCTTACTCTAAGATCCCATAATTCTTCAAACTAGACACTTAACTCCTATGAGCCTCAGTTTCCTGAGAAGACTAAAATGAAATGGCTTGTAAATCCCCTTCCAGCTCTTCTATCCTTCTATGAAGTACTTGGTCCTAAAGGGTACCCTAGTTTATGTTTCACAGAGATACCAGAAACAGGAATCTTTTATCTTCAGCTTGACTCTCAAGATGTTAACCTCAAGTGAACTTTTTTCTACCAGCTGAAATATGTCCTTAAAGTCTTTGAGTCAATAAATCATGAAATGATCTAAGTTTTCAAATTTCATTTGTAGAGTTCCTTAAGAACTATGTCCACTTGCCACATTCTTTTCTGAATATTATTCTTTTTTTCCTCAACCCTGTTTTTTAACCAAAACATCCTACTTTCAACCCTCTTTGTATCTAAGGATGGAACGAGGCTGATGACACAGACAAGAAACTTGTGAAACATAGCAAGTATCTGCCTTTTATCTGGTGGATAATGTCAGGACTAGATAAGGGCTGACGCGAAATTCTGGGCTGGGCTTTAAGGCTTTAAGGCATAGTTTTGCCTCAAAGAATTGCCTCCAGACAGGACAAGTCACTGTAAGCAAAGTGTGATTGCATCTGAGCATGATAGGAGGCCAGCTGGGAAGTCCCTGCCCTTTCCGTGCACATGCACTTCCCCCATTTTCTCCATCTTTCTACCTCAACACTTCACTTTCGGAGATGATTTATTTTAGGGCTCAAAGCATTTTTAGACTGTAAGTTCTTTTGTTGCTATTTATTAGCTCAACCAGGGCCATGTACCAGAATTTGGGGGAAAGGGCCATTTCTATGGAAATGGAGATAGGGTACAGGCCTATCCTGAGAAAGTGCAATCATGAGGAGACCATCCTGTTCTTTTTCATGTATTTTATCATTCATTTGGTACTAAGCACCGTACTAGGCACCAAGATAGAGAGAGAGTAAAACATCAGCCTTGTCGTCAAAGGGTTTGCAGATCACGGAAGCCCTCTCTCTCTCTCTCATCTTTTACATAGGTGATACCCTATATAACAAGAAGAGATATCAAAGGATGACTAAAACAGGCAAAGCAGCTGGAATATGTGTGTGGCCGGGGCAGCCCAAGGCAGGGCCTTAACCCTAGTAATGGTGCTGACAGCTTTAGTCACTGAGGGGAGCAGCTAGGACCTGCTGGTTTGGTCAACAGGGGAAAACAATCAAGGGAGGGAAAAGTGATCTTATAAGGACTGGAGGGAAGTCAAACAGAACATCTCAGCCAAGTGCCATGTATTTTTTCTATAGGGTTCTATATTTTCTGGAACTCATATACAGAATTAAGTAAGAGTCACCCTGGGCTATATTGGTAAGAGCAAACAGCTGGAATTTCTCAAAACTTTCTTTTGAAGCCTCAAGCAGCAGCAGGCAGATGGAAGAAGTAACATGTTGTGGTGGTTCTCAGACTTTTTACCACCCCCAAAACACTGAAGGATAATTCCTCACTCTCCCGTCAGTAACAACCACTAACTTCTGCAAAGATTCACAGCCATTTGGGGTACATATCAGAATATCATGGAGAAGCAGGAAGTGGGGAGCAATTTCATAACGTTTCCTACTTGAGTCTAATGTAACCGTTTCCCACTTGACCTGAGATGTATAGGTAGCTTGCATAAGTTGAATCCAGCTCTGCTATTAACCGTGCATGACTACAGACAAGTCTCTCTCTTTGAACCTTAGTTTCCTCATATATAAAACAATGAACCTTACCTGGCAGTGTTATTGAGAGGAACTACAGAGCCTGTAACAGTTAGTATATAGCAATATAGCTAGATCATTTTTTTCTTTTCTTTTCTTTCTTTTTTTTTTTTTTTTTTTTTGAGACAGAGTCTCACTGTGTTGCCCAGGCTGGAGTGCAGTGGCACGATCTCGGCTCACTGCAACCTCCACCTCCCAGGATCAAGCGATTTTCTTGCCTTAGCCTCCCAAGTATCTGGGATAAAGATATCCACCACTATGCCCAGATAATTTTTGTATTTTCAGTAGAGATGGGGTTTCACAATGTTGACCAGGCTGGTCTCAAATTCCTGACCTCAAGTGATCCACCTGCCTCGCCCTCCCAAAGTGCTGGGATTACAGGCATGAGCCACTGCGCCTAGCCCATAAAGCCAGATCTTAATGAGCAATTAGCTACTAGTATAATAATTTGTTTTAAAAGCTATATTATGGGATAACAGAGTCTACTCAGTCAGCCTTTATGCAAAAGTGAAAATCTTGGGATTCTCAGAAATATGCTCTCAATAGTAAATGCCCTATGTAATGAGGTGCACCAGCTTAGGTTGGGGGCACTGGGCCCATAAAAATCTTAATTGTTAAAATTAAGAAGTTGGGCGCAAGGACAGAGAAAAGCTACTATTTCCAAGTTGCCAAATTAAAAAATTTACCTATCTGGAAGGTAATTTTTTTTACCCCTTAACAGACCTTTAAGTGTATAATAGAAGGGAGATTCAAAATTTACATTTGAAACTGATTGTTTGAGGGGAAAAAAAATCTAAATAAAAATTTTAACAATCACATAAATATAAAGCCAAGATCTTAATCTGGAATGGGAAGGTTAAGACCATTCATTAATTCAACAAATATTTACTGAGCAGCCCTGAGACTGTTTTCTTTGGGGTCTGGGAAGGGGAGCCATGGTCAATGGACTCTTGTTATCTGTTATCTGTAGGAAGATTGATCCCTACCACAAGGTAGAGGGACAGGGAATAAAGGTGAGATACTCCTCTTATGAGAGAAGGGTAAGGGATGTTCTAGAGGGCCCAATTTGATATTTTTCTTTTGTTTTCTTTTTTTTTTTTTTTTGAGACGGAGTCTCGCCCAGTCTGGAGTGCAGTAGTGCAATCTCAGCTCACTGCAAGCTCCGCCTCCCGGGTTCACGCCATTCTCCTGCCCCAGCCTCCTGAGTAACTGGGACTACAGGCGCCCGCCACTATGCCTGGCTAATTTTTTTTTGTATTTTTGGTAGAGACGGGGTTTCACCGTGTTAGCCAGGATGGTCTCGATCTCCTGACCTCGTGATCCACTTGTCTCAGCCTCCCAAAGTGCTGGGATTACAGGCGTGAGCCACCGTGCCCAACCTGATATTTTTCTTTTCTGCCTTGTTATTTCTTCCCATGATTTTCTTTCAGTAAAATCTCTTTCCCACATCTCTTTCAGTAAATTTTGTTAAATGTTAGTCTTGTTCTCTGTTTTGGACTCTTAATGGGGCTCTGTTAGTAGATGGTAAGAATTTCTGGGAATTTGCAGAAATTCTTTGGCAAAGTCAGAGACTAACGTTCTTGCAGTTACATAAGGGGATGAATTCAGCTGAAAGTTGTTTGGGCATTAATTAGAAGTGTGGCCCCTTGAAGGCTGGTGAAATCTGGACACCTCTGTTATACATGGTCTTGTGGATGGTTTGAATGATCTTCCCAAATTGGTTGGGCACACTCCCATGATATCAGGCTGATGGGCATTAAAAATGCAAATTAGTTCACATGCTGGGGTACAATGCCCTGAACCAGCTGACTTTAATGGACTGCAGATTGCCAATCCAAGGCTATGTTCTTTCATTCCTTTCCTTGCCTTACTTATTTATCATTCATCCTTCCCCTAAGCTTTCTTGGGCCTATTGCCCAAATAAAAGTCAAGAAGAAATTAACACATATGGAAGTGTGCTATGCTAAGTACTATGGGGGGTACTTTGCATGAATTATTTTACTTAACCCCTTACAACACCTTGGCAAGATAGGCAGGATTATCCCCATTTTATTGATGAGAAATGAAAGCTGAGAGTCCTATCTCCCAAGTAACACAGCCAGGTATTATAACAGTCCTGGGGTCCAAATACAGGCTTATATAACTCCAAAGTTCTTTACATCATACCACCAAGAAAAATGTATTTTAGGATTCATCTAATCAAAACATAATTAAGAAGAAAAATGTACTGGGAGAGATGCTTACTGTTTCTAAGCAAACATACGTGATTGCCTATCAAAGAACACTGACCTCAAGCTGCAACTCAAACCGGAGCTGCAGGGGGCTCAGATTCAAACACTTCCTCTCCACTTACAAAACTGCCACAAAGGAAAATGAAATGGTAAAAGGCAGTTTCTGCCAAACTTTGGCAAAACTAGCTAAACTTTCTTGGTCAATGGAGTAGAAGGGGTGATATCTCTCTGTCCTGAGGAATCAAAAAGTTGCCTAACAGGTTAATACAAATCTGACATTTCAAACACAAGTTGTTTTACATATCTGGGCTCAACAGTTTAAGTTTACAAAATATCCCCACCCATCCAAAATCATGTGTACATATGAAGGCACGTCTGCGGTCTACTGTTGGATAATTCACAGCCCTCTTATCTAGCACTGGTCATAAGAAAATAGGGCCGCTGTGTTACACAACCATGCAGATGGTGCCCCCTAGTGTTGCACAATGACAAAGTCCTAAAAGCCACCACCTGAAAGCACAATCTAGACTGCTACTTCTCAAACGGACTGTGGTAAAGAATCGTTGTTACTTTGTTTTTTTCAATCTCCAATCCCTCACAGACCAATACTTTTATAAGCTATAAAAAAATAATTTAGCAGAAAAATTAAATAAGTAAATATATTACAAATAGAAGGCTTAATCTTTTTAACCATTAGATTCAATAGATTTAAAATTATTCCATGAAATTGCTCTAAAGTTTCTACACTCAGTTCCTTTGCAGACCAGGAACAACAGTTTGTGGATGGGCACGAATGCACAGATCACGCTTTGACAAACACTAATACTGCTTCACTTTCTTTCTTTCCTTTTTTTTTTTTTTTCTTCTTTGAGACAAAGTCTCACTGCCGCCCAGGCTGGAGTGCAGTGGCGCAATCGTGGCTCATTGCAACCTCCACCTCCCAGGTTCAAGCCATTCTCCTGCCTCAGCTTCCCAGGTAGCTGGACTTACAGGTGTGTGCCACTACACCCAGCTAATTTTGTATATTTAGTAGAGATGGGGTTTCACCATGTTAGCCAGGCTGATCTCAAACTCCCGACCTCAGGTGATCCGCCCACCTCGGCCTCCCTAAGTGCTGGGATTACAAGAGTGAGCTACCACACCTGGCCCATTGCTTCACTTTCAGTTACAAAGTCTTACCATGGGTTCCTTCTAAGGTGCATTGAACCACTTGACCGTCAATGTGTTGTCCACCTATCAATTAACTACAAATTCATTCTTTCCTCTTTTTTTTTTTTTTAACTCAAGTAACCTGCAGGCCTGCTTAAAGTGGTATTTAATTACTTAAGACTTTCCCTTATTTAAAGAAATAGGGGAAACTTGGAGGTCTAGATTAGATTTCTTTCCAATGGTTGCTATGTAACTTTGGGTAAGACATTTGAAAGATTAAAGTTGCTTCTGATGGCACTACGGTAGAACCTCAATATTTGCATGTTTCTTCCTTCCTTAAATTTCCCTCTCCCTGACACTGTACATACACTTTCTAAAATTTATTTTTTACTTTTTACTTTTTAATTTTTTAAGGAAATAGAAATGGGGTTTCACCATGTTGCCCAGGCTGGTCTCAAACTCCTGGGCTCAAGCAATACACCTGCCCCAGCCTCCCAAAGTGCCTGGCCCCTGTATGTACACTGTTAAAAGAATCAGATACCAGTAGGAAAGAGGTAAAAAGAGAATATGTAAGCAGAGATATCAATTTGTGGTAAGCATTGAAATTGGTTCTTGTGTAGTCCTATTGTGGAATTTGATTTAAAAGCCAAAACAGACACCACTATATCTCCCCTTTATATCTTTCCTTTATCATCCTTGTTTTGTGGCAACATGCTTCTCTATCATCGACTGATGATACAATTACAACATTATGGGTTTTCTATGCTGATTTATCATAAATAGATTGGGGTAATGGTGTTATTTCTCTTCTGTTTTCCCTCCCACAAAGGTTCCCTTTGTGTACCTCAAACTTACTCTTCAACCTGATCTTCTTTTGAGGGAAATTACTCGATGGTTTTTAGGGATTCAACTGAGCTCTGACCTTAGTGACCCACCAAAATCAGAGCCAGCCCTTCAGTCAAGTTCAATAATTATTTTCCACAGGTGCTAAAACCCCAGTTGAACCTGGATATTTTCCCCCTTAATATCCCTTTTAGAGAAAAAGAATCAGAGAATCCCGCATGTGGAGTGAGCAGATAACAGAAACCCTAAAGCCTTCCAGATTCAACTGTTCCTGCTGTTCTGATGAGCCACCTGGGGCCACAGTGGGAGAAGACTGAAAACAGAAAAGATAGTGGCTTTTACCGGCTTTGGAAAAGGGTCAGGGTCTCATGGGAGATCAGAAAGTGTGTAGAAAGTCCTGTAGTTACTAGGAAAATGCAGATATCAGTGCCTGACAGACAGTAGGTGCTCAATGTATACATTATATAACTGAATGGTACAGTGAATGGGCAAAAGAAAAAAGCAGAAAAGGTGAAAGTGAAGGTAGGACAGGTAGAGATGGGATTACCTTTCTTTCCTCCTAGCATCTTTTTTAGGGTTATTTCTTTTTATTTTCCAGCTGCCCCAGGGTGATTTTTCAGTCACTATCTCCAGGCTGAAGACTTCTTGGTCATTCCTTTTTCCAACCTTAGTGATTGCTAGACTAGGAATGCTACAACTCCCAGGTGGAGATTCAAGTTAAACAAGACTGGGTCGTAAGAAAAAAGATGGAGAGAAAAGAAAAGGGAGGCAGGAGTCTGAATTCTGCATTCTCTTCCTTCTGTTTTAATTTGCCAGTTGTTATGGGCAAGTTAAATTCTTCTCATGTCTCTGTTTTTCATAACTGAGAGTTGTAGTTAATATAACTGAGGCACAACTGATAGTAGATCTATGAAAGCATAAAGGGAAATATAGTGTTCAGCAATAACTAAAGAATATGCTTCAAAGCAAACCTTTGCTTCTTATCAGGTGTCACCTAAACAAGCGCTACTCAAACTTTGATGTGCAACATGATACACCTAGAGATCTCATTAACATGCAGGTACTGATTCAGTAGGTCTTGGATGGGGCCCAAGATTCTGCAATTCTAACAAGTTGCCTGGTGATGTGGTTTGGATGTTTGTCCCCTCCAAATCTCATGTTGAGGTGTAATCCCCCATGTTTGAGGTGGGGCCTGGGTGTGAGGTGTTTGGATCATAGGAGTAGATCCCTCATGAATGCCTTAGTGCCATCCTCTCGGTGGTGAGTGAGTTCTTGCTCTGAGTTCACCCATAAAAATCCCTAAACTATGAACGAGACTTGGAGAACTTCTGGGTTGGTGAACACATCCACATGCCAGGAGGGCGGTGCACCCCAACTCCAAGAGGAGTGGGGGCCCTTCCGGACCTTGCTCTGTGTACTTGTTCATCTGGTTGTTCATCTGTATCCTTTACAATAAACCAGTACATGTAAGTTAAAGCATCTGAGTTCTATGAGCCATTATAGCAAATTATTGAATGTAAGGAGGCGGTCTTGGGAACGCCCAATTTGTAGCCAAGTTTAACAGAAGCGTGAGTAACCTGGGACTCACCATTTGTGACTGACATCTGAAGTGGGAGAAGTCTTGTGGAACAGAGCCCTTCACCTGTGGGGTCTGATGCTGATCCCAGGTAGACAGTGTTAGAAGTGAGTGAATTGAATTGAAGGACATCCAGCTGGTGTCTGGAGAGCTGGAGAACTAATTGTTGGTGTGGAAAAACAAAATACGTTTGGTGTCAGCAGTACTGTGGGTAGAGTGATACAGTTTTTGTTTTAGGCTGAATTTGGAAACCCAAATGGATAGGCACCTTGATACAATCTTTTAAATGGGGCTAATTTGATTGCTTTTCTGTTTTTCTTTTTTTGAGACAAGGTCTCACTATATTGCCCAGACTGGCCTTGAACTCCTGGACTCAAGCAATCCTTCCACCTCAGCCTCCCAAAATGCTGGGAGTATAGGCATGAGCCACAGTGCCCAGCCCTGATCTGCTTTTCAAGAATTCTTCAGTTGTTTCCATGTAACTGTCTCTCTGACAAGACTGTAAGCTTCCAGGAGTTAGGATCAAGACTTAGCCACTTGCACCTCTCTGGGACTGTGGGATGCTGTGTGAAATGTAGTAGGCACTGGATTTGCAGGGAGTTTTCACCTGTCAAGGGCCTTGATAAAACAAGGAAGTGCAAGGTGCTAATAATCCTTGGCTAAAATATCCAGAATTTCACTTTGGGACTGTAAAAGAGATTCCTCTGAGAAACTTGCTAATATCTTTCAAAACCTCAATCCAGATTTTGTCTTCTTACGTCACCTTGTTCTCATTTAGGTCAGTTTCTAATGATGCAACTGTGGTTTTGCAGTAAGGGGAACTGAGAATCTTGAATACTGCATGTTATCACGTGACTTCAGGATGAAATGTATTCAAAACAAAACATAAGTTAAACATATTCACACAGAGAGAAAAAGCAAAGCCTAAATTAAATACATCCACACATAGAGAAAACAGAGTATAGTAAAATACCCAAATTTCCAAATTTCCATTTTTCTCTTTGAAGAATTTAATCCCAGATCTCCATAGCCTCAGGTCCAGTATAGCAAACAGTTGGGAAGCTATTTGACAGCACTTTAGGCCTAGTATCTTGGATCTTTTCATCTAAGAGATTGTCTGCTTATCTAGGACCAGATCTATTCAGAGTGATGTGGAATCATATGCGAAAAGAACAGAGATAAGGTCTTTCTGACACAACATGAAATTTAACACTGATGACCACCCAAGGACCTGTGCTAGAGTCAAGCATTGGGGCCAGGTATGATGACTCATGCTGGTCATCACCCACAGCACTTTGGGAGGCCGAGGCAGGAGGATCACTTGAGCCCAACGGTTCAAGACCGGCCTGGACAACACAGTGAGACCCTCATCTTTAAAAAGGTAAAAATTAGCTGGCATGGTGGTGCACACCTGTAGTCCCTGCTACTCAGAAGGCTGAGGCGGGAAGATTGCTTGAGCCTGGGTGGCTGAGGCTGCAGTGAGCCATGATCACACTACTACACTCCAGCCTGGGCAACAGAGTGAAACCCTGTGTAGGGAAAAAAAAAAAAAAAAAAAACCCAAAAAACAGAATTGGGTAATTGCAAAATTTCTTCTTTTTAAGGGAATAAAAAAAAATACTGACTTCATGTATTTATTCCCTGGGTTATTTCTTGAAGGCAGTCAAGTTAGTTAATTTATTATCCTTTTTAAAGAAAATAAGCCAAAACAAACAAATCAAAAGAAAAAGAATATAAGCCAAATAGCAAACATTAATTTTTTTCAGATTTCAATTGTTTAAAATGCATATTCATTTTTGAAAAATTTAGAAAGCATAAGAGAATTCAAAAAAGAAGGATCCCTCCAAATGTCACCAACTAGGCACAACCTTACAAATAATCTTGCTATAGTTTTTCAAATCATAGAGGAAATCAACACATGAAAAGCTGTGTTCATATATTCACCAGGTGAACCAAATGCAAGCTATACTCTTATACTCTGTGGACCAGTGGAACAAGATAAGTAAAAAATCCAGAAATCTTACACATCAAAATAAAAATTAAGGATATATGTAAAAATTGGTAATTACTTTAAATGAATGAGAGTTCACATTTCATAATCTGTCACATGACTAGATTTTTAAAAATAGGTTGAAAGGTTTTGATGCACTCGTTTGATGTTTCTACATCTTGGAGGAAAGCTGAAAGCACTTGATACTGGTGGACACACACCTATACCAATCTACCTGGGGAAGTTAGAGAAACCCCAGAACATGATTTATCAAGTAATTCAGTAACATTTTTTTTAAAAAGATTGGCTGAAAAATGTATTACTTACAATACCAGTTATAAGACATTTCTTCTGGCTGTCCACAACATTTTCCTTCTTACATAGATCCTCTTTCTTAACCTCTTCACCTGGTTCTCAGAAGAAATCTGCAGTGATCTAACTAACTCTAATAACCACATAATAGGCAGATGAATTTATTACCATAGGTATGGAACTGCTTTAAAGCTGAGTTCTGAAGTTTGATTTAAATGTCAAAGTTTGAGTCAATATGTGTGCCTTGGCATGTAAAAATAACAGCAACAACAACAAACACTTTTTATAAAGTTCTTACCATGTGTCAGGCACTATTCTATGTGCTTTATAAATACTAACTTATTTAATCTTTATAACATAATCCTCCTATGAGCTAGATACCATTATTGTCCCCAGTTTACATATAAAGCACAGAGAGTAATTTGCCCAAAGTCACAGAGCTTGTAAGTTGCAAAGCCAGGCTAAGAGTCCAGCAATCTGTCTCCAGATTCCATATCTCTAATATACTTGACTGTCTCATCCAGCAATCTATTTCTCCAGTTGAAAAATTACAATGATTCCTCCTACTCACCCTCCTCCCTCAAAACCCCCACCTCTGTAATTAAATGCCACATTCAATAAAGCATATTCTCTAACAACCCCCTTAGGTCCATGGAAGAAGCTGGCTATTTGCCAATGAAGCCTTGTTCACTCCCCATCTGGACGGGCCTGGTGACAAGTAAGATTCTGTTCATGTTACTAAAGGGAGGAAGGGGAGTTTTCCTGTTCATTTAGCATAAAGAGTCTCTTAAGTCAAAAAATTTCCTTCCCCCTCCTTCCAATGTCACCAGTCACAGGTGAGAAAGTCATCTCGGTATCAATTTCACATGATCTGCCTCAAACAAAGACAGGTCATGTGCTCTTGATACAGCATTTCTTGCTTCATCTTTACTGCTAACTGCATGTTTCATATACAGTGAGAGTTTACAGAAATTAGCATGAATTATGCAAACTCTGATACTTGGTGATGTAGATAGATATCATCAGCTTTCATTTTCTTTGCTGGGAGTGTAATCAACATGATTAAAGCAAAGAAAGAAACTCTCGAGTCACTGTATTAACTATTCTGTTCTCTGGATGAGACAACATAAAACCTTGGGATAGGAGAGCTGGAACAGAAATCCAATATCATCCCTCACATTTCACAGATAAGGAAACGGAGTCCCAGAGGGGATGTGTGATGTACATGATAACACAACTAATTTGTGACTTAGAAAAAAAAAACAAAAAACTTTTTGGTTTATTTTAAAAAGAAAAGAATAGAAATTGACTAGCCATATAGAAATAGCTTATGGAATAAGGTTCATGTGGAGCCACCATTTTTTAATGTTTTACACAGAGGTAACTGTAATTATTACCCCCCACCGCACTCACCCAGTGGCAGGCCAACTAGGGCCCTGGGGCTTACACAGCCCCATGAAAAGGGAGGAGGACCTGGTCTTTGGTCCTTCAGGTCATTGGGCTGGTCCTTTGGAATCTGGTAGGCCCTACTGCCCTTGGCACACTGCAGAGATGCTCCCACAAAGCTCTCTCTTTTTGACCACAGGTCCTCCACAAGGAATTCTTGCCACTGCTTTGGGGGCCAGAGCACTCAGGTCAGGCCACCACAAACATCTACCTATGCCTCTCCCACTGCAAGTGTCATAGTCTTTGGAAAACTATGCAACAGTGTGATAACATCCCAAAGCCTTATAGAACATACTGCAAACCTGTCCCCCAATTCCCTGTCCAGGACAGTCTCAGGCATTCTCCTTTTCCTTAGGGTCAGGCCACTTCCTTTCCTCTTCCCCTCCAAACTTCAGTTCTTACCATCACAGAGACTTTCTAAAGCAAAAGTTGTGATGCATTTTTAAGACTAGGAAGCCCTCACTACCCAGACATGAAGCCTGAGCTAACAATCTCTTTGTTTCAGGCAGAGCCTACAGCAGAAAACAGACATTCCTGTTATCCTAAACCAATTATTTGTATAACTGTATGTTTAATATCTGACTCTCTTTGGAGTAAAAATTTCATGAATTGAGGATTAGGATTACGTTAAGGTTGTGGTTGGTTTTAGGATCCCTCTGTCTTACTCACTTTTGCATCCCTGTGCCAGTTCAAGGCCTGATAAATAACAGCCACTCAATACATATTTGCAGAGCAAGGAGAGGAAGAGAGGGAGGGGAAGGAGAGAGAGTGGGAAAAGACTAACCAAAGTTCTGCAATGGCCCACAGAAATACAAGAGTCTGATTTAAGGCAGTCTCAAAGGACACAGAGAAAAAGGGATGGGGATGAAGTTGAAAACTCTTAAGAAGAAATAATTTACAGGGCTTGATAACAAATTTGACGTGAATGATGTGGAAGAGATTAGTCAAGGATGATTCTGAGATGTGTTAATTGATCCACCTGAATGTGATGTGGGCTTGTGAGAGGAAGACGGGGTTTGGTTTTGTTGGTCAAGGATGGTGAATGGTGGAGGGGTTATGGACAGTGAATCTAGTTCAGGAATTATTTGTGGGTCTCACTGTTTTAAGTACATGTGAATAGGAATATCAGAATAAAATTGTGAAGTGGGTAAAGTTATCTTCAGAAACTCCCTTCTCATTTAGGTCCCATTTCACATATCAAGGGACATCACATATCCCTAATTATCTGCCCTAATTTCCTATCAAGAAGTGATCTGATGATCTCACTTACATAAAAGGTAAACTATTGATGAAATAGGAGATAGCGCTCAGGCTGTGTTTTAATGTTAATAATGGGGCACAGTCACAAGCCAAAAGAATGATGACAGCACTACTAATAAGAGTCAGTGCTTACATGGCCCTTAACATGTGGCAGGCACTTAATGCCCTTAGCAACACCATGAGGAACTATTTTATATATGAGGAAAGTGAGGCACTGAAAGGCTGTGACTTGTCCAATGTCAACAGCTAATAAATAATGGAGTGGAAAATACAACCTAGTGTTGTGGCTATGCAATCCATGCTTTTAATCATGATGCTAGGAAATAAATGTATAAGGGTAAAAATTTAAGAAGAGTAGAAATGTGCAGTAAATTTTGTGGGGGTCCCTCAGCAAGATTCAGATCACTCCAGTCCATAATGAAGACTACACCGGTCACTCAAGTCTCACCCTACTAACTGATGACTATAATACCATAGACTCTGCCAATGACTGACTTTAGACAGCTTAATCTCTTTCTGTTTCATCTTCCTCATATATAAAATAAGTAGAAATAACCTACATACAAGGTTATTCCTTAAAGCAACATTTGTAATAGTAAGTGACTGGAAACAACCTAAATGTCTGTTGATAGGAGGCTGGCTAAAAAGTGTACACCTATAAAATGGAATATAATGCAGCCATAAAAAGTATTAAGATTAAATTATTTCAAACAAAATAACAGCCTGAAAAATCAAGTTGCAGGCACAGATAAGGGAAGTTGCTCAAGAGACAAGGGGGCTTGCCTAAGACATCCCCTCAGCTGCAGAGATAAGAAAGACTACACAGGAGACTTGCCCAGACATACCTACAATGGAAAATTCTGTCCCCTGACACATGTGCAGTAAGGGAAACAAAGCAACATGGAGTAACTCAAGCTAAGAGCCTGCATCCACACTGGGAGGACGGGGTGGAATTACCAGAAATGCACACCTTATGCAAATGAAATGACCAGCCCCCATCAGTTTCTTATAAAAGCCTCTGTATCCAAACTGTGAACTGGCAACCTATTTTCCCAGGATACTTCTCTGTAGCAGACAGCTATTCTTGTTCTTTCACCTATTAAATTTCTGCTCTAAACCTGAAAAAAAAAAAGGTATTAAGAAAGACCCCTATATACTGCTATAGAATGATCCCTAGGATATACTATTATGGGGGATAAAAAACAACTACAGTGCAGAACAGGACATATAATATACTACAATTTGCATAAGTAAGGATAAAAGGAATAGATACATTCCTTTATGCTCATATTACATAAATATAGGAAACTTCTAAAATTGGTTGCTTCAGGAGGAGAACTGAATTGGTGTGGGACAGAGAAGAGAGGAAGGAGAATGTACCAGTTAGGATCTCAGCAGGAAATATATGGCATATTCAAAAGGCGTCATCGAAGACAGTTGAGTGACAGAATTATTTACAAAGTTGTGGACAGGGCTAAGGCACCCAACAAAGGAGGCTGACACTTGCCAGTGGGCAACCTACAGAGGGGAATCATAATTATACCTAAGTTCTAAGGATGAAGAGGGGGAGTAAGTGGTTACTTGAATCCAGAGAGAGAGCGCTGTAGGTATAGAAGGGGATACGGGACAGAAGCCATAGCCCTTTCCCAGATGAAGTCAGCCACTGTTCATCCATAGCCCAGCAGGGAAGGCGCTGGGGGAATAAATAGCCTCACCACATTCTCCTTCTGCACTTGGATCTCTGGACATCCTTAGAGATGAGCCTCTTGGGGCTCAAGGCAAAGTAGAGAGTAGATCTGAAGGCATACAGAGAGAATATCCACTTCACAGACAGTACAGCATTTTTACTTTGTAAACTTAGAACTATATAAATATGTAACTTATTTGAAAAGTAGAAAATGGCCGGGCCCAGTGGCACAAAGTGCTAGCTTGTAATCCTAGCACTTTGGGAAGCCGAGGTGGGCGGATCATCTGAGGTCAGGAGTGCAAGACAAACATGGTGAAACCCCATCTCCACTAAAGATACAAAACAGCGAGGTGGGGTGGCGGGTACCTGTAATTCCAGTTACTTGGGAGGCTGAGGCACGAGAATCGCGTGAACCCGGGAGGCGGAGGTTGCAGTGAGCCGAGATGGCGCCATTGCACTCCAGCCCGGGCAACAAAAGTAAAACTCCGAAAAAAAAAAGAAAGGAAAATAAAAGACAAGAAAGGAGAAAAGAGCAGAGAAGAGAAGAAGAAAATTTTGCACACACAAAAGAGAAATTAAAAAGTAAAATATAAACGAGGCACCAGCGCACATGCTTTCCAAGTCTCCTCCCCTCTTCAAATTCTACCTCTGTTTCTTTGGAGCGGCAGTTTTTCACCTAATCACAGTCCATGGCTCCACCTAGTGTCACGGCGACGCTTCACCAAGCTCTGAGAACCATCTCATTCTAGGGGAATTCTGGGGCAGTCAAACCACTGCGTCAAATCACTATGTGTAAGCAGTTTTCACTGTGAATTACACCCACCTGGTAAATGATCATATCCCCTGAAAGAAAAAAAATTTATTATTATTATTATTATTATTATTATTTTTTGAGATGGAGTCCCGCTGTCTCGCCCAGGCTGAAGTGGCGCCATCTCAGCTCACTGCAACCTCCACCTCCCTGGTTCAAGTGATTCTCCTGCCTCAGCCTTACCAGTAGCTGGGATTACAGGTGCCCATCACCACACCCAGCTAAGTTTTCTATTTTTAGTAGAGACGGGGTTTCACCATATTGGCCAGGCTGGCCTCGAACTCCTCACCTCAAGTGATCCACCCGCCATGGCCTCCCAGAGTGCTGGGATTACAGGAATGAGCCACCACACCCAGCCAAAATTAATTATTCTGAGACATAGAATAGTTATCATTTTAGTGGAACTAAACTATAGTGGAAATTTATCTAAATTAAATTTTGAACGAATTATCTTTTTTCCCATATTTCAAATTATTAAATAAATTTAGAGGTAAACAGCATGTGATCCACAACTCTAAATCTTCTGTAAGCCCACTTTTGAGCCTTTTACTCCCTAGTCCATTTGTCCTTAATGCAGTCATTCTCAGCCCTGGCTACAAATAATGTCCCCTGGGGAGAAAGCTCCTACTGGAGACTCTAATATAATCTGTCTGGAGAGGGACTTAACATCAATATATATTTTTTAACCTTCCAGTTGTTGTAATGGGGAATCAAGGCTAGAAGCCCCTACTCAAGTGATTGTTTGCTGCCTCCTAGGTAGCTTTTGATTCCTAGTACACTTCTTGTCACTATTCAGGATGTGCTCACTCTGCTTTAGACAAACTAGGTTACTTGTAAAACAATTTCTCACCCTCTGCCCTTACATACCACACTCTCCACCTTGAACACTCTGCCACCTGCCTTCATCTCAGCTGTCATAGTTCTACATATTATTACAGGGCCTGCTTAAAGGCTACCTCCTCTGAGAATTTCCCTGCCTCTCATTCTCAAACAGATGTTTCTACCTCCTTTGAACCCCTGAAGATTTTTAAAATAACTTTTATGATCAATCTTCTTTTCTTAATAGAAAATAAACACAGTGATTGACTATTCCTTTTAACTTATCAAATGAACAACAACAAAGTATGATATTTCTGTGAGAGAAATGAGCACTCCCTGTGTTAACAAGGGAATAAATTGGTGTTACAGCTTTTAAAAACAATCTGGTACTATATGTCAAAGTACATTCCATCTGGCCCAGCGCTTTTACTCCTAGGAATTTATCCTATGGATATAATCACACGTGTGGGCAAAAATACCCATAATGGAATGCTCATTGCAGCATTGTTCGTAAAAGCAAAAGATGGGAAACTGAAATGTCTCATCAACAGAAGACAAGTTAAATAAATTATGGCACATAATATAGATGGAATGCTGCATAGTCATTTTAGAAATGAGGTATATCTATATTTGTGACCATAGAACAATTCTAAGACATAGCGTTAAGTAGGAAAAAAAAAAGATCCAATACAATGTCATAGAATGCTTCTACTGTGTTTTGTACAGAAGCACAAATACACATTTATCTATGCTTCCAAAGCACTGGGTATCTTTGGATGCATATACAAGCAACTGTCAACAATAACTGACTCTAGGGAAGCAAACTAGTAGGTCTGAGGTAACAAAATTACAAAATAAAAGTCATGAACCCATCACCAAATATAAGAATTAGAATATTACCAATACCTCTACATATACCCAGAGTCATAGGAAGCCCATTCAGAGCCTCTGTGCAAATTAGAAAAAAAAGCTCCTCTTCTTTGGGTTGGACACAACTCTAAACCAAGGTGCACTGCTTGCCAAACAGAACACAGGCTATATTAATTACATGACCCACTTCTGCCCTGGTGTGCTTTCAGACTTATGTAAATGGAATTGTCCTGTATATATTCTCCTACAAATTATCTTTTTTACTTCATATTATGTTTGTAAGATATATCAATATTGTAACATATAGTACTCCATTTTCACTGCTGTATAATATTTCATTGCATGTTTATGTGCTACAAGAATTAACTCTATATCCCACTATTTCAGTTACAGGTTATCTATTGAAGGGTGAATGTGACTAAACTAAAAGAGAAATGAAGATCACCTAAAAATGGATAAAGGAACTCTTGACCTTATTTTGGGTCAGGGAAAGCCAGTGTGCTTTCATTTGATGAGAAATAATTGCATTATATTAGGCAAGAGTGAGCTGGTAAACGAGTGAGCACAACAGTAAATGTCTGGTGTTCATGCAGTGAATCTTTTACATTCACTTATTTTCTCTATGGCATTTTCTGTCCTTTAATAAGCCTTTTCACTTTAATAATGTGGAAAATACAGTAATAGTGACAATCTATGCCTCTTTAAGTAATGGGAGCACAAGATGTGAGCTTATTAGAGAACAGCTATGACTGCAATGGACTCTACATCTTTTCATTTGGACTTATATGCAATTTCAATGTCTTTGCTAGCACATGGATGTAAATTCATTGCAGCAGATTTTTTATTCAGATACAGAATATTCGGTGCAATTTTTCCAAGTCATTATAGTCAATTTTCAGATAACAAAAATTCAAATAACTTCTAAAAAGAAGAGAGAAAAATGGAAAAAGAAAACAAACTTACTAACAAAAGCCCAACCCCAATCAACTAAGAAGAGAGCAATAAAGGAAGAGGGGGAAAGCAAAAGCAAAATAAAATTTGGACAAATAAAAATTAAAAGTGGGGTGGTAGAAAATGTTTAGATACATTAATAATTATAATCAACATAAATCTAAACTTTACAGTGAAAGACAGATTGGGGGACAAACAAAAAACCTCTAACTACATGCTCTTTCAAAAGAAACACTTAAAACGTAAGACACAAAATGGTTGAAAGATATAACAGGAAAACAGTAACCAAAAAAACTGAAGTGTGTATTAAAAATCACACAAAATAGACTTTAAGAAAATAAGTATCATTAGAGTTAGAGAGGGGCCACTATTTGATTTTTATAAAGGTTCCAAATGTCAGTGATATAATAACTTCAAAGTTTTACACCTAGAAAAATTGTTTCAAATACATAATGCAAATATTTACTGAACTCCAAAGAGAAATTGCCAATGAGAGCTTTCAGTATCTCTCAATTACCGATAGACCATCCAAAGCAAAGATATTAACAATATGGAAGATCTGAACAACACAATTAACTACACAATTAAATAGATAAAAATTCTGCATCCAACAGTTGGCAAATGCACTTATTTTTCTCAAACATCATAGTACAATTACAAAAATTGTCCATTTATTAGGCCATATGGCAAATCTCATGAAATTATAACATAGTCCTCATTCTCTGTGCACAAAGTAATTTAGAGGCAATAACAAAAGATAAATCTGTAAAAGTTCTTATATATTTAAAAATGTGGAAACACTTGTAGGTAATTCATATGTCAAAGAAAAACTGATGAAAAAGCTGAATGATAATGAAAATATCGCCTACCACGTTCTGTAAAACAGTTAAAGTCGTTAAGGACAATTTATTAATTTGAAAGCTTGTTTTAGAGAAGAAGGTAGGTTAAAAATTAACGAGTTTTGTGTTTAACTCAAGAAATTAGGAGGAAAAATAGAAAAACAATCAAAGTAGGAGGAAGTAGATAATAAAGATAAAAACAGAGGTTCAGAAAAAGGTAAAAAAAAGATACAAAAAAAAATCCACAAAATTAAAAGTTTTATTTTATAAACAGAACAATCTCTGCTGAGATTGAGCGAGAAAAAAAAAAGAACGTACAAATAAGCAATATTAGAATAAAAAGGGACCTAATCACAGACAAGGCAAAGATTTTTTTAGATGAGCTACTCTGAATCATTTAGGCCACATAGTCAAAAACTTAGGTGAAATGGGCAAATTCCTAGAAAACTATGATTTACGAAAACTTACTAAAAAATTGAGAAACTGAATTGTTTTATATCTACCAAAGAAATGCAATCAATATTTTTAAATCTTCCCACAAAGAAAATAATTAGTCCAGATATGTTTATAAATTACTTACACCAAGGTTTCAAGAAAGAGATCATTCCAATCTTTAAAAATGTCCTATAAAACTGAAAAAGAGGGACTATGACACAACTCACTCAATGATATTAATGTAACCTTGATAGCAAAACCAAATAAGGACAGGACAATAAAGAAACCTTTTGGACCAATCTCACTCATAAACATAGCTACAAATTCAAACAAAATACTAATGAAACAAGATTAGGAGTTTATTTCAAATAGATAATACATCATAAAAAAGTTGAGTTTAACCAGAAATGCCAGGGCAGTTAAACATTAGGAAATATAAAATATGGCTAGGCACGGTGGCTCACACCTGTAGCCCCAGTGCCTTGAGAGGCCAAGGTGGGTGAATTACTTGAGCCCAAGAGTTAGAGACCAACCTGGGCAACATGGTAAAACCCCGTCTCCTCTCAAAAAATACAAAAATTAGCCAGGCATGGTAGCACATGCCTGTAGTCCCAGCTACTTGGGAGGCTGAGGTAGGAGAATTGCTTGAGCCTGGAAGGTGAAGGCAACAGTGAGCCAAGATGGCACCACTGCCCTCCAGCCTGGGCAACAGAGCAAAACCCTGTCTCAAAAAATAATAATAATAATAATAATACTAAAGAAAAGAAAATATAAAAATATAATTCACTGACTAGGCACAGTGGCTCACACCTGAAATCCCAGCACTTTGGGAGGCCAAGGCAGGTAAATCACCTGAGGTCAGGAGTTTGACACCAGCCTGACCAACACAGTGAAACCCTTTCTCCACTAAAAGTACAAAGATTAGCCAGGTGTGGTGGTACACGCCTGTAATCCCAGCTACTTGGGAGTCTGAGGCAGGAGAATCGCTTGAATCCAGGAGGCGGAGGTTGCAGCGAGCTGAGATCGCACCATTGCACTCCAGCCTAGGCAAAAAGAGCAAAACTCCATCTCAAAAATATATACACACACACACACACACATATATACACGTATAGATACACATATATGTATATACACACATATATACATACATATGTATGTGTATACACATGTATATATAGTTGTATATACTTGTATATACATATATACATATGTATATACACACGTATATACACGTGTATATATGTGTATATACACACACATATACTATATATACACATATATACACATATATATAATTCACCGTATTAACAGATTAAAGGGGAAAAATATGATAAAAGATGCAGCAGATAATGAGAAGCAGACTTTTCAAAATCATGAATAAGACTTAGAAGTCCTATTTACTTCTACTCAACATTATAGTGGATTTTCTAAGTGCATTAAGACAAGAAAAAGAAGCAACAAAGCACAAAGATTGGGAAAAGCAATAAAAGGTAGGCGTATTGGAATATACTTCATTCATAAAGATATAATTCTCTATACAGAAAGTCCCACAAAATCTACAGGCAAATTATTGGTAATAATAACAGAGCTGGCCATGCAGGGTCTCACGCCTGTAATCCCAGCACTTTGCGAGGCCAAGGAGGGCAGATCACCTGAGGTCAGGAGTTCGAGACCAGCCTGACCAACATGGAGAAACCCCATCTCTACTAAAAATACAAAATTAGCCGGGTGTGGCAGCATTCGCCTGTAATTCCAGCTACTCGAGGGGCTGAGACAGGAGAATCGCTTGAACCCAGGAAGCAGGGGTTGCAGTGAGCCAAGACTATGCTATTGCACTTCTAGCCTGAGCAACAAGAGCAAAACTCTGTCTCAAAAAGAAATAAAATAAATAATACTAACAATAACAAAGCTAACCAACATGGCTGAATAGAAGAACAATATGCACAACCAAATATATTTCTAAGCATTGGCAACAAACAGAAAATTTAAAAAATAAAAAAGCAGGTTACCATATGATAGGTTTGGCTGTGTCCCCACCCAAATCTCATCTTGAACTGTAGCTCCCATAATTCCCACGTTCTGGGAGGGACTCAGTGGGAGGTAATTGAATCATGGGGGTGGGTCTTTTCTGTGCTATTCTTGTGAGAGTAAATATCACGAGGTCTGATGGTTTTATAAGGGGGAATTCCTCTACACAAGCTTTCCTTACCTGCTGCCATGTAAGACATGACTTTGCTCCTCCTTTGCCTTCTGCCATGATTGTGAGGCCGCCCCCAGCCATGCGGAACTGTGAGTCCATTAAACCTCTTGTTCTTTATCAATTACCCAGTCTCTGGTATGGCTTTTATTAGCAGCATGAGAAAAGACTAATATACCATAACAATAAAAAAGTATAAATTATATCTAATGAAGTTATGGAAGACCAATATGGAATGAATTCTAAAACTCTATTTGATAAACATCAAAGAAGATCTACTATAGAAATAAATAAAAGAAGACATTCAAAAGGAAGACTTTCTGTTGTAAAGTTACCAGTTTTTCCCAATTTGACCTACAGATTCAGTGTAACTTAATGCCAAATCCCATTGTGTTTTTTCCCAAGAACCTAAAAGCTTATTCTAAAATTTATATGGATGAACAAAGGTCAAAAATATAACAAAGACTCTTTTTTTTTTTTTTTGAGACGGAGTCTCACTGTGTCTCCCAGGCTGGAGTGCAGTGGCGCGATCTCGGCTCACTGCAAGCTCCGCCCCCTGGGTTCACGCCATTCTCCCGCCTCAGCCTCCCAAGTAGCTGGGACTACAGGCGCCCGCTACCGCACCCGGCTAGTTTTTTGTATTTTTAGTAGAGACGGGGTTTCACCATGTTAGCCAGGATAGTCTCGATCTCCTGACCTTGTGATCCACCCGCCTCGGCCTCCCAAAGTGCTGGGATTACAGGCTTGAGCCACCGCGCCCGGCCAACAAAGACTCTTTTGGAGAAGAATAAGGTAGGAGGTATACTCTATCCTATTTGAGGACTTTGATTACAAAGTTAATTAAGAGAGTGGTATTAATGCTGCAATACACAAATGGATTAATGGAATAGTAGAGATTCTGGAAACAGATCCACACATATTTGGACACCATATATAACAGAGGTGGTATTGTATACAATGAAGAAAGGGAGAATTAGTCAATAAGTGGTGCTGGGAGAATATGGGGATAAATGAAATTGGATTCCTACCCAACATGATACATAAGTCAATTCTAGATGCATCCAAGACTTGGATGTGAAAGCTGATATTTTAAACATCTATAGGATAATGTCTTTAGTTTCCTGGGGTAGAGAAAACACATACCAAAAAAAAGCCTTATCTGAAACTGAAAACACAAAACACTCCAAAAAAGCTTATCTAAAACTGAAGAGATGAACAAAGTTGACTTTCTGTTTTTCAAAATACTCCAAACAAGAATTTGTAGACAAGCCACAAGCCAGTAGTAGATATCTGCTATATATAACTAGTGGTACGCCAAAATACATTTTAAAAACCTGGTGTTGCAGAGAGGAAAAAAGCCATGATTTGTTGGGTATGATTCTTTTCAAGGTGGAAAATTTATTTCAAGCCACCAACATGATGTTGCTAAACATGAAGTTAGGACGAGATACACAAATCTCTCTGACGAGACTACACAAGCCAGCTTCAGCACACCACTGCATATAACACTAAAGGATTTGTTTCCAGAATGCAAGAAGAACTCTTTCTGTTTATCAATAATTAAATGACAAGCAATGCCACAAAAAAGGGAGGCATGAATAGTCATTTTGCAAAAGAGGAAATATGAATGAAGAATAAAAATATGAAAAGATTCTCTGCTTCACAGTGAGAATATAAATGCAAATTAAGATTACGATGAGTAAACATATTATACTCTTCAGATGAACTAAAGTTAAGTATTACTGCTGGGTGCAGCGGTGGATGTCTGTAGTCCCAGTTACTTGGGAGGCTGAAGTAGGAGAATCACTTGAGCCTAGGAGTTTGACTCTAACCTGAGCAACATAGTGAGACCCTGTCTCTAAAAAAAATTAAAAGAGAAATATCACTATATTAATTTTTCCCAAAGACAGTTCAAGGGGAACTCTTAAACAATGCTGGTGTGAACATAAATTGGCACAACCACCCTGGAATACAATTTGTCATTATCTTACAAAGTTAAGTACTGTACATTCTACAATCCAGCAATATGTAAGCTCAGGTATATATTGTAGAGGAATTCTTGCACAAGCATACCAGAAAATATGAACATGAATATGCACAGTAGCACTTTTTGTTAAAAACATAACAACCCAAATATAATCAGTCAAGGTTTGTTCAAAGAAGTAGAACTACTAAGAGAAATTGACATAAGGGATTTATTTTTATTGTAGAGACTTGACTGTATGCAATTGTGGGAGCTGGTTATACAAGCTATGGGAGGCTGCTGTTTCTGTGTCTAGTGCTGGAACCGAAGTTCACAGGACCAGTGGTCAGGAGGTAGAGAGCAGGAAGCGAGGACAAACTGGAATCCATGAGGATGGACTGGAATCTGCATTGGTCTCTCACCACCTCCAAACCTCTGGTGCCATTTACCACGGAGTTAAACACACCTCTGACCCAAGAGTTAGAGAAGCTGAAGCATAAGATCCAGAGGAGCTGGGGGAGCTATGGGCTCTGCACCTACCTCCTGAGTGTTAGGAAATACAGCTAATTTCTTCACTTTCACCTTCCATGTCAGGCAGAAAATGTCTCTCCAGGTTCATCTAGTCTATTTTCATATGGGAAGTTTAAGAGGCCCAGAGAAGTCAAGTGACTTGTTACCTAGAAACCTGTTTTAAAAAAAAAAAAAAAAAAAAAAGTCTTATGCATCTGAAACCCTTCATAAGAAAGTGCGTGTCAGTATTTTGGATCTGGGTACAGGCTCTCTGAGGGATATTTTTGACTCATGTTCTTTTGCCAATTGCCTCTGATTATATCACATAAGACGGCTTAGGTAGCTTTGCAGTAACAGTTCTACTAATTATTCTCCAAAGGAAATTCCTCATTCCACTGCAAATAGATGTGATCTTAAGACTGATTTCCCCCAGAATCACTACAATATAATCTTATCTAAATTTGAGCACAGCATCTAAATATTCATTTTATTTAAATGTGAATTGCTGCATTTGAGCTAAGGCCAAGTTCTCCATATGAAATCCAAATTTGGTACCAATTTGGTAACCATAATCCATGGTTACTCTGTGACTACTAATCTGGGGGAAAAAGAAAACACTCTTTGGCAGAAGAGGATAAGTACATTCCTAATTTTCATTTCCAGATTCTTAGCCACTCATCCAGGATGAATGTTAAAACCATTATCAAAACATAGCCTTAGAAATAAAATTCTGCTAGGGAGATAATAACTCTTTGTCAATGAATTTGAGTAATAATAACACAACAAAGTTCCAGTACTGTGAAAAAGTTTGGCTAATCTCAAGAATATTTATAGCATATGCAACTTGAAGTAATTTCTTTATCTAAAAATATTGGGCCAAAAGAAACTGATTAGAGTTTAATGTAATTTTATATTAAGTGTTTTGCTGTGGTATTTAGATTTTCAATAATACTTTATTATAAATCATCTCAGTGATTTAAAATAGAGTATTTATCACTTTTAAATGATAAAAAAATTTAATCATTTAACATTTTAGATGATAAAAATAAATTTTGAGGAGTGGGAAACTCTTTTGGTAAAGAAAAAGATAAAAATTTTTTTTAGCATTTTTAGTTTCACAAAATAACAAATTGGAAGGTAATGATGTAAATTTGTAAGTTTTTCTCTGCAAAAACTATGTCCTAAAAATCTTTAGATGGTGCATTTCATTACTAACTTTAAAATAAAATTTAAGATAAAAATATGATTCATAGCTAACTTTTTCTGAAATGTGTTTCTTTTTTTACAAAGTGAGATGTATCAGTACTTCTTTTGTTTCTATGCAATAATATTGTCACTCTCCCTTTTCTATTAACTGATTTGGACTCTAAGATAGTGTATAACAAAATGCCCCCACAACCCACAATTTTATGGATATTGTACCTATTGGGTTATTTTCCAATATGGTTATCATGTAGAAACCTCAAAAGAGAGAGGCTAACTTCCTCCTGTAAAGAAGGGATCATTAACACCACCAATCAATTGAACAAAGCCATTTCCACACACAGTCAATAAGTTGCTTTTTTTCTTGTTCTTACTCTTCTGGGTCTAGACTTGAGGAGTTGAAGTGTTAAGGTGTATGTACCTTGGCCATGGGTAACTGCCACAAATTGGGTTCTCAGTGAAGCAGAGTCTGGACAGAGATTGGGGTGAAGGAAGTTTATTAGGGAGTGTTCCTGGGATCAAATCAGTCCACTGTCTGGTCTTAGACCAATAGTAAAGAGGGGAATAGCGTCTTCCCCCACAGGCCAAGGGAAGACAAAATTAGCGGGATATAAGATCTAGCTATTCTTCCCCATGTGGAGATTCTCCTCCCAGTGAACATTTGGGAGAAGCGTTTATTTTTATTAAGAAAGGCAACATTTTTTTTTGACATGTACAAAGCACTTTCCTATATTTTTATTTTTTAATTTTTGATTTCCATAGGTTTTGGGGAAACAGGTGATGTTTGGTTACATAAGTTCTTTAGTGGTGATTTGTGAGACTTTGGTGCACCCATCTGCCGAGCAGTAGACACTGAACCCAATTTGTAGTCTTTTATCTGTCACCCCCTTCCCACCCTTCCTCTGAGTACCCAGAGTCCATTGTGTCATTCTTTTTTTTTTTTTTTTGAGATGGAGTTTCGCTCTGTCGCCCAGGCTGGAGTGCAGTGGCCGGATCTCAGCTCACTGCAAGCTCCGCCTCCCGGGTTTACGCCATTCTCCTGCCTCAGCTTCCCAAGTAGCTGGGACTACAGGCGCCCGCCAACACGCCCGGCTAGTTTTTTGTATTTTTTAGTAGAGACGGGGTTTCACCATGTTAGCCAGGATGGTCTCGATCTCCTGACCTTGTGATCCACCCGCCTCGGCCTCCCAAAGTGCTGGGATTACAGGCTTGAGCCACCGCGCCCAGCCCATTGTGTCATTCTTATGCCTTTGCATCCCCATAGCTTATCTCCCACTAATGAGTGAGAATATATGATGTTTGGTTTTCCAGGAGAGGGTAATATTTTCATTAGGGGTCTATAACTATTAGTGGCTAAATGTTTTTTAAAATTTGGTATTTCAACTGTAGTCTTCATGATCAGTGATTTAAAAAAATACCAAATTGTACTGAAATACATTTGCTATATATTTGTTTCAGATACTATATTAAAATTGAAAAATTAGTGTTTTCTGCTGTTTGGAAAATATGGTAAATTTTCTTCTCTAAGTTTTCTTTTGTTAGAATTTTTATGTGGTGTCACAGGCCTCTCCATGCCCTTTGCATTCTCTTCCAAATATCTGTTCTTGCTGTCAGTTAAGCGGAAATGGTTAGCAACAAAGCAAAATCAAAGCGGATCCACCCAGCTTTTATATCCTGCATGGCTGAACTTTAATGAAAGTTTTAGTTTTTCCAAAAGTCTGGTCTTTACTGACTGGGAATGAAAACCATTTGGAAAAAAATGCCTTGAGCATGTGAACCATGTAATTTCATTTGAACTACAGAATTCCAAAAATACTTTGCTTATTGAAAGAGCAGTTATATTGCTGTGTTAGAACTTGATATTGAGAAGGATAAGTACTAGTTCTTTTCTCCCTTTTTCTCATAAACATTTAAAAAAATTAAAGACTGTCTGAGTGGCTGGTTAGGAAAATAGTGTGAAGAGGCTAAGTTGGACCACCAGGTAGGCTTGCTCTAGAACCTATTCCTTCCTTAGGAGATCCATCTACTCTTCTGCACTCCATAGAGCCCCATGCAGCTTGAAGCAACCCACTCTGCATTGATGATAATTCAAGGCTCCATCTGGCCATGTCTTGATGACTACTTTAACTGAAGCCCAGTCATTTCATCAGTTCTGCTCACTGACACCAGTGTAAATGCTGTGACAGTAGCAAAACTGGAATTGCTGGGTCCCTGCTAGGCAATCGGGACAGAGAACAAAGTAGATCCTGTTCAGTTTTATGTCTCCATGAGGGGATCAGGTGTTAACATTATTAACTAGAATTTTTGGGAATATGTAGTACGTGCTAGTCACAATACTGGATACTTTTACATGGATTACGTTATTCAATCCTCGTAACAATCCTTTATGGAATTTTGAAGCTTAGAGAGATTAAGAAATCAGGTTTTGAAACCAATCAGTCTGACTCTAGAGGCTTTGATCTTCTTTCCTATTTTGTAATCTCTGGCTTTTAGTCATGGGTCTTAGTGTACTAGATTGGGATCTCAGATAGCAGTGTAGTAGATATAGTTGGTGCCCTGCCCATGTCTCCTGAGCCTTACCAAGTGCCAGCAGCTGGACCATCTTGCTTAATGGCCTTCTCTGGTGACTGGAGCTCTATGTGTGAGCATAGGTTTGAGGAGATGTGATGCCTTAAATGCAGCCTTTAACTAATGATTGATAGGAGGTGGGGTATAAATACTTCAGCTCCTTTGCTACTCTGGTAGAATAACTCAAGGGGCATGAATTTTACACTGGTACCCAAAATTCTCCAGAGGGATTAAGTCCATTATCTATAGTACTAACCCACTTGAAAACACACCCTTTTCATTGATTGCCTTCCCTCTTTGTCTCACTTCCCTTGCCCGTATTTCCTGAGATCACTACCCAAGTAAACTACTTGTGTACGTATTAATGTCTTGGGATCTGGCTTCTGGGGGAACCAAAACTAAGACAAAGAGCAAAGAAAAGGTGAACCTATGAAGAAGGAGGACCCAATTGGAGCGGTTGTGGCAATGCTGGAAGGAAAGCATGGGGTTGCAGTCTCTAGGAAGAAGCCTCTGATGATGTTTTCCTGTTCTTGAAGCTGACAGTGTCATTGTGAGACAGGAGACAAAGGTTTTGGGAGATTATTGAATATTGACACACTGAATGGTTCTTTGCTTGATTGGATGGAATTTCCTTCGGAAGTTCTCTTTTGATCTGTTCTTTTCAAATGTATGCTATATTTGCCCAAGTTTAATAAGAAGAGATTCCAGAAAATGCAACCATTAATAACTGGAATAACGAAACAAAGAAAATGCCAACATGTTAAAAATAGAACATTGAGTAAATGGTCATAAGTAAATGAAAGACAAAAAGTATAATTTTGAAGGATGTATAATTTACTCATATGGCCTGAATGTAGTAACAGTATGTATCATATTTCATGCAAACTTAAACTGAATGAGGCTCTTTTTTTTTTTTTTTTTTTTTTTTTTTTTTTAAGACAAAGTCTCCCTCTGTCACTTAGGCTGGAGTGCAGTGGTGCAATCTCGGCTCACTGCAACCTCCGTCTCCCAGGTTCAAGAAATTCTCCTACCTCAGCCTCCCAAGTAACTGGGACTACAGCTGCGCGCCACCATGCCTGGCTAATTTTTGTATTTTTAGTAGAGACGGGGTTTCACCATATTGACCAGGCTGGTCTCAAACTCCGGGCCTCAAGTGATCTGCCCGCCTTGGCCACCCAAAGTGCTGGGGTTACAGGGATGAGCCACCATGCCCAACCTAAATGCAATAGTTAACAATTTACAATACCATTAACCTTAACAAGGCAAGATTTTGCCCATGCCCATGTTAGTCCCTGAAAATTTGGGCACCACTGGACGTCCAGTTAATCGGTAAAGATGATAGAGTCACTAGTTGAGACATGATCCTTTAAGTGTAGTAAAAGTGGTATAAAAGAGCCTCATTGGCCGGGCATGGTGGCTCATGCCTGTAATCCCAGCATTTTGGGAGGCCGAGGTGGGCAGATCACAAGGTCAGGAGTTTGAGACCAGCCTGGCCAATATGATGAAACCCCATCTCTACTAAAAATACAAAAATTAGCCAGGCATGGTGGTACATACCTGTAATCCCAGCTACTCAGGAGACTGAGGCAGGAGAACCACTTGAACTTGGGAGGTAGAGGTTGCAGTCAGCTGAGATTGTACCACTGCACTCCAGCCTGGGTGACAGAGCGAGACTCCATCTCAAAATGTGTGTGTGTGTGTGTGTGTGTATATGTATATATACATTTTATTGCTAACAAAATGCTCACGATCTTCAGAGCATCCAGCAAATAGTAATCTCTTTGCTGCTGGAGGGTCTTGTCCCATGTTGATGGCTGCTGACTGATCAGGGTGGTGGTTGCTGAAGGTTGCAAGTTTTTTGTTTTTGTTTTTGTTTTTTTTTGAGATGAGTCTTCCTCTGCCACCAGGCCGGAGTGCAGTGGTGTGATCTCGGCTCACTGCAACCTCCGCCTTGCAGGTTCAAGCAATTCTCCTGCCTCAGCCTCCCAAGTAGCTGGGACTACAGGCAGGTGCCACCACGCCTGGCTAATTGTTGTATTTTTAGTAGAGACGGGGTTTCACCATGTTGGCTAGGATGGTGTCGATCTCTTGACCTTGTGATCTGCCTGCCTTGGCCTCCCAAAGTGCTGAGGTTACAGGCATGCGCCACCGTGCCCGACTGCAATTTCTTAAAATAAGAAAACAATAAAATTTGACCCATTGATGAACTCTTCCTTTCATGAATAATTTTTCTGTAGCATGTGATGGTGTTTGATAGCATTTAAACCATAGTAGAAATTCTTTCAACATTGGAGTCAATCCTCTCAAACCCTGTCACTGCTTTATCAACTAAGCTTATGTAGTATTCTAAAACTTTTGTCATTTCATCAATGTTCACAGCATCTTAACTAGGTGAACACTCCATCTCAAGAAACCACTTTCTTTGCTAATCAATAAGAAGCAACTGCTCATCCATTAGTTTTATCATGAGATTGTAGCAATTCAGTCACATCTTCAGGCTGTTTCAATTCTTTTTCACTTGCTATTCCCATCACTTCTGAAGTGACTTCCTACATGAAGTCTTGAACCCCTCAAAGTCACTCATAAGGATTAGAAGCAACTTATTCCAAATTCCTGTTAATACTGACATTTTGACCTCCTTCCATTAATCATGAATGTTCTTAACGGCATCTAGACTGGCATATAAACCTCCTTTCCAGAAGGTTTTGTTTTATTTATTTATTTATTTATTTGAGACAGAGTCTCACTCTATTGCCCAGGCTGGAGTGCAGTGGTACAATCTTGCTCACTGCAACTTCCACCTGCTGGGTTCAAGGGATCCTTGTGCCTTAGTCTCCACAGTAGCTGGGACTACAGGTGTGTGCCACCACACCCGGCTAATTTTTGTTTATGAGATAGAGTTTCATTCTTGTTGCCCAGGCTGGAGTGCAGTGGCGCGACCTCAGCTCACTGCAACCTCTGCCTCCCGGGTTGAAGCAATTCTCCTGCCTCAGCCTCCCGAGTAGCTGGGATTACAGGTGCCCGAAACCATGCCTAGCTTTTTTTTTTTTTTTTTTTTTTTTTTTTTTTTGAGATGGAGTCTCGCTCTGTCACCCAGGCTGGAGGGCAGTGGCGCGATCTCGGCTCGCTGCAAGCTCCACCTCCCAGGTTCATGCCATTCTCCTGCCTCAGCCTCCCGAGTAGCTGGGACTACAGGCACCCACCACCACGCCCAGCTAATTCTTTCTGTATTTTTAGTCGAGATGGGGTTTCACCACGTTAACCAGGATGGTCTCGATCACCTGACCTCGTGATCCACCCGCCTCGGCCTCCCAAAGTGCTAGGATTACAGGCGTGAGCCACTGTGCCCAGCCACACCTGGTTAATTTTTGTATTTTTTAGTAGAGACAGGGTTTTACCATGTTGGCCAGACTGGTCTTGGACTCCTGTCCTCAGGTGATCCACCCACCTCGGCCTCCCAAAGTGCTGGGATTACAGGTATGAACCACCATACCCAGCCAAATTTTTGTATTTCTAAGTAGAAACGGGGTTTCACCATGTTGGCCAGGCTGGTCTTGAACTCCTGACTTCAGGTGATCCGCCCACCTCAGCCTCCCAAAGTGCTGGGATTACAGGCATGAGCCACCACGCCCAGCCCCTTTCCACAAGGTTTTAGATTTACTTTGCTCAGATTCATCAGAGGAATCACTATGTATAGCAGATTCACTATGTACAGCTGCATTTCATAGCAGCTCTAGTCTTATGAAATGTATTTCTTAAATAATAAGACTTAAAAGTCAAAATTACTCCTTGGTCCATGGGCTACAGAATGGATACTGCATTAGCAGGCAAGGAAACAGCATTAATCTCCTTGTATGTCTCCATCAGAACTCTTGGATGGCTAGATGTGCTGTCCATGAACAGTAAAAATTTTAAAGGACTCTTTCATTCCAAGTAGTAGTTCTCAACAAGAGCTTAAAATATTCAATAAACGACACTGGAAACGGATGTGCTGACATCCATGCTTTGCTGTTCCATTTACAGAGGACAGACAGGGTACACTTGACATAATTCTTAAGGGCCCTAGGATTCTAGGAATGGTAAATGAGCACTGGCTTAGACCAAAAAAGTTACCAGCATTATTGGCCACTAACAAGAGAGTCAGCCTGTCCTTTGAAGTTTTGAAGCCAAACATTGACTTTTCCTCTCTAACTATGAAAGTCCTAGATGACATCTTATTCCAATAGATGGCTATTTCGTCTACACTGAAGATCTGTTGTTTAATGTAGTCACCTTTATCAAAGATCTTAGCTAGATCTTCTGGATAACTTGCTGTAGCTTCTACATCAGCACTTGCTACTTCACCTTGCACTTTAGTTATGGACACAGCTTCTTTTGGTAAACCTCATGAACCAACCTCTGCTAGCTTCAAATATTTCTTCTGCCTCTCATAGGCTTCACAGAATGGAGGAGAACTAGGGCGTTGCTCAGGCCTAAGCTTTGGCTTAAGGGAATGCTTTTTAAAAACTGGTTTTTGCTTCATTTTAGAGACAGGGTCTCACTCTGTCACCCAGTCTAGTGGCGCACATAGCTCATCGTAATGTGGAACTCCTGGGCTCAAGTGATCCCCCTGTCTCAGCCTCCCAAGTAGCTAGGACTACAGGTATACACCACCACACCTAGCTAATTAAAACTGTTTTTTAAAAAAGAAATGGGGTCTTGCTATATTGCCCAGGCTGGTCTCAAAGTCTTGGGCTTAAGTGATCCTCCTGTCTCAGCCTCCCACAGTGCTGGGATTACAGGCATGAGGCACTGCGTCTGGTTTAAGAGAATGTTGTGGCTTGCTTTATCTTCTATCTAGACCATTAAAACTTTCTCCAGGTCAGCAACAAGGCTGTTTTGCTTTATCATTCCTATGTTCTCCAGAGTGGCACTTTTAATTTCCTTTAATAATTTTTTTTCCTTTACATTCATAACTTGGCTAATGGGTACAAGCGGCCTAGCTTTTGGCCTAGCTTTGCTTTCAACATGCCTTCCTCACTTAGTTTAACCATTTCTAGCTTTTCACTTAAAGTGAGAGATGGGATTCTTCCTTTCACTTGAACACTTAGAGGCTACTGTTGGGTTACTAACAGGCCTAATTTCAATATTGTTGCATCTCAGGGGATAGGGAAGCCCAAAGCAAGGGAGAGAGACAGAGGAACTGCCTGTTGATGGAACAGTCAGAACACACACAACATTTATCGCTTAAGTTCTCCATCCTACATAGATGTGGTACATGACACCACAAAATAATTACAATAGTTACATCAAAGACCACTGATCACAAATCATCACAACACATATACTAATAATGAAAAAGTTTCAAATATTGAAAGAATTACCAAAATGTGATACAGAACCATGAAGTGAGCATATACTATTAGAAAAAATTGTGCCAACAGACTTGCTCAACACAGGGTTACCAAAAACCCTGGATTAAAAAAAAAAAGGACCAAATTACACTTCCATCAAGAGTGTATAAATGTATCCCTGTTTCTTATGTGTACTCTTACCAACATTAGTTCTTGTAATTTAAAAAGTTTATAAGTTTCATAGATGAAAACATGCACCTAATAACTTCTTTTTTTTTTTTGAGACAGGATATCGTTCCTCTCAGTCAGGTGGGAGTGCAATAGCACGATCTTGGCTCACTGCTACCTTTGCCTCCCGGGCTCAAGCAATTCTCCTGCCTTAGCCACCTGAAGGGCTGGGACCACAGTATGTATGCCACAGTGCCGGCTAATTTTTTGTAGAGACAGGGTTGCACCGTGTGGCCCAGGCTGGTCTCAAACTCCTGGGCTCAAGTGATCTGCCTACCTCAGCCTCCGAAAGTGCTGAGATTACAGGCGTGATTACACTGCCCAGTCCCCTATTAACTTTTATCGTAAGCTTAATCTTAGAACAGAGTCCAAAAATTTTGACTAGAGTGGTGGGGGAAGCTGGTAGAAAAAGGAGGAGAAGGAAGACCTAAGGCATGGGAACTGTTAGTATATTGTACAAAATGAAGTTAAAATATGGTATTTGAAAGTTGAAGCCGGGCACAGTGGTTCACACCTGTTATCCCAGCACTTTAGGAGTCCAAAGCTGGTCGATCATTTGAGGCTAGGAGTTGGGAGACTAGCCTGGCACATGATGAAACCCCATCTCTACTAAAAATACAAAAACTAGCCAGGCATGGTGGGGCACCTGGTCCCAGCTACTCAGGAGGCTGAGGTACAAGAATCACTTGAACCCGGGAGGCGGAGGTTGCAGTGAGCCAAGATTGCACCACTGCACTCTAGCCTGGGCGACAAAGCAATGCTCTGTCTCAAAAAAAAAAGAAAAAGAAAGTTGAAAATCCAGCCAATAACATTTTAGTCACAATGGGGGAACTCTCAAGTATGGGGTTTTGGAGAGTCAGCTATTTCCTTTTCTCCTCACCAGGGAGAAAGACCTAGAGGTTTTTCCCCTCTCCCTCTCACTGTCCAGAGCAATTACCACAATTTAGTTCAGCCTAAAGAGCATACACTGTTGGAAAAACGGCACTAATAGACTTACTTGACGCAGGGTTGCCATAAGCCTTAATTTTTTTTTTTTTTTCCTGAGACAAAGTCTCACTCTGTCACCTAGGCTGGAGTGCAGTGGCGGGATCTCGGCTCACCACAACCTCCGCCTCCCAGGTTCAAGCAATTCTCCTGCCTCAGCTTCCGGAGTAGCTGAGACGACAAGTGAATGCCACTATGTCCGGCTAATTTTTGTATTTTTTTTTTTTTAGAAGAAAGACAGCGTTTCACCATATTGGCCAGGCTGGTCTCGAACTCCCGACCTCGTGATCTGCCTGCCTTGACCTCCCAAAGTTTTGGGATTACAGGTGTGAGCCACCGTGCCCAGCCAAACCTTACATTTTAAAAAAATCACACTGGAGCCTGGGTGCGGTGGCTCATGCCTGTAATCCCAGCACTCTGGGAGGCCAAGGTGGGTGGATTACCTGAGGTCAGGAGTTCCAGAGCAGCCTGACCAACACAGAGAAACCCCGTCTCTACTAAAAATACAAAATTAGCTGGGCATGGTGGTGCATGCCTGTAATCCCAACTACTCTGGAGGCTGAGGTAGGAGAATTGCTTGAACCAGGAGGTGGAGGTTGCAGTGAGCTGAGATGGCACCACTGTACATCAACCTGGGCAACAAGAGTGCAACTCCAACTAAAAAAAAAAAAAGAAAAGAAAAGAAAAAAAGAAATCACACTGGATCTGTAGAAAGAATATCAGTTCTTTTCAACCATGTGACTTCAGGCATATCTACCACACTTGTCATGTTTCCTCACTTAAAGTGAGAATAACAACGTCACACCAATGTCACCCACCTTGAATGTTTACTGTGAATTAAATCAAGACAAGCATCTGAAATTATTTCATGAATCTTAAGTGCTACACAGGAGTATGGCAGAGGAATTAGCTTCTAAAGTCAGCAAGGTTAAAATTAAGTGCAATAAAAAATGCTTAGAAGTTCCTTAAATTGCCCATGAGCACAGTATGACAGACTTGAGACACACATGAGAACAAAGACTCTCTGAGAGACAGCTGGGATAAACATTCAGTAACACTGCCAGCAGAATTGTTGCACTAGAACATTTTCATTTCCTCTCTCTTTCTGCCAAGTGCATAACTGAATCTACGATGAAAGTATGATGCAACTTTGTTATTCTACAATTTTAAATTGGCAAGTTAAGAAACCTCTCTGGGCCTCTTTGTCTAATGATGTAGCTCAGCTGGATCAGGGTTTCATCCACGGTTTGTCTGACAAATATTGCCAGCTTACTATGCTTACTGTGTTCCAGGCTGCTGTGTTGGACTGTGGGAGGGTAGACGCCAAGGAGACAATCTGATCACAACAGGCTGGTGAGTGGTGAGGCAGTTTCAACTTTCATTTGAGGAATCCAGGGTTCTATAACCACCTTCTAGGGAATGCGGTGAATGTTTAGAAAAATTACAGAAAGTTACCAGCTACTCAGGAGGCTGAGGCAGGAGAATGGCGTGAACCCGGGAGGCGGAGGTTGCAGTGAGCCGAGATCGCGCCACTGCACTCCAGCCTGGGCGACAGAGTGAGACTCCATCTCAAAAAAAAAAAAAGAAAAGAAAAAAAAAAAAAAATTACAGAAAGTTACATATTTTGTTATGAATACCAGCTACAATGCTATATCTAATATGAATTAAGTTTCTGTTTCCTTTTTTTCTGTTTATGTTGCTACTTTTTTTTTTTGAGACAGTCTCACTCTGTTGCCCAGGCTGGAGTGCAGTGGCGGGATCTTGGCTCACTGCAACTCCGCCTCCCAGGTTCAAGTGATTCTCCTGACTTAGCCTCCCGAGTAACTGGGATTACAGGCACCTGCCACCACACCCAGCTAATTTTTGTATTTTCAGTAAGACGGGGTTTCACCATGTTGGCCAGGCTGGTCTCGAACTGCTTACCTCAAGTGATCTGCCCGCCTCAGCCTACCAAAATGCTAGGATTACAGGCGTGAGCCGCCGCACCCCGCCTATGTTGCTACTTTTTAATGTGGGTTCAGTTTTTAAACCTGGCTTTTTAATTGAAAAAGTAATACAAACATATGTAAAAATTCAAACTGTAACAAAAAAGGTAGACAATGAGAAGCAAATCTTTCTTCTATTTCAGACTCCTCCTTCCCCACTCCACACCACATCCCCTCAACCCTCCTTCTATTCAGACGTTACCACTGGGTCAATCCGTTGAAAGTTACAGTTAAGGTGGTACCTGGAGTCCAAAAGCTAAATATGAACCTAAGCTATCACCAATCCCTTCCAGTTCTAAAACTAAGTCCAAGCCTTTTGCAGCACGAAAGAGATAGCCTCCTCCTATCTAAAGTTATGGCTGGTAGAGGCTCAGACGAATGGAAACCGATTTCAGACACATGTTTAGAACTCCTGAAAGGCAGAAGACAGAACTTAATACTTTTATGGTGAGTGGTTTATTTACTGACTAAATAAACGCTCCCTTAGGGATGTAAGCTCTATACGGGCAGGAGCTTCATCACCAGCTCTCACTGCAGACCCCGGCATTAAAGGCGCTCACACGGTAAAAGCCCCTACCGCCCTCTACAGCCACAGTAGGCCAGCAGCCCAGAGTGGGAATCCGCGCAGGGCGTCACGTGACTCCAGCTCCCCGGCATCCGGCCCGCCCCCACCGAGACCCCGCCAATCCGGAAGGGAGGTCCAATTTGGCCAGGCCAGGGCGTGTTCCATGGGCCCAGTCGCCTTGCTGCTGCGTTATCCCTAGACTCGCCCCACTTGCCTCGGAGTCTCAGGCGGTTGCCCAGGTCCTCCCGGCAAAACCTTGGAGCTTGCTAGGGAGAGGAGCAAGTGCGGGGCCAGCGAGCAGAAGTGCCGACGCAGCCCGGCAGCCGCGGGCGAGGCTTAGGCTGAGCTTCAGGATACAGCTAGGGGGACGGCAGGAGTCTCCAGAGCGCGCGCGCCGGCCCTCCCCGTCCCGACCCACGCGGCGCGGCGTGGTGACGCCCGCGCGGCCTGAGGAAGGGGCGGGGCCGGGGCGGGCCTCCGCGCTCCTCCCGCCCTCTCTCTGTCCCTACTCTCCCTCCCCTTCCCTCCCCCACACTCGGCCCCTTCAGCTTGGGGGTGCCTTCGTCGCGCAGCCTCGCGTCGGCCCGGCCCGGCTAGGCCAGCGGGCAGATGCCCCGAGCTGCAGCCGCCGCCGCCGCCGACTCGGCCGGTGGCGGTGTGGGAGGCGGGCTACCAGCCCGGGGCCGCTGAGTGTGACGGACGCAGCTGGGAGCCGGGGGCCCGGGGCCCCGGCGTCGGTGGCTCCGCACGGACCATGTATTTTCTGAGCGGCTGGCCCAAGAGGCTGCTGTGCCCTCTGGGGAGCCCGGCCGAGGAGCCTTTCCACGTTCAGTCCGACCCGCAGAGGGCTTTCTTCGCCGTGCTGGCCGCGGCCCGCCTCAGCATCTGGTACAGCCGAGTAAGTACAGCCGCCCGCCGCCCTTCGCCGCTGCCTCCCCGGCCCCCCGGCGCCGTCCCACCCCTAACTTCCACCCAGCGCCCGGGACCCCTGCCCCTTCGCGCCAGACCCACCTGCCTTCGCCGTCCGCGTCCTCCTTCCACCGACTTGGCAGCACGTACCCGCCGGCTCCGGGCACGTCCTCCAGCCGGCGGTCCGGGGTGGATGAAGTCGCTGCTGCCGAAAATCCCTGAGCCTCCCCACGTTGGACCGACTGCCGCGCCGTGCAGACTCCGCACGCTCCCCGGCCGAGCCCAGACTTGTTCTTCCCTCCCTTCCCCCATTCCCCGAGGAACAAATTTGTTTAAACTTTCCACAATTAGAAATCCGGCCGCTATGGTGCCCCAACCCTCCCTCCCTTTAAAGGTCGTTGTTTTGGAGTTAGGGAAAGCCTCTTGGGCTTTACCCAGCGCCAGACTTTACAGGCCTATAATAAATTATTTCTAGAAACTACAGCCTGAATTCTTTATTCTTCACTAAAGGTCTGGTTATTTAACTCCCCTCTTTAACTCCAACATCCCTTCCCCACTTTCGAGTTGGTCTTTTTCTTTGCTGCTGCTCTTGGACTCTTCGGAGTAGGGGGTTAAAGGAGCGGAAGTAGAACTCAAATCTCTTCGCACAACCCCCAGTTATAACACCTGGAAATAATAAGGCTTGGGAGGAGCATGGAACTGAATTCTGTTTTTGCTTTAAGTCCTGGTTATCTTTTTCTTTCTTGTATTGAGTAGATATGAGAAAGAAATAAGTGGTGGATGGGATACTCCCTACTCTCTACAAACACTGCTATAACTTTGTCAATGAGAACGACAGAGTTCAGAGTATAAAAATGCTTTTTTTCCTCCCCAAAGAAGGCAGTACCAATCGATGTCAGAGTGAAGTTTTTCTCCTTTCCAAGTTAATTTGACCATGTGGGATAGGTTGTGACCTTGTCCTTATTAGATCTTCGTGAAATACTGGTTTTAGTTTGGTAAAATCCCCAAATCTTTGTGTGTTACTATTCGATTGCCTGTAATGCCCTTGACCGTCCTCACCCACATCCCTGGTAAAACTGGTGATGGGATTTAGTGACGGGTAATTCTGGTGTCTCCTGTGACTGTCATAGTTGGGCTGTAAATCAGACTACTTGCCATCAAGTTTTGGCGGATCTAATTTTCAAATGCAAATCAGAACAAAACAAACTGTTATAAAATCCTAATACCAATAATATGACTATTTTGTCTAGTGCTTGATGGTGTTTTGAATATGTATGTATGTGTGTATATATATATAAAAACGTGTAAATATATACACATATATCTATAAAGTATCATCTGGTTCCTAAATGAGATACTCGTTTACAATGTATATGCCAGTTGAATAATTTTTAATTTGTTTAGGTGTATATAACTATTAACTTTAAAGCACATGCAGAAAAAATGGAACTTGAATTTAAATTGTCTTTTGAATTTAGTACATAATTCCTTTTGAATGTAACAAATTTAGACTTTACGTCTAAAATTTAACTTTTCTTACCTTTAAAAAGGCAGACCTAAGTTAATTTTAAATAAAAGTAAACAGTATGAATTGACCAGAAGCCTGTACACCACTTTATTCCCCCATAAGAGGAGCACAAAAATTTGCTTTAATTTAGGGACATTGTGAATATTCTTAAGAATGTCCATTGTTTGGTTTTGGAGTTAGATACTACATCTAGAAATCCAAGACAGTCCTGGAATTTAAACTATTTATACTCTTCTTTCAAATTCCCACCTCACATGCAGCTTCCTTTTTCCACGGAAGTCCAGGGACCACTACTATTAAGTTCCAGTGTGCAGAAGTTAGGCTGTAGGGAACCCATGGGTTTAGAGGTCTGGAGTGAAATGAAATGCAGGATACCTTACAGGAGGCTGCATGATACTGTAGTATGAGTGGTTAACCTTGGTCTCTGGGCACCAGCTTTGTTGTCACTTAAAAAAATCAGGTATTCACGAGGTCAAGAGATCGAGACCATCCTGGTCAACATGGTGAAACCCCGTCTACTAAAAACACAAAAACATTAGCTGGGGGTGGTAGCGCGCGCCTGTAGTCTCAGCTACTCGGGAGGCTGAGGCAGGAGAATCGCTTGAACCCAGGAGGCAGAGGTTGCAGTGAGCCAGGATTCCACCACTGTACTCCAGCCTGGCGACAGGGCAAGACTCTGTCTCAAAAAAAAAAAAAAAAAAAAAAATCAGGTATTGAACCAAGTGATTATAAGGTGTATGATTACATGCCTAGGTGAGTGGGATACAGTTACTAGACCCCAGCTTCCAATCTTCTCTTCCTGGGATATGCGCTTTCTTACTCTGTATGAAAGTTTTCATTTTGATTTTCTAATTTCTAAACTTCCTGAAAGTATGTAAGTTAAAATAAATTTAGATTAACACACTTCATTTAAAAGTGAAAATACCTTTAGGTAATAAAGGGCTGTCAGTTATACTGCGTAATTTAGAGTGAATTGGTTTTAAAAGTTCTAATGGAGCTGCTAAAAGCTTTGACTTTTGAGAGGCTGTAGATGCAAGTAATTTTATGTTAATATTTTGAAGATCTACAGGATTCTACAGAGTTGAAGTCTTACAGCTGCTTGAGGGCATTTGAAGGCAGGGAGGCATGCTCATAGAGATGATAAAACAAGATTTGCTTACTTGAAATTTTGTTAGGGCTCACTTAGTAAATCAAGCTCTCTTAGAAGGGATAGGTTTTAAAAAGAGACAACTAGCCTTATGGAAGGGACAGTCGTTTGGTGGTCTAAGCTGGTGGTTTTAATGTTCAAAAGAATTGTGGAAATTGTATGTGTACAATGATGCTTCATAAGACTGAATCTCTGTTAAAATCTCTAACTGTACATTATATGGGTCTTCTAGTGAACTTTTATGTACTACTTATACCTACCGTCCTCTATTCTAAGTAGGTATTCGGAATTCCACTGTTATAGACTCATATGTCTTCATAATTATTTCCTCCCCCAAAGTTGAGAAATACAGTATAGTGTTGTTTATGAACAAAAGAGCCTCTAGATAGTCACTTAGCTTTTTTATATTGAAGCCCCAATGTTACATTTTGGAGCCCCCGAAAAGGTGTTAAAAAGGGCTCAATATGTGTAGGCTAGATTGGGGTGGTAGAGGTAGAACTTTACTGGGGGCAATTGATACATTTCTGCTAAGGTTGTTGTAAAAGGACTAGTTTCAGCTTTGAGGATGAAACTGCTATATAAGGTAGGTTATGATTTATGATTGACATAGGTGTAGTGTGAGATGAATTACATTTTGTACTGTACTGGGGGCCCAGAATTACTCCTTTAATATACTAACTGTGAATATGAAAGTCTATATATGTGAACATCAAAATGATATCTTTGAATGTAGCCATTCTAAATTAGATGTATAATCATATCTCATTTTTCACGTCACTGACTTTAAACATTTAAATTACCTTCAGATGTATTTTTGAACACCAACTGTAAAATACAGATGTGTATAAAAGGGATGAAGAGACATGTTATATGTGAACTGTGTAAAGATGTTAATGTGTTAATATGATAAATCTTGTGTGTTATCACTGTTGTAGGTAGTTAATAAAAAGCTGAAATGGGCAAATAATTGCTAGGCTTATAAAATAAATTGTATGTCATTTAGTAATCCTGAGCAAAAACTTAGTTCCCACTGGTGTGCTAATCATGGGAAAAAAAACAATAATCTTTCAAAAGAACCAAGCTTTGGATCAGGTATATGATTAACTGTGTGACCTCAGGAAGACCATTTTATTTGTATTTTCCCAGCATTCCCATTTCTCACCCTTTTAACTCTATTACTCACTGCCTCCAGAGAGCCTTCTTTATAAATTCACTGCTCTGAAGTCTTCTAGGGTTCACTGTTGATTAAAGAATGAAGTTCAAACTTCTTAGTTTGATATCACAGACACTCCCTTCTTGGAATGCTCTCTTGCCTCATTTCTGCCTGTCCGAATATTATCCATCCTTTAACTGCTGTTGAAATCCTTTCTTTATGAGTCATTCTTTACCTACTGTAACCATAAGTGTTCATTTTTCTGATGAACTGCTGCTTCCCCCCTACTACCAGCTTTGTTGAGGTATAATTGACAAGTAAAAATTGTATATATTTAAGGTGTGCTGTGCAATACTTGGATCTACCCTGTGAATTGATAACCACAGTCAGTCTAATTAACAGATCCACCATCTCACACAGTTACCCCTTTTTTTGTATGTGGGATGAGAACGCTTAAGACCTACTCTCTTAGCGAATTTCAAGTATACGTTATGTGTTAATTATGGAAATAAATATCATTATTAACGATAGTTACTGTGGCGTACATTAGGTCCCCAGAATGTATTCATTTTATACCTGAAAATTTGTACCTTTGACCAAAGTACTCTCATTTCACCCACCTCCTAGGCCGTGGCAATCATTGTTCTACTCTTCTGTTTCTATGAGTTTGACGTCTTTATATTCCATGTATGACATCATGCAGTTGTTTTATGTCTTGCTCACTTAGTATGGTGTCCCTAAGTTTCGTCCATGTTGTTGCAGATGGCAGGATTTCCTTGTTTTTTAAAGGCTGAATAATATTTCATGTGTGTATGTGTGTGTGTTACGTTTTCTTTATCCATTCATCTATTGACAGACACTTAGGTTGTTTCCATATCTTTGCTACTTTGAATAATGCTGCAAAGAATATGAGAGTGCAGATATCTCTTTGAGTTACTGATTTCAATTCCTTTGGATATATACCTAGAAGTGGGATTGTTGGATCATGTGATAGTCCTGTTTTTAGTTTGAGGAACTTCTGTTTTCCATAATGACTGTACCATTTTGCAGTCCCATCAGCAGTGTACAGGGAGGGCATCCCTTTTCTCCACATCTTTGCCAACACTTGTTATGATTTGACTTTTTGATAATAGATATCCTAACAGGTATGAGATATCTTATAGTTTTGATTTGCGTCTTCCTGATGATTAGTGTATTGAGCATCTACTGGTCATTGGTTGTTTTTTGGGAAAACATCTGTTCAGATTTCTTGGCCATTTTTAAATTAGGTTATTTGTTTTGTTTTGCTTTTTGCTACTGAGTTGTATGAATTCCTTACGTATCTTGGATATTAGCCCCCTTTTAGATGTATGGTTTGCAAATATTTTCTGCTATTCCATAGGTTGCTTTTTTATCTTGTTGATTGTTTACTGTACAATAACTTAATTTCATGCAATCCTGCTTGTTTATTTTTGCTTTTGTTACCTGTGCTTTTGATGTCATCCAAAATGCCATCGTGAAAACAGATGTCAGGGTGTTTTTCCCATTTTCTTCTAGGATTTATATGGTTTCAGGTTTTACATTTAAGTCTTTGATCCTTCTTTTAATTTTTGTGGGTACATAGATCTGTGTATTTATGGGGTATATGGGATATTTTGATACAGGACTGTAGTTACCCTGTTGTGCTATCAAATACTAGATTTTATTCATCATCTAGACAGGGTCTCACTTTGTCACTCTGGAGTACAGTGTCATGATCATGGCTTATTGCAGCCTCGACCTCTTGGGCTCAAGCAGTCCTCCCACCTTAGCATCCTGGGTAGCTGGGACTACAGATGCGTGCCACCATGCCGAGTTAATTTTTTGTAGAGATGCGGTCTTGCCATGTTGCCCAGGCCAGTCTCAGATTCCTGGACACAAGTGATCTGGCCACCACACCCAGTCCTTATTCATTCTTTCTGTTTTTTTGTACCTATTAACCATCCTCCCTTCCCCCTCCCTATTTAATCCTTCTTGAGTTGATAGCGTAAGATAAGGGTCAGTTTCCTTCTTTTGCATGTGGATATCCAGTTTTCCCAACACTGTTTATGGTGTTGAAAAGTCAGTGTTGCAGGATGTGTTTTCTCCATCCTTAGCACTTGGTGAAAGATTAATTGACCATATATGCATGCGTGGTTTTATTTCTGGACTCCATTCTGTCGCAGTGGTCTGTGTATCTCTTTTTATGTCAGTACCATACTATTTTGATTACTGTAGCTTTGTAATGTACTTTGAAATCAGGTTGATATGGTTTGATTCTGTTTCCCCACCCAAATTTCATCTCTAATTGTAATCCCTATAATCCCCATGTATGGAGGGCAGGACCTGGTAGGAGGTCTTTAGATCATAGAGTCAGTTTTCCCTGTGCTGTTCTTGTGATAGTAAGTTCTCATGAGATCTGATGGTTTTATAAGTGTTTGACTGTTCCTTCTACACATGCTGTCTCTCTCTTGCCTGCCACCATGTAACAAGTGCCCGCTTCCCCTTCTGCCATGATTGTAAGTTTCCTGAAGCCTCGTCAGCCATTACAGAACTGAATCTATTAAACCTCTTTCTTTATAAATTACCAAATCTCAGGGAAGTTTGTTATAACAGTGTGAAAACGGACTAACACATAGGTAATGTGACACTTCCAGCTTTGTTGTTCTTTCTCAAGATGGCCTTGGCTATTCATGGGCTATTGTGGTTCTGTATAAATTTTAGATTGTTTTTCTATTTATGTGAAAATGTCATTGGAATTCTGATAGGGATTGCATTGAATCCGTAGATTGGTTTGGATGGTATGGACATTTTAACAACATTAATTCTTCCAATCCATGAACATAAGATATCCAGCCATTTATTTGTGCCTTCTTCAGTTTCCTTCATCAGCATTTTATAGTGTTTAGTGTTGGTTAAATGTATTTTAGTATTTAGTGTTTTTGATGCTACTGTAAATGGTATTGTTTTCTTTTCTTTTTTTTTTTTTTTAAGACAAAGTCTCACTCTTTTCACCGAGGCTGGAGTGCAATGGAGCAATCTCAGCTCACTGCAACCTCCGCCTCCCGGGTTCAAGCGATTCTCCTCTCCCAGTTTCCCGAGTAGCTGGGATTACAGGTGCGTGCGACCATACCCGGCTAATTTTTGTATTTTCAGTAGAGATGGGGTTTCACCATGTTGGCCAGGCTGGTCTCGATTCCTGACCTCAGGTGATCTGCCTGCCTCGGCCTCCCAAAGTGCTGGGATTATAGGCGTGAGCCACCACGCCCAGCCATGTTTTCTTAATTTATTTTTTAGATACTCATGGTTCTTGTGTAGAAACACAACTTATTTTTGTATGTTGATTTTATATCTTGCAACTTCACTAAATTCATTTCTTAGTTCTAAATTTTTTTTGGTGGTTTTTAGGGTTTTCTTCATATAAAATCATGTCATCTTCAGAGACAATTTTGCTTTTTCCTTTGAACTACTGCTTTATATTGTAAGTTTTGCACTTATGCTTTATTTCTCCAACTAGATTATACATTTCTGGAGCACAGAAACTATCTTAATTTGTATTATCTCTAGTGCCTGTACAAAGAAGATGTTTAATAAACATTTTTAATACTAATGAATTTAAGGCATTTGTCCTATGTGTGGCATAGCAATTTTTTTTAAGTTTTAGTTTTTTGATTTTTGTGCGAACACAGTAGGTGTTTGTTTTTTTGTGTGTGGTTTTTTGTTGTTTGTTTGTTTTTGAGACAGGATTTTACTTCAGTTGCCCAGGTTGGAGTGCAGTGGCACAATCTCAGCTCACTGCAATCTGTAGTCACCCTGTTGTGCTTTTGACTGTAGTCACCCTGTTGTGCTGTCAAATACTAGGTCATACTCATTCTCTTTTTTTTGTACCCATTAGCTGTTCCCACCTCCCTTCCTATCCCCCCAGCTACCTTTCTTTCCCAGCCGCTGGTAACCATCTTTCTACTCTCTCTCACCATGAGTTCAATTGTTTTGATTTTTAGGTCCCACAAAATAAGTGAGAACATTCTATGTTTGTCTCTCTGTGCCTGGCTTATTGCACTTAACATAACAAACTCTAGTTCCATCCATGTTGTTGTAAATGACTGGATCTCATTTTTTTTTTTTTAATAACTGAGTAGTACTCCATTATGTATAAGTACCGCATTTTCTTTATCCACCCATCTGTTGATGGACACTTCCAGTACTGTGTGGAATAACAGTAGTGAAGGTGGGCATCTTTGTCGGGTGCCTGATCTTAGAGGAAAGGCTTTCAGTTTTTATGTACTCAGTATGATACTAGCTATGGGTCTGTTATATATGGCTTTTATTATGTTGAGGTATGTTCCTTCTATACCTAGTTTTTTTAGGGTTTTTATGAAGGGATGTTGAATTTTCATGAAATGCTTTTTCAGCATCAGTTGAAATGATCATATAGTTTTTCTCCTTCCTTCTGTTGATGTATCACATTGATTGATTTGCATATGTTGAACCATCCTTGCATTCCTGGAATAAATCCCACTTGTTCATGATGAATGATCTTTTAAATATATTGTTGAATCTGGTTAGCTTGTATTTTGTTCAGGATTTTCGCATCAATGTTCATCAGAAATATTGACCTGTAGTTTTCTTTATTGATGTGTCTTTGTCTGGGTTTGGTATGAGGGTAATCCTGGCCTCATAGAATGAGTTTGGAAGTACTCCCTCCTCCTGTATTTTTGAGAACAGTTTCAGTAGTATTGGTGTTCTTCTTTAAATGTTTGTTGGAATTGAGCGGTGAAACCACTGGGTCTTGAGCTTTTCTTTACTGGGAGACTTTTTATTACAGGTTCAATCTCATTTTTGGTCTGTTCAGGTTTTGAATTTCTTCATGGTTCAATCTTGGTAGGTTGTATGTGCTTAGGGATTTATCCACTTCATCTAGATTTTCCAATTTATTGGCATATAGTTGCTCATAGTAGTTTCTGATGATCCTTTGAATTTTTGTGTTATCAATTGTAATGTCTCCTTTCTTATCTCTGATTTTATTTATTTGGGTTTTCTCTTTTAAGATTTGTCAGTTTTGTTTATCTTTTCTAAAAAGCAACTTTTTGTTTCTTTAGTCTTTTGGATTATTTTCTTCAAGTTAATTTATTTCTGCTTCATCTTTATTATTTCTGTTACTAATTTTGGGTTGTTTGCTCTTGCTTTTCTAGTTGTTTAAGAGGCATCATTAGGTTATTTATTTGAAGTTTTTCTTCTTCTTTTCTGAGACAGGGTCTCACTTTATTCCCCAGGCTAGAGTGCAGTCGTGCAATCTCAGCTCACTGTAGCCTCAACCTCCCAAGTTCATGTGATCCTCCCACCTCGGCCTCCCAAATAGTTGGGAGTTGCATGCCACCATGCCCAGCTAATTTTTGTAGAGATGGGATTTCACCATGTTTCCCAGGCTGTTCTCAAATTCCTGAGCTCAAGCAATCTGCCCACCTCAGCTCCCAAAGTGCTAGGATTTAGGCGTGAGCCACTATCTTTTCTTCTTTTATGATGTAGGTACTTATAGCTGGAAATTTCTCTGTTAGTACTGCTTTTGCTGTATCCCATAACTTTTGGTATGTTGTATTTCCATTATCATTTGTTTCAATAAAGTTTTCAGTTTGCTTCTTAATTTCTGCACTGACCCATTGGTCATTCAGGAACATATTGTTTAATTTCCAAGTGTTTGTATGATTTCCAGAATTGTTCTTATTGATTTCTAGTTTAACTCTACTATCAGAGAAGATGCTTGATATTATTTCAGTTTTTTTGAGTGTTTTAAGATTTGTGACCTACCATATTTGCAGTGCTTAAGTGATCCATGTACTGAGGGAAAGAATGTGTGTTCTGCAGCCTTTGGATGAAATGTTCTATAAATATCTGTTAAGTCCATTTGTTCTGTAGTGCGAATTAAGTCTGATGTTTCTTTGTTGAGTTTCTGTCTGGGAGTTGGATTCAGTGCTGAAAGTGGGGTGTTAAAGTCTCCAGCTATTATATTGAGATCTAGCTCTCTCTTTAGCCCTAATAATATTTGCTTTATATATCTGGGTGTGTTGGGTGCATATATACATATGATTGTTACATTCTGTTGCTGGATTGACTCTTTTCTCAGTATATAATCACATACTTTGTCTCACAGTTTTTGTCTTGAAATCTGTTTTGTCGGTATTTATATAATTACTCCTGCTCTTTTGGTTTCCATTGGCATGTGATATCTTTTTCATCCCCTTATTTTCAGTCTATGCATACCTTTGTATGTGAAGTGTGTTTCTTGTGGGCAACAGATCAGTGGATCTTGTTTTTTCATCCATTCAGCCACTCTCTATCTTTCAATTGGAGAGTTTGGTCTGTTTATAGTCAATGCTATTATTGATAAGTAGGGACTTGTGTCATTTTGATATATATTTTCTGGTTGTTTTGTGGTCTTTCTTTACTTGCTGTCTTCCTTTTAGTGAAGGTCGTTTTCTCTTGTGCCATGATTTAATTTCTTGCTTTTTGTGTTTTGTGTATCTGTTGTGTGTTTTTGATTTGAGTTTACTGTGAGGCTTGCAAATACTATCTTATAACCCATTATTTTAAACTCATAACAACACTGATTGTATAAGCAGACAAACACACAAAAAGTGTTTAAAGTGTAATTAAAACTCTACACTTTAACTTCATCCCTGTGCTTTTTAACTTTTTTGTTTCTCATGTCTTACTGAACTATGTCTTGAAAAGTTGTAGTTATTTTTTATTGGTTTATTTCATCAGTCTTTCTACTTAAGAGCAGTTTACACACTACAATAACACTCTTATAAGAGACATCATTAGGTTATTTATTTGAAGTTATAAAATAAGAGTGTAATTGTGGTGTGTAAACTACTCAAGTAGAAGGAGTTGTACTTTTCTGTGTTTTTCTATGTACTTACTATTACCAGCGAGTTGTACCTTCCGATGGTTTCTTCTTGGTCATTAAATACTCTTTCAGATTGAACAACTCCCTTTAGCATTTCTTATAGGGTAGATCCAGTGTTGATGAACTCTTAGGTTTTTTTTTTTGTCTGTGAAGGTCTTTATTTCTCCTTCATGCTTGAAGGATATTTTCACTGGATATACTGTTCTAGGGTAAATGCTTTTGTTTGTTTGTTTTTTTTCGTCAGCACTTTCCATATATTGTTGAAATATGGCCTGTAAGGTTTTTACTGAAAAGTCTGCTACCGGACATATTGGAGCTCTATTGTATGTTATTTGTTCCTTTTTTTTCTGTTGCCATTTTTTGGATCTTTCTTTATCCTTGACCTTTGAGAGTCTATAGATGCCATAAGGTAGTCTTCTTTTTTTTTTTTTTTGACGGGAGTCTTGCTCTGTTGCCCACACTGGAGTACAGTGGCACAATCTTGGCTCACTGCAAGCTCTCCCTCCTGGGTTCATGCCATTCTCTTGCCTCAGCCTCCCGAGTAGCTGGGACTACAGGCGCCTGCCACCACGCCCAGCTAAATTTTTGTATTTTTAGTAGACATGGGGTTTCACCGTGTTAGCCAGGATGGTCTTGATCTCCTGATCTCATGATCCACCCCCCTCGGCCTCCCAAAGTGCTGGGATTACAGGCGTGAGCCACTGTGCCCAGCCGCCATAAGGTAGTCTTCTTTAGGTTAAATCTGCTTGGCGTTCTGTAACCTTCTCATACTTGAATGCTGATATCTTTCTCTAGGTTTGGGAAGTTCTCTCTTATCCCTTTGAATGAACTTTCTACTCCGGTCTCTTTCTCTACTTCCTCTTTAAGGCCAATACCTCTTAGATTTGCCCTTTTGATGCTATTTTTTAGGCATGCTTCACTGTTCCTTATTCTTTTTTCTTTTGTTTACTTCTCTGACTATATTTTCAAGTAACCTGTCTTCAAGCTCACTAATTCTTTCTTCTGCTTGATCAGTTCTGCTTTAAGAGACTCTGATGTATTCTTCAGTTTATTGGTTGCATTTTTCAACTTTAGAATTGCTGCTTGATTTTTAAAAATTTAAATCTCTTTGTTTAAAATGTGATAGAATTCTGAGGTCTTTCTCTGTGTTATTTTCAATTTGTTTGACTTTCCTCAACATAGCTATTTTTAATTCCTGCCTGAAAGATCACATATCTATCTCTCTTTTTCCAGGGTTGGTCCCTGCCTTACTTAGTTTGTTTGGTGGGGTCATGTTTTCCTGGATGATCTTGATTTGATGCTTGTAGATGTTCATTGGTGTCTGGACATCGAAGAGGTGGGTATTTATTGTAGTGTTCGCAGTCTGGGCTTGTTTGTACCTGTCCTTCTTGAGAAGTCTTTCCAGTTATTTGAAGGGACTTGGACCCCATGCCCAATAATGCTGTGATTTTTGCAGACTCAGAGATACTGTCTTGGTGGTCTTGGATAAAATCTGGAAGAATTATTTGGATTACTAGATAGAGACTCTCGTTCTTTTCCCTTAACTTTCTTCTGAACAAATGGAGTCTCTCTCTGTGCTGAGTCGTCTGGAACTAGGGATGTGTTGTTGCAAGCACCCCTGTTGCCACCACCACTGAAACTAAGCTGGGTTAGACCTGAAGCCAGCAGAGCACTGGGTCTCATCCAAGGCCTGCTGTCACCACCACCTGGCTGCCACCTATGTTCACTCAAGGCCCTAAGGCTCTACCATTAGCAGTTGGCAAAGCCAGCCAGGTTTGTGTCCTTTCCTTCAGAGTGTCTCATTCCCCAAACCCCAGGCCAGTCCAGAAATGCTGTCTGGAAGCCAGGGATTGGCGTCAAAATTCTTAGCAATTTGCCTGATATTCTGTTCTGTTGTGCCTAAGCTGGCACTGAAACCACAACACAAAGTTCTTCCCACTTTTTCCCTTGTCCACAGGCAGAGGAGAATCTGCCTCTGTGGCTACCACTACCACAGGACCACAGTGGGTTCTGCCAGGCCAGTGCCTGGCAGTCATCTTCAGGTGTTTATGAATCATTAACATAATCCATATTATAGTTAAATATTTATCTGGAGTTTACCGTGGACTAGGTATTTTACATCATAGTAAGCAAAGTTTCCCAAATATAAATTCTTTTTATTTCTCATTCATGACTTTTGCCCTGTTCTCATACTACCTATTCATTGTAACTTTTAAACTTGAAATTCTCTTTCAAAATAAATGAATTTATACTTTCACCATAAATGGAAATCTAGTACCATTTATATGAATAGAAGGTATTATGAAAGAATACAATAAAAACAATTTTATAAGGCTGGGCACAGTGGCTCACACCTGTAACGTCAGCACTTTTGGGGGCCTAGGTGGGAGGATCACTTGAGCCCAGGAGTTCAAGATCAGTCTGGACAGTATAGGGAGACCCCCATCTCTATAAAAAATACAAATAAAAAAATTAGCTGGCTATGGTGGTGCATGCCTGTGGTCTCAGCTAATCTGGTGACTGTATACTATTTAAATTTTGATGAACTACAGAGTAGTTTGAGTCTAGGAGGTTGAGGCTGCAATGAGCCATGATTGCACTATGGCAACCCAGCCTGGGTGACAGGGTGAAACCCTTTCTCAAAAAAAAAGTTATGAAAAATATAGTTTCCTGCCAAACTCTTATTCCTTTGTTAAAAAGGACAATTAGCCCTTTTTATGCAAGGTGCTTAGAAATAAACTAGCACCTCATTCAGATATTCTCCTTACCTAAATAAAAAAGATTGAAGAGGAGCTGAAAAAAGATTTTTTTCATGTGTGATTATTTACTTTGGTATTTGTATGTCATCTAAAATGGTGGTATAGGACCTGCATTAAAGTGTTCCACCTGTATTAGTTTGTTAGGCAATTTATTTAATCAGAAAAAATATAGTAAATTTACAATTTAAAAATATTTTGGAATTTACATCTGCCACAAACTGAGACAATTTCTTCATTCAAATTTCTTACTGATGAGCAGGGACCAATTGGTTAGAATCAGAGAGGTTTCTTACCTTTAAGTTACAATTGCTTTCCTTTGAGTTGCTGTCACAAATCTACTGTCCCCCAAGTGGTTTACCTTATTTCAACCATAAATCATACATAAATTTACCTATGAAAATTTGGATATTATTGTAGATATACTGCAGAATTTGCTATGGTTTAAATTTTTAAGAGCTTTGAGGTGCATAAACATACATCTAAGTGTACATTGATTTTTAGTAAATTTATAGTGTTGTGCATCCATCATCACAATCTAGTTTTAGAACATATATATATCAACCTTAAAAAGTACTATGCCCATTTGTCATCAACCTCTTCTCCCACTCCAGCCTCAGAAAACCTTGGCCTACTTTTGTCCATTTGGATTTAGCTTCCTGAAATTTTTGTATCAATGAAATCATATGGTATATAGTCATTTGTGTTTGGTTTTCATTTAGCATAATGTTTTTAGGTGCATCCAGGTCATAATATTACTTTTTTCAAAATATGTGTAAATTAAGGGGTGCGAGTGCAGTTTTTTTACATGGATATATTGCACAGGCGTGAAGTCTGGGCTTTTAGTGTAATCATCAGCTAAAGAATGTGCATTGTACACATGAGTAACTTCTTATCCTTTATCCCCTTCTCATCCTTCTGAGTCTAACATCTATTATTTCACACTCTATGTCTGTGTGGTAGTATTCCTTTTTTTTGCCGAATATTTTTCCATTAGTTGGGTGTGCCACATTTTTATCTCCATTCACCAGTTGAGAGTATTTGAGTCACTATGAATAATACTCTCATTTTGAATCATTGTAATACTGCTGTAAACATTTGTATACATGTCTTTGTGTGAATAAATGTTGTTCTTCTAGAGAGATACCTAGGAGTGCAACTACTAAATCATATGGCAAGTTTAACTTTTTAGTAAAGTGCAAAACTTTGTTCCAAAGTGACTGTAGCATTTTACAATCCTGCCAATAATGTATGAAAGTTTCTGTTTCTCCACATCCATTCTAGAGGGTTTGTAGTGGTGTCATATTTGTGGCTTTAATTTGGTATTTTTTTAATGACTAAAAAATGTTTGGCATGGTTTCATGTGCTTATTAGCGATTTATCTTGTTCCATTTATATATCTTATTAGCCATTTCACTATACCTATGTAGTTAATTATCTATTCAAATCCTTTGTCCATTTAAAAAACAAACAAACAAAAAGTAGTGATCTGATCTTGGCTCACTGCAGCCTCAAACTCTTGGGCTCAAGTGATCCTTCCACCCCAGCCTCCCTAGTAGCTGGGACTGCAGGTGCACAACACCATGCCTCACTTATTTAAAAATTTTGTAGAGACAGGGTCTCCATAAGTTGCCCAGGCTGGTCTTAAACTCCCATCCTCGGACTGTCCTCCCAAAGTGTTACGGTTACAAGTGTGAGCCACGATGCCCAGACCATTTTTGTTTAAGTGGAATATTTCTGTTATTATTGAGTTGTAAGAGTTCTTTATATATCCTTGATACAAATTATTTAGCAGATATATAATTTGCAAAGTTCTGCAGTGTTAAGTACGTTCACATTGTCATGTAACCATTACCACCATCAGTATCCAGAACTTTCATTTTCATTTTCTCAAACTGAAACTTCATGCACCATAAACGGTAATTCCTAGTTTTCTCATGCCATCAGTCCCTGGAAACTACTATTGTATTTTCTGTCTTTATGAATTTGACTAGTCTAGGTACCTCAGACAAGTGGAACCACACAGTATTTGTCTTTTTGTGATTGACTTATTGCACTCAGCATGCCTTAAGTTTTATCCATGCTGTAGCATGTACCAAAATTTCCTTCCTTCTAAGGCAGAATGATATTCCATTGTATATGTACATACTGTATTTTGTTTTATTCATTCGTCTGTTGATGGACACATGGGCCGCTTTTACCTCTTGGATATTGTGAATAATGCTGCTGTGAACTTGGGTAGACAAATATCCAGATCCCTGCTTTACTTCTTTTGGGTACATACCCAGAAGTGGACTTGCTGTTTCATTTCGTTATTGTGTGTTTTCTTGTTTTGTTTGTTTGTTTTTGGAGAAATTTTGCTTTTTTTTTTTTTTTTTTTAAGAAATTGCCATATACTGTGTTTCCACAGTGCTACATCATTTTACATTCTTACCAGCAATACAGTGGTTCCAATTTCTTCACATCCTTGCCAGTACTTGTTTTCTGTTGTTTTGATGATTGCCATTCCCTTGGGTCCAAAGTGGTATCTCATGGTTTTGGTTTGCATCTCCCCAGTGATTATTAATGTCGAGCATCTTTTATGTACTTGTAAGTCATCTATATGCCTTCTTGGAAGGACTGTCTATTGAAGTTCTTTGCCCATTGTTTTTCTTAGGTTATTTTTTGTTGAGTTGTAATGCTTCATGTATTCTGGGTATAATCCTTTATCAGATATGTGGTTTTTAATACAGTTATGCTCCACGTAATGGCGTTTTGAGATGTTTCTGTCAAGAGACTGCATTATATACGATGGTGGCCCTATAAAATTCTAATGGAGCTGAAAATTTTTTCTTGCCTAGTGACAATATAAATTTTATATAGTGCAATGCATTACTTTTTCTATGTTTAGTTGTATTTAGATATAGAAATATTTACCATTGTGGTACAGTTGCTTATGTATTCAGTACAGTAATATGCTATATAGGCTTGTATCCTAGGAGCAATAGGGTATACCATATAGCCAAGGTGTGTAGTAGACTGTAACATCTAGGTTTGTGTAAGTACACACTGTGATGTTCACATGATGACAGAATTGCCTAGTGATGCATTTCTTGGAACTTATCCACTCTTGTTAAAGTGACACATGACTGTATTTTCTTCTATTTCAAGGGTTACATTTTTACTCTCTTGGTAGTGGCCATTGATGCACAACATTTTCAGTTTTGATGAAGTCTGTCTTACCTATGTTTTTGGTTGCCTGTGCTTTCAGTATCATATCCAAGAAATTGTTTTCAAATCCAAAGTCATGAAGTTTTTGCCTTGTGCTTTCTTCTAAGAGTTTTATAGGGTGAGGTCTTCTGTTTAGAGTTGTGATCATTTTGAGACAATTTTTGTATATGGTATAAGATAAGGGTCCAACTTTATTTTTTTACATGTGGATATCCAGTTTTCCCAAAGCTGTTTGTTGAAAAGACTTTCTTTCCTTTTCCCCCATAAATGGTCTAGGTAGCCTTGTGGAAAATAATTTGACTGTTTATGCAGGAATGTATTTCTGGACTCTGTGTTTTATTCTGTTGGTCTATATATGTATATCTTTATGCCAGTACGACAGTATTTTGATTGCCGTAGCCTACTAGGAAGTTTTGCTGTCAGGAAATATGAGACGTCCAACTTTGTTATTTTCAAGTTTGTTTTGTCTATTCGAGGTCTCTTGGGAATCCATGTGAATTTTAGGATGGATTTTTCTGTTTCTGCTAAAAATGCTGTTAGGATATTGAAAGGACTTACGTTGACTGTGTAGATCGCTTTGGGTAGTATTGACATCTTAACAGTATTAAATTTTCTAATCCATGAGCAGAGGATTCCTTTTCATTTATTTGTGTCTAATTTCTTTCAGTGGTATTTTGCAGTTTTCACTATAGAAGTCTTTTGCCTACTTGATTATGTTTAGTCCTAAGTACTTTATTATTTTTGATGTTATGGTTTGCTGATTTTTCTGTGTTGATTTTGTACTCTGCAGTTTTCCTGAATTCATTCATTCTAATAGGTTTTTTGTTGTTGTTGTGGAATCTTTAGAGTCTTTACTCTAAAGATAAGATACTCTATAAGATCATGTCTGTCATCTTCAAACATATAATTTTACTAACTCATTTCCAAGTTAGATTTATTTTATTTCATTTCCTTGCTGATTTCTCTGGCTAGGGCTTTCAGTATTATGTTGAATGGAAGTGGTAAGAATGGGCATCTTTGTCTTAATTCTGACCTTAGAGGAAAAGCTTTCCATCTTTTCACCATCGAGTTTGATGCTGGTTACAAGTTTTTGTTTTTGTTTTTGTTTTTTGTTTGTTTGTTTTTGTTGTTGTCGTTGTTGGTTTTTTCTTGCTCTGTTGCCCAGGCTGGAGTGCAATGGTGTGATCTCCGCTTACTGCAAACTCTACCTCCTGGGTTCAAGCAATTCTTCTGCCTCAGCCTCCCAAGTAGCTGGGATTACAGGTGCCCGCCACCATGCCTGGCTAATTTTTTGTATTTTTAGTAGAGACAGGGTTTCACCATGTTGTCCAGGCTGGTCTTGAACTCCTGACCTCAGGTGATCCACCTGCCTCGGCTTCCCAAAGTGCTGGGATTACAGCTGTTAGCCATCACGCCTAGCCAGCTATAGGTTTTTTATCTATCGCCTTTTTATTATTTTGAGATAGTTTACTTCTATTCATAGTTTTTCGAGTATTTTTAGCATAAAAGGATATTGAGTTTTGTCAGATGTTTTTTTCTGAGTCAGTTGAAATGATTATCTGTTGGTGGACACTTAGGTTGATTCCATATCTTTGCTAATGTTAACAGTGTGGCTATAAACATGGAGGTGCAAGTAACCCTTTCATGTACTTATTTTGTTTCTTTTGCATAAATACTTAACAGTGGGATTGCTGGATCATATGGTAATTCTATTTTTACTTTTTGAGAAATCTTCATACTGTTTTTTGTAATGGCTGTACTAATTTATATTCCCACCACAGCGAGTTCCCTTTTCTCTGCATTCTCATCAGCATCTGTTATTTGTCTTTTTAATAATTGCTATTCTAACTGGGTTAAGATGGTATCTTGTGGTTTTGATTTTCATTTTCCTGATGATTAGTGATGTTGAGCCTTCTTTGATATACCTGTTGGCCATCCATATGTCTTCTTTTGAAAAAATGTTTATGTCTTTTGCCCACTTTTTAATGGGAATGTTTTGTTTAACCGTTGAGTTGTTTGAGCTACTTGTATATTCTGGTTTTTAGTTTCTTGTCAGATGAATAGTTTGCAAATATTGTCTACCATTCAAAAGGAAGGTTATTTCTTTACTCTGTTGGAATGTTTCTTTTGCTATGCAGAAATTTTTTTAGTTTAATTTAGTCCCGTTTGTTATTTTTGTTTTTTTCGTATCTGGAATGTTTCTCCTATGTTTTCTTCTAGTAGTTTTATACTTTTGTTTCTTTCATTCAGGCCTTAAATCCATTTTGAGTTGATTTTTATATATAGGGAGAGATAGTCATCTAGTTTCATCCTTTTGCAAATGGTTGTTGAGTTTTTCCAGCACCATTTATTGAAGGAAGGTGTTCGTTCCCTAATGTATATTCTTTGCAACTTTGTTGAAAAGTCATTGGCTGTAAATTTGTGAATATATTTCTGAGTTGTCTGTTTTGTTGAGAATATTGGTCCATGTGTCTGTTTTTATATCAGTACCATATTGTTTGCTTTATATAACATAGCCTTGATATGTTTTGAAGTCAGATAGATGCCTCCAGCTTTATTCTTTTCGATCAGGATTGCTTTGGCTTTTCGGGCTCTCTTGGTTCCATGAGAATATTATAATTGTTTTTTCTATTTCTTTGAAAAATGAAGTTGATATTTTGATAGTTATTGCGTTGAATCTGTAGATCACCTTGACCAGCTTGATCATTGTAACGTAATTCCTCAGATCCATGAGTATGGACTGTTTGTTTCCTCTTCAGTTTTTTCATCACTGTGTTGTAGTTTTCCTTATAGAGGTCTTCTACCTTATTGGTTAAATTTATTCTAGTTTAATTTTGTAGCTACTATAAATAGGATTGCCGTCTTGATTTCTTTTTCAGCTAGTTCATTATTGATGTATAGAAATGGTACTCATTTTTGTATGTTGATTTTGTGTCCTTCAGCTTTACCGAGTTTACTTATAAGATCTAAGAGGTTTTTTGTGTTTTTCTGTTTTTGTTTTTGTTTTTTCTTTTTTTTTTTTTTTTTTTTTTTTTGAGACAGAGTCTTACTCTGTTGCCCAGGCTGGAGTGCAGTGGCGCAATCTCGGCTCACTGCAACCTCCACCTCCTGGGTTCAAGTGATTCTCCTGCCTCAGCCTTCCGAGTAGCTGGGACTACAGCCACCCGGCACCATGCCTGGCTAATTTTTGTATTTTTAGTAAAGACGGGGTTTCACCACATTGGCCAGGCTGGTCTCAAATTCCTGACCTCGTGATACATCTGCTTAGCCTCCCAAAGTGCTGGAATTACAGGCATGAGCCACTATGCCCGGCAGATCTAAGAGTTTTTTGGTGGAGTTTTTAGCTTTTGCTAAATATAAGATCATGCCATCTGCAAAGAGGGACAATTTGACTGAATTTTTCCAGCTGGGATGCCTTTTATTTCCTTTTCTTACCTGATCGCTCTGGCTAGGACTTCCAATACTATGTTGAATAGGGCTGGCGAAAGTGGCATCTTTGTCTTTTTCAGTTCTTAGTGGAAAGGCTTTCAGCTTTTTCACATTCAGTGTGATGGTAGCTGTGGATTTGTCATGTATGGCCTGTATCACATTGAGGTATGTTCCTTCTATACCTGGTTTGTTGAGTTTTTATCATGAAATGATGTTGAATTTTATTAAATGCTTTTTCTGTATTTATTGATAATGTTTTTTGTCCTTGACTCTGTTGATGTGCTGTATCTCATTTATTGATTTGTATATGTTGAACCATGTATTAGTGCATTTTTTACACTGCTATAAAGACTATTCGAGACTGGGTAATTTATAAAGGAAAGGTTTAACCGATTCACAGTTCTGCATGGCTGGGGAGGCCTCAGGAAACTTAAAATTATGGTGGGAGGCAAAGGGAAAGCAAGGGCATTCTTCACATGGCAGCAGGAGAGAGAGGGAGCAGGGGAAACTGCCACTTACGAAACCATCAGATCGTGTGAGAACTCACTATCATGAGAACAATGGGGGGGAAAACTATCCCTATGATCCAATCACCTCCCTCCCTCAACATGTGGGGATTATAGGTTCTTCCCTCTACACGTGTGGATTACAATTTGAGACAAGATTTAGATGGGGGACACGGAGCCAAACCATATTAAACCATCCTTGCATCCCTGGGATAAATCTTACTTATCATGGTATATTATCTTTTTGATGTGTGGTTGGATGTGGTTTTCTGGTATTTTGTTGAGGATTTTTGCATTTACCTGCATCAGGGATATTGGCCTGTGGCTTTCTTTTTTATGTTGCATTCTTGTCTGGCTTTGGTATAAGAATAGTGCAGGTATTGTAGAATGAGTTGGGGAGAATTCCCTTCTCTTCAATTTTATGGAAAAATGTGAGGAGAATTTGTGTTGTAAGTTTGGTAGAATTTGACTTTAAAGTCATCTGGTCCTGGGCTTCTCTTTTTCGGGAGAGTTTTTATTACTGATTCAATCTCATTACTTGTTTTTGGTCTATTTGGGTTTTCTGTCTTCATGATCTAATCTTGGTAGGTTGTTATATGTTCAGGAATTTGCCCTTTTTCTCTAGGCTTTCTAGTTTTTTAGTGAATAGTTTATAATAGTCTCTGATCTTTTGTATTTCTGTAGTATCAGTTGCAATGTCTTTTTCATTTCCGATTTTTTTTTTTGATCTTCTCTTTTTTTTTCTTACTTAGCAGTTTATCAATTTTTAAAATCTTTTCAAGATACCAACTTTTCATTTTGTTGATCTTTTGTATTTTTTTTAGTGTCCTTCATTTTGTTCTGCTTTGTATAAATATATATGTATGTATATGCATACTTTATAGCAGAAATATATATATATTTTAATAGTAAAGGAGGCCACGTCCCAGGGCTGCACTTCTGCTCCAGCCCGACCCCCTGATCTTTATTATTTCCTCCTTTCTGCTAATTTTGGATTTGATTTATTCTTGCTTTTCTAGTTCCTTGAGGTCCATTGTTAGATTTTTTTGTTTGAAATCTTTCCACTTTTTGGATGCAGATGTTTATTGCTATAAACATCTCTCTTAGCCCTGCTTTTGCTGTGTCTCATAGGTTTTGGCATGTTGTGTTTCCATTTTCATTTGTTTCAAGAATTTTTTAAAATTTCCTTCTTAATTTACTCATTGGCCCAGTGGACATTCAGGAGTATTCTATGTAATTCCCATTTATTTAGACAGTTTTCTAAGTTCCTCTTGGTATTGATTTCTAGTTTGAGGATTCTACTGTGGTCTAAGAAGATATTTGATATAGTTTTGAGTTTAATTTTTTTTTTTTTCTTTTTTGAGATAGGGTCTATCTCTGTTGCCAGGCTGGAGTGAAGTGGCACAATCATAGCTCATTGCAGCCTTTACCTCCCTCGCTCAAGTGATCCTCCCACTTCAGCCTCCTAGACTTTTAAAATTTTTTGAGTTGTTTCGTGGCCTATCATATGGTCTGCACTGGAGAATGTTTCATGTGCTGACAAGAATGTATTTCCATAGCTGTTAGATAAAATTTTTCTGTAAATGTCTGTTAGGTTCATTTCATCTAGAGTGCAGTTTAAATCCAGTGTTTGTTAATTTTTTTGTCTCAATGGTCTGTTGCTGATAGTGGGGTGTTGAAGTTCCCAACTATTATTTTATTTTATTATTATTAGATACAGGTCTCACTCTGTCACCCAGGCTAGAGTGCAGTGGTGTGATACCGGCTCACTGCAACCTCCACCTCCTGGGTTGAAGCGATTCTCATGTCTCAGCCACCTGAGTAGCTGGGATTACAGGTGTGTGCCACCACACCCAGCTAAGTTTTGTATTTGTAATAGAGACAGGGTTTCACCATGTTGGCCAGGCTGATCTTGTTGAACTCCTGGCCTCAAGTGATCTGCCTACCTCAGCCTCTCAAAATACTGGGATTACAGGCATGAGCCACCATGCCTTGCCCCAACTTTTATTATATTGGAGTCTACTTCTTTTTTTTAGGTCTAATAATATCTTTATATATTTGGGTGCTCTGGTGTTAGGTGCATATATATTTAGAATTGTTATATCCTCCTGCTGAATTCATCTCTTTATCATTATACAATGATTTTCTTTGTCTCTTTTTACTGCTTTTGACTTAAAAGTCTGCTTTATTTGATGTAGGTATTGCCACTTCTCACTTTTTGTTCTGTTTGCATGAAATTCCTTTTTCCATCTCTTTACTTTTAGTCTGTGTGCCTTTCAAGGTGAGTTTTTGTAGGTAGCATATAGTTTGGTCATGTTTTCAAATCCATTCATCCAGTCTGTATCTTTTAAGTGGAAAAGGTGATTATTGATATTATTGTGTGTGTGTGTGTGTATATATATGTATATATATGTATATTTAAATATAGATAGATATGTGAGGTCATAATCCTGTCCTTTTATTAATTGTTTTCTGGTTGTTTTGTATATTCTTTGCTGTTTTCTTTCTCTTGCTAGCATTGTAAGTTGGTGATTTTCTGTAGTGGTAACATTTGAATCCCTTCTCTTCTCATTTACGTGTTTGCTCTACCAGAGAGTTTTATACTTTTGTGTTTTCATGATGGTAGATGTAGTCCTTTTGCTTCCAACACCCTTAAGCATTTTTTGTACGGCTGATGTAATTGTGATGAATGATCTCAGTTTTTGCTCATCTGGGAAAGACTTTCTCCTTCCTTTATGAAGGATAACTTTGCTGGGTGTAGTGTTCTTGACAGGCAAGTTTCTTTTGTTTTGGTTTGGTTTGGTTTTTTCCTCAGCTGCTCGAATATATCGTTTCATTCTCTCCTGTCCTGTGAGGTTTTTGCTGAGAAATTCACTGTTAGTTGATGGAGGTTTTCTTTAAGTGACTACATTCTTTTCTTTTGCTGTTTTTAGAATTCTGTCCTTATTTCAACAGTTTGATTATAATGTGCCATGAAGACCTTTTGAGTTGTATCTCTTTGAGGATATGTGAGCTTCCTGTTTCTGTATGGTTAAATCTCTTGCTACACGTGGGAAATTTTCAGCTATTATTTTGTTAAATAGTTCTTTTTCTGCTCCTTTGATCTTCTTTTTGCCATCTGTAACAACAAAAATTCAAATAGATCACTTTATGGTGTCCCATGTGTCATGTAGGCTTTGTTCATTCTTATTTATTCTTGTTTTGTTTTCTGAGTTATTTCAAAAATCTGAAATTCATTCTTCTGCTTGATATCATCCATTGTTGAAACACTGGAATGTATTTCTTATTCCATTTAGTGAATTCTTCTGTTCGAGGATTTCTGTTTGGTTTCTTTTTTATGATATCTATCTCTTTGGTGAATTTTTCATTCGTATCTTGAATTGTTTTTCTGATTTCTTTGTATTTTTGTGTTCTCTATCTCACTGAGTGTCTTTAGTATTATTTTGAATCCTGTTTCTGGCATTTCATAAATTTCTTTTTTATTAGAATCTGTTGCTGGAGAATTATTGTGTTCCTATGGAGATGTCATAATTTCTTGCTTTTTCGCGTTACTTGTATACTTACAAGTTGATGTCTGTACCTCTGGTGTAACAGTTACTTCTTCCAGTGTTTTAGATTGGCTTTCAGAGGGGGTAGACTTTTTCCTGAAGATCTATCTGTGGTGTTGGTTGGGTAGGGCACTTTGTCTTTGATTCTGGGTGTGTGCAGTAGTGTACTTTTCATATGACTGTTTTAGCCATCTATAGCATTAGTAGTGTCTGTGATTTCCTCAGTGATTTAGGGTGCAGTTGTTAGCAGAGGCTGAGGTGAAGTATTCCTGGGCAGTGGGATGCCAGGTAGGCCAGTCCTTGGGCACCAGTGGTGGTGGCAGCAGGCTGTGTGCCTGTCCTTCGGTCCCAGGGTACACAGGCATGGTGTTAACAGGTTTAATTGGGTTAATTCTTAGGCCTCCATGTGGCTTGCTCAGGTGCTGGTGGTTGCAGTGGATGACCAGGTGAGTGGGTAGGTCCTTTGGTCCCTGGGCAGTGTGTGTGGTATGGGCTATGGCAGTAGTTGTGGTGGTAGCATCATGCTGGGTGGGCTGACTCTCAGGCTTCCCTATAGCAGTGCATATGTGTGAGTGGCAGACAGGGTGGGGCAATCTCTATGCTCCAGTCTCTATGCTTGGGCACTTGGGAGTGTGTGGTGCCAGGCCAGGTGGGCCTGTCTTCAGACCCCCTGGTAGAGTGCTCAGGTAGCAGCAATAGGTAGAGAGAGGCTATCCTCAGGACATGTGCATGTCCACTATGGCCCTGCTGCTGGAGGGGATAGGGTTGTGTCGGTAGCCTCACACCAGAGGCTGGGGTGGGGCAGGTATGGTGTGCTTTGCTCCAAGCAGTGTCAGAAACATTGACGCTGGCATGCTGGGAGATTCTGTCTCAGGACATGTTCAAGTGTGCTTCAGTCTTGCTGTTTGTGGAGGTGGGGTTGCTGTCAGTGGCAGCAACCCCAGCTGACAGGGTTTAGGCTCTCAGAAATGTGGGCTTTGGCTCATTTTGCCCTTGTGATAGCCTCCCCAGTATACCCTCCCCAGTGCATTGCACTTGCCTGTTTTCCACAGTGTAGGATTCTATATATGCTTTAATACCAGGGACTCTGCCACTCTGCTGGGTCCAAGTAGCATTGCATCACTGTAGCCCCCCAGGTAGATGCAGGGAATGTTAGTAGGGCTTTACTAATGTGGAAATGCAGGGACTCTTGTGCTCAAGGCCAGGATGCAGCCTGATAAGAGCTGGACTGAAAATGGCACAATGCTATAGCTGTTTAGGTCTCATGCAGGTGGTAGAGGACTCAGTGTGAGCTCTCTGGAGCAGTGTCATCACGTGGTCTTTAAGAAGTTCTCTGTGCTAGTCTCTGGACCCCCTCTCTGTAAGCTAGGGGTTGCAGGAGTCCATGGTGGGAATGTGGGCTGCTGGGTATCTCTCAGCTTTCCCCCACACTGGAGATCTGCTCTGTGCTCCAAGTTGATAAAGGCCAAGCAGACAACCTTGCTTCCCTCTCTTTCCTTGCTTTAGCTGTTCCCTGTCACTTCTCTGCTAAATTCCAGTGTTGTGTCTTAGATGTTCTGTTGAAAGTGTGACTACTCCCTATTTGGGTTTTTCTTTGTGAAGGAGGCAAGGGCTGATGTCTCTAGTCAGCCATCTTGAAGCCCTCCTCTATTTTTGCTTTTGTTGCCTGTGCTTTTCAGGTCTTATCCAAAAAATTCCTTGCTCAGACCAATGTAATGAATCATTTCCTTTATGTTTTCTTCCAGTAGTTTCATAGTTTTGGGTCTTACATTTAAGTCTTTTAATCTTTTTTTTATTTTTTTAATTGAGACAGAGTCTCACCCTGTCCTTCATTCTTAAGTGCAGTGGTGTCTCAGCTCACTTCAGCCTCCACCTCCTGGATTCAAGTGATTCTCCTGCCTCAGCCTCCCGAGTAGCTGAGATTACAGGTGTGTGCCACCATGCCCAGCTCTTTTTTTTTTTTTTTTTTTTTTTTTTAGTAGAGATGGGATTTTGCCATGTTGGCCAGGTTGGTCTTGAACCCCTGATCTCAAGTGATCTGCCCACCTCAGCCTCCCAAAGTGCTGGGATTACAGGCGTGAGCCACTGCACCCAGCCTCTTTAATCTATTTTGAAATGAGTTTTGGGTATAGTAAGATAAAGGTCTAATTTCATTCTTTTGCAAGTAGCTATCCAGGTTTCTCAGCACCATTTATTAGATTATGCTTTCTCCAATGTGTGCTCTTGGCGCTTGTTTTGAAAATCAGTTGGCTGTAAAAGCATGGATTTATTTCTGGCCTATTTTGTTCCATTGTTTTATTTGCTTTTATTGCCAGTACCATGGTATTTTGGTTAATATAACTTTGTAGTATATTTTGAAGTCAGGTAGTGTAATTCCACTAACTGTTATTTTTGCTCAAGATTGCTTTGGCCATTTGAAGTCCTCTGTGGTTCAGTATGAATTTTAGGCTTTTGTTTTCCACTGCTGTGAGGCATATCATTGGTATTTTGGTAGGGATTGCATTGGATCTGTAGATCACTTTGGGTCATATGGACAATTTAACAGTATTAATTTTTCCAATCTATAAACATGGGCTATCTTTCTAGGTATTTGTGTTTTCTTCATTTCATTACTGCTTTATAGTTTTCATTGTAGGGATCTTTTACTTCTTTAAGTAAATTTTTTATTCCTTGGTATTTTTATAGCTATTAATAAATGGGATTGTTTTGATTTCTTTTTTCAGCTAATGCACTATTAGTGTATAGAGACATTACTGGTTTTTGTATGTTGATTTTGTATTCTGCAACTTCACTGAATTTTGTTCTACCACTTTTTTGGTGGTATCTTTAGGGTTTCTATATGTAAGATTGTATTACCTGCAAATAGGGCTAATTTGACTTCTCCTGTCCAATTAATTTGGATACTTTTTATTCTGTTTTTGTTTTTTCTTGCCTAATTGCTCTGGCCAGGATTTCCAGTACTGTGTTGAATAAAAGTGGTGAAAAATGGTATCCTTGTCTTATTCTAGATTAGAAAGAAAGATTTCAGCTTTTCCTTTTTCAGTAGTGTTAGCTGTGGGTTTGTCATATATGGCTTTTATTGTGTTGAGTTACATTCTTTCTGTTCTTAATTTGTTGAGAGTTGTTGTCAATAGATGTTGAGTTTTGTGAAATGTTTTTTCTGCCTCTACTGAAATGATCATGGGGTTTTGCCTTTTATTCTGTTAATGTGATATATCACATTTATTGATTTGTCTGTGTTGAACCATCATTGCGTTCCTGGGATCAGTCCTACTTGATCATGGTAAATTGTTGAATTTGGTTTGCTAGTATTTTGTTGAGGACTTTTGCATCTATGTTCATCAGGTATTTATTTTTGTGAATGTTGACGTCCAGTTGTTTGAATACTATTCGTTGCAAAGACTGTCTTTTCTCTGTTGTACTTCCTTTCCTCCTTTGTCAAAGATCAGTTGGCATATATTTGTGTGTGTCTATTTCTGGGCTCTCTATTCTGTTCTGTTGATTGATTTGTTTATTATTTTGTTAATACCACACTTTCTTGACTACTTTAGCTTTATAGTAAGTCTTGAAGTCAGGTAGTGCTGGTCTTCCAACATTGTCTTCTCCACTATTAAGTTACTAGTCTTGGTCTTTTGCCTCTCTATATCAACTTCAGAGCGAGTTTGTTGATATCCAGAAAATAAATTTCTGGGAATTTGATTGAGATTGTATTAAATCTGTATATCAAGTTGAGAAGAACTGACATATTAACAGTATTGAGTCTTTGTATTCATTAACATGGAATATGTCTCCATTTATTTTTTCTTTTCTTTTCTTTTCTTTCTTTTTTTTTTTTTTTTTTTGAGACAGAGTTTCACTATGTCACCCAGGCTGGTGGTGCAGTCTCGGCTCACTGCAACCTCCATCTCCTGGGTTCAAGTGATTCTCCTGCCTCAGCCTCCTGAGTAGCTGGGACTACAGGTGCACACCACCATGCCTGGCTAATTTTTGTATTTTTAGTAGAGATGGGGTTTCACTATGTTGTCCAGGTTGGTCTTGAACTTTTGACCTCGTGATCTTCCTGCCTCAGCCTCCCAAAGTGTTGGGATTACAGGCATGAGCAACGGTTTCACCATGTTGGCAGGCTGGTCTCAAACTCCTGGCCTCAGGCGATTCATCTGCCTCGACCTCCCAAAGTGTTGATATTACAGGCATGAGCCACCGTGCCCAGCCTTGTTTTTGTTTTTGAGATGGAGTCTCTATTGCCTAGACTGGAGTGTAGTAGTGCAGTCTCAGCTCACTGCAACCTGTACCTCCTGGGTTCAAGCAGTTCTTCTGCCTCAGTCTCCTGAGTAGCTGGGACCAGCTACACCTGGCTAATTTTTGTATTTTTAGTAGAGATGGGTTTCACCATGTTGGCCAGGCTGGTCTTGAACTCCTGACTTTAAGTGATCTGCCCGCCTTGGCCTTTCAAAGTGTAGGGATTACAGGCATGAGCCACTGCGCCTGGCCTGCAAATGTTTTGTAATGACAAATTCTACTTTTTTTATTGCTGGTATGTAGAAAATTTATTGACTTTTGTGTATTAATCTTGGATCCTTAACCTTGCTATAGTTGCTTATTCTGGGAGGATTTGGGGGTCAATTCTTTCACATTTTCTGCAAAGATGATCATGTTATCTATGAGTAAAGACAGTTTTATTTATTCCTTCCCATTCTCTTTACCTTTTATTTCTTTTTGTGGTCTTATCGAATTAGCTGAAACTTCCACTATTCTGTTGAAAAGCTGCTGTGAGTGGAGACATCCTTGCCTTTTTCCTGATCTCAGCAGGAAAGCTTTGAAGCTGTAGGTTTCTCATAGATGTTCTTTATCACATTGAAAAAATTTCTTTCCATTCCTGAGAGTTTTTTTTTTTTTTTTAATCATGAATGAGTGTTGTTCTGTAGTTTGCTCAGTGTTTTTTGTTCATTTGTTTTGTTTTATGGAGACGGAGTCTCACCCTTTGCCCAGGCTGGAGTGCAGTGGCGCAATCGCAGCTCACTGCAACCTCCACCTCCCAGGTTCAAGCGATTCTCCTCCCTCTGCCTCCCAAATAGCTGGGATTATAGGTGCCTGCCACCACACCCAGCTAGTTTTTGTATTTTTAGTAGAGATGGGGTTTCACCATGTTGGTCAGGCTGGTCTCGAACTCCTGACCTCAGGTGATCCACCAGCCTCATCCTCCCAAAGTGCTGGGATTACAGGCATGAGCCACAGCACCCGGCCTTGCTCAGCATTTTTATCTTGGTTGTTAGATTTATTAAGTGCTTTTTCTGCATTTGTTGAAATAATCACATGATTTTTCTCTAGCCTGTTGATGTGATGGATTATATTAATTGAGTTTTGAATGTTGAACCAGCCTTGCATACCTGGGGTATATCGTATTTGGTTATGGTGTTTAATTTTTTTAATACATTGTTGGATTTGATTTGCTAATATTTTGTTGAGAGGTTTTATATCGATGTTCATAAGAGATGTTGATCTGTAGTTTTCTTTTTCTTTTTTTTTTTTTTTTGAGATGGAGTCTCACTTTGTCACCTAGGCTGGAGTGCAGTGGCGCGATCTCGGCTCACTGCAAGCTCTGCCTCCCAGGTTCACGCCATTCTCCTGCCTCAGCCTCCTGAGTAGCTGGGACTACAGGCACCCGCTACCACGCCCGGCTAAATTTTTGTATTTTTGGTAGAGACGGAGTTTCTCTGTGTTAGCCAGGATGGTCTCGATCTCCTGGTCTCGTGATCTGCCCACCTTGGCCTCCCAAAGTGCTGGGATTATAGGCGGGAGCTACAACGCCCAGCCTGTAGTTTTCTTTTCATGTAATACCCTTGTCTGATTTTGGTGTTAAGGGAATGCCGAACTCAAAATTAGGAAGTACTCCTTCTGCTTTTATCTTGTGGAAGGTTTTGTAAAGAATTGGTGTAATTTGTCCCTTCAATGTTTGGTAGACTTCACCTATGAACACATTTAGTCCTGGTTCTTTCTGTTTTGGATGATTATTAATTATTATTTCGGTTTCTTTAATATGTACAGGCCTAGGTTTAGGTCTTTGTTTTGGTTGATATGCTTGGAATGTTGAAAGCCAATAGTTTAATATCAATGTTGTGTTTTATTTTACTCCAAAAATACTTTGAATACTCTATATGTTATCTTAAATTTTATTTGTGTGTATTTTTATGAGATATTGATAAAAAATACAACTGTTTTCTTCCAGCCGAGTGTGTTGATTGTAACCTACAAGGAGCCTGCAAAATCATCTACTCAGTTTGGATCTTACAAGCAAGCTGAATGGAGGCCAGATAGTACCATGATAGCTGTGTCAGTAAGTAGATGTTTCCGCTAAATAGTGTTTTCTTATGAAACCGTTACATTGCATTTAAATTTGATTCTCTTAGATGACTTTCTTTCAGTCTTTTACACTCATAAGCATTTATTTTGTTCTGATAGGAATTGCTTTACTGATTATTCTGTGTGGATTACTCCTACTATAGCTTCTCTTTTGACTCTGCTACTTCCTACCATCCCTAAACATAGCACCTATATCCTTTTCTGTTTGTTGTTCTCACTTTACTGTTTTGTCCTTGAAGTCTTACCTAGTTTTTGAAAACATATTCACATGGTATTCTTGAATTTATATTTAAAGTCCTCCCTTCCATTCCAAAAGATATCCCACAAAATAATAAGCTTTATATGCATATGTAATACTAAAATTTTCATATCCATTTGGATCTGTTTCTCCTTTTTTCTTCTGTTCTATTAAACATGCCTAGATATGTTTAATTTTACCTTTTCAGTTCATGTTTTATCACTGTCTAAGGCTGTCATTATGACTTAATTTGCATTGGCAGTAATATATGTGGTTAATTAACCTTATTGAGCACCTCCTATCTGATGAGTACAATTGTAATCAGTTTACATGGATCATCCCATTTAATCTTTCGATAAGTGCTTTGAAGTAGATATTATTATCCCTCATAATTGATGTGTAAGTTGAGGATCTGAAAAATTGTCTTATCCAAGGTTACATGGGTAGTGTATATTAGAGAGATAAGGTATAAACTTAGCTACTCAGCTTCCATTTACTGTATCCTTATAACTAACTTATCTCTTTGCGTTGGTTGTTGGTCGCTTTCTAGTCCGTACTATATATAACACTGACTAGGTTAATAATCTGAAACGTGCCATATGATCAAAAATACTGAGTAGTTCTACACTTCCTATAGCAGGAGTTTGCAGATGACTGACCATGTACCAAATATGCTCTGGTGCCTGTTTGTACACAGACCATAATGTAAGAATAGTTTTTACATATTTAAATAATCAAAACAAGTCAAAGAAGAATATTTGCTATAGTTGAAAATTATGTGATACTTAAATTTTGGTGTCTATAAGTAGAATGTTACTGGGGCACGAAAATCCTCACTGATTTATGTATTGTCTGTAACTTCTTTCAAGCTACAATAGCAGATTGAGTTGAAGTTCTTACAGCAAGCATATGTGATGCTCTCATTGCTTTGCTCCTCTGTTCAGTGTACTGTATAGTAACACAGTTATAACTTCATAACTTTTCAAGTGTACACATATTGCCATTCTGTGACATTTTATATTATTTTTATTCTAGTACATAATCATGTCAAAAGAACCAGAGAAGAGAAAAAGACTTCGTTTTGTTTTTAAAGCACACTGGAGTGTGGTTTATTTTATTATTGAATTTGATGGCAAAATATTGTATTTATTACTCAGTGGCACTATAGCTATGCCAAAAGAATATAAGCTGACATTACTAGACTAAGCACTTATTGGAATATACTGAAGGTAAAGTTAGAAGAATTAAAAATTTAGCACAGAATAGCTCACCACAGGAGAATTCCTTCACAAAGTATGAAAATGAAAGTGCAGTAAAAGTAAGTTTGCTTGGTTTTTGATGAATTGACAGATGTTATAATACTGCTCAGTTGTTAATTTCAGTGGTCCATGTGAAGTATGAATTGACTGAGAATTACTGTGAATGACCTGTGGAACAATTCCAGATGAAAAAAATTCTCAAAGGAGTTGAGAAAATACTAATTCAGTACAACCCGAAGTAGAATTTAAGAAGTTGTATTAATTGATAGTAGTAAAAATCCACGTGGAGCAGCAAAAGACTTAGTTGGACAGATTTACACGAAGTTTGTGAAAATACGAGTCTTTTAAAACCTATGGTTTTTGTAAGTTTTTTTTTCAGAGATGGGAGTGGGAATAACTTGACTTGCCCTGCTCAGCACACAGCTGTTATGGCTTGGGTAGTGATAAAGGTTTATTGGAAACTTTTTTTTTTTTTTTTTTAACGGAGACTGACTTTTTGTTTTCTTTACTTGAAGGACCACCCTCTACCACTTAACAGGCACTGAATAATTTTGGAAAATAGCTTTTGCTGTATTAGAAAACGTTTTCAAATATGAAATATGTAAAATCTCATTAAGGACTGACATTAATAGATAAAAATTTGCACTCAATTTTGATGATAGGGAAAAGTACTTTAAACTCCAATTTACCAAAAAGGTTATTTCCACAAAAAGAATCTGATTCTCATTAGTGGATACATATTACCAAAAAAAGTTGTACTCAGTTCTCATTACTATTATATTTAGAATTTTGTAACTATAAAACTTATAAGAATTTGCATTCTATTAATCATGATGTTTTATTTTTCTGTATTTCTTAATGCTTTGACATAAGGGCCTGCTATCCCTGGACAGCCCACTTCCTGCCAGGGATAGCCAGTTCCTAGAGGACTCACCTACAAGTACACCTTCGTATGCAAACTAATCAATCCAAAGCATATAGCCCCAACCACCTCCTTTATTGACCTGTGCCACTCTGGGCTGATAATCCTCTGCCCTAATTATCTCAGGGCTAGGTACTATATAACTAGAGACAACTGATTTATTCAGCCTAGCGAATACAAAGCCTCCTTGCCATGCCTCAACCATTCCGTCCCATGGAAATCACAATAAAGGATCTTACTCATGTTTTCCCCTCACATCCACTGTCTCCTGACTGACCCTGGTAGTTTGCAGTATGTTCCTTGGTGGTGCATGTCATGTCCCCTCCTCTTTGGAACCGTGAGTAATAAACTGTCTTTTCATTGGCAGTCATCTCCTGATCTGTTCACCTCAGTATACCTGAATAATAATAAAATCCACATTTTAAAATATTTTCTTGTTATGTAAGTAAACAAGATAAACCTACATAATATTTTTGATTTTCCCTCTTGACTTGTAAAGTCTAAAATATTTATTATCTGGCCTTTTACAGAAAAGGTTTGCAGATCCTTATTCTACACAACCAAGTCCAGGCTTCTTAGCCTTTCATTTAAGGCACTTTAATCTCTAAAACCCTACTTCATTACTTCTCTGGTGTTATTTTTTCGTTCTTTGTCTACATAGACTTTCCTTTAGCTAAACTGGTTTTTTCCATTATTCCTTAGAAATTTCAAAGAAAAATGACAAAATTTGCCAACTCATTGTTGGATAAATGAGCATGAGTAGTTGAGATTGCTCTGATTTCAAGCCTAGATGATTAGATAGGTAGGTGTTCATGGCAATTAGTAAAAAATGTAAGAAGAGCAAGTGTTCATGAAAGAAGATGGGATTTTCTGGATTTGGTTCTATAGAGTTTTGTTATGTTACATTATTAACTTTTTACAATTGTGGTAAACTATACATAGCATAAATATATATAGCATTTTAACTATTTTAAGTGTACAATTTAGTGTCATTAGTAACATTAATGGTGTTATGCAGCCATTACCACTATCTGTTTTCTTGAATGTCACCCCGGACAGAAACTTGTTTATCATTAAGCATAACTTTGCATTCTCAATTTCTCCAGCTCCTGGTAACCTCTAATCAACTTTTTGTATCTATGAATTTGCTTATCTAGGTGTTTCATGTAAGTGGAATCATACAGTATTTCTCCTTTTATCTTTGGCTTGTTTCACTTAGCATAATGTTGTTAAGGTTCATCCATAATTGTGTTATGTATCAGAACTTCATTCCTTTTGATAACTGAGTAATATTGCATTGTCTGCATATGCTACATTTTCTTTATCTTTGGGTAGACATTTTGGTTGTTTCCAACTTTTGCCTATTATGAATAGTGCGTCATTGAACATTGGCATACAAGTAGCTGTTGGAGTTCCTGCTTTTGATTCTTTTGGGTATATACCGAGATACGGAATTGGTGGATCAAAATCCATAAAGGCTGCATCATTTTACATTTCTTTGGCAGTGTAGGAGAGTTCCAGTTTCTCCTTAGCCCCTTAAATGCTTTATTTTCGTTTTGTTTAATAGCCATCCTAAAGGGGTGAAGTGGTATCTTTTGTAGTTTTGATTTATGTTTTCCTAAAGACTAATGATGTTGATTATCTTTTCATGTGTTTGTTGGCCATTCGTATGTCTATGAAGAAATGTCTATTCAAATTCTTTGCCCGTTTTTGGCTGGGTGCAGGGGCTCACGCCTGTAATCCCAGCCCTCTGGGAGGCCAAGGCGGGTGGATCACGGGGTCAGAACATCAAGACCATCCTGGCTAACAGTGAAACCCTGTGTCTGCTAAAAAATACAAAAAATTAGCCAGGCGTGGTGGCAGGCGCCTGTAGTCCCGGGAGAATGAGGCAGGAGAATGGCGTGAACCTGAGAAGCGGAGCTTGCAGGTGAGCTGAGATCGCGCCACTGCACTCCAGCCTGGGCGACAGAGCGAGACTCCGTCTCAAAAAAAAAAAGAAAATTCTTTGTCCATTTTTTAATTGGGCTGCCTGTTTGTATGTTGCTGAGTTGTTTATTCTTATATGAATCCCTTATTGGCTGTATGACTTGACAATATTTTCTCTCAGTCTGTGGGTTTTCTTTTCATTCTCTAAGTCCTTTGATGTATAAAAGTTAATTTTGGTGAAGTACAGTTTATCTATTTATTTATTTTTGAAACACGGTCTTACTCTGTCACCCAGGCTGGAGTGCCAGTGGTGCAACCTCAGCTCACTACAGCCTCTGCCTCCGGGGCGCAAGTGAGCAGCAGGGGCTATAGCTGCACGCCACCACACCTGGCTAATTTTTGTATTTTTTGTAGAGATGGAGTTTCACCATGTTGCGCAGGCTGGTCTTGAACTCCTTAGCTCAAATGATATGCCCACCTCGGCCTCCCAAAGTGTTTGGATTATAGGCGTGAGCCACTACGCCCAGCCTAGTTTATCTCTATTTTCTTTTATTGCCTATGCTTTGGGTATCATATATAACAAATCATTGCCAAATGCCATGATTTTCCTCTTCTTTTTTTTCTTTTAAGAGTTTTATTACTTTATGTTTAAGTCTTTGCTTCCTTCTAAGTTAATTTTTGTAGATGGTGTAAAGTGTAAGATTCCAACTTCATTTTTTGTGTGTGGATATATAGTTGTCCCAGTACAATATGTTAAAGAACTATCCTTTTCCCATTGAATGGTCTTGGTATGCTTGTTGAAAATCAATTGGCCATTGGTATTTGGGGTTATTTCTGGATGCTCCATTCTATTTCATTGTTCTATATGTCTGTCCTTATTCCAGTACCACAGTTTTTAAATTTCTGTGGCTTTGTAGTAACTTTTGAAATCAGGAAGTGGAATCCTCCAATTTTATTGTTGTATTTCAGGATGTAAGTCATGTCAACCCATTATCAACCCATTGTAACTTAAAAATACCATAAGTCAAAAATTTAACAGCCCCAAACATCCATCATAATGTCGTAAGCTGAACCATCATAAGTTCAGTACCATCTATAGTTTTGACTATTCTGAGCCAGTCCCTAAGATGCTGTATGACTTTTTTGAATTGGTTTTTCTATTTCTGTAAAAAATACCATTGGGAATTTGGTAGAGACTGTGTTGAGTCTGTAGTTCTCCTTGGGAAGCATTAATTTAAGTCTTCCAATCCATGAACATGTAATGTCTTATCAATTATTTAGACCTTTAATTTCTGTGAGTAGTGTTTTCCAGTGTTCAGTATGTAAGTCTTTGTCCTGCTTCATTAAATTTATTCTTAAGTTTTAAATTTCTTTTTGATGCTATTGCAAATGTAATTGTTTTTAAGTTTCCTTTTCAGTTATTCATTCCAAGTGTGTAGACATATCTCTGATTTTTTTTCCAACTTTTAAGTTCAGGGTATATGTGCAGGATGTGCAGGTTTATTACATATGTAAATGTGTGGTTGGTGGTTTGCTTGCACAGATTATCCCATCACCTAGATATTAAGCCCAGCATCCACTAGCTATTCTTCCTGATGTGCTCCATCGTCCTGTGCCCCGCTCCCCCCGTCCTCCAACAGGCCTCAGTGTCTGTTGTTTCCCCTGTGTCCATATGTTCTCATCATTCAGCTCCCACTTATAAGTAAGAACATGTGGTATTTGATTTTCTGTTCCTGTGTTAGTTTGCTGGGGATAATGGTTTCCAGCTCCAACTATGTCCCTGCAAAGGACATGATCTTGTTCCTTTTTATGGCTGCATAGTATTCCATGGTGTATATGTACCACATTTCTTTTATTCAGTCTATCATCGATGGGCATTCAGGTTGATTCCATGTCTTTGCTATTGTGAATAGTGCTGCAGTGAGCATACGCATGCATGAATGTTTGTAACAGAATGATTTATATTTTGGGGGTTATACCCAGTAATGACATTGTTGGGTCAAATGATATTTCTGCCTCTAGGTCTTTGAGGAATTGCCTACTGTCTTCCATAATGGTTGAACTAATTTCTACTCCCACCAACAGTGTAAAAGCATTCCTTTTTCTCCACAACCTAACCAGCATCTGTTGTTTTTTTGACTTTTTAGTGATAGCCATTCTGGCTTGTGTGAGATGGTATCTCATTGTGGTTTTGATTGGAATTTCTCTAATAATCAGTGATGTTGAGCTTCTTAAAATATATTCATAGGCCACATTTATGTCTTCTTTTGGGAAGTGTCTGTTCATGTCCTTTGCCCACTTCTTAATGGGATTTTTTTTTCTTGTAAGTTATTAAGTTCGTTGTAGATGCTGGATGTTAGACCTTTGTCAGATTAATAAATTCCAAACATTTGCTCCCATTGTGTAGGTTATCTGTTCACTCCAATGATAGTTTCTGTTGCCGTGCAGAAGCTCTTTAGCTTGATTAGATCCCATTTGTCAATTTTTGCTTTTGTTGCAATTGCTTTTGTCATCCTTGTCGTGAAATCTTTGCCTGTGCCTATGTCCCAAATGGTATTGCCTAGATTTTCTTCCTGGGTTTTACATTTAAATCTTTAATCAATCTTGAGTTGATTTTTCTATAGGGTGTAAGGAAGGGGTCCAGTTTCAGTTTTCTGCATATAGCTAGCCAGTACTCCCAGCACCATATATTACATGAGGAATCCTTTCCCCATTGCTTGTTTTTGTCAGGTTTGTGAAGATCAGATGGTATAGGTGTGCATTCTTGTTTCTGGGTTCTCTATTCTGTTACATTGGTCTATGTGTCTATTCTTGTGCCAGTACCGTGCTGTTTTGGTTACTGTAGCCCTGAATTACAGTTTTAAGTCAGGCAGCGTGATGCCTCTGGCCTTCTTCTTTTTGCTTTGATTGCCTTGGCTATTTGGACTTGTTGATTCTGTGTGAATTTTAAAATAATTTTTTTCTAATTCTGTGAAGAACATCAGTGGTAGTTTAATGGGAATAGCATTGAGTCTGTAAATTACTTTGGGCAGTATAACCATTTTCACAATATTGAGTCTTCCTATCTATGAACATGGAATGTTTTTCCATTTGTTCATCTCTCATTTGTTTGAACATTGGTTTGTAGTTCCCTTTGAAGAGGTTCTTCACCTCATTAGCTGTATTGCTAGGCATTTTTATTCATTTGCGACAATTGTGAATGGGAGTTCGTTCATGATTTGGCTGTCTGCTTGCCTGTTGATGTATAAGAATGCTAATGGTTTTTGCACATTAATTTTCTATCCTTAGACTTTGCTGAAGTTGCTTATCAGCTTACAAAGCTTTTGGGCTGAGGCAATGGGGTTTTCTAGATACAGGATCATGTCATCTGCAAACAAAGATAGTTTGATTTTGTCTCTTCCTATTTGAATACCCTTTATTTGTTTCTCTTGCCTGATTGCCCTGGCCAGAACTGCCAATACTATGTTGAATAGGACTGGTGAGAGAGGGCATCCTTGTCGTGTGCCTTTTTTCAAGGGGAATGCTTCCAGCTTTTGTCCATTCATTATGATATTGGCTGTGGGTTTGTTGTATATGGCTCTTATTATTTTGAAGTATGTTCCTTCAATATCTGGTTTATTGAGAGTTTTTAACCTAAAGGGATGTTGAATTTTATCAAAGGCCTTTTCTGCATGTGTTGAGATATCATCATGTGGTTTTTGTGTTTAGTTCTGTTTATGTGGTGAATCACATTTATTGAATTGTGTATGTTGAACCAACCTTGCCTTCTGGGGATGAAGCCTACTTGGTTATAATGGATAAACTTTTTGTTGGGCTGCTGGGTATTTGCCAGTGTTTTGTTGAGAATTTTTGCATTGATGTTCATCAAGGATATTGGCCTGAAGTTTTCTTTTTTTTGTTTCGTCTCTGCCAGGTTTTGGTATCAGGATGATGCCAGCCTCACAGAGTGAGTTAAGGAGGAGTCTCTTCTTTTCTTTTTTTTTTTTGAGATGGAGTTGCCCAGACTGGAGGGCAGTGGTGCAGTGGCACGATCTCAGCTCACTGCAAGCTCCACCTTCCGGGTTCATGCTGTTCTCCTGCCTCAGCCTCCTGAGTAGCTGGGACTACAGGCGCCTGCCACCACACCTGGCTAATTTTTTGTATTTTTAGTAGAGATGGGGTTTTACCATGTTAGCCAAGGTGGTCTCAATCTCCTGATCTCGTGATCCGCCCGCCTTGGCCTTCCAAAGTGCTGGGATTACAGGCGTGAGCCACCGTGCCCGGCCCCTTCTTTTTAATTGTTTTGGAATAGTTTCAGTAGAAATGATACCAGCTGTTCTTTGTACCTCTGGTAGAATTCAGTTGTGAATCTGTCTGTCCTGGGCTGCTTTTTTTGGGGTGTGGGAGGGGGCAGTTGCTAGGCTTCTTATTACTTCTCAATTTCAGGACTCATTATTGGTCTATTCAGAGATTCAGTTTCTTCCTGGTTCAGTCTTAGGGAGGGTGTATGTGTCCAGGAATGTAACCATTTCTTCCAGATTTTCTATTTAATGTGCATAGATGTGTTTATAGTATTCTCTGATGATTGTTTGTATTTCTTTGGGGTCAGGATGATATCCCCTTTATCATTTCTGATTGTGTTTATTTAAATCTTCTCTTTTCTTCTTTGTTAATCTAGCTAGCGGTCTATTTTATTAATTTTTTCAAATAATCAGCTCTTGGATTCATTGATCGTTTGAATGGTTTTTCATGTCTCTACCTCCTTCAGTTCTGTTCTGATCTTGGTTATTTCTTGTCTTCTGCTGGCTTTTGGGTTTGTTCTTGTTTCTGTAGTTCTCTTCGTTGTGATTTAGGTTGTTAACTTGAGATCTTTGTAGCTTTTTGATGTGGGCATATAGTGCTATAAATTTCCCTCTTAACACTGCTTTGGCTGAATCCCAGAGATTCTGGTATATTGTCTCTTTGTTCTCATTAGTTTCAAAGAACTTCTTGATTTCTACCTTAATTTCATTATTTACTCAAGTCACTCAGGAGCAGGCTATTCAATTTCCATGTAGTTGTGCGGTTTTTAGTGAATTTCTTAATTATTTTGAGTGAATTTTTTTGAGTGTTGTGGTCTGAGAGACTGTTATCATTTCAGTTCTTTTGCATTTGCTGAAGAGTATTTTAATTCCAATTATATGATCAGTTTTAGAGTAAGTGCCGCGAGATGATGAGAATAATTATTTTCTGTTGTTTTTGGGTGGAGAGTTCTATAGATATCTGTCAGGTCCACTTGATCCTAGAGCTAAGTTCAGATCATGAATATCTTTGTTAATTTTCTGTCTTGGTGATTTGCCTAATATTGTCAGTGGTGTGTTAAAGTCTTGTCAGTGGTGTGTTAAAGTCTGCTACTATTATTGTGTGGGAGTCTAAGTCTTTTTGAAGGTCTCTGAGAACTTGTTTTAGGAATCTGGGTGCTCCTATATTGTATGTGTATATATTGAGGATATTTAACTCTTGTTAAATTGAACCTTTTATCATTATATAATGCCCTTTGCCTTTTTGATCTTTTTTCATTTAAAGTCTGTTTTGTGAGAAACTAGGATTGCAATCCCTGGTTCTTTCTGTTTTCCATTTGCTTGGTAAATTTTCTTCCATCCCTTTATTTTGGGATGTGTGTCTTTGCACATGATATGGGTCTCTTGAAGACAGCATACCGTTGGGTCTTGGTTGTTTATTTAGCTTGCCATTCTGTGTCTTTTAATTGGAGCATTTAGCCCATTTACATTTCAGGTTAGTATTGTTATATGTGGATTTGATCCTGTCATCAAGATGCTAGTTGGTTATTTTGCAGACTTGTTTATGTGGTTGCTTAATAGTGTCACTGATCTGTTTACTTCAGTGTGTTTTTATAGTGGCTGGTAATGGTTTTTCCTTTCCATATTTAGTGCTTCCTTCAGGAGCTCTTGCAAGGCAGGTCTGATGGTTATGAATTCCCTCAGCATTTGCTTGTCTGAACAGGATCTTATTTCTCCTTTGCTTAAGAAGCTTAGCTTTACCAGATATGAAATTCTGGTTAGAAATTCTTTTCTTTAAGAATGTTTAATATTGTCCAGGCGCGGTGGCTCATACCTGTAATCCCAGCACTTTGGGAGGCCGAGGCAGGCGGATCACGAGATCAATAGATCGAGACCATCCTGGCCAACATTGTGAAACCCCATCTCTACTGAAAATACAAAAATTAACCAACTGTGTTGGCACATGCCTGTAGTCCGAGCTACTCGTGAGGCTGAGGCATGATAATCACTTGAACCCGGGAGGCGGAGGTTGCAGTGAGCTGAGATCGCACCACTACACTCCAGCCTGGCAACAGAGCGAGACTCTGTCAAAAAAAAAAAAAAGGATGTTTAATATTGGCCCCAATCTCTTCTGGCTTTTAGGGTATCCACTGAGAGGTCCATTGTTAGTCTGATGGGCCTCCCCTTCGTAGGTGACCTGGTCTTTCTCTCTGGCTGCCCTTAACATTTTTCTTTCATTATGACCTTGCAGAATCTGATGATTATGTGTCTTGGGGTTGATCTTCTCAGGGAATATCTTATGAGGCTTCTCTGCATTTCCTGAATTTGAATGTTGGCCTGTCTTCCTAAGTTGGGGAAGTTCTCCTGGATGATATCCTGAAATATGTTTTCCAACTTGGTTCCATTCTCCCGTCTCTTTCAGGTACCCCAATCAGTTTTAGGTTTAGTATATTTACATAATCCCACATTTCTCGGAGGTTTTGTTCATTTTCATTCTTTTTTCTCTATTATTGTCCACCTATCTTATTTCAGCAAGATAATCTTCAAGCTCTGAGAATCTTTTCTCCACTTGGTCTGTTCAGCTATTAATAATTGCGATTGCATTGTGAAGTTCTTGTAGTGTGTTTCTGAGCTGTAACAGGTCAGTTATGTTCCTCTCTAAACTGGCTCCTCCTAGTATTGTCAGTGGTGTGTTAAAGTCTCCCACTCTTATTGTTTGGGAGTCTGAGTCTCTTTGGAGGTCCCTAAGAACTTGCTTTGTGAATCTGGGTGCTCCTATATTGGGATCGTATACATTTAGGACATTTAGCTCTTCTCGTTGAATTGAACCCTTTATCATTATGTAATGCCCTTTGTCTTCTTTGCTCTTGTAGTGTGTTTCTCAGCTCTAATAGGTTGGTTATGTTGCTCTCTAAACTGGCTCCTCTTCTTTCACATTGTCAGGGGTGTGTTAAAGTCTCCCACTATTTTTATGTGGGAATCTAAGTCTCTTTGAAGGTCTCTAAGAACTTGGCACCTCCTGTATTGTTTTGTCATGTTTCTTAGCTTCTTTGCATTGGGTTACAACATGCTCCTTTAGTTCAGCAAAGTTCATTGTTACCCACCTTCTGAAGCCTACTTCTGTCATTCAGCTTTGTCAGCCTCAGCCCAGTTCTGAGCCCTTGCTGGAGAGGTGCTTTGGTCAGTTGGAGGAGAATAGGCACTCTGGCTTTTTTAGTTTTCAGTGTTTTTGCATTGATTCTTTCTTATCTTTGTGGGCTTATCTACCTTTGATCTTTGAGGTTGCTGACCTTTGAATGGGGTATTTTAGGGTCTTTTTTTGTTGATGTTGTTGTTTTCTGTTTGTTCTTCTTTTAACAGGCCGCTCTTCCATAGAGCTGCCATTTGTGGTGGTCTACTCCAGACCCTAGTTGCCTCGGTTTTTCCTGTACCTGGAGGTATGACCAGGGAAAGCTGCAAAACAGCAAAGATGGCAGCCTCCTTCTTCCTTGGAAGCTCCTTCACAGGGGGGTACTGACCTGTTGCTTGCTCAAATGTGCCTGGAGGAGGTGGCTGGAGACCCCTGTTGGGAGATGTCACCCAGTCAGGAGGAATGGGATCAGGGACCTACTTGAAGCAGTCTGGCTGCAACAGGTGTGCTGTGTTGGGGATTCCTTCAGCCCCCAATCGGTATGGGCTCTCCAGGACCCACAGGCTGGACTGATTGAGAAGCCTGAACACCAATGTGGCAGCCTGCCCCACCTCCCGGGTACTCCATCCTGGGGGGAAATTAGAGCTCCGTCTAATTGGGGGTGGCTCAAGACCCCAGCTGGGAAGACCCACTACCCCATGAGGAGGAGTGGCTAGAAGTCTCACGTGAAGAAGCAGTCTGGCCACGATCTGGCAGTGTGGCTGTACTACACTGCAGGAACCTTTCTCATCCAGGCTGTATGGATATATGTGTTTTTTGTGTATTCATTTTATGTCCTACAACTTTTGCTAACTTTATTAGCTCTAATATTTTTTGTGTGCATTATTTATACACCTTGTCTGTGGTCTGATTTGGATGCCTTTATCTCATTTTCTTGTTTAATTGCTCTGGGTAGAACTTTCAATACTATGTTGAATTAAGTGGTAAAAACGGGCACCCTTATCTTGTTCTAGCAGAAAGGCTTTCAGTCTGTCACCATTGAGTATAATGTTGGCTTTAGGTTTTTCATATATGACCTTTATTATGTTGAGGTTATTTACTTCTATTCTTAGTTTCTGGCATGCTTTTATCGTTAAAGGGTGTTAAATTTTGTCAAATGCTCTCTTTGTATCAGTTGAGAATTGTGGATTTTTTCTTCATCCTGTTAATGTAGTGTATTTCATTGATTGATTTTCAGATATTGAATCATCCTTGCACTCAGTGAATGAATCCCACTTTGTCACAATGTACGAAGTACTTGCTGAGGATTTTTCATCTGTATTCATACAATATATTGATCTATAGTTCTTAAGTCAGTTTTGGTAGATTGTATGTTTTTAGAACTTTCTCAATTTCATCTGGCTTGTCTAATTTTGTTAGAATGCAACTCTTTATTGTATTCTCATAATCTCTGCTATTTATGCAGAATTACTAGTAAGGTCTTTCATATCTGATTTTTGTAATTTGAATCATCTCCTTTTTTTCTTAACTTACTTAGAGGTTTATCAGTTTTGTTGATTTTTCAAAGAGTCAACTTTGGCTGGATGTGACGGCTCATGTCTTTAATCCCAGCACTTTGGGAAGCTGAGGTGGGAGGATTGCTTGAGGCAGGGAGTTACAGGGGAGTCTGGGCGACATAGTGAAATGCAATCACTACAAAAAATAAATTAAACTTAGCCAAGTGAGTTGGCACATGATTGTAGTCCTAGCTACTCAGGAGGGTGAGTCAGGAAGATCACCTGTGCCCAGGAATTCAAGGTTACCATGAGCTTTGATCTTGACACAGCACTCTAGCCTGGGCAATAGAGCAAGACTCTGTGTCAAGAAAAACCAGACAATTTTTGTTCAAGTGTATGTTCTTTATTGTTTTTCCATTTTCTTTTTATTTTGCTCTCATCTTTATTATTTCCTTTCTTCTGCTAGCTTCAGGATTACTTTGCTCTTTGTTATTTAGTTATTTTTTGTGCACATTTAGGTTATTGATTTGAAATGTCCCTCCACCCCCACCTTTTTTTTTTTTTTTTTTTTTTGAGACAGATTCTTGCTTTGTTGCCCAGGCTGAAATGCAGTGACATGATCATGGCTCATTGCAGTCTTGATTTCCTGGGCTTAAGTGACCCTCTCCCTCAGCCTCCCTGGTAGCTGGGACCATAGGCACGTACCACCACACCCAGCTGATTTTGTTTAATTTTTGTAGAGATGTGATCTCACTACGTTGGCCAGGCTGGTCTCAAATTCCTAGGCTCAAGCGAACATCCTGCCTTGGCCAAATGCTGGGATTACAGGCATGAGCCACCACACTGGGCCTGAGATGTGCCTTTTTAAGTGTGGCTGTCTACTGTTTCAACCTCTGCCAGTTACCCAGCTCCAAAGTTGCTTCCACATTTTTGGGTATCTTTATAGCAGCACCCCACTCTCTGCAGTACTGATTTACTGTATTAGTTCATTCTCATGCTGCTATAAAGAACTGCCCAAGACTGGGTAATTTATAAAGGAAAGGAAAGAGATTTAATTGACTCACAGTTCTACATGGCTGGGGAGGCCTCAGGAAAATTACAATCATGACAGAAGGAGAAACAAACATGTCCTTCTTCACATGGTGGCAGGAGAGAAGTGCTGAGCAAAGAGAGAAAAGCTGCTTATTAAAATACCATCAGATCTCGTAATAACTCACTCGTTATCATGAGAACACCATGAGGGTACCACCCCTGTGATTCAATTACTTCCTACGAGATCCCTCCCACGACACATGGGGATTATGGGAACTACATTTCAGGATGAGATTTGGGTGGGGACACAGCCAAACCGTATCATTGAGGAACGCTTATATTTGATAAGCTGCTTCTCTGTTAATGTTTTCAATTCTGTCTTTTAGTTTCAGCAGTTTGATTCTAGTGTGTCTCAGTGTGGGTCTCTGAGTTTATCCTTTTTGGAGTTTCTTGAATTCCTTGGATTTTTGTGTATACATGAACTTCATTAAGGCTCCTGGCATATTCAACCATTTCTCTTTCCTCCATACTTCTATTCCTATATTATGTATGTTGGTGTGATTGATGGTGCTGCACAGGTCCCCCAGACTCTGTTTATTTTTCTTTATTCTTTCTTCTTTTCGCTCCTTAGATTGCATAATTTCGAATATCTTATTTTCAAGTACATTTATCTTTTCTTCTGTCTGCTCAAATTTGCTGTTGAATTCCTGTAGTGAATTTTTCATTTTAGTTACTATACTTTTTATCTTCAGAATTTTTTCAGTTCCTTTAAAAAGTTTTTCCCTTTTATTAATATTCTCATTTTGTTTAGACATTGTTTTCTTGATTTTCTTTAGTTTTTTTGCCCATGGTCTCCTTTAGCTCATTGGACATATTTAAGACTGTTGATTTAATGTCTCAGATTAATAATTCAAATGTCCGGGCTTCCTTAGGGATGGTTTCTGCCGTATTTTTTATTTTCTATAACTGGGCCATACTTTTCTGTTTCTTTTTATGTGCTGTAATTTTTCATTGAGAACTGGACTGAGTATTATGTTGTGGTGACTTTGGAAATCTAATTCTCCTAGCCCTCAGAGATTGCTGGGTTTTGCTCCTTGATTACTGAAGAGTTCCTTTTATGATTTTTTGGAACTATTTTTGCACAGTATATATTTCTTCTGATGAGTGGTCTCTGAAGTTTCTCTTCTGTTTTCTCTGTTATCAGCTAATCATGTAATATTTCCTTATCCTACTCCCAGGAGTTGGGTACAAAATAGGTCCTATCTCTAAAGTTCCCTCTTGGCCCAGAATCCTTTTTATCTCCTGGGTGTGCCATACCCCCAGTGATCAAAAGCGGAAATTAGAACCCACAACACCAGCTTTTGGAGCACAGAGCCCTTATTGACCCCCCTTACTCCCACAAGCCACACCAGATACCCTTGTGTGACATCCGCAGCTGCCTGCCACAGAGTTGGTGGATGAGGTGGGTGACAGCTGTTACCATAGGAAAACTGAAATTGTTTGAAATTTGCCAACAGCTTCATCAAGCTGTCTCCTGGAGGCTGCAGGCGTTCTACCAGATCCAGGCTTCCACAATAGTAGCTTCAGGTAATTCCTGCTAATTAAGTTGTAGTTTTGGTGGATAGATGGATTCCTGGAGCTTCCTCTTCTACCACCTTTTCTGATGTCATTCTCCACTCTTGTTAAGTTTAGAAGTGTGTGTTGTAAATCATAGTTGAAACTTAACAATTGAATGAGAGGGCTATAAGAGGAAAATGCTCTCTAAATTATGTGCAGTTGATGGCAAAGAAGTGGTGGTGTTTGTTTTAAAACAGTGTAGGGAATACTTTTCCTTCTGGTTTCACTGAAATTCTAGCAAGGTAATTTTTTTAAGTTGCATTTTATTTATTTTTTCTTCCTGGCTCTTTTGGACAATCACCAGGCTTATTTTGATATACAAATTCAAATTCCTATGTGCAGTGGCAGTAAGTTATGACTGCCAATTTTAGAAATAAAGTTCTAACCATGTAACTCCATTCTGATATAGGGAACGTTGCAAACTTAAAGTGTCTTAAAGTTTAGGTTATTAATAATTTTATGTGTAAGCCCCCTCTCTGCACTGTTGATATTTTTAGGTCTCTAGGACATATATATATGTATATTTCATGTGTGTGGTGTAGTGTGTGTGTTTGTGTTTGTGTGTGTGGTATGTAGGTGTTGTAGGTGTGTGTATAGAAAAGGAATAGCTTGTGAGACTGCAATGTAGTTATGTAAAGAATGTTAATTTGAAATAAAATCAGAATTAAGTTTTCTTTCAAGTTTACCTTCTGGCTTTATAATGCTATTAGCTTGAATATTCAATTAAAGAAGTGTAGAACTCAGCTAAAGTGAGTTACACTGGAGAAACATGAATTTCTTTTAAACAAAAGGTAACATCTTAAGATCAATACTATTACTAACAATTGGTAACATGTATGTATGTATGTACTTATTTATTTATTCATTTTTGAGACGGAGTCTTGCTTTGTTGCCTAGGCTGGGGTGCAGTGATGCAATCTTGGCTCACTGCAATCTCCGCCTCCCAGGTTCAAGTGATTCTCCTGCCTCAGCCTCCTGAGTAGCTGAGATTACAGGCGTATGCCACCATATTCAGCTAATTTTTTGTATTTTTAGTAGAGACAGGGTTTCACCATGTTGGTTAGGCTGATCTTGCACTCCTGACCTCAAATGAGCCGCATGCCTCAGTATCCCAAAATGTAAATGTATTTATTTACATAAAGGAAAATTATAAACTGGATTACATATGAAGTATTAGTATTAAATATTTGTTTATCACAAGTTTTGTGGGTTTAAAAAGTATTAAAATACATTTATTCTCTCACTTTTTCAACATTTATAGAGCTTCTGTACATTCCAGATAGTATGTAATCAATGAGGATGTAGTTTGAGAAAAAAAGGTTGTCTGGAACCATGCAGTGTGATTTCCATTTTCTTTAAGAATGTCTTTGGTTTGCCATTTTTTTTTGAAGGGTGTTTTTGCTACATGTAGATATTCATGTTTGCATCAATTTTCAACATTGATGAAGTCTCTGTTGTATATTGAGCTTTGGGGTCCCTATTCTTTTCCTGGGAGTTTGTTAAGCAGTAAGTATGAAGTTGCAAGAAAGAATTTACGTGAACTGTATGAATTTCATTTTTGCTTCCCCTAAAGATATCTTTAATTTGCATTAATTTCTGAAGGATATTTTCAAGAGGTGTAGAATTCTGGATTGGTAGTTATTTAAGTTAAAGATTTGATTTCATTGTTTCCTGCCATTTTTCATTGTTATTGAGAAGTCAGTGAATGGTCTTATTGTTGGCCTTTTCAAAGTAATGCAACCTTTTTTGTTTCTTTCTTTGAGACAGAGTATTACTGTGTTGCCCAGTCTCTTTGTTTGAGACAGTCTTGCTCTGTTGCCCAGGCTGGAGTGCAGTGGCACAATCTCAGCTCACTGCAATGTCCACCTCCTGGGTTCAAGCGATTCCCCTGCCTCAGCCTCCTGAGTAGCTGGGATTACAGGTGTGAGCCACCAGGCCCAGCTAATTTTTTTTTTAATTTTTAGTAGAGACAGGTTTTGCCTTTTTGGCCAGGCTGGTCCTGAAGTCCTGGCCTCAAATGATCCTCCTGTGTTGGCCTCCCAAAGTCCTGGGATTACAGGTGTGAGTTACTGTGCCCAGCCACCTTTTTTTTTTTTTTTTTTTTACTGCTTTTAAGATTTTCTCTTTGTCTTTGGTTTTCAGAATTTAGCTATGATATACTAAGGTGTGATTTCCTTTATGCTTATCTGTTTGCTGTTCTCTAGTCTTGAATCTGAAAATTCTCAACTATTACCTCTATACTGCTTCTGTCCCATTCTGTTTTCTAATGGGACATCGATTTAAACTTTTGTATATATCTTACATCTCTCATCCTTTTTTTGTTGTTATTGTTGCCCACTCTCCCTTTATTTTTTCTGTGCTTTGTCATGGCTATTTTCTATTGCTGTGTCTCTCAAGTCACTAATACATGTCATCTGCTATATCCAGTCTGACTCCATTAAGATAGTAAATTGAGGTTTCATGTGTTTTAATTTTAGAATATCCACTTGCTTCTTTTTATTGAGTCTGAATATCTGGTGAAAAATGTCAATCCTCTCATCTTTTTTTTTTTTTTCATTTTTATTGAACATAATAGTTGTGATTATTTTAAAGTTATTTAAGATCATTTGTTCTTTCTTTTGGTTATTGGTCTTCTGATTTTGCTTTTTCATGTCTGGCAATTTTATTCTAGACATAGTGTACCAAAGAATTACAGAGAATTGCGGTAGCTATCTTTAGAGACTCCTGTTCATTATTTGGATTAGGGGCTGATTATTTCTGTCTTGTCATGGATTGAATTTGATTTGAATTGGTTTGAAAGTTTGGTAAGACTCAGTTTAACTCTAGTTTATTCTGAGAGATTTGGTTTTGTCTTTTAAAGCTTTTTTTTTTTTTTTTTGAAGTTGTTTTTGGTTTTTGGGGAACAGATGGTGTTTGGTTACACACATAAGCCCTTTAGTGGTGATTTCTGAGATTTTGGTGCAGTTCCATCTAGGTTGCTGTGAATGCCATTATTTTGCTCCTTGTTATGACTGAGTAGTATTCAATGGTGTATATGTATACCACATTTTCTTTATCCACTTGTTGACTGATGGGCATTTGATTGTCATCTTGCCCATATGACATCAAAATTCAGCAGATGTCTTGAGGGTAAAATTGGTGTTAAAGAAAAAATTATCCAATAATACTTGTTGAAACACAGTAAGGAAAACTTTTTTTGGGACCATTGCATACAGGGAACACTGCAGTGGGTTCTTGCAGTGGGAAAGAGAGATTGAACTCAACTCTTCAGCATGGGCAAGTGGGAATTTATAGCCAAGAAGCAGTGTGGGAGTCAGTGGATAGAAAATTACTAAGAGGAAACATCAGGGATAATGGGGATTCTGGCTAAAACAACAGGATTCTTGCTGAAGACAGACGAGAGTGATCAGACATCACTTAGGGGAGATTGGAGAGTATGGGGGTCTTGCTAAACTGGATTTTACAAGGAAAAGCACAGATAGACCTAGGAGAAGAAGGTTCAGGAGCCTGACTAAAGTTTGACTAAGCACAGAATCTTTGTCACTGGCTATGTGTTTGAGGCACATCAGGTCTCCAATTAGTATGGATGCCTGTGCATCTCAGAAATGCCGGAAATTTTACTTTGCCTTTCTGAAGTTTGCTTTCGAGCCCTTGAGCCCCGTCTGCAGCTTCTAAGTTCAGCAGATGTCTTGTGGGAAAAATTGACTGTGGAGTTGAGGCATTTCAAGTCTGATTATTTCTTCAACCCTATGTAACTGCCAAGAGCTTTGCTGATTTTTCTTAGCTCCAGCAGGCCTCTGCCTGAACTAAGTCTGCTGCTTTCTTAGCCTGTGCCCAGAATTGGTGAATGTTCTTAGAGGAAAAAAAAATCAGCTTACCTCTGAACAGTCTTCCTACTATGAATTTTAATCCATCTAGGCCTTATTGATTCCATAGCTTGCCTGATGCCTTTAAAAATATAATTTTTAATGTTTTCTGCCTTTTTCTAGCTGTTGGGAGAGTTGGTCTGCCATGACCTACTTACTGTTTACTACTGTGCAGTAGAGTTCTTAACCATGTAATATAAAATTGTCTTAATACTCCTTTTATGATTTTTTGAGTCTAATTTCATTTTTATATATAAAATCCTAAGCATTATATAAAGATGGAATGAACCCAGATATATCCATTAAAACTATTGTAACTGCCCAACAGTTTCATTTTGCCTGCTGCCTGGATACAGTTGATTTACCAAGACAGAGGAATTGCAGTAGAGAAAGTTTAATTCATGAAGAGCTGGCTGAACAGAAGTGCCAGAGTTTTATTACTGAAATCAGTCTTCCCCAAAATTTGGAGGCTAGGGTTTTTCAAGGATAGTTTGGTGGGGCAGGGAATGGGTGCTGCTGATTGGTTAGGGAGGCAATCATAGGTGTGGAAAGTGGTCTTCATGTTGAGTCCGCTTCTGAATAGGACTACAGGACCAGGACCAGTTGGTGGGTCCACGTGGAGCCCTCAGCCATCGGAAATGCAAAATCCTGAAGAGATAGCTGTAAAGGCCAATCTTAGCTTCTACAATAGTGATGTTACCTGCAGGAGTAATTGGGGAAGTTGCAAATCTTGTGACCTCTGGAGTAAGGGCCGGTAATTGTTTACATTTACACTGTAGCAGAATTCAGGCTCCTCTCATCCTCCTAAATGTCTTGCTAAACATGATATAAAAATATCAGTGACCTTTCTAAACTGTTACCAAATAACTAATGGCTTTCTGTCTATATTATTTTATTTATTTATTTTATTATTATTATTTTATATATATATATATATATATATATTTTTTTTTTTTTTTTTTTTTTTTTTTTTTTTTTTTTTTGAGACGGCATCTTGCTCTGTCGCCCAGACTGGAGTGGAGTGGCGCAATCTTGGCTCACTACAACCTTAGCCTCCCAGGTTCAAGCAGTTCTCCCTGCCTTACCCTCCCAAGTAGTTGGGATTACAGGTCCTCACCACCAGGCCCGACTAATTTTTGTATTCTTAGTAGCGACAGGGTTTTGCCATGTTGGCCAGTCTGGTCTCTAACTCCTGACCTCAGGCGACCTGCCCACCTCAGCCTCCCGAAATCCTGGGATTACGATCATGAGTCACTGCACCCAGCCTGTATTACTTTACATCATAATGAAAGAAATGAAAATAAAGAACCTGTTTTGCAGGCAGAGGCTAAAAACAAAAACTTTGAACAACTGGTAGAAATGGTTTAAGTTAATTTCTAAATTCGAGAAGATAGAAGGACTAACCTCCAACCTGATCTTCTCCTCTCAGCAGTATAGTAAACATGAGCGTAAAGTCAGAATCATCAAGATATCAAGTTCTTTAGGGACAGAATAGGTGCTGAAGGACCAGGCAAAGGGAAAGGTTTGCTTTGCCACTCCTTAAGGCACTGAGCCAGGATCTGAGATTTCAGAGTTCTCTAAGTGAGCTTAAAAAAGTGGAATCTTGTGGTTTTGCTTCAGAAGAAGGATGAATGTGTCTGCTTCTGGAAATGGACATTAGCAGGGCTTCCCATAAAACTCTGTTGACTGCTGCAAGTTTAGAATAGAGGTTGCACTGGTGAACTCAGTTGCTGCCACACCTCATGGTCTGAGGAAGCTGGCCCTTCCAGTCAGAGACAGTGCCTGAGAGGAGACAGCTGAAGCCTCAGCTCAGCAGTGTGTGAGCTTGTCTGCCTCTGCAAACTGTCATTTTATCCAGCATCTGTAGGTTTGCCTTGCCAGATACCACATCAAAGCCTAACCTCTACAGGTGGCTAATGGAACACAGCAAAAAAAAAAATCACTAAGGGAGCTCATTAACTTTACGATGTAAGACCAAACTAAACAAGTAAAATATGTGGCTCCTACTGATGAGCCACAGGGATGAGACAGAAGAATGTAGTAAATTAAGAAGAAAATTATTAAGAACTTTCAGAAAATGTAATTAGAACATACTCAGAATATTTCAGAGCTAAAAATTTCCTAAGAGAAAAATTCAACAGATGAACTGATAAATAACCCCTTGTGAGAGCTGAATCTTTTGTTCCAGAAGATCAAAGAGAAATAATTTCATAATGTAAGACACATAGAAATAAAATTATTTTTGAAAAGATAAGCGACCTGCAGGAACAAATTCAAGAGGTTTGTGAATGAGTGTTATAGAAAGAAAAAAAAAGAAAGAAAACAAGACAGAACAAGTGTTAGTTTAGGAAATAATAGAAGAAACTTCCCTAGTTTAGAAACACTTGAGGTTGTCAGATTGAAAAGGCTGAGACTTAGATACATTTGATTGCGGGTGGGGCTGTGTGGAAAAAGTTTAATGAAAAAACATACATATCTAGAGATAATGTACAGAAATAACTGAATTTCAGTCATGAGAAAAATCATTCAGAGAAAAGAGAAAGAGAATCACATTAACAATAGACTTCTCACCACTAACCCTAGAAACTTAAAGGAACATTAGAACAATATCTCATAGCCACGAAAAAAGAATCTCTAACAATCCTGTACCTAGATAGGATGTCCTTTATCTCGGTTAAGTAATGGTATGTTCAGTTAGTTTATTTCATTTAATATGGGAATGCCTTGGTATTGGAGCTACAGTGAACAGGACAAGCAAGTGGACATGTAACTAATTCCTAGGTTAGTGAGAGATAGATGATAAACAAGTCTAAACAAGAAAATGAAACGTGATGACCATACCATCCATGTTAGGTGTTTGCAATGCTTAGGGACAATTATTATCTGTATTAATATTCATATTAATACTAATAAAAACTTCCTACGGAAGACCATCCTATTGATAAATGGACAAACAAGGCAACTTGCAGAAGAAAGAAGTATGAAGCGCCAATAAAAATGAAAAGATAAGCATCACTAGCAAGGAAACAAATGGAAATTAAAATAAGACCGTTTTTCGCCAATCTAATGCAGGCATAAACAGGAATTCTAAGAACAATTAGAGTGATACTGGGAATTAATATAATTTTTTTGATAAATTTGGCAATACTTATTGAAACGAATGTGCATATATGTACACTTTGACTTGGCAATCCTACCTAAAGGAAAGTACCCCACAAAATATATATGCACCAAAACATAAGGAGATATATATATACACACACATAAGGAGAGAGAGATATATATGTATATAAAAATGTTTGTTACAGCATCGTCTGTAGTTGCCAAAGGTCCATCAAGAAAAGAATAGCAAAGTAAATATGAAATTTCCATACTTTGGAATATCACACAAATACTAAAAATAATAATAAGTGTATCTATGAATGTGGAAGAACAATCAGAAAACTCTAAGTGAAAAAAAAAATCAAATGGCATGGTAATGTGTAAATTAAGATTCCAATTTTGTGTGAAAATAATAAAAGTTCCTGTATTTATCAATTTAAAAATTTACTCATTTCTGAGTTAGAATCCAATGCAGACATTTAAAATCAAATTACAGAAGAATGTCAAGTTTATACATTTGTGATAAAATACCATAAAAGCAGATTATAAAACTGTGTGATAGCTTTATATGAGGAAAAAATTATATTTTAGATAACCCTCTACTTAAGAAACTAACAGATTTATCAACTGCTCATCAACCAGTTACATTAGCAGTCATTTACAGTATCATCAGTTTGGATTTAAAAACAGACAGACTTCAGTAGAAGTCTAATATGCTATAAAATATGAGAGTTTCTGCAAATGTCCCTGGAAAAGACATAAGGACTACATAAAAATTAATAATGATTATCTGTGAATAGTGAAACTATTGGCAGTTTATTTTTGTTACTTTCTGTGTTTCTCGGGTTTTTTTCATTGAACATGGAGAAATTTGTCATTCATAACAAAAAACATTTAACAAAAATTCATTTATGATCCTATATGAATTTTAAAATTCATATAAGCTAAAATGTTAATTCATGTTTTAAATAACCCAAGTAAGGATGAATTAAGTCAATAGAAGCAGGTCAGCATTTACTCAATATATTTAATACAAGCCAGATTACTATGACTAATATTATATTTATCTTAACATCTCCACAAAGTTCTAGAAATAAGACAGTGGTGAAAGGATAATAAAAACTTAGGACCCCAATTCACCACGCCAAAAGGGAAAAAATAAGCTGAAAGCCCAGTCACGTAAGAAACTGCCTTTCCTTTTGTTCCTAAGCTGATAACTACAGATAAAAGGTTAGGTTAGCTACTCCACAAGTAACTACTTATGTTCACCTTATCTTATTTAAAGTGCCTGTTTAATGATGCCAGATGAATACATAATTGACTATTCCTCTACTTGCTCTTTTCTTGTGGAACTTGTGGATTACCATACCCTCCTTCTCTCCCCTACAGCCCACTTTTCTCCTTTAAATATTGACACCCTCAAATTCATCTTTGGAGAAAGGCACAGATCACAGACTGTCACTGTGATTCTGTATTTTTTTCTTCCGAGCATATCCTTAACCTTGGCAAAATAAACTTCTAAATTGATTGAGACCTGTCTCAGATACTTTTTGGTTTACAACTATGTTAAAGTTTCGGTGCCACAAAAGAAATGGCACTCAAATATAAAATTTTCTTTTTAATTCTCAGCAAGGCAATGTAGAAGGGTGCCCCCTTACAGATGGAGCAATGGTGAGCCCACACTTGGACAAGGGAGGGGAAGGGATTCTTATCCCTGACGCACGTGGCCCCTGCTGCCGTGTTGTTCCCCTGTTGGCTAGGGTTGGACCACACAAGCTAAACTAATTCCAGTTGGCTAATTTAAAGAGAGTAACGGGGTGAGTGATTTGGCGGGAAAAATGGTTATGGCAGAGCAGGAAATCAGAATGAGTCAGGGTGGAGAATGAGCAGGTAATCGGAATGAATCAGGATGGAATGAGTCAGGGTGGAGCAGGTAATTGAAAAAGATTGCCTTATGAGGAAGTTAAGTTTAAAAGTAGAAGGCAAAGAAATTGAACATACTGACATATTGATTCTTTGAAGAGAAAATTAGAACTCATATCTAACAACTATAAGTAATAAATAAGTGAAATAAAAATTGGATTTTCAGTAGCCAAAAATATTAAATTATTTTGTTACTCTTGTATGTACTTTATTTCTTCAACTTAAGGCAAGTATAATTTCTTCTAACTTCTTTGTTGTCTTAATATTAGAGTAATATAAAAGGTAGTCACTTAATAAATTAATGTGAAATTATTTCTGATATAAAAATGAAGCTATCAGACTGTTCCCTCTTTACTGTCTGTGAGAATTTTAGGGGGGAAAACTGCATACAAAATGGCCTACAAATAAGATGGAGCAATCAGATGTAAAAACTAGTGTACCAGTTGCTTGAACTTTCACTGAACTCTTCTTTGAAAGATGAGGAAGAGTTTTAATTATATACTGAATATAAAAATTATCCTATTCATAATTTGCATACAGCACATTTGTAGTCAGTGGTAATTTATTGATCTTGAAACCACCTTTGCAAAAATAACAATGAGAAAATTATAACAGTAAAAGAAATCTAATCTAACTAACCCCCATCTTGCCTTTAACCTCCCAACTGCCCTTAGTCGTTCCTGGGCCTGGGCCATGCCAACTTTAGGAGAAATTTATAGTTTAAATGATAATGGCCCTTCCTCAAAACTAAACCACCTTTGTAAAGCTAATGAAAGACGAGGTCTTGCTGTGTTGCCCAGACTGGTCTCAATCTCCTGGGCTTAAGCGATATGCCCACCTCAGACTCCCAAAGTGCCGGGATGACAGGTGTGAGCCACTGCACCTGGCCTGGATAAGCGAACTTCCTAGGTAACCAAAGATTTATTGCATTCTGAAACTTTACTAATTGAATGATTCTTTTCCTCAAATATACCGTATAGTTTTTTATCCTTGTATGAAATATATTGAATATGAATTAACTATGTACTTGAAGGTTAAATTTTATAATTATAGTAGTAAATTTTGGGAGGTGTCTGTGTTCTAGGCACTATTATAAGTGCTTTACATGTATTAAAATTAATTTATTATTCATAACAGTCCTCTCAAGATGGATACTTTTATATTCCCATCATACAGTTGAGCAAACTAGGGTACAGAGAGATTGAGTAACCTGCTCAAGAATACATGGCTAATAATGAAATGTTAGTAATATTTTAAAAGCTCTATTTCTGCATCATTAATAGAGCCATAGCCTTCTCCTTATCAATTTGTATCTTAAAAAGAAATCTCACTGACATTTTTTTAATGGGATGTGAAGAAAAAAATTGCTTTACTGTTTTAACTATCTCATCTCTCTCAAAACCAACGACTGATCTGCTTTCTATCACTGCCAGTTACTTTGTGTTTTCTGGTTTTATATAAATTAAGTCATACAATATATACTTATTTTTTCTAGTTTCTCTCAGCATATTTTGAGATTCATCCATTTTGTTGTGAATCAGTAATTCATTGTGAGTATTAGTTTATTTTACGGATTTCTCACAGTTGGTTTATCCATTCATCTGTTGATGGACAGTTTGAGTTGTTTCCAGTTTGGGGCTGTAACAAACAAAACTACATGAACATTGATGTACAGGTCTTTGTACGGATGCATATTTCCTTTTCTCTTGGGTAAATATCCATGCGTGGAACAGCTACATTATAAGGTAGAAGTATATTTGACTTTTAAAGGAAATGCCAAACTTTTTTCTGAAGTAGTTATACCATTTTACATTCCTACCAGCAGTGTATGAGAGTTTCTATTTTCCTCTATCTTTGCCAACATGTGATAGGGTATGCCTTTTTAATTTTAGCCATTCTGGTAGTGGTGTAGTGGTATCCCATTATAGTTTTAACTTGCATTTTTCTAATAACTAATGATGTTGAACATTTTTCTCATTTGTTTATTTGTTATTTGTGTGTCTTATTTGGTGTGTGTGTTCAAATCTTTTGCCCATTTTTTTAGATGGGTTCCTTGATTTTTTATTGAGTAAGTTCATCTTTTACATCTTGATATCTGTTCCAGTATAATTAATTGAAAAGGTTATCCCTTCTACACAGCATATCTTTTGCACCTTTGTCAAAAATAGTTGTGTATATATGTGTGGGTTTATTCCCATATTCTTTATTCTGTTCCATGATCTATTTGTATATATTTAACATCATTTTGATTACTCTAGATATATAATAATTTTTGAAATCACACAGTGTTAGATCTCCAACTTTGTTCATTTTCAAAGTTGCTTTTGCTATTGTAGGCCTTTGTATTTCCATATTAATTTTATGTTCATCTCATCAATTTATACAGAAATGTCTGCTGGGAGTTTGTTTGGGATTACATTGAATCTTTGGATCCATTTGGGGAGAGTTGCTGTCTTAGCAATATAAACAAGATGTATTTCTCCGTTTAAGTATTTTTACTTTCAGCAATGTTTTGTAGTTATCAGTGTACAGGTATTTCATCTCTTTTGCCAGATTTATCCCTAAGTATTTCACAACTTTAATGTTACTGATTTTTTTTTCATTTTCTAATTGTTCTTATTAGTATATAAAAATGCAGTTGATTTTTCTATATTCGTCTTGTGTCCAGCAGTCATACTAAACTCACTTATTGTAGTCAATTCCATTGGGATTCCTATGGAAATGACCATGTAAAAAACAGTTTTACTTTTTCTCCCCAATTTATATACCTTTTCTTTCTCTTGTCTGAATTTACTGATTAGACAGTGTTGAATATGATGAAGGCATTCAGTCTTTCATCATCAAGAATGATGTTCTAAATATTTCATAAATCTCTTTCATCAAGTTATGGAAGTTTCCCATTTCTTCCTAATTTACTGAGAATTTTTAATCAGGAATGGGTGTTGAATTTTGTCTAATGCTTTTAATGCAATGTATTGAGACTGTCATGGTTTTCCTTTTTTAGTTTGTTAATAAGGTAAATTACATTTGTTGAACTTTGTTAAACCAACCCTGCATTCTTGGATAAACCCCATTTGATTGTGATGTATTTTTTTAATAATGTTGAACTTAATTTGCTATAATTTTGTTTAGAATATGTTAATGAGGGATCTTGGCCTATAGTTATAATGTCTTTGTCTGGTTTTGTTGTGAGGGTAATGCTGACCTCATAAAATGAGATAGGAAGTGGTTCCTTCTCTTCGGTTTTCTGGAAGAGTTTGTATTGAACTGATATTATTTGTTTCTTAAAGAGTTGGTAGAATTTACCAGTGATGCTATCTCAGCCTAGAGTTTTCTTTGTGGAAAGGATTTGAATTGGAATTACAATTTCTTTAACAGACATTGGCTATTCTTTTCAGTGAACTTTGGTGGTTTGTGTTTATCAAGGAATTTGTCCATATCATCCAAGTTGTTAAAATTATTGTCATATTAATAATGTGACCTCATTTTTCTTTTAATACCTCTAGAATTTGTAGTGATGTCACCTCTTTGATTTCTGTTAGTGGTTCTTTTTTGCCTGATTGGTATGACCAGAAGTATGTCAGTTTTAGTGATCTTCTAAAACAATAACAAAAGAACCCCAGATTTTTATTCATTGATTTAATTTTTCTGTTTTCTATTTGATTGATTACCATTCTGAGCTCTGTTATTTGCTTGCTCCCACACCCCCCACTACTTGCTTTGGATGTCATTTACTATAGTGTAATTTGTTTCTAGTTTAAGCTTGTCATTGATTTGAGATTTTCCTTTTTTTCTAATATAAGTATCTTAAGGCTGTAAATTTCCTCTTTAGTGTTGCTTTAGCAGCATCCCACAAATTTTGGTATGATGTGTTTTTTAAATTTCCTTTTTTCTCCTTTGATTCATGGGTTATTTAGAAGTATGCAGTTTAGCTTCAAAATATTTGTGGGCTTTCCATAATTTTTTTTTATTTGTTTCTAGTTTTGTTCTGTTGGGATCAGGAAACATATATTATACACATTTTATTTTTATACATGGTATAAACCCCAGCATATACTGCTATTATTCTTGTTTTAAAGCCTGTTATCTTTTAAAGAAACTTAAGTGAAGCAAATGAAATTTGAATTTAATTATTTTTTTCTGACTCCTACCCCTGTCATTTGGGGACTCTGTTTATATGTATATTGGGCTACATTAAATTGTCCCTCAGTTCACTGATTCTGTTTCTGTTTTATTTTGGGGGTTTTTTGGTGTGTGTTTCATTACGGATAATTTTTGTTGCTGTGCTTTTATGATCAATGTCTAACCTGTCATTCATCCAGCCAATGCCTTTTTCATCTCAGATATTTTATTATTTCTGTTTCTAGAGTTTTGTTTGGGTTCTCTATATTGTCTAACCTTTGGAACATATGGAGTATAGTTCATATATGGAACATATGAAATATAGCAGAAGGTTTTAATGTCCTTTTGTGCTAATTTTAACATCTGATTGAGTTATGCATTGTTTTGATTAGTTGATTTTTCATTATGTCTCATGTTTGTCTTACTCTTCCTGGACTCTTCATCTTCTTCTCAACTCTGGAAGTCTGCCAGACTTTGTCTTAGTGCCCCTTCTAAGTGTGCTGACCCAGAAATTCTCACAAGGCAGTAAACTGGGTAAGAGTAGTAGGGTTCACTTCAGTTGTTTCTCATCTCTCAAGGATGACTGGCCTTCGTTGCTTGATGCCAATGTTTTGAAAACTATTTCATATATTTTGTCTGCTTTTTTTTGTTGTTGTTGTTGTTCTTGTTTCAGATGGGATTATAAATCAGCTTCAGCTTATTCCTTCTTAGTTGGTAGGAGAAGTCTGGCCTTTTTAAAAAACAAATTAGTACTCTGGTATAAAATAGTGTGTGGTTGTATTAGGAATAATTTTGATGAGTATTCACGTCAAAAGCTCCTCATCGCGTATATTTGAGAGTGATTTATAGCTTTCATCATTTCCATTTAAATATATTCATATCTATGTATGTATAAAGTCCAGAAGATTATACCAAAAATGTTTATTAGCTTGGGGGTGGTATGATATGGGGTCACTGATTTTAGGTATTTTTAAATTTTGAACATGTACAATAAATTGAAAACAGAAAATATCATTTGCAGGCCAGCATGAAGAATTTAAAGTGCTAGCCTCTTATTTCAGAGTTATTTGAAGCCTCACATGACAATATGTTGGGATAAAAGATACATCTTTAAATCATCAAATTCTTATCTCTTAAATTAATATGGTAATCTTCCTGATGCATCATTCAGGTTATTAGAGCCAGATGCATATGTCTGTCCTTTCTTTCATAATTTAAAAAGTATATCCTAACGGAGAAATGCATTATGGTTTGAATTCTGGGGTATCTGGTGAATGCATATGTGACAGAATAATTGGATAATTATAGAGGAAGGTATTGGAACTGCTGCTTCCAGGTAAAGCATTAATTAAACATACTACTTCATTTGCCTCATGACAGTAGGATTTCAGTTCTTACTGTTTACAGGGAATTATAATTTATGGCACATGCCATACATCAATCACAATTCTTAAAATATATTTAATTTTGGGAAAGAGGGCAAAACTTGGCAAGTGCCCAAAACAAAACACAAACATGCAATAATAATAACATCAACTATCACTACCTCCAGATTTCACATTCTTCTTTCTAAAATGTAGAATTAGCTGAGGTAGTTTGTATGGTTTTTCAAACCTACCATTATTAGATTTACAGGTGAAAAATTATACATTAAAATTTAATATCCATACCTGACTGAATTTCTGATGCATTTGTTAATGTCCTTTTAAATTCTTGTTTCTGGTTATTTCATTCTAAGTATATTTATAGAGACAAATCTGTTTTATCCTCTATTTAAGTAGTGATGTTCTTTTAATTTTTTTTCCTTTATCCATGTGTATCTATGATAACCTTATCCCTGTAGATCTATGACCCTAATTCATGGATATACAAAAGAAAGGGATAAGAAGACTTGTCATTTAAATTGCCTACAGAAATCTCTTTGTTTGACCCTTGTGATTAAAACTACATAATCCAGTAGTAGTGTGCCTTGGAGAAAGAAAAAAATAGATAGATAGATAGATAGATAGATAGATAGATAGATAGATAGATAGATAGATAGATTGATTTAAAATATGATAACAGGTAAAAGAACTCCAAATTACTTAGAAACATTCGTTTTGGTGGATTTGTGTGTGTGTGTACATGTTTAAAGAAGGTATTAGGATTGTTGCCTAGAGATTAAGCAATAGTTATATGCTTTATTTGCATTATTTTGGGGATGCGAAGAGAAGGCCCACTGTTAACACTGCATAATGACAGATTTAGTATAACAACATTAAGATACTACATTTTGGCCAGGTGCAATGGCTCATGGCTATAATCCTAGTACTTTAGGAGGCTGAATTAGGAAGATTGCTTGAGCCCAGTAGTTCAAGACCAACCTGAACAACATAGCAAGACCTCATCTCTAAAAATAATTTAAAAAATGAGCCAAGCTTAGTGGTGCACGTCTGTAGCCCCAGCTACGCAGAAGGCTGAGGCAGCAGAATCACTTGAGTCCAAAAGGTTGAGACTGCAGTGAGCCAAAATTGTACCACTTCACTTCAGCCTGGGCAATATAGACCCTGTCTCTGAAAAACAACAACAACAAAAATAAAGCTACTTTTAAAGGATAATCCATTTACTATCAAACACTTTTTAAATTGTTCAAAGGCTGGACTGTTTATAAAATGTCAAGAATAAATGTCTTAGGGATCTGGAAGTATATGGCATTTACTATTCCTACAAAGCCTTAGATATTTAGTAAAGAAGATTGATATATAGAATACCAAAATAGTAAATTGAGCCATTATTTGTCATTTCAGCTAGTGCACTGTTTATAAAATTTCTAAATGCTGGTGCAAAATGATGCATATTCTCCCTGACATTGTAGTCTTCTAAGCACTTGTTAAGATGCTGAGTATATTATTAACATTTGATACTCTGAAATGTTGAACTTTTGGCCCTGAGTAACTAATATTTCAGACAGCATTTTTAGGTTAATGTTATCCATCTTAAGCACTAGATCATATTATTTTACTTTTCTAGCTCATATAAGGTAATAGTAAAGTTTAAACATTTTGAATAGTCATTAACGTGTTTAGGGGCAGTATGTGTGAAACTTTTGTTGTGATTTGATTTGAAGCCATTTTCCTTTTGCTTCCATATTCTCCATATTGCAAGAACATAAAATTGCACATAAAGAATTAGAAAGATGATCTTATCTGAAGAATTTTCACCTTTTTTGTTTTGTATCTTAACGGTGTTGAAACTGTAGTTTCAAATACATGATAAAATAGTAAAGTTAATAGTCAAAAAGAAAGCAAACCACCTGGCTTTGCTGAAGAAACTAAAGTATTTTCTTGGTCATTCCTTTGAAAAACAGGAAGCCAGAATTAGAAAAATTTGAAACCTTGGATAATTTCTTTGGTTTTCTTTGGTTCTACTTGGAGTACATGCCCATTTCCCTCTAAAATGATAGGAATTCAGTATTACTGTAAAGTAGTTTGGGCAAAACGCTGCCACTTTACTCTGTTATGCCTAAAAATGTTTGGCTAGAAACAGCTAATATTTTATACTTACGGAAATGTAAAAGGGTTGTTTGAACTTCACAAATGTATGTCATGACACAGATGTATGTCATGATCATGTAACAGTACTGTTTTTAATACAATTTTTTTTTTTTGAGACGGAGTCTTGCTCTGTGGCCCAGGCTGGAGTGCAGTGGTGCGATCTTGGCTCGCTGCAAGCTCCGCCTCCCAGGTTCACGGCATTCTCCTGCCTCAGCCTCCCGAGTAGCTGGGACTACAGGCGCCCGCCACCACGCCCGGCCAATTTTTTTTGTATTGTTTTAGTAGAGACAGGGTTTCACCATGTTCGCCACGATGGTCTCAATCTCCTGACCTCGTGATCCGCACTCCTCGGCCTCCCAAAGTGCTAGGATTACAGGCGTAAGCCACTGCGCCCAGCCTACAATTTGTTTTTAAAAAATATTTTGTTAACTTAGAAAAATGAACTAGCTGATATTCAAATTTTGGAAATTAAAAGTTTGCTCTGTTTTATGTCTGTATCTTGGGCTATATTTTGTAGTAAATCAGAGACCAAAAGATTGATTTTGAAATATATAAATATGCTGTTCTGAAGTTAATACTGTGTAAACTTTGAGTAAGCATTTTCTCTTAACGGTGTAATAAAGCCATAAGTGGCATTGTTGCTTTATAAACTTAGAATAATAATTTGCCATATTAGTGCAGAGTTCAAAAAGTACTATATATTTTGCAAAATAATGACTTACTCATTATTGAATAATACACTTATTTGAGAGTATTCGTGTCTAGAATATTTTATGAAGTACTGATTTCACTGACATATTTTGAAATATTTTCAAATCTGTAAAAACCCTTTTCAACATGGGTTATATTAAACAAGTGACTTTTATTTGCATAATTAGGCTATAATTCTCCAAGGGAGGGTACTGGAGAGTAAAATTTTTTTCAAAGTAAGAATTTATAAAATTAAAATTCAAGGTTACAGTTATATAAGCCTTACTCTTTAATTCATGATTAATAAAATTTCTCTTTCAGACGGCAAATGGATACATCTTGTTTTTTCATATTACATCTACAAGAGGGGACAAGTACCTTTATGAACCAGTGTATCCCAAGTAAGTTTGTTGCCTTTCATTCTTTTAATATGTGATTCACATGCTTTATGTTCAGAAAAACATTACAGTTTTGAGTTGTCTGTAGTGATTAGAATAAAACTAAGCCAGCATTTCCCAAATAGTGTTTCAAAAATTACCAGGTCTTTGAACTGTCATGTCTTGAATAAAGAATTCTTTAAGTCTAGGAATCTTGATGATAAACTATATCAAGACTATTTTCTTGGGCATTCAGAATTACTGTTAATATACTCCAGGTCTAGCATTTCTCAGTCCTTGTTAGGGAAGAGCTATGAGATGGTGAGAGGAAGAGTTGAAATGTTGGTAAGTTACAAGTACTTTTGCGTCTGCTTTTGTATATGCATAGAAAAAAGAACCCCAGACAGTTATTACCTCTTGGTTTAAATTTGGGAAAAACATGGACTTTTGCCCTTTACACTGTGTAGTTATGTATGTTTTTAATTTTTTTCCTTATAGCAGGCCTTAATTGTTGAAATAAAAGAACATAAAATTGTAAAGCATTCCATCTTTAAAAAAAAAAAAATCAAGCCATAAAGCCAGATAAAAATATAAGAGCATTTATCACATTTCTAGATGGTGGAAGACATCCAAAGTTTCATAGGTATGTAAGAAATTAAAGAGAAAGACAGATTTTATTGTGTGAAAAGTTTAAATTTTTGAATATTAACAGAAAAAAAAACATTAATAGCAAGTAACTTGGGAAAAATATTTGTGGTTAATAGGGCCAAGTCTTACTACTTTTATATAAAATAGATATATAGATTGCCAATAAGCACACAGAGATTCCAGTAGATAAATAGGGAAAAGTAGTCTCATAAAAGGAAATACTGTAACTAACAAACTCAAGAGAAAGTATTTAGACCCAGTAGTAACCCAAATAAAATAAATATTAAATATAACCATTTTTTCAACCCACACATTTTAATATATTAAAATAGTTTTTAAAAATTGTTACTCACTGCTATCTGAGGTATAATAAAAGTTGTGTTGCACACTTCTGATACACCAAGGTGTGATAATAGGGAGTTGATTAACAAGTTAACTGTGGTACATCCTTCTCTTATAGTGATATGTAGTCATTATGTCTCAGAAAACTTTATAAACTTAAGAACCTGACCATATTATAATGCCAAGTGAAGAAACAAGTCATGCAAAATTATATATGCAATATGACCACAACTATATAAAACAAAACAACGAAAGTCATCTGAAGACAAAATCTAGAGCAATACAATACAGATATTTATAGTAATTGCTCCTGAATGTAGAACTGTAGTGATTCTTCTGCTTTTCAACTCTTAAATTTTCAACTAGTTAGATTTTCTTGATGGTATAGCCACTTGTTTTTGTAACAAATATAGTGCTAACTGAGGTATTCAGTTTTGGAAATCTTTAAAGTACAGACATTTTTTTGATAATGGGATTCAATTTAATTTGGTTATTTTTCAATAAAAATAGTGCAAAGAGTTTTGACACATAAATATAGTGCAAAATGATAGGAACATCGTGATGTAGTTAGACATTTTAAATTCAGTTTTATGGGTAAAACTGAAAATAAATGAATTTTTTTCATTCTAAGGGATAATTTTGTGATTATTTTGAAGAACTGTTGTAATCAATGACTAAAATTAGATTTACTTGTGCATTTTGAACTATTATATTTGTTTTATTGCTTAATTTAGACATGTTCCTATAAATAAAAAGCAATAATCAGAAACAACAATTTAACTTCATTAATTTATGTTCCTGTGGGCATGGTAGAGAAATAACTTCTCATGAAACAGTGAAAATTCTATTTTCTTTATTTCAGTTCACTAATAGAATTACATGTTTATAGTGTTTTGGAATGGTATTTTGAGACCCACTTTTTGTGTTCCAGAAAAGTTTTAAGAATCATTTTGTTTCTTTTCTGATTCTGTAACTGCAAGAGACACCAGTTAACTAAGTAGTCCTGACAATGCATGATCTTTGCTGTGTTTGACTCTGTGTGTTAAGGCAGAGAACTAAATAAAAAACATACTCTCTTTCTTAATTTGGGCATTCTTTTCCTAAATTGAAAGTTTTAGGTTTCAATGACTGGCCTCAATAAAATGTGCATTGCTTTAGAGCAACTTGAATGATCGTTAAAGATACAGGCTTTGGTGTCAGATAACCTGGAATTAAATGTTTGCTGTGCCACTTTTCAGCTGTATGATTTCTTTCAAGTTATTTAATACCACCAAAATCTTTCCTCATCTGTAGAGTAGGATAACAGTAGTAATCATCTCATAAGATCATTCATATTTAATGCTTATGTAAGCACCTAGCTTATGGGATAATTAATAAAGGACAACTGTTATTATCAGTAATTTTTTTAACCAAGTATTTACTTCATTTCTAAGCTTTTAAGTAATTTTTTAAATATATATATATATATTTCTACTTGATATTTTACTTCTTTGCCAGAGTCTCAATTCTAGTAACTGCTACCTAAAATCTCTTATATGAAAATAGTTCTGCAGATTGAAGTCAGCCTGTTGTGTATTTGTGTGCTAGACTATTCTAGTTATGTTACTTTGGTCTAGTAAGTTTCTTGGTTTTTCTGCAGAACTCATTTGTACAATGGGAATAAAAATAACTTCTTTAATTGTTAAGAGGATTATGTGAATTCATATTCTTAAAACCTGAAAAATAGTGGTTATATAAGGTTTTGAGAAAAGTAAAGTTTGGTTTTGACAGTGGTATCTTCATTGTCATCTGTGCCGTTATAAACCCTTGTGTAGTTCGAGACACTATTCTAAGCACTTTTTAATACTTATTTAATCTCCGTGGCAACCCTATGAGGTAGTTAGGTATAACTATTATACAAATTGCTGCACAGAGAGGCAAAGTAACTCACCCATAGTCACACGCTAATAAGTTGCACAGCCAGGATTCAGACATAAGTGTTGCAGCTCTAAAGTCTGTGCTATTTAGTAATATACTGTCTCAACCCTGTTTATGCTCCATCCAGCTACTACTTTGGGGTTTATCTAGGAGTAGAGAATGGAAAAATAAAGGAGAAATGATCTGGAGTGGTTTCTAATAGTCCTGAAGAATAGAGGCAGTGTAATTACTGAGGCCAGTGGTTAATTGTCCTCTTCTCACTTACTGACAGAAATTCTATTGTCTCTTGTTTCTCTTCTCTAAATCTTATGAATTTATCACATGAGTTTTTCTAGAGTATCTTAACTTCCCTGTATTATGTGACAGCATCTTAGCCTCAGACTGCATATCCTTTTCCACAATGCTCCATCTGAGGACACAGGTCAGATGCGTCATGATCTTTCCTAGTTTCCGCCTCGTGTTGTTTCTAGCATCCTTCCTATAGCTGTTGGGAGTCAGTCTTCAACAATGGTGGCAGTCTTATTAAGTGACTCTGTACCTCAAAGATCATTTATTCTTTGATGAATGAATTTTCCATTTTAGAAATCTTAGATTCCATTGTATATTACAGTATCTCTTCATATTAGTTACACAGACCAGTGGGCCAGACTAGTTGAAGGTTGTCGGGACATTTTATTTTATGGCTTGGAAATTTTAGTGAAATTAATGAAGGAAACTTCCAGGGATAATTCAGAAATAATTTGTGTTTAGCTTTAAAATGTGTTCATATGCTTATGTTTAAATAGAAGTTTAGTAGATCTTTAAATTGCACATCATATTTAATTTCAGCATAATGAAAATAATTTAAACAAATATGTTATCATAATGTATACTCTGTTGAGAGCAGAGATTTACCCCCCTTCTTCCTGTCTTTTCACTGCTACTACTACCCTCTTTTTTGTTAGAGACTAGCATTATTGAGGCTGAGTTTCTTAAAAAAAAAAAAAAAAAAAAGTTTCTGTACTAAAATTCAGTACATTTAATTATTACATAGTAAAGATACTGATCTTTTTCACTGAAGAAAACAAAATCACTCCAAAATATAATCAAATCTCCTTCTCCTCTTCCCCCTCCACCCTCCCAACATAATTTCATCTGATGGTGATACTTCTTACCAGCTCATTACTAATGAATTAGTGCCAGCTGGAAAGGAAGAAGAGAAAAGCTACTTGAGGTTAGCAATTTTTAACTTCAACATAACTTGCCCCTTCTAAAATCCAGCTTCTTTGCAGAAGAAACCTACAGTAAAGGACAGAAGCATCTAAATCATAACAAATTTAGAGGTGACAAGAGATCTGAATTAGTTACAGACTCATGAAAGTTTCCCTCAACACATGTTTATTTCTTTTTGCTAATATGTTCTGAGTGTTCATTTTCTAGAGAGGAACTTTAGCCACTTTTTCCCTGTATTTCTAATAATAAACCTTGTTCTACATTCAGTTTATAAACTTGACGAAGTATGCTAGTGATCTTAATGTTTTTTGTTCTGCTTGAGCCTCTGAAAACATCCCATGTATAGTTTGATTTCAGTGTGTTTTTATTCTGTAAATGTACATGGGTGACCGTTCACTATTGAACTTTGCATATTACATGCATCCATTACTTCACATTATAGTTGCATGAGCACTTATTAATAGGATTGGTAACAGAGTTATTACATAAGTTCTGGACAGTGAAAACTACTCCCTTATTGGCCACACTTCCAAGGATGGCACCTGAGTCCAAAGAATGATAGGACTGGTAAAAAATCTGCCCAATTCAGAGAGCCCTGCACATTGTTTCTGTCAGACTGGAGGCTGTCTCAATGTGTGATAATGTAGATGATAAGCAGTTTTTGGTTTTTGGTATTTTGTTTTGGTTTGGTTTGGTTCTTTAAAAGAGTCTGGTGAAAGGGTACTACGTCTTTCAAAAAACGCTTCTGAAAATTATTTTCATCCATGTGTCTATCCATTTAAAAAGTATTGAATTTTGTCCGGCTCTACGCATTATTGTAGATACTAGAGATCTAACAGTGGAAAAAAACAACAAAACAAAAAGCCCTGCTGATAGAGCTTGTTATTCTTCTAGTAGAGAGTGATAAGTGAAATACATTATGAGTTAGGAGATTTTTCTCCACTCTATGGAGAAAAATAAAGCGGGGTAAGGGAATAGAGTGGGACATGACTTAAAACAGCAGTCAGTGTCTTCACTGAGAAGATGACATATAAAAGGATCTCAAAGATGATGAGGTAACAAAATATACATCCAGAGGAAGACCATTCTGGATTGGTGAGATTTAGCAGGTATGAAAATTCGTAAGAAGATACCGTGAATACATTTTAGGTCCTATAATAATTTATAGTTAGTAAGAAATGATGAATTTTTTATTAGCTGTAAAAATGAAAATGCAGTCTGATTTTTAGGTAACTGAATCGTGGGAAAGTCAAGAGCCCTTTTTTTTTCTTCCAGTAAATGGCACCACCATGTATTTGAGTTTATTCACTCTTCCTGCCCACTAACATCAATAGCCAGTCTCTATCTAGTCCAGTATATTCTACCTTGTGTGTCATTTCTTTTCCCTCCTCGTAATTCCCAATGACAGTAGTTTGGTTTAGGTCTTGTCACTTTTCTCCTGGATTATTATTATATCATTTTTTTTGAGACACAGTCTCGCTCTGTCGCCTGAGCTGGAGTGCAGTGGTGTGATCTTGGCTCCCTGCAACCTCTACCTTCCGGGTTCAAGCCATTCTCACATCTCAATCCTGAATAGCTGGGACTACAGGCATATACCATCGTGCCTAGCTAATTTTTATATTTTTACTAGAGACGGGGTTTCATCATGTTGGCCAGGATGGTCTTGAACTCCTGACCTCAAAGGATCTGCCTGCCTCGGCCTCCTAAACTGCTGGGATTACAGGCGTGAGCCACTGCACCAGGCCTATTATGTCTTCTTAATCTCAAATTCATGTCTAAGCCTCACTCACCCTCTACCAAGCCAAACATGCTATTGCTTTGCTAAACTTTATTACAGTTACCATCATCTTTTGTATAGTTGTATGAGGTAGAAAACCTTGAATTCTTTATTTCTTCTTCTGGATTGTTTCTTCATTTTCTGTATTTGTTCAATCATCAAATTTTATTGATTGATTATAGTTTTCCAGTGCCTCTGGAATTCATTTAACTCTATTTTACTCTCATTGGTCTTTTTAGGGGCCCTCATGTCCTCCTCCTTGTCTATTAAAAAAGCCTATTCCCTAACTCATTTCTCTTCCCCTAGTCTCTTTCGCCTACATAATGAAGTTTATCATTTGCATTGATAACATTTTCTTTTTTTTCCCCAAAACAAAGTCCAAGCTCTCTGGCCTGGCATTTAGAACCTACTTTCTCCATATCTTGAACACATCGAACCCACAATTCCTATTTAATGCCTTGGTTCCTTTGTTATTTGCTGTATTCAGTGTGACTCCCCTGCTATCTTTTTTTATGTAAGAAATTTATCTGACTTGGTTTTCAAGCTCAGGTCAGACATCTGTTGTACTCTATAAACCTTCTGCCCTCAACTCTCCTATATCCTTCCCTGTACCCAATAAATAACTGATCTGGCATGTGCGTTCCCATAGTACGTTTTAAAAATTTACACTAATTCTTGAATACCTTCTTATTTTAAAAAAAAAAAAAAATCCAACGAGAGATCTATAAAGATAAAAAGTAAAAAAAAGTGAACTTTGCTTTTTTAGATTCTAATCTCATTTCACTCTCCAGTTGTCATATCTCTTGAGTAAATAAATACCTAGGAATAGAATTGCTGGGCCATATCACATGTCTAGTAATTTTAGATTGGATGTTAAATATTGTATTACATTATCCATTGTCTGATTTTTGTCCTTTTCCTTTAAAGAATATTGAAGGTTGTTTTGGGTGGCAGTTAAGCTACTTGGAGATCTTACTGATCTTTTGAGGCTTTTTATATGTTTTTTAGGATGGATTTAACTGTTAAGCTAGCTTAGCCCTTCTGAAATCGCCACTGAATGTCCTGGGTCTTTAACAAGGTCTCTCCATTCTGGCTAGTCAACTCGGAAATGTCTCCCAGTCCTATATGAACTGGATAGCCAAAAGCCCTAGCAGTCATTCTTTGCCTGTATTTATGGAGTGTCACTGTGTATTTGCATAGTATTCAGTAAGACTCAGGGGAAACTCCTGCAGGTTTCTAGAGCTTTTCTCTGTGTGTCTCCCACATCACTGGTGCTCTACTTCACAAATAGCTGCTTCTGCTTCTCTGAACTTTAATCTTTTTCTCCTAAACTTAACAAGGCTGCCATACTATACTTGGGTTCTCTCTCCCTACATGATGGACAAAATCTTATGAGGTTAGAAGGTGACATCTGCCAGAAAACCTGTTTTCCTTCCCTCATGATATCAGTCCTCTGCTGCCTGCTGTCTCATGTCTGAATATGGTTGGTTGATCTGTTTTGTCCAGTTCTCTTGTTTCTGGGCACTAGCTTAGTACCAGGTACTCTATTAGTAGAATAATAAAATGACCATCTATGTGTCCATCAGTCAGTTTGAACAATTTTCAGTCTTTTTCTACTGGAGTATATTTAAGCACATCCAAGATACCATTATTTCATTTCATCCAGAAATACTTATTATTGTGAGCATTCCAGTACACAATTTGGTGAATGCAAATGATGAAATATGAGGCCTGGAGTTTTGGGAAAAGAAATAGTTCTGAGCCTTTCCAGAATTACGGTTGGAAAACTAAAGCCTCTTAGTCCCAGAATTTACATAGGACTGCCAGAACTTTCTAGATCAAGCCTTGCACATTTCAGAATCATCTCAAATGGGATTCATCCTCATTTATTGTATGCCTACTATCTGTAAAACACTTGCTATACACTGCTACTGAAGATGCTAATGAATAATTGTTTAAAGTTAATGGCAATATAAAATAACAGATTGCCAGGTGAATATCTTGAAAAGTCATAGTAGTATTTCGGGGTAAAGTGATTAGTTGTCAAGGAAAGTTTTGTAAATAAGGAGACTTGAGTTCTATACTTGGGAGAAAAGTCAGGACTTAGGTAAGTTATGTTGTAAGGAAAAACACTGTAATTAATTGCGTTCTTGAAGTTTCTGTTCCCCCACACCCCAAATCTATTAGGTTATTTGCCACATTATTCTTTGCTTTAACTGGCACTTAAAGCATTTGTTATCTCCTGCACAAAAGAATCTGCTCAAATAAATGGCTGTTGAATTTAATTGTGAGTCAGTTTTCTGTATCACCTGATCTAGCCCTCCAAAGCATACTTGACATGCTTTAAAAGCAGTCTTCTTTTCTTTTAAGACTTCTGTGTAGTTTTTATGCTACACTTGTGGGTATTGTGGTTTGATTTTTGTTTTTTACCAATTTGATGAGAAATTACTCCCCCCTCAATGTCCTGGGAAGTTTGACTAGTGGTTGACCCATCCCATAGAAACATTTTATGTTTTTCATGGACCTTTAAGGGCCACTCATTAACGTGAATGCCTTATCATTCATTGGAACAGAAAACTGGGAGGGTTTACTTTTAATTACAAAAGTCAATGTATGTCAAATACATGAATAAAACAAAACTGGCTTAGCTTCATTTTTCCTACTTTCTTATTTTTCTTAGACTTGCTATTACTACCTCAAATAAATATCCAGTTTAGAGATGTGGAAAAAAATATGGCAGTTGGAATCAGGGAGGCCCAGGTTCTAGTTCAGATTCTACTTTTTCCCAAGACTTTGGAAAAGCCACTTTCTAAAGTTGCTTTCTGTGCTGTGTGTCTATAAAATGAGAAAAAAATGAGTTATTATTAGATTCTTAATAAGTTGCAACTGGTATTGTTGCCTAGGTTGCCTTTTGAATTATGTAAATATAATCTGCCTCCATTCCATGTTTAAGACAATTTATATGTGTTTAGAAAAGAAGGGAATTCTAGTTCATTAACTGCGAGGTTTTAGAGTGAACTAGAATTTGAAGAATGACAAAACTTTAAGAGGTTGCCAAAAAATACAGGTGTACTTGTTCAAAAGCAAGTCTCAGATTGAGTCATATATCAAATGTAAGCAATAACAGACTTGACTCCTCTGGGGAATTTCGGCAGAGTATTCATTTATACAATACTTGAAAATTCCAAGTATTTACAAAGGTAGCTTATTTAATATAGTGTGAAACTCATTACATCATATCCTTGAATGATGTCATAATATCAATGAGGGAAAAAAATTGATCCCTGGCCAGGGCCACTGTCAATCTGGAATTTTCATATTCTCCCTGTGTCTGTGTAGTACTGTGGTTTCCTCCCACATTCCAAAGATGTACACTTTAGGTGAATCGGTGTCTGCATGGCCCCAGTCTGAGTGAGTGTGGGGTGTGTGTGTGAGTGCGCCCTCCAATGGAATGACATCTGGTCCAAGGTAGGCTTCAGTTTTGGCCCCGAGCTGCTGGAATGGGCCCTGGCCACCTGTAATTCTGAACTGGAATTAATGCATAAATGTTTTTATTCATCTTTCTTAAATGTATGTTTAGCTTACATTTATTTCAATGTCTTTTTTTTTTTCCAAAAAAGTGTTTGTATATTGCATATATAAATAAAATATAAAAGTAACATTTTATAAAACTTTCTAGAGAGACAAATTCCACACAAGTGGTAAGGGCAACCTCGTGTCTCTAGATTTGTTCTGTTTCATAAATTGGATTTTAACGAATCCTATGTAAATCAATTTTTGTAAATGAAGTGTAATGTTGGATTTTTCACATCTTAGATTTTTGCAGTTTTCTCAGATTTACAACACTTTCTGATGTCTGTTCACTCTGATTCTGAAACTAAATTATATTATTGGATTTCATATACAGTATTAAAATAGGTGGCGGTTTACCAAGGTTAAACTTTAAAGCATATTTGAAAGTTGTCTATCTATAAATAAGACAAATTGTCTACAGAATTAGCTTTATATAGCCAGTGATGTGTAAACCTCTTGGCTTTAAGTACCACAACAACTTAGCAACAACTTAGAATGCATTAAGAAAACTGTCACACGATCTGAAACTGCGTTAAAAAAATTCCTACTTTTTTTTTTCTTTCTTTTACTGGTTTCTTGTCTCTCAGGGTCACAGTTCTCATGGGCTTCCCCCACCCTACCCCACCAAGTTTCCTTTGTTGACATTTCTGTTCTTTCCTTGACAAATTCTGCCATGGCTGATGGGGAGACCACCTGATTAACCAATAGAGAACTGGGAATGACTGACAATTCTTAGCTAGTTCTATAAATTTTGTTAGTTTGTTTTTCTTAGCCCCAGTTAATCTCAAATAGATAGAAATTTAGAACATTATTGAGGGGATTATAATGGGATTAATCCCTTTTGCCTCTCCCGTAATGTATTCAGCTGTTTCATTTCTTTTTGTTCATATGCGATTTTGTGTTTTCAAAGTAAAAAATCAGAATATTTATTTAGCGTTTACTTTGGCTAAAAATATTCAATTTATTAAAGCTTCAAAATAATAACTGTAGTTCAAACTTTTAAGTTCCATCTACAAATCTTAAAAATCTATTTGTAAATCTAGCAAATTTCAACACTTTTGAGGGGAATCTTACAAATTAAATTCTCTTATGTGTATTAATGTATATTTATAAATATGCATTATAAATATATAATAAACTATATATTTTTCTTTTTAAAATACTTGAATTGTCTAAACAAGCTTTGTACCATTTTTAGAGCAGGTATTTCTGCCAAAGCATGATATATGCATTGTATAAACACCTTCATTCTACACAATTGCAAACTAAAAACAAAGCTTGTGGAAAAATCGTTGGAACAGATCACTTAAGACTTCCTATAACTTTGAACTAGAGGAATCACAAATAATAATCTTAATAAAAGTTAGAAGATACTAAATTTTTTCTTTTCCATGTAGTTGCACAAAGACAACTGCAAGTTATAAATATTTTTTTTTCAAATAAGTTTAATTTCCTACTGCTTCCCTACTCTTCACATTCTTTTCCCCAGTTAGCTTACCTAACTTTTAGTTCAGATTCTTCTCAGAATCATATGGTCAAAGTCTGGTGTTTAATTTCCCTTCATGTTTCTTCTCAAAATTTATCAAAACTACCACTGTGACTTAAATTGGCTGGGTTCTATTTCATTAGTGCAAGTAAACAATAACTTGTTGTACCCCATCTGTGGTATAACATATGGTATAGTTGGCTCTTCTGTTTGAGACCTATAGAAAAGTTCTGAATGTTTTTATTCTTTTCATGAGTGGATGTGTACATAGCATTCCTGATGGAGATATTTATCCTTTTTATGGGCATCTGTATTTAATCCTTTGGAGTATATTGATTTAAATGCAAAGTGTAGCTTAGAAATAAATGTTTGGGCTGGGTGAGGTGGCTCATGCCTGTAATCTCAGCACTTTGGGAGGCCCAAGGCGGGTGCATCACTTGAGGTCGGGAGTTCAAGACCAGCCTGGCCAACATGGCAGAACCCCGTCTCTACTGAAAATACAAAAATTAGCCAGTGTGGTAATCCCGGCTCCTATAGAGGCTGAAGCAGACTGCTTGAACCAGGAGGTGGACATTTCAGTGCGCCGAAATTGCGCCACTGCACTCCAGCCTGGGTTACAGAGCAAGACTCTATTTTTTAAAAAAAAAGTTCAGTTACATTTTCTCTTGAAAATTCAGGGTATTTTTTGTATCCATCTTCCTTACCTTGCATAGTTTAACTTAACTTTTGCTCTGTATAATTCGTACCATAACATTGGTATGAATATGGTAGGTAATGCATGTCAAATCTGTTACCTGTTTTTGCAAACAATCTATGCTTTTCGTGAGAAAACCAAGGTAATTAAAATATTGAAGCTGGTTAGTTTCTTAAGCACATGACTGGAATCAAAAGTACACTGAGTAACTATTCACATTTAATACACTCAAATTGTCAGAAAACACAGGCACATACATCCCACTTATACAGGGATCCACGTATTAAGCATCATCAATTGTCTGGAATAGCTAAGATTCAGGAAATAAGGCCTCAAAGGGGACACTGAGCAGCCAAAATGGATATATTCATCCCATTGATGAGGTGTTCCTCATCTTTTACTCATTCAAGACATTTGTTTGTTTGGGGCTATATACAAGGCAATAGTGTGAATTAGAGTTGATTTTTTCCCAGTCTGAAGCTCATAGTTTATTAAGGGGACAAAAGCTAAATTCAGATAATATCAAATACACTGTAAAAGTGACATGTACTATAAAGGAGCTACAGATAAAGAGCTTTTGGGAGGCAGTTGAGAAGGGGAACATACTTTCAGTGTATTGTATTTTAAAGAGAGTAGCATCTGAACTGAGTCATGAGGTATATTAGTCTGTTCTCACACTGGTATAAATAAACGCCTAAGACTGGGTAATTTATAAAGAAAAGAGGTTTAATTGGTTCACGGTTCTGCAGACTGTACAGGAAGAATGGCTGGGGAGGCCTCAGGAAACTTATAGTCATGACAGAAGGAGAAGGGGAAGCAGGCACCTCTTACATAGCCAGAGCAGGAAGCCGGGGAGAGGTACTACACACTTTTGTTTTTTTGTTTTTGTTTGTTTGAGACAGAGTCTCGCTCTGTTGCCAGGTAGGAGTGCAGTGGCACCATCTCAGCTCACTGCAAGCTCCGCCTCCCAGGTTCAAGCAATTCTCCTGCCTCAGCCTCCCGAGTAGCTGGGACTACAGGCACACACCGTCTTGCCCAGCTAATTTTTTTTTGTATTTTAGTGGAGACAGGCTTTCACCATGTTGCCCAGGCTGGTCTCGACCTCCTGAGCTCAGGCAGTCCACCCACCTCGGCCTCGCAAAGTGCTAGGATTACAAGCGTGAGCCACTGCATGCAGCTGTGCTATACCCTTTTAAACAACTAGATCTCATGATAACTTACTATCACAAGAACAGCATCAAAGGGGAAATCACCCTCATTATCCAGTCACCTCCCACCAGGCCCCACCTCCAACATTGGGGATTACAATTTGACATAAGATTTGCACAGGGACACAAACCCAAACCATATAATTCCACCCTTGTCCCCTCCCCAAATCTCACATTTTTCTCACATTTAAAATACAATCATGCCTTCACAAGAGTCCCCCAAAGTCTGAACCCGTTCCAGCATTAACTCAAAAGTCCGAAGTCTCATATGAGATAAAACTAGTCCCTTCCGCCTATGAGCCTGTAAAATCAAAAAAACAAGTTAATAACTTCCAAGATACAATGGGAATGTAGACATTGGGTAACACTCCTGTTCCAAAAGGGAGAAATCAGCCAAAAGAAAGGGGCTGTAAGCCCCGTGCAGATCTGAAATGCAGCAGGGCAGTCATTAAATCTTAAAGCTCCAAAATAACCTCCTTTGACTCCATGTCTTACGTAGCATTAAGTACATTTACAATGTTTTGTACAACTATCACAATTATCTAGTTCCAGAACTTTTACATCACTCCGAGCAGAAACCATGGATTCATTAAGAAGTCATTCCCTGTTCTCTACTGCTCTCAACCCCTAGAACCATACATTTGTTTCCTGTCTCTCTCTGGATTTGCCTACTCTGGATATACTGTATAAATAGAATAATACAGCATGTACCTTTTGTGTCTTATTTAATTTCTGAATACTTTGTATAAATGGAATCACACGCTGTGTACTTTTTGTGTCTTCTTAATGTAATATTTTCAAGGTTAATTCATGTTTTAGCATGTATCAATACTTCATTTCTTTTATGGCTGAATAATATTTTATTATATGGATTTACCACAGGGTGTTTATCCATTAATCAGGTGATGGACATTGAGGTTGTTTTCACTTTTTGGCTATTGTGAACAGTCCTGCTATGACTAGGAGTGTTCATAGCAATTGTTCATAAACAATTTGTATTTGAACACCTGTTTTCAATTCTTTTTGGGTCTATACCTCCAAGTAGAATTGCTAGGTTACATAGTAATTGTATGTTAAACTTTTTGAAAAACTGCCAGACTATTTTCCCACAAGTCATTCATGATGGTTCTGGTTTCTCCACATCCTCATCAACACTTGTTATTTTCTGTTTTTTTATTATATTAGGGTCATCCCAATGAATGTGAAATAGTATCTCATTATGGTTTTAATTTGTATTTCCCTAATGATTAATGACATTGAACATACTTTCATTTGCTCTTTGGCCATTTTTGTATCTTCTCTAGATAAATATCTATTCAAGTCTTCTTCCCACTTTTTTTTTTTTTCTTTTTTTTTTTTTTTTTTAGAAAGGTTCTTGCTTTGTCATCCAGACAGTGGCACAATCATAGCTCACTGCATCCTTGATTTCCTGGGCTCAAGCAATCCTCTCACCTGAGTCTCCAGAGTAGCTGGGACTACAGGCATGCACCACTACACCTGGCTAATTTTTTAATTTTTTGTAAAGATGAGATCTCACTATGTTGCTCAAGCTAGTCTTAAACTCCTGGGTTCAAGCAATTCTCCTGTCTTGGCCCCCCAAAGTGCTAGAATAACAAGTATGAGCCACCATGCCCCACCTCTCCCTTCTTTTTAATTGGGTTGTTTATCTTTGTCTGAGTTGTAAGTCCTCTTTGTATATTCTGGATACTAGATCCTTTTAAGATACATGATTTTCATATTTTTTTTCTCATTCTCCGGGCTTTTTACTTTCTTGGTAGTATATTTTGCACAAAAAAGTTTAATTGTGATGATGTCCAATTTTTATATATATATATACTTCCTTATAGTTTTCTGATATCTAGAAAACAATTGCCAAATGCAAGGCCATGACAATTTACCCCTATATTTTCTTCTATTTTGTAAGAATAGTTTCAGCTCTTATATTTAGAGTTTTGATTCATTTTGAATTATTTTTTACTTATGGTGTGAGATAAGGATCCAACTTAATTATTTCGTAAATGGCTATTCAGTTGTCTTAGTACCATTTGTTAGAGAGAATGTTGTTTCCCCTGTTGAATGCACTTGGCACCCTTGCCAATAATCAATTGACCATAGGTGTATAAGTTTTTTATTAGGCTCTTAATTCTATTCCATTGGTCTTTATGTCTGCCCTTGTATCATTACCACATTGTGTTGGATATTGTAGCTTTGCAGTAAGTTTTGCGATCAGGAAATGTGAGTTCTCCAACTTTGTTCTTCTTTTCAAGATTATTTTGGCTCTTCAGGGTTCCTTGCCTTTCCATATGAATTTTAGGATCAGCTTTCCCATTTCTTTTTTTTTTAAAAAAAAGAACATTGGGCCGGGCGCGGTGGCTCAAGCCTGTAATCCTAGCACTTTGGGAGGCCGAGACGGGCGGATCACGAGGTCAGGAGATCGAGACCATCCTAGCTAACACGGTGAAACCCCGTCTCTACTAAAAAATACAAAAAAAAACTAGCCGGGCGAGGTGGCGGGCGCCTGTAGTCCCAGCTACTCGGCAGGCTGAGACAGGAGAATGGCGTAAACCCGGGAGGCGGAGCTTGCAGTGAGCTGAGATCTGGCCACTGCACTCTAGCCTGGGCTACAGAGCGAGACTCCGTCTCAAAAAAAAAAAAAAAAAAAAAGAACATTGGGATTTTGGTAGAAATTGCATTTCATCTATAGCTATAACAATATTAAATATTCCATTCATGAACATAATATACCTTTCCAATTTCTTAGTTCTCCCTTAATTTATTTACGCATACAACTCTTACTCATTCTTGGGTCAGTTTATTCCCAAGTATTTTATTCTTTTTGATGCTATTGTAAATGGAGTTGTTTTCTGAAATTTTTATTGCTAGTGTAGAGAAATATATATGATTTCTGTGTTGATCATATACTACAACTTTGATAAATTTATTAGCTCTAATAACTCTTCTGTGGATTCTTTAGAATTTTCTATATATACTATACTATTATGACATCTTTGAATAAAGAGAGTCCCATTTTTTCTGTTTGTGTTGGATGACTTTTCTTTTTCTTACCTGATTGCTGTCTAAATGTCCAGTATTATGTTGAATGGAAGTAGTGAGAGCAGCATTCTTGTCTCATGCCTGATCATAGAGGGAAAACTTTCAGTCAGTAAACAGTCATTTACTGTTGAGTAAGATGTTAGCTGTGCGCTTTTTCATATATGTCCTTTATCATTTTGAAAAAGCTCCCTTCCTTTCCTAGTTTGTTGAGTGTTTTTATCTTAAAAGATTATTACTATTTTTTCAGATGTTTTTTCTGCATGAATTGAAATCATTCTGGGATTTTTCCCCTTCATTCTATTAATGTGATTACATTGTATTACATTGATTTTCATGTGTTTAATCACCATTGTATTCTTGGGCTAAGCCCACTTGGTCATGGTGGATAATCCTTTTAATATGCTACTAGATCCAATCTGCTAATATTTTGTTGAGGATTTTTTTTCCATCTGTGTTCATAAGGTATATTGAGCCATGGTTTCCTTTTCTTGCAGTGTCTTTGTCTGACTTTGGTATCGGGGTAATGCCGGCCTCATAGAATGAATTAGAAGTCCAAGGATGGTGGCTCACACCTGTAATCCCAGCATTTTGGGAGGCCAAGGTGGGCAGATCACGAGGTCAGGAGATCTAGACCATCCTGACCAACATGGCGAAACTCCATCTAAAAATTAAAAAATTAACTGGTCGTGGTGGCACGTGCCTGTAATCCCAGGTACTCGGGAAGCTGAGGCAGGAGAATTGCTTCAACCAGGGAGTCAGAGGTTGCAGTGAACTGAGATTGCACCACTGCACTCCAGCCTGGTGACAGAGCAAGACTCTGTCTAAAAAGAAAAAAAAAGAAGAAGAAGGAATGAATTAGAAAGTGTTCCCTCCTCTTACCTATTTTTTTTTTTTAAATAACATCTTGAGAAGGATGAAAGTTCATTCTTATTTAAATATTGTATAAGTCACTAAGCCACCTGGTTTTGGGCTCTTCTTTATTGGGAGGTTTTTGATTACTGACTCAATTTTGTTACTTGTTACAGGTCTATTCATATGTTTTATTTCTTCTTGAGTTATTTGGGAAATTTGTGTGTTTCTAGGAATTTGTCCATTTAACATAGGTTATCTAACTTGTTAGCATTCAGTTGTTTACGGTATTCTCTTATGAGCCATACTGTTTTTTTGTATGGTCAGTAATAATATTCCCACTTCTATTTCGGACTTTTAGAGTCTTCTCTCTTTTTCCTTAGGTTTTTCAATTGTATTGATGTTTTCAAACAACCAACTCTTTATTTAATTGATTTTTCTCTATTGTTTTTCTATTCTCAATTTCATGTACAGCCACTCTAATTTTTATCACATCTATCCTTCTGCCAGCTCTTTTACTACTTCCATAAGGTATAAAGTTAGGTTATTGATTTGAAATCTTTTTTTAATGTAGGCATTTTAGCTATAAATTTCCCTCTGATCCCATAATGTTGTATTTGTATTTTCATTAGTTTCAGAGTATTTCCTAATTTCCCTTTTGGTTCTTCTTTGAGTCATTGATTGTTTTAGAGTGTATTTTGGATTTCCACATATTTGTGATTTTTCTAGTTTTACTGATTTTTAGTTATATTCCATTTGGTTAGAGAAGATACTTTATATGCTTTCAGTCTTTTAAAATATATTAAGACTTTTTTGTGGTTTAATATCCATTCTGTCTTGGAGAATGTTCCATGTGCATTTGAGAACAGTATGTATTTTGCTGTTGGGTGGCATATTCAGTATGTGTCTTAGGTCTAAGTGGTTTATATAGCGTTACTTAAATTCTCTATTTCCTTATTTTCTGCCCAGTTCTATCCATTATTGAAAGTGGAGTATTGAAGTCTCTAACATTATTACAGATCTATTTTTCCCTTCAGTTTTGTGTTCTTTCTTCATATATTAATATTTTGTGGCTCTGATGTTATATTTGTATCTATTTATAGGTGTGGTATCTTCTTGCTAGATTGACTGTTTTATCATTATAAAAGTCATTCTTTGTCTCTTGTGATAGTTCTTAAAGTCTTTTGGTTTTTTGTTTGTGTATTTGTTTGTTTCTGATTTTACCATAGCCACCCTGTCTTGGTTACTATTTGCATGGAATATATTTTTCCTTCCTTCCACCTTCAGCTTGTTTCCTTGAATCTAAAGTAATTCTCTTGTAGACAACTTATAAATGGACTCATTTGGTTTCTTTGAATCCACTCTGACAATGCTTGCCTTTTAATGAATGCGTTTAATCCATTTACATTTAAAGTACTTACTGATAAAGAAGGATTTCTGCCATTTTGCTATTTGTTTTCTATTATGTCTGTATCATTTTGTTCCTGGGTTCCTCCACTACTGCCTTTTTGTTGTTCTTGGTTTGATTTTTTTGCATTGTACCATTTTGACTCCTTTCTTATTTCCTTTTTTGTACATGTTTTAGTTATTAATGGTTACCCTGGGGATTAAATTAACATCTTGCATGTACAACAGCCTAGTTTGAAGTAATACCAACTTAGCTTCAATAATATCTCAAAACTATGTTCCTGTACATCTCCCTCCCTCCCTTATGTTGTTGTTATCACAAATTACATCTTTATACATTGTATGACTGTTAACATGGATGTATAATTGCTGTTTTATGCACTTGTCTTTTGAGTCATATAGGGAGAAAAAGGCAGATTTCTGAAACTATAATACTGCTGGCTTTTATATTTACCTATGTAATTACTTTTATCAGTGTTCTTTATTTTCTCACATGGCTCTGAGTTATTGCCTCTTTTCTCTTCAGGCTGAAGAACTTCCTTTAGCATTTCTTGTAGTTCAGGTCTACTTGTGACAAATTCCCTCAACTTTTTGCTTATCTGGAAATTCGGTAATTTCTTTTTTGTTTTTGAAGGATAATTTTTCTAGATATTTCAGCACTTGAAATGTGCCATCCCACTGTTTTCTGACCTCCATGGTTTCCTATGAAAAGTTGGCTGTCAGTCTTACTTGGGATCTCTTGTATGTGAAGAGTCACATACATCTCTTGCTACTTTCAAGATTCTCTTTGTTTTTTGACAGTTTGAACATAATGTGTCTCTGTGTGCAACTTTTAAAATTTATCCTACTTGGAGTTTCTTGGATGAAAGACTCTTGTTTTTCTCAAATTTGGAAAGTTTGTAACCATTATTTCTTCATATATTCTGTTTTCTCTCTCCTTGCCTTTGGACTTCCATCATACAAACAGGCATTGTTATTTATGATGTTGTTCCCATAAGTCTTTAAACTATGTCTATTTTTTTTCATTCTTTTTTCCTATTTCTCAGATTGCATAGTTACTGAAATCACTCATGTAGAATAGTCATAAACTGTTAATTAGTTGAGTTTTACAGGACAAAAATCTAACAATTGTCAGTTACTATATTAGTCAGTATAGGTTAGATCTCCACAGTAGAGGATTAAAAACAGAACATGTACCAAGTGTTGGCTCTTAAATTTTCTGTTGAGAAGTGACACAAATGACTTCCCCTCATATTTTGTAGGCCAAAGTAAATCATGTGGCCACACCTAATTTTAGGAAGGCAAGAAACTGCAGTTCTGCTGTCTGTCCAGATATGAAAAACATTAACATTTACAGTGTGTGTTCCCTTCCCTACCCCACCCCCAGTCCATTGTTTAGCATTTGTTCCATTATTTCTATGTGCAGACAGAGGTTATTTTGTTAGTCTCTTTAACTCTATAATTTTCAGTTGCTTAGAGCCTTAAATATTAGAGCTTGATTATCAGCTCCCTTACTTTCTTAGCTTTGTGACCAAGAGCACAGTTCTCAATATTTGTTAAGTTTCAGTTTTCTCTCTGGAAAAGTGGAGATAATTCCTGTCTCAAAAGATTACAAATGATCAGTTGAGATAATGTGTATAGGATGTTTTGTACACTGTTTCATACATAGTAAATACTCTATTCCTGTTCTCCTGGCATTCATTGCTCTCATAATATGGCTTCATCTTCTTCTTCTAGCCTCATCTTCTGTGACTCTCTTCTAATCATCTGACGCTGTACCTTATCAAATTATAGTTGAACTCTAAAATATTTTTATCAGAAAGTCAGAATTTTTTTGTTACTATAATTTTTTAAAGTTTGCTCTATTTTAGTATGTTTGGAAGACAGGATGGAAACTTTCCTGCCAGATGTAGCTCTAATTTTATAATGGAAGTCATGAAGAAATTAGGATTTACTTAAATTTACTTTAAAGTTCTTATAATACTTGTAATAAATGAGGTATCCATATAAAGAAAAACATGGTTTCCAGTTTTAAGATAGGTAATGTGGTTTCCATTCTTTCTCTTGATAATCACCAACAGAAAAAATGTTGAAATAATATTTCCATCTTTAATCAAAACTAGAAGTATCTCCAACCCTTGAGCTAAAAATCCGAAGGAAAAGAGTAAATAACTAAGGAAGACCATCAAACTTGAGTGCTTAAGAACCTACAGGATACTGACAAAAAGCACCTTGTTTTACCTGCAAACTCAGAAAGGCTCAGGGATTAGATGGACTAGTACTACAGAATATAGAAGTGAGGCAGGAGCCATCAACATAGAGATTGCTTGAAAACTCTGAATAAGGATTCCTGTGTTCCCGCCTCACAGGAAATATACTGTCTGGTTTAACAATATGTATTTAACAGTAGGACAAGAGTGAGATGCTAAAGTTGTCATAGTGCCTCCTTACCCTGCTTGGCTCCAGACTTCTGTCTTTCACACTTTAATATCCCAGGCAGGTTTGAGGGATCCTTCCTGGAGAAATGGAACCACTGAAGAAAAATTGCTCGACGGGTACTAGTATTTGAAGACCCCAACAAAAAAGCTGGCTGGCCACTACCCTGCTGAAGTCCATGAATTGACAGCCTGCGGACACATAGTCACCTTTTTATTGTTAACCTCTAAAATAAGAACAAAGGACTAAATGTTGTTAGCCATCTTAGGAAAGTTTCCAATGTAACTTAGAAACACATACCAGAAAAAAGGAACTTAAAGTAAACAGATAATTGAGGGAATGAAAACACCTCGAGGAAATAATTAACAACCTTAGACAAATTTTGGCTAATCAAAGCAGGATGGTTTAAGAAAACAAGGGGAGTGGATGAGAAAATTCTCAGAATGAAAAGTACAATAGTAGAAGTATATTCAGTAAAAGCATTGAAAGAAACAGTTGAGGAACTTTCCCTGGGTATAGAATAAAAGACAAAAATAAGAGAGAAAAGAGAAAATTAGAGTTTAATATGAGGTTTAATATCTAACTGACTAGGAGTTGTAGAAAGAACAGGGAATGGCGAAGCTTATTATTATATTATGGAAACAAAACATGCAAATTTCCAAGAGTTTAAACTAAATATATCAGTAGATTGAAGAGGTCTAGCAAGTGCTCAATGCAATGATAAATATTCACATACTTGTAGAAAAATTAATTATTCTGAAATTTCAGAAACCATTGGATATAAAAAGAAGATGCTAGGTACTTCAGAGGAAAATGAGCTAGTCTGTGAATAGGAATATCATCGAATTCCACAGCCATACTTGAGAATCTAAAAGGACATGTACCCAATGTACTTAACTCCCAGATTCAAAAGTTGTCAACATCCCCCTATCCCCATGCATGCATACTTTTTAAATATTAAGGCAACTTCCTTGTACTATATCATTATCATTCAACTCTAAATGCTTCTGTTTTATCGGTAACAGGTAGACTTTTTTTTTTTTTGAGACGGAGTCTCACTCTGCCGCCCAGGCTGGAGTGCAGTGGCCGGATCTCAGCTCACTGCAAGCTCCGCCTCCTGGGTTTACGCCATTCTTCTGCCTCAGCCTCCCGAGTAGCTGGGACTACAGGTGCCCGCCACGTCGCCCGGCTAGTTTTTTGTATTTTTTAGTGGAGACGGGGTTTCACTGTGTTAGCCAGGATGGTCTCGATCTCCTGACCTCGTGATCCCCCCGTCTCGGCCTCCCAAAGTGCTGGGATTACAGGCTACAGGTAGACATTTTAAGGAAACCAAACCACAATATTATTACACCCAACAGTATTAACAATAGTTTATTAATGTCATCAAATAGCTAGTCTGTGTTCAGTTTTCCTATTTTAACTCAGAGCTGTTATTTTAGGAGTTGGTCTGTTCAAATCAGGACACATGTCTTAAGTTTCCACTAAAAGGAGTCTACCTCTGTGTTGTTTTTTGTCTTAAGCTTTCTAGCCCTATTTGAATTTTAACGTCTGTGTATATATTACTTTGGAAAATAAAATTTAACTTTAAAACCAGATATATTAATACATGGAAGACATCTCAGTAAATCATCATAGGCCGTGTGTTCAGCAATTTAAATGTGACTCCTATAAACTAATTACTTTCATGTCCTTTTTACAGGCTGTCACATCAGTCAGACACGTTAGTTGAACATGAACCTGTATGGTTAAACCTTAGCTAGTTTAGTCGTTTAGACTTAGAAGGAATTAAGTACTCCAGATCATAGCAGTAGCAGGATAGAATGGTAATAAATCACAAAACTTTTATAATAAAAATAGTCTGTAACTAAAAAATAAGCAAGAAGGAAAACTAAAAAATGAGCATCAAAATATATTTCACAAAGCTGGGAACTTTGAAAGCTATTGGACTTGTTTGCCTCTTTGTGCATATTTCAATATTATTGACAAATTAATTTACAGGACTGTACTTGACTGGAAAGGGAGAGATTATATCAGCAGGCTAATTGTTGCCACAAGTGATAGCTGATGGTGAGAGACAGATAACTGTTAAATTCCAACACAGGCACTGAAGAAGATACTGGTCGACTATGCCATATGAAGATAAAGAATACAAAACAGCCTGTAGTCCTTTGAAGGGTTGTGTGTGACAGTTCAGTTAAGTTGGCATTGACCCAGCACTCTGCTGCAGCTGTTTAATGCCAGGGATTTAAAATTTTAGGTATTTTGTTATTTATTACTAAGTAACTTGCAAAACATCTCCGAATTGCACCCTTGAATTTAACCTTAATTCTGATACATACCCAAAGAATAGGAATCAAGGATAAGGTGTGGAGTAAGTAAAGATGAAGCTACACGATTTGGACCACTGGGACAGGTACTATATAGAATGATACATTTTTTTTCCCCATAGTTGCCCACCTTAGAAAGGGCCCTCAGTAATTTTAAACAAAATGCCTGTTGGTTCTCTTTTAGCGTTAGTTCACTTTTATTTCAAATGTGTTTTTTTTCTCAGATTCTCTGCTCTTCTCTTTCCCACCTTCCTAACACAGATTACATTGGTCAAACATTTATTTCCAATTGATAAGTAGATATGTCTACTATAATAGAATTTAAGTCTGTTTTTCATTTGAGAATCTGAAGGATGAATACCTGATTTGTAAGTTTGATTTCATTTACTTTATTTGATTGGATGTATATTAGCCACAGAGTGGAGGCAATTCAATATCTTTCTTTAACTCTATGATGTTTCTTTTAGAGGAAGTCCACAAATGAAGGGGACACCCCATTTTAAGGAAGAACAGTGTGCTCCAGCATTAAATTTAGAGATGAGGAAAATACTGGATTTACAAGCACCCATCATGAGGTACAGTATTTTGGTTAAATTTGACATTGTATGATGACAGTAGACAATGTAGTTGGTAAATCCCGTGACCAACAGGAAAGTTAGTTTAATTTCTTTTAATTCAAGATAACTTCTTAGTTCTGGAAATGCTTGATTAACCCTTATAAGACATTGGAAGTTTTGCAGATGGCACATTATACTTATTATAATAACGCTCATAAATTGAATATACCAACTATAATCTTATTTTGAAATTTATATTTTATAAGGTCTAGAATTGTTTGAGCGATAACAGTCCATATTTCCCAAAACAATACTGATGAAAGCACACAAGTTGAGGAAAAGAGAAAGTGCCTTTGTTTCCAAAGTTGTCTTAAGCTTCTGGGAAGTTTGTGTACACTTGGAAGAAAGTTATGCTTTCTCATCCAAATATGAATAAAGGTTTTATGACAAAGTGGCCAGAAATACCAGAATACTAGAAATCTATTTTATACCCATTGGTAGAAAAAAATAAGGAATCTTACCTACAATTTGGCTTTATTTCTTTAATTGTTGTTCCACTATTGATGTTTTAGTTGTCACTTAGTTTAGCTGCATATCTTTTCCATTGTGTAGATGTAAGAAAATTTACTTAAATGATACTCAGCTGTAAAAACATTGAGGACATTCTTTATGGAAAAAAAGCTTTCTAAATATGTTGTTGGGTGAAAAAAATAAAATGCATATGTTGCTACTGTTTGTTTTTAAAAGGGAGTTGAGGGATCTCCATCTTGTTTAAAAGAGATCATGTATTTTTCTGGAAGAATACATAAGAAACAGGATGAGAACTGAGTAGCTATGGGACAGGTTTGGGGGAAAAGCTATTGTGTACTCTTTTTTAATATTGAACTATGTAAATGTATTGAATTATATGAATGTAATGCTAATTTTAAAAAATCCCTCTGATTCACAGTTCTAAGAAAAGGTTTATTTCACCATTTCTCTTGTTAGAGTACTGTACAGAATGATATTGGAACATATTAAATAAAACTATGCAAGTGGCTGGGTATTGTCCTGCCTTTTTTGGTTCATCCCTTCATATCTTATTCTCATAGAAAAGAACACAATTATTATTTGCTTAAATGTAATCAGTGTTACAAAAGATTGAGTTCAAGGTTACTCATCGCCTTGGTCAGAGGGTTATTCATCACTTCACATTTTATTTGTTTCAGCATGGGAATCACTTTCAAGAAAGTAACTTGATACATAAGGAATTCTGAGTGTCTGTAGGTACCAAAAAGGGTGGAATGGTACAGGCTTGGTTTTCTACCTCCACCTGGTGGGAAACCTTGTATGGTGCATGGAACTAGAATAGAAAGCCAAAAAAAAAAAAAAAAATTTCTGCCATCTTGTCCAAGTTTAACCTGTCAGGTGCTAGGTTTTAATCTATGAATTTAGGTGGTTGGAAATCTGTAAGGTTTCTCTCAAAACTCCAGTGGAATAATTGCATTTCAGAACAAAGTTATCAGCACCTGAAACACATAACTGCTGGAAATTTGAAATTTCCTATAGAATTTAGATTGAGTGAGAAGACATGAAACTTAGATTTTTATAACCAATTATTTTCCCTCCTATCACCACAAATGTAAGTCAGATAAGGCTAGGGATATTGGTTATGCTGTTGCTTATAGAAGTAAGAGTACTATCTCATCTTTTATTTTTGATTGAAGAAAAAATATGATTAATGTTAAGCATCTAACTTTTGTTATTGAGGATAGAGAATGTTTAGAAGGTAAAAATATAATTTTAATAAGAGTTTTCCCTCCCCTCCCCTCCCCTCCCTCTCTCCCCACTCCTCCGACAGGGTCTCACCTTGTCACCCAGGCTGAAGTGCAGTGGCACAATCACAGCTCATTACAGCGGCATGATCACAGCTCACTGCAGCCTCAGCCTCCTGGGCTCCAGTGATCTCACCTCAGCCTATCAAGTAACTGAGACTACAGGCACATACCACTACACCACGCTAATTTTTTGTACTTTATTGTAGAGATAAGGTTTCACCATGCTGTTGAGGCTGGTCTCAAACTCCTAAGCTCAAGCGATCTCCTCTCCTTGGCCTCTCAAAGTGCTGGGATTACAGGTGTTGAGCCACCACGCCCAGCCAAGATCCTAAATTTAAACGTAAATTTAACACACACGCACACCTGGGATACCACATAGCTTTCATAAAATTCATGAAGTCAATGATTGAAGAGACTCTCTAAGGACATAACTTAGAGTATATTTACATAAATTTTTAAATGTACTCATTAACAGTTGTGATATTAAAAATATTTCAGAACTGGGCTGGGCACAGTGGCTCATGCCTGTAATCCCAGCACTTTGGAAGACCAAGGCGGATCACAAGGTCAGATCATGAGGAAGGGCAGATCATGAGGTCAGGAGTTTGAGACCAGCCTGGCCAACATAGTGAAACCCTGTCTCTACTAAAAATATAAAAATTAGTCTGGCGTAGTGGCATGGGCATGTATTCCCAGCTCCTCGGGAGGCTGAGGCACAAGAATTGCTTGAACCCAGGAGGCAGAGGTTGCAGTGAGCTGAGATTGCGCTACTGCATTCCAGCCTGGGCAACAGAGACTGTGTCTCAAAGAAACCAAAAATTTAAGAACCAATACAGCATGGAAAGACATGCGTTATATTAGTTATCGAACAGGGTTCTGACATCGCCCTACTATGCCAATAATGAATCCTTCAGTTGGCCAGATTTTTCTGAGGGAGGGGATTCAGTTGTAGCAAACACTTGGGTACCTTGGGGCAAGGTCTATTTACCAACCTTTATAGAAATATTAGTATTTTAACAACTGACATCAGTTTTTTTATTTCTAAATTTTTTTAGAGATGGTGGTCTCACTGTGCTGCTCAGTTGGTCTCAAGCTTCTGGGCTCAAGTGTTCCTCCCGCCTCAGCCTCCTAGTAGCTGGGATTACAGGCACAAGCCACCACGCCTGGCTCAGCCTTTAACAAGTTTGTCTACTTTCGATTAAATGAGAAGGATATATCTATCTCTTCCTATAGATTATTTATTATGTTTATCACAGTTTTTAAAAAGTCATTATCTGCTAATTCTAATATCAAGATTATCTGTAAGTCTATTTATATTGATGGATTTTTCTCCTGATTCTAGGTTACATTTTCCTGCTTATTCACACATCTGGCCAGTCATTTGTTTGTTGCAGCATTGCTGATTATCATGTTGTAGAGATTATGAACTCTTAAATTTTGTCAGACGATTGTTGAGTTTTTGTCTAGCAGGTAGTCAGATTACTGGAGTGTAACTTTTATTTCTATCATATACAGTGATTTTCTAGGGAGATAGGGTTAGGGGAGAGAAAGACTGTAGTTTGGAAAAAACGAGGCTGACTCCTTCCAAGGAAAATCACTGGTAAACCAGGGACTACTCTGCTAAATTGCTTCTCTTGACATTGTCAACTTGAAGTAATCAGAAGGATCAGAATCTGGAATTAATGCAAGCAGAAAGCTGGCCAGTCAGGAGGAACAGACTTCAGAAAATGGGGTCAGTGTTCCAAAGTTAAAAGTTCAGTTCTTGCAGGCCAGGCACACTGACTCACGCCTAATCCCAGCACTTTGGGAGGCCGAGGCAGGTGGATCATCTGAGGTCAGGAGTTCAAAACCAGCTGGCCAACATGGTGAAACCCTGTCTCTACCACAAATAGAAAAATTAGCTGGGCATGGTGGCACATGCCTGTCATCCCAGCTACTCGGGAGGCTGAGGTAGGAGAATCCCAGGAGGCGGAAGTTTCGGTGAACTGAGATCGCGCCACTGCACTCCAGCCTGGGCAACAGAGTGAGACTCTGTCTCAAAAAAATGTTCATCCAGGCGTGGTGGCTCACGCCTATAATCCCAGCACTTTGGGAGGCCAAGGTGGGTCGATCACCTGAGGTCAGGAGTTCAAGACCAGCCTGGCCAACACGGCAAAACCTCATGTCTACTAAAAATACAAAAGTTAGCTGGGCATGGTGGCGTGCACCTGTAATCCCAGCTACTGGGGAGGCTGAGACAGGAGAATCGCTTGAACTCGGGAGGCGGAGGTTGCAGTGAGCTGAGATTGTGCCACTGCACTCCAGCTTGGGCAACAGAGCAAGACTCCATCTCAAAAAAAGAAAAAAAAAAGTTCAGTTATGGCTTATATAGGTTTAAAATAAAGTTTAGTAGGATTGTAATGTTTTGTATACCAGGCTGGTTTATGAGTTACAATTTAGTTACAGTTTGTTTTCTTTATGGCTTTTCTTTAAAGCTAGTTTCATTCCTTTCCAGTTTAAAAAGAGTGTATTTAACATTTCCATTTTAAGACAGTTTGATAGCCATGAAGTCTTTGTGTAAGAAAGATAAAAGGGAAGTTAACCTACCATGAAGATCAACAGTGAAGAGGGAAGAGGTCTTCCCTGGATCCCTTTAGTCATTTATAACATTTATAAAACAATACAGTAAGGAAGAAAGCTAATCTATAATCAGAGAAAGAAAGATTACAGCTGCCTGGGTTATAGCTGCCAATTATGTGACTCAGGCCCCATAATTACATTTCTTTAAGGCTCAAAAGTAATTCAGATTTCCAACAGCTTAGATTTTGAATTACATATTTTCATAGCATATAGTAGTACATCTAAAACATAAACTTTTTATACTCCACCCACCAAATGATACACATAGATTTTATCACTGAAATATAAATTTGAAATTAATATATAATGCTTTAAAAAGTGAAATTTCTATAAACTGGGAATTTTAATTGATTACAAATGGCTGTGAAGTTCAAGAAATAGAGCTGGGTAAAGAAACATCTCTTTCTGATCTTTTTCAGTACTTTTATAGTTGGGGAAAAAACAGCAAATTCTTCATTAACTGAAATCTTTGGAGTATAAGTAGTTGAAGTCAACTTTCCAAAGAATTAAAGGTTTAGTTTAAGAATTAAAATACTAAAAGACTTTTTTTTTGTCATTATGGATTAAAATATATCTGAAATATGCTCTTTCCTTAAGTATGAAAGGGAATTTAATAGTATTTAATAGGTTGTATATAATATACACATAACATTTTTTGTTTTTCCTCATATAGTATTTGATACTTTGAACACTCTTTCTTAAATTCATCTTACTTCTTGGCTTTCTTGGTATCAGTTTCTACTGGTTTCCCTAGTTGTCTTTTTCTTTGTGCCAGTATCTTTGTAGGCTCATTTATGGGTTCCTCTTTCTTCTAACCCTTTCCCTCTTCTTGCCTTCTTTGCACAAATATTTAGTGACAGATTTAACTAACACTGCCCTTGGGACTGTGCATACAGAGGTGAGCAAAACAGGCTATTTCCCCCTTAAGTAAATGCTGAATATCTTCACAAATATTGGTAAGTGTTGAGATCATGCTGTGTAACTATTTTTCACTTCTTGCCTGAGAAGTCCTCTGAAGACAGAGAATATTTTATTCACCCTCGAATATCCAACAGAGTATAGCACCTGTCACTGAGGATAGGCTCAGTAAATGTTTGCAGAAGGAATGCTGAGAAATATATTGGCCTGGAACTATACTCCAATACAGTAGCCACTAGTCACACATTAATTTATTTAAATTTATGTTAATGAAAAGTAAGTAAAATTTCAGTTACTTTGTTGCACTAGCCATATTTCAAGTGTATAGTCACCACATACAGCTCATAGCTACTGTTTACAGATAGCTAGATAGTTTACAGATACAGAACATTTCCATCATTATTCAAAGTTTTATTGGACAAGTACCGGAGAATTGTTACCTCTACACTTAATGGCTCCCGATTGTCATACTCTTATTAGTTAGGTCTTATTCATTTTATGGTTTCTCTACCTCTTTTTCTTTCTTGTCTGCTATCACTTCTGTTTCCATCTTCTAATTTGCGGTTTCAATATTTCTAGTTTTTAACTAGTTTTATCAGTTACCAAGTTTGTGACTGTGGCTGCCCATAGTCTTTCATTTCTTCCAGAATTTCTGATTCTAGATTGAAATATACATAGATAAAGTTTCAGATAAATGGAGATGTTTTGTAAATGGTTTCATGATCATTTCTGCATGAGTATTCTCTAAAGCAGTTTTTATATTCATACACATTGCTTTCCCAGAAGTTGCAGATAAATGGAGATGTTTTGTAAATGGTTTCATGATCATTTCTGCATGAGTATTCTCTAAAGCAGTTTTTATATTCATACACATTGCTTTCCCAGAAGTTGCAGATAAATGGAGATGTTTTGTAAATGGTTTCATGATCATTTTTGCATGAGTATTCGCTAAAGCAGTTTTTATATTCATACACATTGCTTTCCCAGTATGCTCTCTTAAAAATTAATTGATTCTACCTACAGTTTGCAGTCTGTGTTGGAAGATCTCCTGGTTGCTACTTCTGATGGACTTCTTCATCTTATTCACTGGGAAGGAATGACAAATGGAAGGAAAGCCATTAATCTTTGCACAGTACCCTTTTCAGTAGACCTGCAGTCATCTAGAGGTAGCTATACTTTCTATATGAGGTTGAACCAGTTGTTTTATGTTTGATATCTAGTTAGATATCTTCTATGGATGAACACTTCTTTGAAATTACTTATGCTAGGAGAGCGGTAGGGAGAGTATGAGAGGCGGGGTGAGAGAGGCATTTAGTAGGAAAGGACAGTTTAATTGTTTAGGGTTGTTAGGTCATTATTTTTACCCTTTTAAACTTATAGGTTTTTCTGGCAAAAGGTGAGAGAGTAATTTATTATATTCTTAATCCTATTTCATGTGCTTATGTTTTTCATCAGTAGGTTCATTCCTGGGCTTCACAGATGTACATATCAGAGACATGGAATACTGTGCCACACTTGATGGGTTTGCTGTTGTATTTAATGATGGTAAAGTTGGATTTATTACACCAGTGTCAAGTAGATTTACTGCAGAGGTATGGCTTATTTATTTTGAAGGGTTTTTTGTTGTTGTTATTTTGTACTTATTTTATTCTTTGTTATTAAATTCTTCTGTTTTCATTATTCATACAAGATTTTAAGGGTTGTTAATTTTTTAATCAAATCAAACATATAAATAGTATAAGTAGACAAAATTCTCTTGGACAAGTTAAAGAAAAATGATGGTTCCTGTTCTCTTCCCTGCTCTCCTCATGCCTAATTTTCCACTTTTGGAGGCAACTACTTTTTATTCCTTTACTGGTTATTTGGTTTTTAATCTCTACTACTCTGAATATTTCCTTTAATTTTTAGTTTTTAGTCTGTGTTTATTGACTTCTTACTGTGGAGAGTGACAGTTTACTTCCCTTTTCCCGGCTTCCACCATACTTACATTCTTCTCATGTTCCCATTATAATTACTGTGATTTTGATTAGGTTACTATTAATTGCTTATATTTTTATCAATATGTAAGCTCCATTAGTACCTAAACCATGTAGTACTGATGCAGAAGTTTTTGCTCCTTAGTTTAGGTAAAAGCAGGTTCTTGTCACACAGCCAGGAAAGATTAGGCATGCAGACATACTGAAAGGTGAGGAGAGCAGAATTTATTAAAAGAAAGCTCTCAGCAAAAAAAGAAGAGGTCTTGCTAACAGGCTCCCACCTCACAGATTGATTACCAAGCCCCAACACACACACACACACACACGCACATACACACACACCAGCTGAAGAGCCCAGGGTCCTCCCTGCTGCACAAGGTGTGAACTTCCCGTGACCCCACCCCATTCTCCCAGTGCGCTTATGGGCACTATTCAGAAAGAATCAGTCAAGAAAGGGCAAACAGGGGCAGTTCTCCCTCTGCATCACCAGTTTCATCTGGGACAAGAAGTCTCGTCTTTCAGCCTTCAGGCTCTTTTTGGGCTTGAAGGTGGAGTTTCGCTGGGGACCCTTGGCTGTCTCCTGTTTCTGTCAGTATGTTATAATTATTTTTCCTTTACTGCAGATTTTTCCTCCTGCTAGGAATTAATGATTACCTTGTTCTTTACATTTGCTTAATTTTTATGTACTTACCTCTTACTCAACCCAAATTGTCAGTTGTGTAAATAGCCTCCCAGCTTTTTCAAGCATATTAGCTATTCTGTTCGTTTCATATACTGTTTTTTGAGATGGAATTTTGCTCTTGTTGTCCAGGCTGGAGTGCAATGACACGATCTCGGCTCACCACAACCTCCGCCTCTCGGGTTCAAGCGATTCTCCTGCCTCAGCCTCCCAAATGGCTGGGATTACAGGCATATGCCACCATGCCCAGCTAATTTTGTATTTTTAGTAGAGACGGGGTTTCTCCACATTGGTCAGGCTGGTCTTGAACTCCCGACCTCAGGTGATCCACCCACCTCAGCCTTTCAAAGTCCTGGGATTACAGGCGTCAGCCCTGGTACCTGGCCCATTTCATCTTTTTTTTTTTTTTTTCCACCCTGAGGAACTATCACTTAAGGATGGCTTACAGAAGAAATGAGCTTGCATAAAACATAAGAGTGTGTGTGTGTGTCTGTGTGTGTACACCTGTGCAGTGCATGTGTGGGTCTATAGGTATGCATCACATGTCCACATGCATGTTCATAGCCTCCATACACATGTAAATATTTCTTCATAAAAACTTTTCTGACTTTAATATTAGAAAAACTTACACTGGTTTTCTGAAGCCCAGTGTGATATCAGAGAGCCCTTTCTAAATATATACATATGTGTGTATATGTGTGTGTGTGTGTATATATATATATATATATTTTTTTTTTTTTTAGTTTTAGGCTACATGTGCACAGCATGCAGGTTTGTTACATATGTATACATGTGCCATGTTGGTGTGCTGCACCCATTAACTTGTCATTTACGTAAGGTATATCTCCTAATGCTATCCCTCCCCCATACCCCTACCCCATGACAGGCTCCAGTGTTCGATGTTCCCCTTCCTGTGTCCAAGTGTTCTCATTGTTCAGTTCCCACCTATGAGTGAGAACATGCGGTGTTCGGTTTTCTGTCCTTGCGATACTTTGCTCAGCTTCATCCATGGCCCTACAAAGGACACGAACTCATCCTTTTTTTTATGACTGCATAGTGTTCCATGGTATATGTGTGCAACATTTTCTTAAGCCAGTCTATCATTGATGGACATTTGGGTTGGTTCCAAGTCTTTGCTATTGTGAATAGTGTTGCAATAAACATACATGTGCATGTATCTTTATAGCAGCATGATTTATAATCCTTTGGGTATATACCCAGTAATGGGACGGCTGGGTCAAATGGTATTTCTAGTTCTAGATCCTTGAGGAATCGCCACAGTCTTCCACAATGGTTGAAATAGTTTACAGTCCCACCAACAGTATAAAAGTGTTCCTGTTTCTCCACATCCTCTTCAACACCTATTGTTTCCTGACTTTTTAATGATCACCATTCTAACTGGTGTGAGATAGTATCTCGTGGTTTTGATTTGCATTTCTCTGATGGCCAGTGATGATGAGCATTTTTTCATGTGTCTGTTGGCTGCATAAATGTCTTCTTTTGAGAAGTGTCTGTTCATATCCTTTGCCCACTTTTTGATGGGGTTGATTTTTTCTTGTAAATTTGTTTAAGTTTTTGTAGATTCTGGATATTAGCCCTTTGTCAGATAGGTAGATTGTAAAAATTTTCTCCCATTCTATAGGTTACCTGTTCACTCTGATGGTAGTTTCTTTTGCTGTGCAGAAGCTCTTTAGTTTAATTAGATCCCATTTGTCCATTTTGGCTTCTGTTGCCATTGCTGTTGGTGTTTTAGTCATGAAGTGCTTGTCCATGCCTATGTCCTGAATGGTATTGCCTAGGTTTTCTTATAGGGTTTTTATGGTTTTAGGTCTTACATTTAAGTGCTTAATCTATACTGAATTAATTTTTGTATAAGGTGTAAGGAAGGGATCCAGTTTCAGCTTTCTACATATGGCTAGCCAGTTTTCCCAGCACCATTTATTAAATAGGGAATCCTTTCCCTATTGCTTGTTTTTGTCAGATTTGTCAAAGATCAGATGGTTGTAAATGTGTGGTATTATTTCTGAGGGCTCTGTTCCGTTCCATTGGTCTATATCTCTGTTTTGGTACCAGTACCATGCTGTTTTGGTTACTGTAGCCTTGTAGTATAGTTTGAAGTCAGGTAGCATGATGCCTCCACCTTTGTTCTTTTGGCTTAGGATTGTCTTGGCAATGCTGGATCTTTTTTGGTTCCATATGAACTTTAAAGTAGTTTTTTCCAATTCTTTGAAGAAAGTCATCAGTAGCTTGGTGGGGATGGCATTGAACCTATAAATTACCTTGGGCAGTATGGCCATTTTCACAATATTGACTCTTCCTATCCATGAGCATGGAATGTTCTTCCATTTGTTTGTGTCCTCTTTTATTTCGTGGAGCAGTGGTTTGTAGTTCTCCTTGAAGAGATCCTTCACATCCCTTGTAAGTTGGATTCCTAGGTATTTTATTCTTTGAAGCACTTGTGAATGGGAGTTCACTCATGATTTGGCTCTCTGTTTGTCTGTTGTTGGTGTATAGGAATGCTTGTGATTTTTGCACATTGGTTTTGTATACTGAGACTTTGCTGAAGTTGCTTATCAGCTTAAGGAGATTGTGAACTGAGGCAATGGAGTTTTCTAAATGTACAGTCATGTCATCTGCAAACAGGGACAATTTGACTTCTTCTTTTCCTAATTGAATACCCTTTATTTCTTTCTTCTGCCTGATTGCCCTGGCCAGAACTTCCAACACTATGTTGAATAGGAATAGTGAGAGAGGGCATCCCTGTCTTGTGCCAGTTTTCAAAGGGAATGCTTCCAGTTTTTGCCCATTCAGTATGATATTGGCCCATTCAGTATCGATGGGTTTGTCATAAATAGCTCTTACTATTTTGAGATACGTTCCATCAATACCTACTTTATTTAGAGTTTTTAGCATGAAGGGCTGTTGAATTTTGTCAAAGGCCTTTTCTGCATCTATTGAGATAATCATATGGTTTTTGTCTTTGGTTCTGTTTATATGATGGATTACATTTATTGATTTGCATATGTTGAATCAGCCTTGCATTCCAGGGATGAAGCCAACATCATCATGGTGGATAAGCTTTTTGATGTGCTGCTGGATTCAGTTTGCCAGTATTTTATCGAGGATTTTTGCATCGATGTTCATCAGGGATATTGTTCTAAAATTCTCTTTTTTTGTTGTATCTCTGCCAGGATCACATATCAGGATGATGCTGGCCTCATAAAATGAGTTAGGGAGGATTCCCTCTTTTTCTATTGATTGGAATAGTTTCAGAAGGAATGGTACCAGCTCTTCTTTGTGCCTCTGGTAGAATTCGGCTGTGAATCCGTCTGGTCCTGGACTTCTTTTGGTTGGTAGGCTATTAATTATTGCCTCAATTTCAGAGCCTGCTATTGGTCTATTCAGAGATTCAACTTCTTCCTGGTTTAATCTTGGGAGTGTGTATCTGTCCAGGAATTTATCCATTTCTTCTAGATTTTCTAGTTTACTTGCATGGAGGTGTTTACAGTATTCTCTGATGGTAGTTTGTATTTCTGTAGGGTCGATGGTGATATCCCCTTTATCATTTTTTATTGCATCTTCTTTCTTTTCTTCTCTCTTTTCTTCTTTATTAGTCTTGCTAGCGGTCTATCAATTTTGTTGATCTTTTCAAAAAAACAACTCCTGGATTCATTGATTTTTTGGAGGGTTTTTTGTGTCTCTATCTCCTTCAGTTCTGCTCTGATCTTAGTTATTTCTTGCCTTCTGCTAGCTTTTGAATGTGTTTGCTCTTGCTTCTGTAGTTCTTTTAGTTGTGATGTTAGGGTGTCAATTTTAGATCTTTCCTGCTTTCTCTTTTGGGCATTTAGTGCTATAAATTTCCCTCTACACACTGCTTTAAATGTGTCCCAGAGATTCTGGTATGTTGTATCTTTGTTCTCATTGGTTTCAAAGAACATCTCTGTTTCTGCCTTCATTTCATTATGTGTACCCAGTAGTCATTCAGGAGCAGGTTGTTCAGTTTCCATGTAGTTGAGCAGTTTTGATTGAGTTTCTTAATCCTCAATTCTAGTTTGATTTCACTGTGGTCTGAGAGACAGTTTGTTATCATTTCTTTTTTTTTTTACATTTGCTGAGGAGTGCTTTACTTCCAACTATGTGGTCAATTTTGGAATAAGTGTGATGTGTTGCTGAGAAGAATGTATATTTTGTTGATATGGGGTGGAGAGTTCTGTAGATGTCCATTAGGTCTGCTTGGTGCAGAGCTGAGTTCAATTCCTGGATATCCTTGTTAACTTTCTATCTTGATGATCTGTCTAATGTTGACAGTGGGGTGTTAAAGTCTGCCATTATTATTGTGTGGGAATCTAAGTCTCTTTGTAGGTCACTAAGGACTTGCTTTATGAATCTGGGTGCTCCTCTATTGGGTGCATATATATTTAGGATAGTTAGCTCTTCTTGTTGAATTGATCCCTTTACCATTATGTAATGCCCTTCTTTGTCTCTTTTGATCTTTCTTGGTTTAAAGTCTGTTTTATCAAAGACTAGGATTGCAACCCCTGCTTTTTTTTGTTTTCCATGTGCTTGGTTGATCTTCCTCCATCCCTTTATTTTGAGCCTATGTGTGTGTCTGCACGTGAGATGTGTCTCCTGAATACAGCACAATGATAGGTGTTGACTCTTTTTCCAATTTGCCAGTCTGTGTCTTTTAATTGGAGCATTTAGCCTATTTATATTTCTGGTTAATATTGTTATATGTGAATTTGATCATGTCATTATGATTTTAGCTGGTTATTTTGCTCATTAGTTGATGCAGTTTCTTCCTAGCATCGATGGTCTTTACAATTTGGTATGTTTTTGCTGTGGCTGGTACTGGTTGTTCCTTTCCATGTTTAGTGCTTCCTTCAGGAGCTCTTGTAAGGCAGGCCTGGTGGTGACAAATCTCTCAGCATTTGTTTGTCTGTAAAGGATTTTATTTCTCCTTCACTTATGACGCTTAGTTTGGCTGGATATGAAATTCTGGGTTGAAAATTCTTTTCTTTAAGAATGTTGAATATTGGCCCCCCACTCTCTTTGACTTGTAGAATTTCTGCCAAGAGGTCCGCTGTTAGTCTGATGGTCTTCCCTTTGTGGGTAACCCGACCTTTCTTTCTGGTTACCCTTAACATTTTTTCTTTCGTTTCAACTTTGGTGAATCTGACAATTATGTGTCTTAGAGTTGCTCTTCTCGAGGAATATCTTCGTGGCTTCTCTGTATTTCCTGAATTTGAATGTTGGCCTGCCTTGCTAGGTTGGGGAAGTTCTCCTGGATAATATCCTGAAGAGTATTTTCCAGCTTGGTTCTGTTCTCCCCATCACTTTCAGATACACCAATCAGATGTAGATTTCATCTTTTCACATAGTCCCATATTTCCGGGTGGCTTTATTCGCTACTTTTTACTCTTTTTTTCTCTAAAGTTCTCTTCTCGCTCCAGTGTTCTTTGGAAAACAGTCCTGCAATCCTTTCTAGAGTATATATGCTTGGCTACCCAATATTCTGGGATTTGAGTTACAGAAGAGTTAGGCTAGAGGGTCCAAATTCAAGATGTGAGCCTTTATTTTCTATCCCTGTTTTCAGTGTGGTCCATACGCCTCTGGTGGAGGGGACAGGGGTGGGGGTGTTTTGTTTTGTTTTTCTCCAAAGAAAAATAACCAGTTTTCTGTAGGAGTGGAGGCGGGGTATTTATTGGCTCCTCAGCTGTGGGGAAGTGCTCTGGGAGGCCCTAGTTGCTTCTTTAAGTAGGTTTTGAACCACTTCTACAACCTTTAGTTTAGTCTTTCAAAGACACCTGAATTCCCAAGCCTTTCGTGTACCCTACAACTTAGATGTTTCTCAGCATTATTCCCTGCCAGTTAAGGATTCTACTCATTGGTATGCTTTCCAGCTTCTAAAATTTTCTAATGCCGCCTCCTCTCCTTTTATTTTTGTCTTTCCCGCTTTATGCTTTTTTAAACAAAAACTCTTTTCTCTTGTAGAAGTTACGGTTTTAGGAGTCCAAGAAGCTAAATGTTTATATTCAGTCATATCTCTTTAACTGGAAAGGAATTTAAGTTTTTAATGGCCTTTTTTAATTGTCGTCATTCTGTTTGTTATCAACTTTAATATTTCTATCTAATATCTTCCATTATCAACTTTATTCAGATAATAAAGTACTAAATAATATATTTGTGATCACCTGTGTCAATATATAAATAAGAATAAAAATAAACTTTTGATGAATTAGAAAAAAAATGTCTTTTTTTTTCCTATAAAGTGCATATATATTTGTAATTATCTTTGGGACTTAAATGTTTAGACTGGAATTAAAAATATTAGGGCTGAAAAAGTGATTGACTCTTTTCCAAGTACTTTAGAGTTAGTACAAAATAAATTCTCAGCATTTATTCGTATGTAATTAAATTTTTCTAATAAGTTAGGGATTCAAAAACTAATGAAAAGCAGATGAGCATTACTAAATAAGGTATAGAGAGAAAATACAAATTACAAGAAAACAGTACGTATATATTACTGGTAATAGGGAAATAACTAAATGACATTTAACAGATGTGTTAAAATATGATTATGTTAGTTCTCTGTGGAGACTCATTCAGTAGGACTAGATTATTAGAACAGAACCTCCTGAGGACTAAAAGAGCTGGAGAAAAAATATATTTTTTAATATGCTTGAAGGCCTTGGAGAGCAAACAAGACAGTAAAGAACTGGCCAGACTAAGGGAGGCCAAAGCGACCCAGTGAGCTAAGCCCAATATTTAAGCCTACAGTGAACATGAACAAACTAGGCTATATGCAACAACACAGATAGATCTTACAGACACAGTAAGCAAAAGCAGCTAGACACAAAAGAATACATGCTATGATTCCATTTTAGGTAAAAATTAAAGGGCAAATAATGTAGGCTGTTCTAAATTAGAGTATATATGGGTGCATGTTTAAGTGATGATGATTTAAAAGAAAGAAGGAAGTGATTACCATGTAAATCTGGATATTTTTTGTTGTAGGGGTGTGAGGATATGGTGATCGGGAAGGGCACTATTGGGAGACTTTTGGGTACTGATGATTCTTGGCCTGAGTAGCAATTCCACAAGTGTTTGCTTTGTGATATTAATTGAGATGTATGTTTCATTTTCATGTATTCTTTATTATAATTCATGACAGAAAAGGTTAAAAAAATTAATATTCTTCTTCTGTATAACTTGAAGAAGCAGCCAGAATTCTTACGGTGGCCTTCAAAGCCCTAAAAATCTGACCTCCTATTACATCTCTTACCACATATACTACTTTCCTTTCACAACCCATCCACTTCACTCTGTCCACACAGGCCTCTTTGCTGGTCTTTGAGCATGCCAGAAATGCTACTACAGTAGAGCTTTTACACTTGCTTTATTTCTTTGAGGACTTTCCTCAAAAGGCATCCTTACAGGGAAACCTGTTGAATATTACACTCTTCCCCTGTACTCCCTCTTTACCATCATTGCTTAATTTTTTTTGTATAGTATTTTTAACCTCTAATATACAATATACTTTTTTAACTTGTCTGTCTCTTGACTCAAATGTAAAGCAAGGATACAAGTAAAGATTTTGGTGTGCTAGTATAGCCTCAGAACCTAGAGCAGTGCCTAGTGAATCGTAACCACCTAGAAAATACTTATTGTAGGACTGAATTTCAATCTAAGCAGCAGTTCAAAAAACCAATGCTCACTGCTGTCTTTACCATTTGTGACATAAAATGTCCAGTTTTATTATTAAAATTAAAAGATAAATAAAATTCCTACTAAAGCAAAGATTCCGTGTTTAGATAGTAGATTATATAGCTGATTGTGGAATTAAATGAAATCTGTAGTATTCTAGTTCAAATAGTTGTGATTATATTGTATCTTTAGTGTTTACTATTGGGATCATCCAAAAATAAAGTGCTATATTATAGTGTGCCACTTTTTGTGCTAACTGAACTAATGATTATGACATTTGCCTTGGAATTTGTCATCGAATGTCTGTGATTTGACAAATAAGAGCAAACAACTGAGCTGTATTTTCTATATATGGAATTAAATAGCATATACGCTTACTAATAATGTCATTTATTTATTGAATGTTTGTTGAATGGTAGGCATTGTCCTAAATAGTTTACATGTGTATCTTCATTTAATCTTTGAAACACCCTAAGAGGTAAATACAGATAAGAAAACTGAAGCTTAAAAAAATCAAATAATCATTTTGAGGAGTGAAGGTAGTCCTGAGCTGTCAGGCTTCCACATACCATGCTATTAACCATTATATTATAAAGAAGGGAACTGTAGAGAATAGTAAGCAATTTTGCTTCTAAAGAATAAACCAAACAGAATGTACTACTTTTCACTGACTGAGAAGTTAAATACTATGTGCTAGGTGATGAGAATAATTATAGTGAGCAAGTCAGATGCTCTTTCCGCTATCAAAGTGTTTATATTCTAACAAGAAAGTCATCTTTATTTGAGTTTGGGGATGAATTTCCATATTTTAGTGTTTTTTAAACAGATTAACTAGCACTGGACTGAGTATTTATCAGACCAATTCATGAGAAGTTTGAGGTTTTAAGGGAGTCTATTTGGTAGTATTTTAAGGGAGACTATTGGGATAGTCCTGATGGGATATTTTCCTCTGCAGATGAAACCAAATAAAGCATTAGAAATTGTGTGTTTATTGAAGGAGAATTATGTTGACTACAGTAAATTTGGAGAAACATTTTTTAAGCCTTAACTATTTTTCTTTATTATAGCAACTTCATGGAGTTTGGCCACAAGATGTTGTTGACGGAACGTGTGTAGCAGTAAATAACAAGTATCGACTAATGGCATTTGGCTGTGTGAGGTATAATTGATGTAGACTTTTGCATTTTTAAGAGTTGTTGCAAAAAATACTGTTTTTTTGTAAACATAAGATGTTCCTAACACACTTATAAACTGTATCATGCTGTCATAATTTGTCAGTCAACTTTAATATGAAATGTAAAAGTGTTTTATTAGATTGAAACAAAAGTAAAGGGCAGATTTTGGATATATATATCCAAAATGTATATTTGGATATATATAAATATATATATAGAAAGAGAGAGAGAGACAGTCTCGCTCTGTTGCCCAGACTGGAATGCAAGGGCGTGATCTTGGCTCACTGCATCCTCTGCCTCCTGAGTTCAAGTGATTCTCCTGCCTTAGCGTCCTGAGTAGCTGGGACTGCAGGCATGCGCCACCACATCCGGCTAATTTTTGTATTTTTAGTAGAACGGGGTTTCACTATGTTGGTCAGGCTGGTCTCAAACTCCTGACCTCGTGATCCATCCGCCTCGGCCTCCCAAAGTGCTGTGATTACAGGTGTGAGCCACGGGGCCCAGCCCAGTTTTAAAAATAGATTTAAGAGGATTTAGACTTATCTCTCCCTACATGATTTTGGCAAGTTGCATTTTTCCAGGAATTGGTTTCTTTCTTAAACACATTCAAACTTATTGGCATAAAGTTTATAATACCCTTTTTATTTCACATTCTGAAACAAAAACTTACATACAAAGTAGTACATAATCCAAATATTCATAGTTTAATGTAATACAAATACCCATTTCTTCACAACTGGATCAGTAAATAGAACATTGCTGGACTACAGTCACAAACTGCCTCTGCTACTTCCTAGTCACAACTCTTATTCCCTCCTTGACTCACTTAGTAACCGGTCAAAATTGTCAGATTTATCCATGTCATTTACCAGTAGTTGTAATCATTTTTTAAATTGGTTTATAAATAACGTTCCATTGTCTGAATATAGCATTTATCCACTTTGCTGTTGACATACATTTGCCTTATTTTTTGGTTTCTAAAAAAGGAGACATTCTCTTGTATAAATGTAATATCTTTATCACATGAGATCATTAATGATAAATCCCTAATAGGATCTAATACCCAGTTTATATGCAAATTAACCCAGTTGCCACCAGCTAAATTTCTTCTATGCCTCCTTTGTTCCAACCAGAATCAGTCAAGATTCATTAATTATATTTGGTTATTAATTCTCTTTAGTTACCTTTTACCTACAATAATCCTTACACCACTTTTCTTATTTTCATGGCATTGACTTTTTTTGAGTCTGAGTTGATTCTTTATACAATATCCTGCATCCTAGATTTGCCTCATTGTTTCCTCATGATGGCATTTAACTAGTTTATCTGACACCTGTCATGACTAACCTGGAAGTTGGTTCTTGTTGAGCAATACATTCAAGTGATTAGAAAGCCCACACATCAGGCATGGAAAAGCATTTAGAGAAAATACACAGAGACAGAAGCAGTGGCAAGTGTGCAGTTCCATTTCCTGCATTTGGGGCTAGCACAAGGCTGGGTGTTAGAATCCAGAAGAAGTACTCCTCCCTAGGCTATGGGCTTGTAAGCTACATGATTCATAAGTACTAGCCCTCCCCAGGATAATGAAGGTAGACTCTTGGCTTATAGCTTTTCAGCCACCTCAGTTTTCATCAGCTGGGAGACTACAAGCTCTCTTCTAGCATGCCCATGGGTTAGGGTTAAAGTTTTGTGATTCTAACTGTGTGACATAACAAACCAGTGTCTGCTAGTCCAGATCTGCCAACACTTACCAGGACTTAATTGCCTTGAACACTAGGTGATAGCTGGTGTCCTTAGAGTTGTGTAAGAAGCCAGCTTCCTTTTAGGATGCCAGTTGGCAGCAGATCAGTATTTGAACAACCTTCCTGTTACCTATTTAAAGGTATTACTAGATTCTGGTTACACATTTTGTCATGGGTGATGATATATACTTCCTATAGTATCATTTAGTAATAATGTCAAGTTGTCTCAGTATTAATGATGCTGAATTTGATCACTTATGGTGACAATAGCCATATCTCTCTTACAGAGATTTATTTGCTTTGGGGTTAGTAAGTCCTGTCTTTTTAATGAAAATATATTTTTTCTGTTACATTGAGCTGGTGAGAAATGGAAGGAAAAGTAATTTAAAGAATACAGGCACTATAGAACAACTAAAAGATTGTCAGACTTTGATAAGTAGTAACTTAGCACCTGTTTCTTATATTTAAAACATGGACTCTCCTCACTAACATTTTAGAGCTCAGCAACCCAGGGTTAGCAGCTGACAGTTGTCAGATGCAAAGCAAAAACAAACACCTGCTACCCACTTAGTGCTCTCTCTCAGCAGGAGATGATCTATTTGGGTAGATAGTCTGGAAAGAAATCTTTTTCAGATATTTAGCTTCTGGGTATGATGGAATGACAGATCAGATTTTCCCTCCCACCTGATACAGTCAAGAAAATGGACAAAAATATGAAAGAGCTGTTTTGAATTCAAAACACGAACATAAGGTAACAAGGGATAGTGATTTCTGAAAGATGAGAAACAAAATTATCTCTCTGTAACTGCCCTTAGTTTTTATTATTTTGAGTGTTTGTAGGCTGCAGCACAGGATTGAGGAGATAGGTCCTGAGTTGAGATAAGCACATGGAAATCAGAGAATCTGGGAAAACCAAGGCAGCTAGAGTTCATAATTATAGACACCAAACCGGTGGCAGAAAGAGAGAACTTCAGAGAGCTATAGAGAGTCCCTCTTGAATATTAAACTGAGACATGGAAGACATTAGAAAAGGACTGAAATTAAACTTCTAGAGGTGAAAACCATTATGTCTGAGATGAAAAATACACTGTATGGAACTAACGACAGATTAGACATTGCAGAAGAGAGGATTAATGAACTTGAAAAACATAGAAATTATCCAGAATGGAACACAGAAAGAAAAAAAAAGAAAACAAAAACAGAGTAAGCTGTAGGACAACTTTAAGGAGACTACTACTGCAGGTCTTTTAGTTAATCCCAGTTCTAATCCTTGAGAAGAGGTAGGACCTGGATGGAAATGATCAAAGCTGCTGTGAAGAAACCATCTGACTTCTCCTTTCACAAAAAAAAAAAAAAAACAGTCTGGCAGTCATAAACCAGTGTCATCTTATTATGTGCAAAAGCATTCTTAGATTAAAAAGTATCTTTAAGAACAACATTTGTTTCTCTTTCTCACTATGATAGTGTTGCATAAGTAATGTAAAGCAGGAGCCTCATTTTCAAATGCTGAATGTGCATTAAATTTTTGAACTGAGAATATACCATAAGCAGAAATGAGACTTTTCTATTATCATTGTAGTTCAGTTTTGAAATGTAGCTTAGAAGTATTACAGAGATTTTACTTTTGGCTTCAGGCCCTTCATAAATTTGACCCTTGTAAAGATGTTTTAAATTAAGTAAATATATATACCATATACACAAAAAAGCATATATATTTTAAAACTAAAATCTTTATAAATTACCATCCAACGTAAGAAATAAGACATCACCAGTGCTGATGAAGCCTCCTGTTTACCCCTCTTCTTTGATACTCCCCTTTCTCCACCAGAGTATCACTCATCTGAAATTTGTATACATGAACTCTTCGTTGTATTTTTACCACAAATATATTTACTATTAATACTATATATCTACTATATATATATCAAATATGTATGTTTATATTTGCTATGCTTTTACACACACACTTGTGTGTGTGTGTATATATATTTTATCTCTTAAATGTATATACTGTTGACCCTTGAACAGCCCAGGGGTTAGAGGTACCAACCCCCCAACACATTTGAAAATTTGCGTGTAACTTTTGACTCCCCAAAGACTTTTAACTACTAATAACGTACTATTGAAACCTTACAATTAACACATACTTTCCATGTTATATATACTAATATTATATATTGTATTCTTACAATAAACTAAGCTAGAGAAAAGATTATTAAGAAAATTATAAGGAAGAAATAATGTACTTACTATTGATTAAGTGGAAGTGGGTCATCCTAAAAGTCTTCATTCTCACTGTGTTCATGTTGAGTAGGCTTGAGGAAAAGGAGGTATGTCAGGGGTGGCAGAGGCAGAAGAAAATACATGTATAAGTGGGCCTGTGCAGTTCAGATCCACATTGTTCAAGGGTTAACGGTATCCGCTATCCATGTGGCTAAAGTTCATTCATTTTCAGTGCTGTATGGTATAGTATTATATTGCTACACCATATGTACTAGAGCCAAATAAAAGTTCATTTTTTTCCTCACGTTGCTAGATAGGCTATTTCCTTGTTTTGTTTTGTTTTTTTTTTTTTGAGACCGAGTCTCGCTCTGTCGCCCAGGCTAGAGTGCAGTGGCATGATCTCAGCTCACTGCAAGCTCTTCCTCCCAGGTTCACGCCATTCTCCTGCCTCAGCCTCCCGAGTAGCTGGGACTACAGGCGCCCGCCACCATGCCTGGCTAATTTTTTGTATTTTTATAGAGACGGGGTTTCACCGTGTTAGCCAGGATGGTCTTGATCTCCTGACCTCGTGATCTGCCCACCTCGGCCTCCCAAAGTGCTGGGATTACAGGCATGAGCCACCGCACCCAGCCGGCTATTTCCTTTTTTAAAAATTATACACAGTAGTACAATGGACATTGTCCATATCTCTAGTAAACATTAGACAATAATTTCTGGGATATATCTGGAAGTGAAATTGCTAGATTAGAATATGCCTTTGTTCAAATTTATGAGATGACTGCAACTTATTGACAAAATGGTTTTGTTCTAGTTTACACTCCCACCAGCAGAACATAAGAGTTATATAATGCTTTTTCTATTTGTATTTGTCTTTTTTCACTAAAAGTTTTTTGTTGTTGTTTTCACAGTGGTTCTGTGCAGGTCTATACAATAGATAACAGCACTGGAGCCATGCTGCTATCTCATAAATTAGAGCTAACAGCAAAACAGTATCCTGGTGAGTCTTTTTAAAAAAAAAATTTAATGTATTGGTAATGCTATGTGTAGCAGATGCTGATTTTAAGTTAAACAATACATGTCATGCTATAGGTCAAATATTGGGACTCTGGGTGTGTAAACTGGCTCAAGTCTGGAAATCAGTTGAGGGGCCGTGATTCTGTTTTGATAATTCAAATTAGTGTTTTGTCCATTCGACCTAGAAGTTTTCTGCTTGTGTAAATTAAGTAGGAATGCAATAGGCTTCCTATCAGTTTCACTTCCAGGAACACCGTGATTAATTAGCCAGTGCTGAGTTCTACACAAGTCAGACTATTTTGATTGCCGCTTTGCCTCTGCTGTCCATTATAGCAGCTACGCCCACCTTGCCTTTGATAATTGAGTGCCACTTGCCCCTGCTGCCTTGGGATCCAGTTATTTCCACTGTATTTAAATTTTGTAGTTGAGTGACTGAAGTTCCCACTGTTAGATCTGACATACAGAGAGGTGCAATTATAGGGTTCTTCAAAGATGTAGGTGCTGCCCTTACAAATCTGTTTTGCAAGGCATCAGTCAAGGGTATATCTTTTGGACCCTCCCAGCTGGGATGAGTAGGTCTAAAGTGATTAATCCACTCCACCTTCTGAATCTTCCTAAGCCTTTGGATCCCTTCCTCTACATTAAACCAAGGGAGATCAGCCATTTCCAGCTCACTCACAGTGGGCCATCTTTTAATCCATGTTTCAGCTAATCGAGCAAATAAACTATTAGAACCTTTTAACTCCCCGAGCTGCAGCTTTAAATGCATAGTCCCTACTTAGTGGGCCCAAATCAATAAATTCACCATGATCCAACTCTATTTTCCTTCCATCATTATCCCACAACCTTAATATCCATTCCTGTGCCTGTTCTCCAGATTTCTGTTTATATAAATTAGTAAACTTGAGCAGTTCCCATAGTGCACCTCCTCATGGGTCACACTCTCAAACTCACCTCTAGAGGCCCGCCAGGACTTTATTTATAGGTCTAGAAGCAAACAGAGGTGTTGGGGGTGGCTCCTGAGGAGAATCAACATTTTGCCTAGCAACTGCCTCAGGGGAGGGCATCACTGTTGCCTCAGGCAGCACAGGGTTTATCTCCTCAGACAAATGTGGAAGGGCTAATGGCAGCATGGGTCCAGGAGGGGATGTTGCCACTATTGGGGATGGGGAAAGCTGTTTCTTCTGGCAAAAAAAGGCTCACCAGAGTTTACAAACTCAGTGAATGTAGCTTCATCAGGGTCCTCCCACACATCCGTTTTCCAAGTTGCAGAGTCCCATTCTTTTCCAGTCAATGCCCTCATTTTAACAGTAGACGCCTGGTGATGCAGGTGTATGCACCTTTCATTGCAGGTCAGCCACTCAAATGATAAGAGCTTGTCTCTGTGTTTCCACAATTTTAGCTCTTTCTCTGTAGGAGATAAGACTCTCTCTCAGGGCAATCTTAGCAGATTTGAGGCTCCGTGTCTGCTTCTGGGAGATAGAATCCCTGAATTCATTTTCTTTCATCACTTTGTTCACTGAACTTAGGAGCAACCAACTAGCTTCATTATGTTCCTTGGTTCTTCACATATGGTCAAAGGTGTTATGTATAGAGTCACTAAACTCCTTGACTCTCACAAGCAATGAATCAGAAGTGCCAAATGCATTTATTTTGCATAATTCTCTCAACAGTTCATGTCAAGGACTCTCAGTGTTCTCCATACTATTACAAATAGAGTCCTTAGCATTTTGGGGTCTAATGATATTAGGCAGCCAATTCCAGAAACCCCAAAACCAGTGAAGGAACTCAATCCTTAATATTCTGTTCCTCTAGAACCACTCCTGGTACCAATATCTGTATTAGTAAGGGTTCTATAGAGGGACAGAACTAATAGAATAGATACATACATATTTATAAAGGGGAGTTTATTAAGTATTAACTCACATGATCACAAGGTCCCACAGTAGTCCATCTGCAGGCTGAGGAGCAAGGAGAGCCAGTCCGAGTTCCAAAACTGAACAACTTGGAGTCTGATGTTTGAGGGCAGGAAGCATCCAGCACACGAGAAATATGTAGACTGGGGGGCTAGGCCAGTCTCTATTTTCACATTTTTCTGCCTGCTTATATTCTAGTCACACTGGCAGCTGATTAGATTGTGCCCACCCTGATTGAGGGTGGGTCCACCTTTCCCAGCCCTGGGACTCAAATGTTAATCTCCTTTGGCAACACCCTCACAGACACACCCAGGATTGATACTTTGTATCCTTCAATTCAGTGAAGTTGACACTCAGTGTTAACTATCACAATTAGGATATTTAACTCTTCATGTTGACTTAGTGTTACCCACATTTATACCAGTGTTTTTGCCCACCATATCTTTTACCAACTCATACCTTCTTCTTGAGACCATTTTCTGCCTGAAAAACCTCTCATACATCCTTTGGAATTTATTTTAATGAAGTTTTTTGAAGGTAAACTCTACTTTGGCGGAGTCTGAAATGTACTTATTTTGCCCCATGTGATTTAATTATAGTTTAACTTGGTATGCTGTTTTGGATTGGCAGTTATTTTTTTTATATACATTGAAGAATTTGCTCTAGTGTCATTAGATTTCCATTGCAGCTATTGGGAGGTCATCTGTCAAGTTGTCTTCTCTTTTCAAGAGACTGGTCTTTATAGCTACCTTTCAGATCTTGTTTTTTGTTTTTGGTTTTTTGTTTGTTTTTCAAATCCTGCTTGAGACTCAGGCTTGCTGGATGAAGATGTATGTCTTTGAACTATTTCTGGAAAATTCTCAACCAATCTTTCTAAATATTGCCTCTCCCCTAATCTCTTTTTCTGGAACTCAGATATACGTTATACTTTTTTCCATGTTTCTTAACCTAACTTAAAAATTTTTTTAATTTTGTTTCTCTAGATTGCATTCTAGAAATTTTTTCTCCATCTGGGTTTGCTGATCCTCTCCAGTTATGCCAAATATATTGTTTGATCTGTCCATCAAGTTTTTAATTTCAGTTATTGTATTTTTTATTATTTAAAGGCTTATTTAGCTCTTTTTCCAATCTGTATGCATCCTGCTCCTTGTTTGAGTCTTCTCCTTTATTTCATTGGCTATGAAAAGCAGTTATTTTATATTCTGTGTCTGTTAATCCCAAAATCTGCAGCCTTTCTGAGTCTGTTTCTGCCATGTCTTGATCCTTTGGGTTCTTGCTCATTTGTGTATGTATTTTAGGATTTTTGACTGAGAGCTGATTGTTTTCCTTGAAGCGTTTTGTGTGTGTGTGTGTGTGTGTAACACTTTGAGAACTGGATAACATTTGAGTTTTTCCAGAGAGGATTTAAATGTCTTTGCTTCTGCTGGTCACTTGGGAGCACTACATCAATCTCTAACCCTTTGCATTGTATTCTCTGTGTGAACCACATTACATTGTACAAATTACAAATCAGAGTGAGGGTTTGTGGCTTCAGATTATCAAGGGAGTGTTATTTTCCATAGAGTTCCACTGATGAAACATGAAAGTGTTCCTTGCTAATTCTTTTCCTATATGGCAGAGGCTTTTTTCTCATTCTTTCTTATACCACGGATATAGTCCATTGTAGTCCCAGCTTTACATGGGTATCTTTTGTAAGATTACCTGCCTTAGGCAAGCTCTGAGCTTTAGAGTCATCAGAGGTAGAAGTCAAGGTCTCCAGGGTTTGGCAGAAAAATTCAGGGAACAAGCACTTTGTCTCAGTATTTTTGGTTGTTTTGAGGATTTAAGTATTCAACATCTTAGTTTTTTCAGTGTGGAAGTCATTCAGGGTGTCATTTGCTGTACTTCCAAAAATAGAAATTTGTTCCTTATTTTTTTTTAATCATCCTTACTGTGTAGCCTTTTTTAAGGTCTGCATATGTTTTTTCCTAAAGACAGCTTTTACTGTAACCTTATCCCTGTTTTACAGAAACTGATCTATACAAAACCAAAGACTTTTAAGATTACACAGTTGTAAGTTAATCAAGCTAATAGTGGCTAGAAACAGCTTTCACTTCTTACAAATCACCTGTGCACTGAGTTTGTTCTGCTTAGATCAGGACAAAACTAATGGCCTTACTAATTTTAAGTAGTCCTAAATGAGCAGGATTTATTTTTTGAAGCAGTCTTGCCTTTCTGCTCATTTAGATTTGAAAATATAGACTATGTAGGAAAAAAAAAAAAGTATTTCTGAAGCAACTATTTATTTTTAACTCTTCTCACTATTTCTTAACAGACATTTGGAATAAAACAGGAGCTGTTAAATTGATGAGATGGTCTCCTGACAATAGTGTTGTAATAGTGACCTGGGAATATGGAGGCCTTTCTTTATGGAGTGTGTTTGGAGCACAGCTGATTTGTACACTTGGAGGAGATTTTGCGTAAGTCAAAAAAGACAATTTTTAGATAAAATAACTCCATTATTTCTCACAATGCATGCATACCAAAACCTTGTATCAGAACTTCCCTTTTTGCCTTGACTCTTACCTTAAAACAGTTTGCAAAGTTCATAATCTGTTCAGAATATATTGATTCTCTGAACACTCATGTTTTAAAAAAATTACATCTCATTCCATAAAAATGTATTTATTTTTTTGAACCCCTATTGTGTATATGACAGCATGTTAGACACAAAGCAGAATCTGACATGAGGTTCAGTTCTGACGAAATGACCACACCTTTAAAAGCTGCATGACTCTGGCAAGAAGTCACTTGGACCTCGGAAAATGTGGCTGAGAGATACATACACCTAGGTGTATTAACCCACAGTTTTGTATTTCATGCATTATTATGTGTTTCTATTTTGAAGGAGCAAACTCTGATTTTTTTTAAAAACACACTAAATTTTATGTGCATTATGTGTAATTGGAAGGCTGTATTATATTTGGTTTCTGTTCTGTTTCAGTTATAGGTCTGATGGCACCAAAAAAGATCCCCTTAAGATCAACTCTATGGTAAGTACTTTCTATAAAAAAATTAGCATGGTATTAAAAAAAAACTTGGATTTTTCTTCCCTTTTTTCAGTCATCTTTATTTATTTAATTTTTTGAGACAGGGTCTTGTGCTGTCACCCAGGCTGGAGAGCAGTGGCAGATCATAACTCACTGCAGCCTCTCTAAGCGATCCTCCTGCCTCAAGCTTCCAAAGCTGGGACTACAGGCACGCCACTATCCACACCACTATCCACAATTTTTTTGATTTTTAGTAGAGATGGGGTCTTGCCATGTTGCCCAGGCTGGCCCTTTTTTCACTCATGTTGATCTGACAAAATCACAAAACTATTTTTTTTTTTTTTTTTTTTTTTTTTTTTTGAGACGGAGTCTCGCGTTGTCGCCCAGGCTGGAGTGCAGTGGCGCGATCTCGGCTCACTGCAAGCTCCGCCTCCTGGGTTCACGCCATTCTCCTGCCTCAGCCTCCTGAGTAGCTGGGACTACAGGCGCCCACCACCGCGCCCGGCTAATTTTTTGTATTTTTAGTAGAGACGGGGTTTCACTGTGGTCTCGATCTCCTGACCTTGTGATCCGCCCGCCTCGGCCTCCCAAAGTGCTGGGATTACAGGCGTGAGCCACCGCGCCCGGCCCACAAAACTATTTTGGTCTCAGAAGACTCTTCTTTATACAGTTCTTGCTTGATGAAAGTTTTCTTTTTTTTTAATTGGAAGGCTGCCTGGTTTTCAGTATTTGTGTTTTGTTTAGATGTGGCTAGCAAACGCCTATCATCTCTATGATGATAATGACTGTTCAGATGAGGCCTTTTTTGTATGTGTCTTCTCATGGCCTGCTTGCTTTTAACATGAGGTAAAATGCTCATTGGGTATTTTTCCTGGAGGATATGCACTTGTGCATTACTTGAGGATATCTGTATCTATATATATGTATACAGTGCATTGAGCATATTTTTAAAACTTTACATAGATGTAAAGTGCTTGGAACCAGAAGTGTTTCAAATTTTGGAACTTTTTGGATTTTGGAATATTTGCAAATACATTTTGGGGATGGGACTCAAGTCTGAACACAGAATTTACTTATGTTTTATATATACCTTATGCACATAGAGTGAAGGTAATGTAATATATTTTTAATAATTTTGTGCATAAAACAAAATTTTGACTCTAGCTCATCACATGAAGTCAGGTGTGGAATTTTTTACTGTGGTGTCATATCAGCCCTCAAAAAGTTTCAGCTATTGGAGCATTTCAGACTTTTGGATTAGCGAGGCTCAACTTGTATTTTTATTTTTTACCTAGAGTTTCTGTAGAAAACAAAGAGATATAACCCCTGTCTTTACATAACAAGTTTTTCTTGCTGTAGCCCCTCTGCGGACCATCCTTTTTAACTTAGTGACTATGAGGCTTGTCGCTTCCCTTCTCTCTTGCTCCACAGAGGAAGACATTTTTCTGATCTTGAGTTTCTTGTAGAATTAAAACCACCATGGTTGCCTAAAATAGTGGTTCCCAACCTTTCACCACCAAGGACCCCTTCTGGTGTCTTTGCCCACCTCCATAGTTTAAAATAAGTTTTTAGCCACATATTTTTATAAATGCCAGTCAGCCTTCTGAATGGCATGCAACAACCAGTGTTGTCTGTCTCACTAAGTTGATATTTCAGCCACAAACTAAGAGTCTAAGCATTTTAGTTAAAACTTATGCAGCTTTATCATAGGAAAACATAAAAGTTCTATTAAACTTTTGAAATTTTGCAACAATTCATGGCTACCCCTGCCCCTTTACCATTTTCTTGGCTTGAAGATTGAGAATCACTAATCTTTAAAAATACTCTCATGGAGTCTAGTCACAGAATATTAAAACTGAATGGTTCTGGAGGAATTTATTTGAACCTTCTCATTTTACAGAGGAAGAAACTTATATCCTGAGAAACCAGACAGCTTGGCCAAGGTAATATATACAAAAAGCCAAGCTATAATGAAAACTCTAGTGTCACAGCTTCCAATCCAATGTTTTTTGCTCCATACAAAACTGCATCTGTTGTAGGGGCTTCTTTGCCAGGCTTTTGCTAGGTAACCTGGGGTGTCTTCTGTAAGGAATTTCTTTGTATTTGAGAGGCAGCTAAATTAAAGCAATGGAGAAATTACAGAGCACAGTAGGTATTTTTAGGATTAAGACCCTGAAACTGGCATTAAGAATGATAGGTAATGTTTCCACTTCTGTAGATAGAGAGCAGTGATGGTGGTTTCCTCTGGAGTTAGTTAACAGGGAACTGAAGATGTGATTCTTGTCTGTGTTATCACGGTTTCTCCAGCCTTCAGAAGTCATTAATAATGCTATCATTGGCTATTTCAGAATTTGAATAATTGAAGCTAGAAAGGGATACAAAAGCCTTTTATTGCTCTGACTTTTTTTCTCCCTCTTCTCTCTAAGAGCTGGGGTGCAGAAGGCTATCACCTATGGGTAATCAGTGGATTTGGTTCTCAAAACACTGAAATTGAGTCTGACCTCAGGAGTGTAGTTAAACAGCCCAGCATCCTGTTATTTCAGTTTATTAAGAGTGTACTCACTGTAAACCCTTGTATGGTAAGTATATTTAAAGCTCTGATTTTTTAGTGTCTTTTATGTTAGAAGTTCAGACCCTTCTTTATGACATACATATGGTGTATACTTCTAAAATTGGCATATTATCTTCTTTTCTATGATTCTTGTGTTTCTTTTTAATTTATATTAAATTTATACCAAAATTTTATTTCTCAATGGGTTGTGTTTCTTTGGTCCTATTCTTTCAAAAGGATCATAAGTAATTTGACAGAAAGCACTGTTTATATATTTATTTAAATAATTTGAGTAATTTAGTCTTTATCTGAATAGCATTTCCCAAAGCGTGTTCCTCTAGGCACTACTTATGAGAGATATTAGTAGCAATTCCACAGGATTTTCTAAAAGTTTTGTTTCCATATAAGTGTCAAATAAAGGTAAAACAAAATTGTAGAGATTTATTTATTTTAGGACTCCAGAGTCTTAAATATGCTAATGTGCATCATGAAAATCCAGGAGGTGGTATATAAAAAACAGTGTTCCCCATGCTTATTTAACTGTGACTTTTTAAGAAACAGCTTGAAGAAAGTATGTCTGAGGACTTACTTTTAGAAACACCACCTCAAACACTGCGTCTTGTATTTCTAGCTGAAATACTGTATACTAATATTATTATATATTGCTAATATACAGTAATGGTATATGTTACATGTTAGAAATGCATATCTTAATATGTACCATCAATGGCTTTTTAATGGATATTTGGTACAACAGATTTCTAATTAAAGTTTACAACACATCCAGAAAGAATGTGAAAATAGCCTGAATCTCAGATCCATTATTCCACTTGAAGATTAAGGATCCCCAGAAAAGAAAAGAACATTTCTCCCTCCCTTCCCCATCCCAAATAATAATTTAAAAGCACCCTTGAGTTTTATGTCAAACCAGCATTTGGACTAAAATGGAAAGGCGATAAGGGTAGGTGCTGCTTTGTCTGATCTGAATAGTTAATGAGTCTACTCACCTTTGAGAACACTGACTTTCTAGTTGAAAACTCATAGTCACTAAGATCACTATTCTTTCTAGTTATAACAGCGCATGAGATTATTGTGTAGTCTTTGTCCTCTGTGAAGAAAATCAACATCGAGATATATGTACATTTCCTATAATAAAACTAAATCGATGTGTTTTCTCCTACGTAATATTGAGTTGTTTTTATTTGCTTTCTTCCTTTGCCCTCTTGTTCCTCTTACCCTCATTTAGAGTAACCAAGAGCAGGTGTTGCTTCAGGGTGAGGACCGCTTGTACTTGAACTGTGGAGAGGCTTCACAAACCCAGAATCCTAGGAGTTCTTCAGCACACTCTGAGCATAAGCCCAGTCGAGAAAAGAGCCCGTTTGCAGATGGAGGTTTAGAGTCTCAGGGATTAAGCACTTTACTTGGACATCGGCATTGGCATGTCGTACAGGTAAATCTTTAATTACTGATTATAAGAGACTTATTCGTTGGTAGGATATCACCTGTAACAGATTATTAAATATTTCATCTTTTAACTTCAGGCAACTGAGAATCCTTTTAACCATTTTGTCATGTCCCTCTTCTGCTTTTCTGTGTTCTTGTCCTCTTGTCTTCTCCCTCCTTTCTTTCCATTTGGCGTAGAGTGTATCCCCACCTGCTTCAAGTCCATTAATAATGTCAAGAACTAGAAGTTCGTTTTGCCTTCTCATTGAGAACTATTTATTTTACTTTTAGCCTCTTTTTTGTATAAATTTAGCTCTACGGATTTGCACAGGCAAAACAAAGTGTAATAATCTCACAGAAAGTGGAACATCAACTAGTATTCTGTGCAGCTGACCTTACAATCCTAATGGGGCCACGTTGAGGTTAATCACGTGACTTTGGACCCTAATTGCAGACTTGTGATCAGTAGAGAGCTTTATTGTTAATAATTTTATTAGCTAATCTCATTCCAAATTATTTATTCATTCTGATATCACTGTTAAATTAACAGTGTCTTACAGTAATTCTGATAAACTGACATTTAACATAGAAATCAATTCTGAATTTTGATACCAAGTAAAATTATTTTGGGGAAACCAGTAAGTTGAAGTTTCTTAAAAGAAACTTGCATACATAATTTCAGTGTCCTGAGTATTTTCTTTCCCCTTTTGATAGCAAAATATTTTAGGTACATTAAAGCCCACTCTTAGTTTCTTTTAGTCAGTTTCTATTTCCATAATTCTTTGCCTTACTTTGACTCTGTATGTTTACCCTACTAGCCTACTTCAGCTCCCATGTTATTTTCAGTTGACTTTGAGTGAAGATAATGAGGGACAAAAAAATGGTCATGTGAAAGGTTGAAGGATTATCTCCTACATTGACATGTGGTATACACTAAAAGAAAATGTACTTACATTAATAAAAACTCATAGAATCAAACAATGTACATACCATTTTATAATTAGTAACAATTTTTAAATAAAACTGCATTAGCTACTTCCTTGACTAAAATTTTCCACTGCTCCCTTCTCTCCTATAGCCATTTCTCTGCTATTTTCATTTCCCCATACTTTGAACTATTCATTCTACACTGACCTAGCATCAATGCCAGTTCTGCCTAGCCAGGTCTGTGTTACCAGAGAGCCAAGTAGAGCAGAGGATCAAAGAAGGTAGGTCTGGAACTAAAAAATCGATCAGGCAATAACAAAAATTGAATTTCCTTCCAGCTCAAAAACTCAGTGATTCTGTGATTCTTAAGCATCTATGAAGTATCCCATATAAGAGAAACATTTTAACACTGATTTTAGGACTGGGTACCAGCAAGATTCTACTGTTATTCTATTCTTTCGATAGCTAAAGATATTTAGACAGATGAACTTTTAAAACCTGAGTTTACCTAGTTTATCAGTTTCCTTAAAAATAACATAAATAATGCCACATTAATTGTTTTGTACTGCCGAAACAATTATAATGAGCTCATAGAATTTTTCAAGCTGGAAGGACCTTAGCGATCATAAAGTCCAACTGGATTTGATACATGTGGTAACTGAGGATCAGGGAAGTTATATGACTTGTCCAGTTCACCCAGCAGAGTAGTGGCAGACTTATCTTTATCATGACTCTATGTTAAAGTAACAATCTAATGTATTTTAAAACCAAGGTACTGAGTATTAAATCACAATACACTACTGACCTTGAGCTAAAACTTAGAATTTGCCTATTTGGCAGTTTGCACTGGAGTTGCCCTATATTTTGCTGGCACTCAGCTATGTGATTCAGTGCAGTTGTGGTGGTGGTGTATAGGGCAGTATACAGTGTCTGTCTAATGCTAAATCTTTACGTTCTAGGCTTTTTAGCCATTTATCATGACTCCCTGAAGAAACATAGTTGCCTGGTTTAATTTACCCTACAGTATTATCCTTTTTTCTAAGATAAGTGACCACATCCTCTGTCAAAGTTGATTTTGTTTGCATGATTTATTCTTTGTATGCTTCTTGTGTAGCTTAGATGAACTCCAACTAATTCTGCTGCCTGTTCTGTTTCTCATTTAGAATACTAGTTTTTTGTTTGTTTGTTTAAACCTGCTACCTGATACTCCTTAGCTTCCAGACTGGAAAATTCTATGTTACTTATGATTTTTCTTTAACTAAAACAAAACAAATACATACTTGTCAGAAGCAGGATTGGTAGCTGGCAGTAAAGGCGGTGCTTTTTTTTTGAGATCGAGTTTGTTCTTTGTTGTCCAGGCTGGAGTGCAGTGGCGCGATCTTATCTCACTGCAACCTCCGCCTCCAGGGTTCAAGCGATTCTGCTGTCTCACCCTCCCGAGTAGCTGGGATTACAGGCACCTGCCACCACACCCGGCTAATTTTTGTATTTTTAGTAGAGACAGGGTTTCACCATGTTGGCCAGGCTGGTCTCGAACTCCTGACCTTGTGATCCACCTGCCTTGGCCTCTCAAAGCGCTGGGATTACAGGCATGAGTCACCTCACCCAGCCAAAGCAAGCACCAGCCAAGGTGCTTTTTAAAAAGTTTTTTCTTACTTAGAAATTTTAAAACTTTTGAAAGTCATTTGTTGACATATGGGGCACAAACTACCGAAATTTTACAAAACACAAACCTTCTAGTTTTAGGCCATGTCCCTTCTAAGACTGCCATTTATTTTAATAGTCAGTATTTTGTATGATGTAAACATTTACTTCTGAAAGGTACATAAATCTATTATCCAGTGTTCTGAGGGTGTTGGTTTGATAGTTAGCTTGGCTATTTAGAAAGAATAAGCTTCACAAAATGTGGGAGATAAGCACCTACAGGGTATCAGGCACTAAGTTAGGGATTTCAACAGACAGTATTTAAAGGCTATTTCATTCATAAATTATTTGCTGTCTTCCTACAGTATGTATCTAAGTGTACCAGGTATTTGGCACAGAACAAATCTGCTAAGAGGATGGCTCCCACAGTCTCACTAGTTATAGACAAAACTCATCTAGGCAGGAGACAGAGTTTTAGCAGTTACTTTAAAATTTAGAAATCATAGTAACAAATAAGGGCAGATTCAGTTTCTTTAAGAGAAACTGAAACATTCTAAGATAAGGGTAGAGTTTCTGTACCTTAGCACTCAGTTTTCCAATGATGTGGCATGACTTTAGTGCCCTGAGTGTGCTTTCATGACCTGTTTTTTTTCTCACTGATTAGCTGCCTCTTCCTTACTTCTGCCATTTCCTGTTCTCAGTATTAGAGGTAGAGCTCAGAGTTCAGATGACACATAGATCAATAAAGTTGACCTATTGGAGAAAATACATAGTATCTTTAGACAGAAAACTGCATGAAAAATAAAGCTTTGTTCTAAACTTAACACCTTAAGTTTTTAAAATAAATCATTTGTGGCACTTCATAGATTTTTACAGAATAAATTGTTTTCTCTTATAGATACTGATCATAGTGTGATCATTTGATAAGATTTAACTTTGGTTCCTATTATTAGAAACTCTTTGTGTTAGAATCCACTTTTGTAGTAAGATCCCAGCTCCTCCATTACCCAACCACACGTTTCATAAGTACTCATGAAATACCAAGGTTTGAGGGAGGTGAGGATTCCTTTTAGTGCCATGGGTGATTGGCACAGTTATACTCAGGTACATCCTCCTGCTGTGAGTGACTGCTGAAAAAAGTTGAAAATGCTTTCAACTTTTATTTCACCACCCAATCATTACCTTAAGTGTACCATTATTCTGAACTAATTTTACCCATCATAGTGATTTTTTTTTGAGGGGGTGGTGCGGGGAGACAGAGTCTCACTTTGTTGCCCAGGCTGGAGTGCAATGGTGCAATCTCGGCTCACTGCAACCTCCACCTCCCGGGTTCAAGTGATTCTCCTACCTCAGCTTCCCGAGTAGCTGGGATTACAGGCACCTGCCATCATGCCCGGCTAATTTTTGTATTTTTAGTAGAGACAGGGTTTCACCATGCTGGCCAGGCTGGTCTCGAACTCCTGACCTCAGGCAATCTGCCCGCCTCGGCCTCCCAAAGTGCTGGGATTACAGGCGTGAGCCACTGCACCTGGCCCATAGTGAATTTTATTAATTTATTAAGCTATAGATTTAGTTGGATTTTAAGTTGACTTAAGTCAACTTAAGTATAACAAATAATAAGTAGTAAGTAAAGCACTTAAGTGAAGTATAACAAATAGTTGTATCGAATTTTTTCAAAGTTAATACAGATGTTTAAAGCATATTGCTTTTACTTAATTTTTATTCTGTCTTCACATTACACAAACAATCTTACTGGGTTTGATTGCAGTTGACTTAGCTTTTTAATTTGGTCTTTAGTTTTTAAATATGTGACAACTCCTTTTTTTTTTTTTTTTGAGACAGAGTCTCGCTCTGTCGCCCAGGCTGGAGTGCAGTGGCCGGATCTCAGCTCACTGCAAGCTCCGCCTCCCGGGTTTACGCCATTCTCCTGCCTCAGCCTCCCGAGTAGCTGGGACTACAGGCGCCCGCCACCTCGCCCGGCTAGTTTTCTGTATTTTTGTTTAGTAGAGACGGGGTTTCACCGTTTTAGCCAGGATGATCTCGATCTGACCTCGTGATCCGCCCGTCTCGGCCTCCCAAAGTGCTGGGATTACAGGCTTGAGCCACCGCGCCCGGCCGTGACAACTCTTCTTAGAGTAAAATGAAAATAAATTTGAACAAATTGAAGCTTTTCTTATTCCAAGAACAGAAGACTCTTTTTTTGTTCGGTTCTGTTAATTCTTGCCCTGCTCCAGCATGTGCTCATGAAAACTAATCAGCAGGCTAGAGAGATCAGTCTCATTAAAACAAAAATTTACTTAATGTATATTGATATCCCGTATCAATTATTTAAATTGAAAGGTGTTGTTAGGATGATACAAAGACACCATGTTCAAAGATGTAAGACAAACAACGTGGAAAAATTAGCCCCTTTTCTTGCAGATAGAGTTAATATTTGTAATATATTAAAAGTTCTTGTAGATAAGTCAAATACCCCAATAGAAAAATAACAGCTTACATACACTCTTTCATGTGTGTGTGTGTATATATATATATATTTAAAGACAGAATAAAAGCTACCAGTGGTTGTCCCTAAACAACAGAGAACCTCATTTTGTCAATTTTTATATTGTATAATTTTATAAGCTTTTTAAATTTTTTTTTGAGACAGAGTTTCACTCTTGTTGCCCAGGCTGGAGTGCAGTGGCGCGATCTTGGCTCACTGACTGCAACCTCTGCCTCCCGAGTTCAAGCGATTCTCCTGCCTTGGTCTCCCATGTAGTTGGGATTACAGGCATGCGCCACCATGCACAGTTAGTTTTGTATTTTTAGTAGAAATGGGGTTTTGCCATGTTGGTCAAGCTGGTCACAAACTCCTGACCACAGGTGATCCACCTGCCTCGGCCTCCCAAAGTGCTGGGATTATAGCGTGAGCAGCCGCACCTGGCCTGAGCATTGCTTTTTTAATCAGAAAAGTGTAAAAGTAATAAAAATATTTCCATTAAAAACCAGAACTTTTTCTGAGGCTGTAATTGTATTAGATTAGGTTGTTTTGGAATGGTTTATATCAGCAAACCCAAACTGTTCATCTGCACAATTCATAGCTGCCCTCATGGGTGCCTTCTCTGAAAATCTCTTGTCAGTCCGTAATTATTGAATTCAATATTTAAAACAAACAGAAACATCGTAAGGGGTAAGGGGCGGGGAGAGGAAAGCCTGGTGCCTAGAAACATGAAATAACAAACATAAGATGTAAAACACTGATTCATATACAAATGGTGAATTCCAAGTGCTCTGCTACCAACTGGGGGGGCACCTTAAACATTGTTCAGGAAGATGAATCTCATATTGTGATAACTTTAATGCCTTAAGTTTAAATATATTTCATAAGTTTTACCAAACTGATGTGTTATTTTCTATAGATTTCCAGCACCTATCTAGAGAGCAATTGGCCTATACGGGTGAGTTGTTACTTTGTTGGTGTTAACTTTTGTTGGCTAGCATTTGCTGCAAGAGGCATTCTGGGAAGAGCCCTTCAGTGGGTGATTTGAGAAAAATAAAACACTTGATCTGTTGTAACATTGCTAGTATATTAACATCTATAATTTTGTCAGCTATAACTGAATATTTGGATTTTAAAATATTTAATTAGCAGACATTTATTAATAGTCTATTTGCCTGACACAATACTAAGCTCTTTATGCCTAATAAAGTATATAGGTTTGCAAGGAAAAGTTCTTATTTTTTTTTTCAAACAGTTTTCAGCTATTGATAAGCTTGGACAGAATATTGCTGTGGTTGGCAAGTTTGGTTTTGCACATTACTCTTTACTCACCAAAAAATGGAAACTTTTTGGAAACATTACCCAGGTTAGTCTTTTTTGAGATTAAAAACCTATTTCTCAAAGTATAAGAGAACTACAATATGAAATAGCTATAAAGTTTATCACTAAGTAATTTTGGTTACTTATTAAAAATAAGGAAAATCAGATATTAAAAAGTGATATTGAATAATGTCTAAGATTCGATTCTGATAAAATACTTGCTATTTGATAAAGGATCTTGTGTTGAAATAGTTGGTTTATTTTTAATTCTTGTTAAGATCAGTAACTATAATTCTTTAGCCTAAGGATTTATTCTTACATTCCAGCTTGAGTTTATCAAATTTGATCAGAATAGATTTCCACAGAATTTGAGATCATTCCCTGCCTGTTCTGTGTGTGATGTATATGGGATAGTGAGTGTATGTGTGTGTGTGTGTATGTATGTGTATGTACATACATGCATGCAGTTGGAAGAGAAGGAAATCAATACTTGTTAAGTGCCTATTGTGTGTTAGGCATTTTAAGGCACTTTCATATATGTTACCTTAGTCATCTGCATAGCAACCCAATGAAGGCACTCTTGTTACTTATCTTTCGATGTAAACACACACACACACACAAAACTAGGATTCAGTTACTCATCTGATAAGTGATTAAGCCAGAATTTACACCAACCCCTATTGGGTGTTGGAATGATGATGGTATATAGCACCCAGTTATTTTTAATGGTATATTTGCCTTCTTAAAGAAATATTTATTTTTATAAACAGGATATGGATCATTATTAATAAAGGCTCTAGAGTTATCACTGGAGAGGGAGAGTAGAACAGAATAATTTGATCTTTGGCTAGGTGCGGTGGCTCACGCCTGTAATCCCAGCACTTTGGGAGGCTGAAGTGGGCAGATCACTTGAGGCCAGGAATCCAAGACCAGCCTGGCCAACATGGCAAAACCCCGTCCCTACAAAATATACAAAAATTAGCTAGGTGTGTTGGTGCATGCTTGTAATCTCAGCTACTTGGGATGCGGCTGAGACATGAGAATTGCTTGAACCCAGGAGGCAGAGGTTGCAGGGAGCTGAGATTGAGCCACTGCACGCCAGCATGGGTGACAGAGTGAGACTGTCTCAAAAAACAATAATTTAAGCTTTGTCTGGGTAAGAATTTTTATAAATATATTACTTTGTTATAATTCCTGGTAGCATAAGGTAAATTTTTTTTAAAATTTTTATTTTAAGGAGCAAAATATGATCGTGACAGGTGGCCTAGCCTGGTGGAATGATTTTATGGTCCTTGCATGTTATAACATAAATGACCGTCAAGAAGAGGTACGTTTTTTCTCTCAGAAATAACAGATTTTTATATTTTAAAGCTATTAAGCATGATTTAATTTTATATAGAAAATAGTCTATTGAAAACTGAACAAAACATTTTATCTTTTAATTAAAAATGTAGCTTCTTTTAGCCAGTGGGATTTTCTTTTCAGGTTACTACTTTAAAAAATTTTTAAGTGACAACTGAGACTTCTAAACCTTTTCTAAAGATTTTAGCTGTCAGACATTCTCTATGGAGTTTGAAAATAAAGAGTTAAAAGCAAAAAATTTCATGATATAAGAACAGCTGTCCTCAGAGATAGATTTATTTAGTTACTGATTTACAGTAACCCCTCCTTAACTATGGGAGATACATTCCAAGACCATCACTGGATGCCTGAAACTGTTAATAGTACTGAACCCTATATAGCACTATCTTTTTTCCTATACATACATACCTATGATAAAGTTTAATTTGTAAGAGATTAATGACTAATAATAAAACAATTAGGACATTATATTGAAATAAAAGTTATATGAATGTGGTCTCTCAGAATATCTTAGTATGCTGTACTCACCTATTTTCAGACCATGGCTGACTGTAGATAACTGAAACTGTGGCAAGCAAAGCCATGGATAAAGGAGACTTCTGTATCTGGTTTTTTGTTTGTTTCGAGAAACTGCTGGTCTCATGATGTATCAGGTCTAAAGCTGCAGGTCTAGGCCAAGTGCGGTGGCTCACGCCTGTAATCCAAGCACTCTGGGAGGCTGAGGAGGGTGGATCACCTGAGGTCAGGAGTTCAAGACCAGCCTGACCAACATGGTGAAAGCCCGTCTCTACAAAAAATGCAAAAATTAGCCAGGCGTGGTGGCACACCCCTGTAATCCCAGCTACTTGGGAGGCTGAGGTAGCAGAATTGCTTGAACCCGGAAGGCAGAAGGTGCAGTGAGCTGAGATCATGCCACTGCACTCCAGCCTGGGCAACAGAGTGAGACCCCGCCTTTAAATAAATAAATAAATAAAGCAGGTCTAACAGGAATATTTTATAATAGTACATTCAGTTTTGATCACTTCATTCTTTGCTTATTCATAGAATGAGCCTAGTCTGCAAAAATATATAAGCATAATCCATTTATTGTTAAAGCTTAGATAGTTCTTTTAACTCCTGTTACTAAAAAAAAAAAAAAAAAAAAAAAGTCAGAAGATAAAACAGCATGTTTAAAGTATTTGGTCATCCCTAGCAGTTATCTTGTTTTTATAATTTTATTTATTTTTGTTTTCTTCAGCTTAGAGTATACTTGCGAACATCAAATCTGGACAATGCCTTTGCTCATGTTACCAAAGCACAAGCAGAAACATTACTGCTTAGTGTCTTCCAGGACATGGTAATAGTATTTAGAGCAGACTGTTCAATATGCCTTTACAGTATTGAAAGAAAATCTGATGGGTAAGTATCTGGCATATGAGAAGTCACTTTTTGCTCCTATTTATCACGTTTTTCTTTTGTAGTTTTTATTTTCTCAAAACAGTTATTCCACTTTTATACTCAATCTCATTTTTGTTAGAAGTAAAAAAAGCAAGTTTTAATTAGTGATATTGATATAATAGCTAAGAAAAAAGAAATATCCTACACTAACTTCTTTAGCTTATCTTCCTGGAGTCATTTGAAAAAAAAAATCTAGTTTGGAATGAGGTTAAACCCTTAGATACTAAATTTTTTTCACAACCTTGAAAATAAATGGTTACTGACTCTCCTAGTGCTCCCGATACTTGGTGGGAATTTGAAGGAGTTCCACAACTTTAAGACTGTAGGAAGCATGTCCTTAGCAAACTGACTTATATTTCCACTGAGCTAGATGGCTATAGTCTGGGGCAGAAAAAAATCAGCAGTGTTGTTGCTGCTGCATGTTGCCTTATATTTGTGTTGGCATCTGGTCTACTTGCGACATATTTAGACCACACCGTTGAGTTCTGTTTTTGTTCTCAGAGGTTAATTGAAGTATGTATTTACTGAAACAGCACAGTGATTGAGGAGTAATGCAAGATAAAAATTAAGACATCTCACTAGCCTCAGTGATTGAACCGTCATTCTTTCTCAATCAACTAGTTTTTTCCACTTAAATATTTGTATTCTTATAGCTTCTTCCCTAGTTTTTGTCTTCCCTCCTATTTGTTACTCCCTTTCTTTCTCTCTCATCCCCATATATGTTCCCTGGTTCCCCTCAACCTTGCCAACTTCCTGATCGAAGGATATATGGGGAGAAGATGATAGGTAGAAGACATCTGAGTCTTCCATAAGCATGAAGTCTAATACTATTACTAGTGGAAAAGAAAGAAAATCTTGTTAGCATTGTTGTTGAGGTATGTGGGTTTCTTTTGTTTTTACAGTCCAAATACTACTGCTGGTATTCAAGTTCTTCAGGAGGTTTCCATGTCACGCTACATTCCTCACCCTTTCCTGGTAGTATCTGTCACTCTGACATCAGTGAGTACAGAGAATGGAATCACCTTGAAAATGCCACAGCAGGTACCATTCCATTATCAAAGCTCTTTGGAGTTTACATCTCAGTGTTTGGTATTCGAGTCCACATTAGGAACTATTTGTTCAGCAAATAAATACTAAGTGTCTAAAATGTACCTTATATGAGTATGCTGGGTTGCAGTGGCAAATTAAAAAGACATGCTTTCTGCTCAGGCATTAAATAAATAATTACATACATAATGAATTGTTCCTGTTATGTGTGCCAAAAAGTAGTATACATTACTGTGAGAGCATATAACAAAAACCTATAATAATCTGAATAATCAGAGATTTCTGTATCATTTAAATTAAAACCAGGAGAATAAGTAGAGATTATCTAAGTTAAGAGGGGATGGATTTTCAGGTGGAAGGAACGGTAGTGCAGAGGCCCATAGACGAGAGAACATGACACACTCAGGGAATTGGAAGAATTTTACAGTGACTGGGACATGGAAATTGAAAGATATAAGTCTTGTAGATAATATTGATAATTTTAGACTTTAAGTCTAAAGTGTTTTAAGGTAGATATTATTAGATCTAACCTTTATAATGTTTACTATAAGGAGGAAAATGAACTGGAGTAAGACAAAACTACGGTAGGGAGAGCAACTGGGAGGTCATTGTAATGATCTAGGTCAGTGGTGTTCATAGTCTGAACTTGGGCAGTGAAAAAGGATACGGAAAGAAGTAGAATTGAGTATAGAATAGCAGGGGCTTTATAATTAGTTAATTATGAGGAAAGAGAAAGTATAATCCCATCGTGTCTGGGTAAAGTAACAGGGAAGTAGGGTGACCAGGACCCACGTTGCATAACTTCCTATTTCAGTGGTTTGTAAACTTCGTGTCAACTGGGAACTTATTGTCAGAGGAAAATTGTATGTAGATTTATTTGTCATCCCTGTCTGCCCAGTCTGTCTTTTACTTCCTATTGAGGCACTTCTGTCAAACCTCAACACTCCATAAAATAATTAGAAAACAGTGCAGTAGACTATCCAGTTATGGGGAATGTAATATTACTTATATGAATCTAAAATCGATTTTGTTACATTCTATCCCAGTTCTCTATTCTTTGTAACAAGACATTGTAAAAGCTACTCCCTCTTCCACATGATGACCCCTAAAATACTTGCAGACAGTTATCATTCCTTGTCTTCTCCTTCTCTCCTCAAACCTCTCTGTCTTCTTATCTGCATGCTAAATACTTCCATATCTCCAACTATTTCATGTGACCTACCTCCAACTATTTCATGTGATACTTGTTCTAGACCCCTTAACCATCTTGGTCTCCCTTCTTTTTTTTTTTTTTTTTTTTTCCTTTTTTCCTTTTTTTGAGACAAGAGTCTCACTCTGTCGCCAGGCTGGAGTGCAGTGGCGCAATCTTGGCTCACTGCAACCTCTGCCTCCCACGTTTCAAGTGATTCTCCTGCCTCGGCCTCCTGAGTAGCTGGGACTACAGGGGTGCGCCACCACGCCCAGCTAATTTTTGTATATTTAGTAGAGACGGGGATTCACCATGTTGGCCAGGATGGTCTCAATCTCTTGACCTCATGATCCACTTACCTCGGCCTTCCAAATTGCTGGGATTACAGGCGTGAGTGACCGTGCTCAGCCTCGGTCTCCCTTCTATAGGTAAAATTGGTTTTCTCCTTTAAAATATAGTTCCCATTTCCTCTGCAAATCATATTTAATGGTAACCTGTTAGTCCTAATTGATAAGGGAATATACTGTTTTACAGAAGTTTAGATAAAAGGTGTGAAAAAAGCTGTGACAATTTAAAAATCATTTTGCAGTCCTGAGGAACTAATCAATCTTAGCATCACTAAAAATGGGAAAACCAGGTATGGTATGCTTCTTGAGGTGATATAGCATGAAGTTCACAAGAATTATTGCCAAAAATCTTGAACACAAATCAAATCAAGTGTACAGCGTCATCTTCCCTACCACAAGGAAGCAGAATACGAGACATTCTGTTGGACAGCTACAAGTCACTAACGTGGGGGAAAAAGAAGCACATCTTCTAGATTAAATAAGATTTTGAAGCCATAAAAACCAAATGCAGTGGGTAAAACTCATTTGTGAGGCAAATCTGATAATCGTCACCCTACAGAACCAAGTCAGTAAGCTCATTTGTATCTTCAAACAAGCTATGAAAAGACACTGTTGAAACAATTAGGGATATTTAAATACTAATGGGGAGAGAAAGTAGGGAATAATTGTAAATTTTATTGGATGTGATACTAGCATCGTGGCTATGTAAGCAGATGCCCATATATTTTAGGAATGCATATTAAACATATAGAAGTAAAATGGGTAGCGTATCTTACTTGAAAATACTCTGACAAAACTGGAAAAAAAAATAAGGGATGGATGGAGCACATAAGGCAAAATCTTGATAATTGTGAATCTGGATAATGGCAGTGTGGAAGTTCATTATACTATTCTCCCTACTTTTAATCATATTTAAAGTTTTCATATTTAAAAAAGGACTCATATATCCCAGATAGAGTAGGCAACCAGTGGCATCAGTAGTACTGGATACCATATTTAGAGAGGACCTTTCACAAAGAGAAGGTGCTTAATTTGGCTGGAGCAGATTAAGAAGTTAAAATTGACTGATTACCATAGAGGGAAGACAAAGAATGCTAGAGCAAAGTAAGTTTTGATTTAATACTAAAGTTAAAAAAAAAATTGTAGTAACAGTGAAAACTCTTCAACAGCAAGATAGTCTCTCCATGAGAGTGAGCTCCTTGCTACTGAAACTCCCGTGGATAATCATCTGCCAGGGATTTTTTTAGGGTAAGAGATGGAGTTTGGGGTTCCTTCAAATTTAGGATTTTGAGCATACAGGTAGCCCTTGCTTTTTTCTGAAAGCTTTATTAAAGTTGCCTGAGAGTGCTGTTGCAGTCATCTTTAACATTATCAGAAAATGTTGAATGCTAAGATCGGATACTGATAATACCCACTCACTGAAGAAAAGAGAAGTGTACTTTTTTAATGAATTAGTATGAAATATGGTGAAATCTACCATCTTAAAACTTAAGGTAGTCGTTATAAATATTAGTCATATTGTGGTGAATTACAGTAAATGCCTTTAAGGTCTTTTGAAGTGTTTTAGTGTATGCCAATCCCCAGTCATGCTGTTTTGCTGCAGGTGTTTGTGGTTTTTTTTCCTCTGCTATCTAGCTACATTTTACTGTTATCTAGGTGTCTGACTCTTCTAGTTCCCACACACCTAAATTCCATGTTCACTTTTCATACCTCCAAATTACTTTCTGGATAGATACCCAATTTTTTTATTTAGTCATTTCTTTATACACAATCCCCTGTAGAATCTGAAAGCAGTAAGCAAGAGTAGTTTGTATAGCCAGGTATTTTGCAACTAGTATAGGGTGGCTGTTGTTTTCTTGATGAACCCTAAATGATATTGGCAGTTTAAATTAATCCTGCCAGCATGCAGCAAAGACTGGGACACAATCCCACAAGTTTTGAACAGTCATTCTTTCCTCCCTGAAATTCTTTCCTTCTATTTATATAGCATATATAGCATTGTGCTTCCCTATTTCTCTTTTGTTTTCCAGAAGCTCAGGTAATGGCCCGCTGCTCTTTTTTCCCTGGCTACTGTGCCGGAGAAACATCTGTCTCCTTCAGTTTACCAGCTTCACCTTTTTTTTTTTTGAGCTGGAGTCTTGCTTTGTCACCCAGGCTAGAGTGCAGTGGCGTGATCTTGGCTCACTGCAACCTCTGCCTCCCGGGTTCAAGTGATTCTTCTGCCTCAGCCTTCCGAATAGCTGGGATTACAGGCGCCAGCCACTGTGCCTGGCTTATTTTGTATTTTTAGTAGAGACGGAGTTTCACCATCTTGGCCAGGCTGGTCTCAAACTCCTGACCTCGTGATCCACCCGCCTTGGCCTCCCAAAGTGCTGGGATTACAGGCGTGAGCCACTGCGCCCAGCCTGGCCCAGCCTCACCTTTAAGCTTCTGATGCTGGTACAGTCCTCTCTGATTTAGTCATTGCTCACATTTTTACCTGGAAGTCTTAAAGTTTTTGTTTTTTGTTTTTTTGTTTTTTGGTTTTTTTTCAAATTAAATGAGCCAAAAAGAAAAAGGGAAACTCTTTTGTTTTCCCTTCCCTAATTTATCTTCCTACCTTCTATCAGTGATAATAACTTCAACTTGTCTAGCACCTCCGCTAACCTGGAAATCGTCTGTGGTTCTTCTCTTTTTCTACCTTTCATGTCTAGGATAGCAGTAAGTTCTATTTTTTTAACCAAAAGTTTCCTTCCTCTTTACAGGTGGAAATGACTTGATACCTGAGATTCCTTTTAAAACAGGGCTGCTCAAAGTTTAATGTGCATAATGCTTTAAGTTGGGTGATAGGGCTCAATAGGAAATCATTATACTAGGCTCTCTGAGGTTTGATTGAAATTTTTCATAATAAAAAGGCAGACTATTTCCTCATTTCTGAAGTCAACACCCATGAAATCTGCCTCTCCTCAGTAACCTATCCTGATTAACTCTGATTTTTTAAATAACTGTCTTAATCAAGAGCCATAAGTAGTGGCTTCTTTCCTGCTGCTATTTTACCTGGCTTTCTAAATCCTCCTTGAAGGGCTGTTACCATCCAGCTTTGTTCTCATAATGTCCCTAGTCTAGCCAGACTGTTCTCACTTTCCCAGTAGTTCCCTGTCTTCGTTTTCATTGCACACTTCTACCAACCCTTACTCTCCCACTTGTGTATGTCTTCCTCATCTGTCAGGTTCCACTGCATCCTTTTAAACTTCCTGTAGTTATGGCAGATAGATCACTGATCTCTCATTTTGATAAACTTCTAAAGTTCTCTCAGTTTTTTCAGGATAATTCAACTCTGCCCTCAATCTTATGTCACTGGTGGTGTTCATTAATTGCATTATGTGTTAGACTTTGTACCATCCTAGCCAGAAAGCTCCTTGTATTCCCATAGAGCCTAGCAGAATGGCTATACATAATATAACCTCAATAAACATTGTGTTCTTTAATCTATAAACCTTATGGATTGGGGGGAGATGCAGAAAGCATACTGATACAGAAGTATGAATTTAGTTGCTTTTTCTTAAATTTCAGGCTCGTGGTGCAGAGAGCATTATGTTAAACCTGGCAGGACAGCTCATCATGATGCAGAGGGACAGGTCAGGCCCACAGATCCGGGAGAAGGACAGTAACCCTAACCAAAGGAAACTTGTGAGTAAAGTGCAAGTCATTTCTTTTCAAACATTAAGAAGGTATAGGATAAGGATGAAGGAATGAAAGAATTTAGGAGAAGAGTATTTTATGATTTGGAAACGAGAAATTGTAAGTCCATAAAATTAGTCTTAAGCCTCTGGGTGTAAGACTGACTGACTGGAGGATAAGGTCCCAAAATGATCATGAAATGTTCCATACTCCATATGTTACTGCTTAGGCATCATTCATTGCTAATTCTAATGGAAAAAAAAAGGGATAGAGGCCAGGCGCAGTGGCTCATGCCTGTAATCCCAGCTCTTTGGGAGGCCGAGGCGGGCAGATCACGAGGTCAGGAGATCGAGACCATCCTGGCTAATACAGTGAAACCCCGTCTCTACTAAAAATACAAAAAATTAGCCGAGCGCGGTGGCGGGCACCTGTAGTCCCAGCTACTAGGGAGGCTGAGGCAGGAGAATGCCATGAACCCGGGAGGCGGAGCTTGCAGTGAGCCGAGATTGAGCCGAGATCGTGCCACTGTGCTCCAGCCTGGGCGACAGAGCGAGACTCTGTCTCAAAAAATATATATATAGGGATAGACTGATGAAGTTCATGGGGTGTTTTGTTTTTAGATTTAAGTGTATATACTTTAAGAGGCCAGGATACTTTTATTAACTCTAAATAGATTCCCTTGCTTTTCCCAAAAAGATATTATACTATCATTTGAAAGACTTAGTAAACTAGTACCTAGGAACTTAAGGACCTGCAAATTTAATAGGAAAACAACTTGATTCTTATCTCTCCTTCTCCAGCTGCCATTCTGTCCTCCTGTTGTACTAGCCCAGTCTGTTGAAAGTGTCTGGACAACGTGTCGAGCAAATAAACAGAAACGTCACCTTCTGGAGGCCCTCTGGCTGAGCTGTGGTGGTGCAGGGATGAAAGTTTGGCTCCCTCTCTTCCCTAGGGATCACCGCAAGCCCCATTCCTTCTTGTCCCAGCGGATCATGCTGCCTTTCCACATCAACATTTACCCGCTAGCTGTTTTGTTTGAAGATGCTTTAGTCCTTGGTGCTGTCAATGACACTTTGCTATATGATTCTTTGTATACTCGGAACAATGCTAGAGAACAGCTGGAGGTGCTCTTCCCTTTCTGTGTTGTGGAGAGAACCTCTCAGATCTACCTCCACCACATTCTACGACAACTTCTGGTCAGAAACCTTGGGGAGCAAGCCTTGCTCTTGGCCCAGTCCTGTGCCACATTACCTTACTTCCCTCATGTGCTGGAGCTCATGCTCCATGAAGTACTGGAAGAAGAAGCTACCTCACGGGAGCCCATTCCCGACCCTCTGCTTCCCACTGTGGCAAAATTTATCACCGAGTTCCCCCTCTTCCTGCAGACAGTTGTCCATTGTGCCAGGAAGACTGAATATGCCCTGTGGAATTACCTTTTTGCAGCTGTTGGAAACCCTAAGGACTTGTTTGAGGAATGTTTGATGGCTCAGGATTTGGACACAGCTGCCTCTTACCTTATTATCTTACAGGTAACAATTCTGTTCTTATAAAAGGGCAAGAGTTAATGAGCTTAAACTTAGAAAAATAGAAATGTCCTGTTTTGGCACCATGATTGTGTTTAAGGAATTCATAGTCAGATTTTCTGTTTATATCTTAAATTTGGAAGAATTCAGACAGATTCCTTTGAATGTCATAAAGTAACATTGCAGAGATATTTTTTCCTGTTTGTGCATAAATAAGCCTAAACAGATTAATGAGTTCAGAGTAGTAGTTTGAAAATTTAATATATTGAAGAAATGTAATATATGTATTAGAATACATATAATAAGAACATGTAAGAAATACTACATAAGATTATTGAAATATTACATAAGAAACATAGCAAAGAAAGTATTATTTGGGATATTAGTGAGTTTGAGCTTCCCACAACAGTAGATTTGTTTCCTTTTAGTGTGGGTTGCTGAGGGGACACTTATTAGAGCATGGTCATAACAGAGCACCTTCAGCTAGTCTCCCCAAAGCACGCGGAGAAGGCTCAGGCCTGCCACAGCAAAGACCCTCAGAGCACACGGTTTTTCTCAAAAGAATGGCTTCTTTGCAACTCCTGAAAATTTATTTCATTAGATATTTGACAAAAGGGCTTGACAGTTGGTTATTTGATAGGCTACACTTAAAGATTATTTCCAGTTACTGCAAAGTTGTTTTCATTGATATAAGAAACTAACCATAAACCTGGTTTGAATCTCTGCCTGAAGCAGATTTCCCGTCAGCTTCTTTGCTTCACGACAACGGACTGAAACCAGAAGAGACACTCAGGCAGAGGCCGGGTGGCCTTGAAGTATGATCCATGGCTAGCCCTAAAGAAAAATCCATAGGGGTTTAAAAACAGAATCAAAATAAATGCAGCTGTTTTTTTGGTTCTGGGTCACTCCCTGTAACTTCACTGATCTCCCTGACAATGTAATTTTTTCTGCAGCAGAATTCCTAAGTTGCTACGGATTGACAGTTAATAACTACAATTAAAGTTGTATATTAGGCACCTTTCCATGAAGACCAAGATAGGCAGGTTAAATTTGTGAAAGAAAAATGGAGGAATTCTGAATGTGCAGCAGGACCTTACTACTTGCTATTGCTCAAAGCAAAGATTTTAGTTACATCCTCAGAAAATTCTACAGCAGGTGACAGACCTGACCTTTTTTGGAGTCGGGCAAACCTCCCTATTTTCTCTTCCTTTTCTGCTGATCTTCAACAATTTACTTAACTGAGTTTCCTCACTTGTAAAATACAAATGATACGTATATCTGCAGAGTCACTGGGAGAAATAAATGAAATAATGAATTAAAGTATATGTATGGTATCTGGCATGTAGTGGGAGTTTAATAAATTATAGTTTACATACACCAGAAGAGTACTTGCCTCGCTTTTGCTTGTATGGTACTTTTTAATCTTGCTATTAAACTAACCCCTGTGGTGGTGTGACTACATTCTTTGAGTTTAGAAAGCTGGAGATAAAGAATTGCTCGTATCTTCCCAAATTGTGTAGTATAAAAAGAATGCTGTCCTGGTTGTTTTTTGTAGAATATGGAAGTCCCTGCAGTAAGTAGGCAACATGCTACCCTTCTATTCAACACAGCACTAGAACAAGGCAAGTGGGACCTCTGTCGACACATGATTCGATTTCTTAAAGCCATTGGCTCTGGAGAATCTGAGACACCTCCATCCACACCCACAACTCAGGTTAGTTGGAAAAGTTATACATCTCTAGACCATACACCCATGTGGCATCTTTCTCTAATGGTACTGCATATTGTGTGTAATCCTAGGAACCCAGTTCAAGTGGTGGATTTGAGTTCTTCAGGAATCGAAGCATCAGTTTATCCCAGTCAGCTGAAAATGTTCCTCCGAGTAAATTCAGTTTACAGAAAACACTAAGCATGCCATCTGGTCCCTCTGGAAAAAGGTAAAATAATAAAGAGCCATTACTGCTTTTTGGGCATTCATGACACATTGCATTTCAAGACATTTACAAAATTGGGTCTTAATGGAAACAACTGTTTCATCCAGTTGCAGTTTATTTTTCCATTCCCAAAAAGCAGAGACCACACAGAAGGCTTCCCTTTTTTCTTCTTCCCAAGTTCACTTCAATACCCTTTGAGTAGTTTCTGCCCCTTTTTCTGGAATAGATCTTGATGTACCTGGTCTGAATGTAACAACTTTTGTTTGTTTAAGACAGAGTCTCACTCTGTCACCCAGGCTGGAATGCAGTGGCACCATCTCAGCTCACCGCAATCTCCGCCTCACAGGTTCAAGGGATTCTCTTGCCTCAGCCACCCGAATAGCTGGGATTACAGGCATGTGTTACCACACCCGGCTAATGTTCGTATTTTTAGTAGAGATGGGGTTTCACCATGTTGCCCAGGCTAGTCTCGAGCTCCTGGCCTCAAGGATCTGCCTGCCTCTACTTCCCAAAAGGCCAGAATTACAAGCGTGAGCCACCCTACCTGGCCAAATGCCACAGACTTTTTTTTTCCCCATAAGTTACTGAGGTCCAGGTAGTATTTGGTTACATTAGTAAGTTGTTTAATGGTGATTTGTGAGATTTTGGTGCACCCATCACCCGAGCAGTATACACTGCACCATATTTGTTGTCTTTTATCCCTCGCCCTACTCCCAGCCTTTCCCACAAGTCCCCAAAGTCCATTGTATCATTCTTATGCCTTTGTGTCCTCATAGTTTAGCTCCCACATATCAGTGAGAACATACAATGTTTGGTTTTCCATTCCTGAGTTACTTCACTTAGAATAATACTCTCCAGTTTCATCAAGTCATTGCAAATGCTGTTAATTCGTTCCTTTTTATGGCTGAGTAGTATTCCATCATATATACGTATGTACGACAGTTTCTTTATCCACTCGTTGATTGATGGGCATTTGGGTTGGTTCCACAATTTTGCAGTTGTGAATTGTGCTGCTATAAACATGCGTGTGCAAGTATCTTTTTTGAATAATGCCTTCTTTTCCTCTGGGTAGATCCCCAGTAGTGGGATTGCTGAATCAAATAGTAGTTCTACTTTTAGTTCTTTAAGGAATCTCCACCCTGTTTTCCATAGCAGCTGTACTAGTTTACATTCCCACTAGCAGTGTAGAAGTGTTCCCTGATCACCGCATCCATGCCAACATCTACTGTTTTTTGATTATGGTCATTCTTGCAGGAGTAAGGTGGCATTGCATTGTGGTTTTGATTTGAAAATGCAACAGACTTTTAAATTACCTCTGATGATAGAGGACACAAGTAAAAAGGAAGATAGATAAATCTGTAGGTAATCCAAAAGCCTTCTTAAAGTCAGTAATTTTACCTGTCCTTCTAATTATACCTTTTGATAAAAAATCAAAATAAAAATTTAGTGCTAATGCATTTGACCTATTGATTAGAGAAGTTATTAAACAGTGGAGGAACCAAATGAATTGTACCTGTAGTCCCAACTACTTGGGAGGCTGAGGTGGGGAAGATAGCTTGAACCCAGGAGTTTGAGGTTGCAGTGAGCTATGATCACACCACTGCACTCCAGATTGGGTGACATTGTGAAACCTTGTCATTTAAGAAAAAAAAAAAATTGGTTTTCTTTTCATGTCTGCATGACTCACACTGAGAAATTTAATTTCACTTTGCCTCTCTATCCTTAGTTTCTTTGATGTGCTCTCCTTCCCTCTTTTCATTGGGCTTTTCAAATACGGCATAGGTTTGCTGCCTTTCTTTCCATCACCCACCTGTCACCTGCTTCCTAGTCTGACTTCTTCCATCCCCCTTTTCCTGTTCCCTGTATTCATTCTAGAGATGTGTCTTAAAGAGCCTACTGTGTTCCGAGGGTTGTGGTGTAACACGGAGGAGAAGCGCTGATACTTTATCATCATTGTCAATCAGAATTAGATCGTGAATCTCTTATCTCCTTGTCAGCTTTATCAGTACCTCTGCGTAATTAAGTATGTGAAATCCTCCAGTAAAGATTATTCTGTAGCTTTCTTGTGTTTCCACTTACAGATGGAGCAAAGACAGTGACTGTGCTGAGAACATGTATATTGACATGATGCTCTGGAGACATGCTCGGCGCCTCTTAGAAGATGTGAGGTTAAAGGACCTTGGCTGCTTTGCAGCCCAGCTGGGCTTTGAACTAATTAGTTGGCTGTGCAAGGAACGTACCCGAGCTGCCCGGGTAGACAACTTTGTAATAGCCCTGAAGAGACTCCATAAAGATTTCCTGTGGCCACTTCCAATCATCCCAGCCTCTTCTATCAGTTCTCCTTTCAAAAATGGAAAATACCGAACTGGTAATGTAGACTTCATGTCACTTGTACAAGAAGAATTGTATTTTACTCCATGTATTTACACATTTTGCTGTTAGTTGATATTCAAGGAATTATTTTCATTCCAAACTTAGGAGTGGATAAAAGCCAACTTTTTGTACATGAGTTGGAATGCCAACTATTTGACCAAGGATGTAAATAAAGTAGAACCTATGTCTCTAAGTCTTGTGACCTTGAAGTCTAATTCAAAAATCTAATCATTCTTGGATTATAAAGAAGTTGAGAACTGCCTGAATATAAAAGCTACCATGCTCATGTTATTGTGGGAAAGAGTTCTGGAATCAGATAGACATGGACCTCAAAATAAGCTGACAGAACTCACTCGAGGGGAACAGTAAAGGCCACCTTCTAAAGTAGGAGAGGACAAACTGAAAATGTATATTTTGGTGAAAGAAAAGTTTAAAGTTTTTAAATTCAGGTCTTTTTATGAAGACTGTTCTAATTATTATTATTTATGAATATTGAAACCAAAACTTTTAACTTTGGCATTTAGAAACTTCATGTTATCTTAAGAACCAAAGCAAATCACTTAGAAGATCAACATAATAAAGTTTTGCCTAGCTCCAGTAAGAGATACAATGATATAACTGTTAGGTGGCATTGTATGGTCAGTTCATTGTTACACAATCCCACGTCTCTAGTTTTGGGGTGGCTGATACAGTGTAAGACAGTAATTGCCTTTAAACTGTTCTTACTGAGTAGGCACATGGGGGAAGCTAAAAGAGCTGAACTGAAAATGTCAGTGCGTGCATCTTGAATTTCTTCCTCCATTTTTTGTTTTCGGACCCACTCTGCAGTGGGAGAGCAGCTGTTAAAGTCTCAATCAGCTGACCCATTTTTAAACCTTGAGATGGATGCTGGCATCTCCAACATCCAGCGAAGTCAGAGCTGGCTCACCAACATTGGCCCCACCCATCAAGAGATAGACACAGCTTCATCCCATGGACCACAGATGCAAGATGCCTTCTTGTCACCTTTATCTAATAAAGGTAAATGTCATTTTAAGTCCTGGCTGTTCTTCAGTTCCTTTGAAGAAAGTTTATGTGCTATAGCACTTCAGAGATCGACCTTCACTCTTTTTCTGTCGTGATGGAGGATTAACCATTTGTATCCACTGGAGAGGTAGACAGTTTGTAGAACAAGGCCAAATTGGCCTTGACTGTACTTTGCCATATTTATTTTACGTGAACAAAATAAATAGTACAGATCAATAGATGAATCTTTGTAAATCAGTTTTGCTGATAAGGAAACACTTTGACCTCCAAATAAGCAAAATGTGTTATCCTCATATAAAGAATTCCATTTTTATCGTAATTAGATGTGGATCATAAAAAATTTTACTCCATTATCATTTTTATATTTTTTATTTCTTTTTCTTTTGGAATATGTGAGGAGGTAAGGTTTTTTATTTCTTAAAAATTTGTGGACATTTGCTTTTGCTCTTGCTATATAAGTTCCTACATAATATCCTTGATTTTGCCTCTTGGTCTTAAAAGCTTGTAATATTTACTATCTGGCCCTTTTACAAAAAAATGTACACCAACCTCTGCTCTATAGTAATGGGTAAATTACAAACTGAAGAGCTTTTGAAGCAATTTGTGTTGGCATAGGGTTATACAGTATAGGAGCTTAAACAACAATTGAAGTTTTTTGTTTTTTTAGTGACCAGGCATTTGTCTAATGTTTGATTATCAGTCTGCCATCACTATTACCTGAGCTTCTGCTATGTGAGGAGGCTTACAGATCTCATCAGTTTTTTTTAAAAAATTGTGGTAGAATACACAATTTAACAGCCTAACCATTTTTAAGCAAAGTTTGTAGTGTTACACCCACATTGTTCTGCAGTCAACCTCCAGAACGCTCTTCATCTTCAAAATGAAAACTCTGTACATGTTATTTAATAACAACTCCCCATCCTTCTTCCCCCAGCCACTGGCAACCACCATTTTATTTTTTCTCTCTCTGAATTTGACTGTTCTAGGTACTTCATATAAGGAAATCATATAGTGTTTGTCTTTTTGTGACCAGCTTATTTCACTTAGCATAATGTCCTCATGTTCATCTGTTGGAGCATGTTTTATTCATTTGTATGCAGAAACCATGTTTTGTGTATTCGGATGATGATGGACACTTGGGTTGCTTTTAGTTTTGGCTATTGTGAATTATGCTGCTATGAACGTGGGTATATAATATTTCTGTGAGACTGTTTTCAGTTCTTTTGGGTGTATATATCCAGAAATGGGACTGCTGGGTCACAATTCTACTTGCAGTTTTTTTGAGGAATTGCCATAATGTTTCTGATAGCAATTGCACCATTTTATATTCTCAGCAGTGGACAAGGGTTCTATTTTCTCCACATCTCACCAACACTCACTTTCAGTTTTTTGATAGTAGTCACCCTAATGGTTGTGGGATGGTACCATTACTTTACAAAACTTTTTTAAAGAGATAATTTCAAATATATTAAAAAGTAGAGATAATATAGTGGGGTTCCCCTCCTTCCCCCATGTGGCCGTCACTCAGCTTACATCACTAATGGCCACACTTGTTTGGTGTACCTCCCCCTCTTGTATTAACTGAAGAAAATCCATGATATATTAGCTGTAAATATTTCAGTATTTTTCCTACAAGGACTCTTGAAGAATTATGACCGAAATACCATTATCATCCCTATAAAAATTTGATGATTCCTTGATACCATCAAATATCCAATAAGTATTCAGATTTCTAATTTTCATAAACATCAAAATTTTGTATAGGTCAAGATTTAAGTAAGGTTCACATATTGTGATTGTGTTCTTAATTCTCAAGTGGATGTTCCCCCACCATCTCCTTTTCCCTTCCTTGCAGTTTATTCATGGAAGAAATTTGATTTTGTGGATTTTCTCACAATAATGATTTTGCTTATTACATCTTCATGGTTTAGTTGAACAGTTTCCTCTGTATTTCCTGTAAATTAGTAGCTGAATGTAAAGACTTGGTCAAATTCTAGCTAGATTTTGCTGAGGGAGCTGGAGAAGACTGCTTCATAGGTGGTGGTAGTATGTTTTTCCATCTAAAGGTACATAATGTCTGATTATCTAATTCTTTCTTTAAATATCTTCTATGTTCACATGGTAATTTTAGCCATGGATTTCATGTTTTAGTTTCAAGAGTCTGAGAAATCAACATCTGAGGAACAGCTAATATTTAAAATTAAAAGAAAATATATTTTCTCCAAGAAGCTGGTTTGTAACTTTTGGCAATTCTTCATCAGGTGATGAATGCAGTATTGGTTCAGCCACAGACTTGACTGAAAGTAGCTCCATGGTGGATGGAGACTGGACGATGGTGGATGAAAATTTCTCTACACTCAGTTTAACTCAGTCAGAGCTGGAGCACATTTCCATGGAGTTGGCCAGTAAAGGGCCTCATAAATCCCAGGTCCAGCTTCGGTGAGTTTCTTGGCTATTTGAAATCACAGAATGCCTACTCAGAGTATTTGGGCAAATAGGTATGGGGCTACTTTCCTAAGAATCATTGTACTTCTGTACATCTTATAGAGCCTGCTTAGCATAAATCATTTTGTTTCTGCTTATATTTAGATATTTGCTACACATTTTCATGGAGGCAGGGTGCCTGGACTGGTGCATTGTTATAGGCCTGATTCTTAGAGAATCTTCAATAATCAATCAGATTTTGGTTATTACACAGTCTTCAGAGGTAGATGGAGAGATGTTACAGAACATAAAGACAGGGCTCCATGCAGTAGACCGATGGGCCTCGACAGACTGGTAAGTGCTGCTTTCCTTAAGATTGGTGTCCTTCCATGTCTTTTGGTGAATCCTATCCTTTCACATTAAGGCTTAGTTATAGTTCATGTACTTTATTTTATTTATTATATATTATTTATGTTCATTTTTAAGCTACTTTCTTTAATAATCATTCTATACCCAGCTATTTAAATGAATATCCATCAAATAAAGTTACACTGTTGGTCAGTGTATAATTTATAGTGTGAATGTGTACCACTGACTTAAGATTGATGCAGTGCAAATGAGCTTAGAATTAGACTGGAACTTCAGATTTGCAGCCCTGTGGAATTTAAAGCAATAGTCTAAAAATATCTACTTGAAAAGATTCAAAGTTAAGGTCTATGTGAATTTAACATTCCATGACAGTTACAAGCAAATCCAAATTAGAGTTGTGGTGGCAGTTAAGAGCCTTGGACTCTAGCCCTGTCTTTATTACCAGTTATGTGTGTATTCAGAGCTAGTTAATTCCCTTACTTGGATCTGGTTTTCCTTAATTGCCAAATGCATTTAGGTTAAATGTTGTCTGAAGGTCCTTTTTCAAGTCTAAGCTCCTGTTGGCCTTTCAATTGTAAAATAAAATTTTTAGTTTTAATACTAGTTCTAAAACATCAGCCTTTGCCCCTAGTGCTTAGAAACTTAAGCCTAAGGCTTATGCAATGTGTAATCCCCTCTGCTGGGCAGGACACCCAAGAAGCCCTTCCTCCCTACCTTCTTTGCCTCCTATCTCCCCTCCTAATCTATCATTGTGCTTATCATATCAATGTTTAGTAGAAGTTCACCCGTAACGTTCTACCAAACCTTTTGAATTATGGCAGAGGAGCTAATGTTTTTTTTCTCTACATAGTCCTGGATATAAGCCATTTTTAAACATCATTAAGCCACAACTGCAGAAGCTCAGTGAGATAACAGAAGAGCAGATCCAGCCAGATGCCTTCCAGCCAATAACTGTGGGTAAGACTCCTGAACAGACTAGCCCCCGGGCAGAGGAGAGCAGAGGCTCCTCCAGCCATGGAAGCATCCCCCAGGGAGAAGCTGGAAGCAGCAGTATGGTCAGCCGGAAAGAGGAGGACACAGCCCAAGCAGAGGAGGAAGAACCTTTTCAGGATGGGACTTACGACTGTTCTGTGTCCTAACAACAGCGAGGTTCTGTCACAAAGGGGCAGTATTAATTAGCAGCAGCGTGCAACTCAGTACGTTGTAACACAGTTCAATGATTTAACAGGAGAACTCAGTTCAGAGACTCTTTGGTAAGTATTATTAGATTTCAAATAATTCTTTCTTGTCTAAGAAATCTTTTTGACTCCATAAAAATGTGATATAAAGCATCTTTCATAAAAAATTTTTAAGCTGCAGTGAAAAGTATTGTACAGATGTACATGAGAATATTTTGGTTTTACTCAAAGGTTGGTAGCTTTTAAACCACAGGAATTGTTTTGCCCCAGGTGAGCTTACTTTTTCACTACTTACATCTTCTCACGTTTCCCAGTTCTGCATTATGTCCAGACTGCTTTTTAAAAAATAAATGCTAAGGTGCTTGCTGTAGTTTATCAGGTACTTGAGCTACCTGTTTGCTCCCTTGGATAGAGCTGGACTCCTTAATCAGTCCTCCTGAATAGATACCTACCCTGGGGCACAATATGTGCCAGTGTGATGGAAACATTCTCCTTGGCTTTACTAGCCAGTTAAGTCCCAGTCCAGAATTGATGGAAGCTATTTACCTATGAGTTAATGTGCTTGTTTTAGCAAGCTTGATTCTCATTAGATCAATGTGGGCAGAGGTCTGAGGGGGGGTTCTTCTCAATTATGCTGTTAGATACCACTAAACTCTTTTGTATTAAAGAACAGTATCTTTTTGTGAATACTCTTGTGTAAATATACTCAAAGGCACTGTTCATATTTTTAGGACTTGTATTGTAATTTGTAAGGTTTTAATGCTGGATTCTGCATGTCTACACATACAAAGACAGGGCTTGCTCCTCTGTAAAACTGAGGAAGACAGGTTTATTGGCTTGGTCATGAAGTAACAGAAATGGTCACACTGATCATGAAATGCAGCAGGTTTTGTGCAAATTAATGTAGTTTCTTATTTATTGCTTTTGTAAATTGAATAAAGATGGACTTCTATGTAAATAGACTGCTGAATCCTGTATTATCACGGCTACTAAAAATTAGTGTGTAAAGAATACATTCTTCATTGTAAACTTAAAATATTTTATGTAATTCTAGAAATGACTTAAATTTGTTTTCATACATTATGAAAACAACTGCATACTCCTTAATTGCTTTAGATTAAACACCCATCCACTGTATGTAATTCTAATTACCTTATAACAGTATTAAGACAGCTTGTTTGTACTGTGCAATTTGAACAAGGAATGCAATGTTATTTTTTACAAAAAACAAACTTGTTTATTTTTATAATAACGATGTATTTGATGTGGACCAAATTCGTACCACTATCTAAAACAGCCTCTTTTCTCATAGTGCAATTGTAGTTTAGAAACAAAACTTGGTCCTCTCTCCTTGCTTTTTAAAGTAAATGGCTAGATTTAGTTGTCTTAGCCAGGTTTCCTTTGAAGAGAAACTCAAAACCATTTTGAAACTGCTTAGTTCAGAATGCATCAAAGTATTTAAAATTACTGAGTTGGGTAATTTACTATCATTTACTTTTTACATTACAAGTGCAATAATATTTCATAAAATAAAACTCCCGAATGGGTGGAGTATGTGATTATTGGTACCTGGTCCTTCTGGTGCTATTTTTATTTAAGTCTTTATTTCAAACCACCTTTCCCTGAATTTTAAGATAATGTTTTGCATGTGAGTACATGCAGCCCAGCAAGAAACTAAACTGAACTCTCTTCTCCTGTCCTGGTCCATTAAGGAGAAGAACCAGCATTGCTTTTGTGTTTGGTGTGAACATTCAGTCAATAAAAATGATTTACCATTATAAAGAGCTGTGATCTTTTCAAGTATCTGAAATAAAACACTGTGCTGCTGAGTTCATCTCACATTCTTGAAAGCAGGGCACCAGTAAGGTAACTGTATTCCTGTGGGTTAGGCCGTGAATGAATCTTCTCTTTTATACAATATTCTTTTACAACTAATAGAGATAGGAGGCCCCAAGGCAAGAAGGTTGGCAGGTTCACAGAAAATTTGGTAATTTATTTGTTATATACTTTAATTTTTAAAAACCCATTTTTATTTTGTTGTGTTGTTTGGTTCACATATCAACTGTTTAAGCCATAATTTTAGCCAATGAATTTAAATATTCGGTATAACTATTTGAGGTTTACTAGATGCATTTATTAATAAATTATTTGCTGAAACCAAAAGAAGTCGTCATTGGGGTGTGGGAATAAAATCAACCTTTGCTTGTAATTAAAGTTGCTGCTATTTCTGTAATGTGTATTTTTTTCCCCTTGATAAAGGGCAATAAAACCATTACACAAACTTTGGTTTATTCATCATCTCAGGTTAACAAAAGCCACAAAAATCATCTTTTCATTATATAATTCTGCTTCTTAGAATTTTCCTTATGAAATGAAATTCAGACAGATTTATTTAAAATATTTATTTAGGCGCGGTGGCTCAAGCCTGTAATCCCAGCACTTTGGGAGGCCGAGACGGGCGGATCACAAGGTCAGGAGATCGAGACCATCCTGGCTAACACGGTGAAACCCTATCTCTACTAAAAAATACAAAAAATTAGCCGGGTGTGGTGGCGGGCGCCTGTAGTCCCAGCTGCTCGGGAGGCTGAGGCAGGAGAATGGCTTGAACCCGAGAGGCGGAGCTTGCAGTGAGCTGAGATCCAGTCACTGCACTCCAGCCTGGGTGACAGAGTGAGACTCCGTCCCAAAAATAAATAAATAAAAATAAAATTTAAAAATATTTATTTATATGTAGATTTAGAATGAGAGCATCAAGAGTTGGCAACATCCTAGATGCCTGACAATAAAATATTGGAGGAAACAGCCCATGTTGATGACATGGAAAATGTTCAAAATATAATGAAGGAATGACAGAAAATTATGTATACCATAAGATACCTACCAAGCAAACAAAATTTTACATGTAAGTATAGAGGAACCTAGGCGTCATTTCTAATAAGTGGGATTAAAAAGTACTTTGACTTTTTCCCATTTTCCTAAATATGCTTTCAGATTTGCCTATCCTGGACATTTCATGTAAATGGAAACATACAGTATATGGACTTTTCTATCTCACTTCTTGGCATCAAAACATGTTGTTTATTTTGGCTGTAGCCATCCAAGTTGTATATGAAGTAGTATCTCACCATAGTTTAGATTTTAATTTACTTAATGGTTAATGTACATCTTCCCATAGGATTATTAGCCATTTGCCTATTTTTGAAGAAAAATGTCTGTTTCATTAGATCATTTCATTGTTGATTTGCTGTAGTTCTTTATGTATTCTGAATAGTACTCTTATGTACATCTAAATTGCAAGTATTTCTTCATTCTGTGGGCTTTTCACTTTTTTAGGTTTCAATATTCAAGTTTTTTTTTTAAAAAATGTTAATTACAGCATTTGAAGCTCCCCTAATTCCACACAAAATGGAAGACTCTAAAATGTACCCATTAAATACTGCTTTAAAAAAAAAACAAATTGGTGAGAAAAATACAACAGAGGTCTGATTTAGATTGAGTGTTGTCACCATGTGATTACAATCACACAGACTCTCAATCATTTCACTTTCTTGATAGTGTCGTTTTAAACACTGTTTTTCATTTTAAGTCCAACTTATTTTTTCTTCGGTTGCTTGTGCCTAATCCAGGGTTATGAATATTTATGACTAAGTTTTAAGAATTTTATAGTTGTATCTCCTACATTTAGGTCTTGATCCATTTTGTGTTAATCTTCGTATATGGTATGCAAGAGAGATCTGACTTCATCTAACATGTTGCTATTCAATTGTCAGAGCAGCATTTATGGAAAAGATTTTTTTCCCATTGTCAAAAAACTATAGATGTATGGGTTTATTTATAGACTCTTAATTGTATCAGGCTGATCTATAATATCTTCTTATGCCAATACCACATTGCCTTGATTTCTGTTGCTTTGTAGGAAATTTTGAAAGTGGGAGTCCTAAGTTTTTTTCTTCTAGGCTGTTTTGGCTATTCTAGGTCTCTTGTATTTCCATATGAATTTTAGGATCAGCTTGTCAATTTCCATACTAAAATAAAGGCAGTTGGGATTTTCATAAGCGTTGTATTCATGACATAAAGCAATGTGGAGAATATTGCCATATTAAGTCTTCCAGTCCACGAACGTGAGATGTCTTTCCATTTATTGCGTTTCTTTTTTTGAAAAACTGAATTTATTATAAATGAGCTCAGAATTTATTATTATTATACTTTAAGTTCTAGGGTACATGTGCACAATATGCAGGTTACTTATGTATACATGTGCCATGTTGGTGTGCTGCACCCATTAACTCATCATTTACATTAGGTAAATCTCCTAATGCTATCCCTCCCCGCTACCCCCTCCCCACAATAGGACCCAGTGTGTGATGTTCCCCTTCCTGTGTCCAAGTGATCTCATTGTTCAGTTCCCTCCTATGAGTAAGAACATGCGGTATTTGGTTTTCTGTTCTTGCGATAGTTGGCTCAGAATGATGGTTTCCAGCTGCATCCATGTCCCTACAAAGGACACGAACTCATCCTTTTTTATGGCTGCATAGTATTCCATGGTGTGTATGTGCCACATTTTCTTAATCCAGTCTGTCACTGATGGACATTTGGGTTGATTCCAAGTCTTTGCTATTGTGAATAGTGCCACAATAAACATACATGTGCATGTGTCTTCATAGCAGCATGACTTATGATCCTTTGGGTATATCCCCAGTAATGGGATGGCTGGGTCAAATGGTATTTCTAGTTCTAGATCCTTGAGGAATCGCTACACTGGTCTTCCACAATGGTTAAACTGGTTTACAGTCCCACCAACAGTGTAAAAGTGTTCCTGTTTCTCCACATCCTCTCCAGCACCTGTTGTTTCCTGATTTTTTTAATGATTGCCATTTCAACTGGTGTGAGATGGTATCTCATTGTGGTTTTGATTTGCATTTCTCTGATGGCCAGTGATGATGAGCATTTTTTCATGTGTCTGTTGGCTGTATGAATGTCTTCTTTTGAGAAATGTCTGTTCATATCCTTTGCCCACTTTTTGATGGGGTTGTTTGTTTTCTTGTAAATTTGATTGAGTTATTTATAGGTTCTGGATATTAGCCCTCTGTCAGATGAGTCGATTGCAAAAATGTTCTCCCATTCTGTAGGTTGCCTGTTCACTCTGATGGTAGTATCTTTTGCTGTGCAGAAGCTCTTTAATTTAATTAGATCCCATTTGTCAATTTTGGCTTTTGTTGCCATTGCTTTTGGTGTTTTAGACATGAAGTGCTTGCCCATGTCTGTGTCCTGAATGGTATTACCTACGTTTTCTTCTAGGGTTTTTATGGTATTAGGTCTAACATTTAAGTCTCTAATCCATCTTGAATTAATTTTCGTATAAGGAGTAAGGAAAGGATCCAGTTTCAGCTTTCTACTTATGGCTAGCCCATGTTCCCAGCACCGTTTATTAAATAGGGAATCCTTTCCCCATTTCTTGTTTTTGACAGGTTTGTCAAAGATCAAATGGCTGTACATGTGTGGTATTATTTCTGAGGGCTCTGTTCCGTTCCATTGGTCTGTATCACTGTTTTGGTACCACTACCATGGTGTTTTGGTTACTGTAGCCTTGTAGTATACTTTGAAGTCAGGTAGCTTGATGCCTCCAGCTTTGGTTCTTTTGGCTTAGGATTGCCTTGTCAATGCAGGGTCTTTTTTGGTTCCATATGAACTTTAAAGCAGTTTTTTCCCATTCTGTGAAGAAAGTCATTGGTAGCTTAATGGGGATGGCATTGAATCTATAAATTACCTTGGGCAGTATGGCCATTTTCACAATATTGATTCTTCCTATCATAAGCATGGTATATTCTTCCATTTGTTTGTGTTCTCTTTTATTTCACTGAGCAGTGGTTTGTAGTTCTCCTTGAAGAGATCCTTTACATCCCTTGTAAGTTGGATTCCTAAGTATTTTATTCTCTTTGAAGCTGTTGTGAATAGGAGTTCATTCATGATTTGGCTGTTTGTTACTGGTGTGTAAGAATGCTTGTGATTTTTGCACATTGATTTTGTATCCTGAGACTTTGCTGAAGCTGCTTATCAGCTTGAGATTTAGGGCTGAGATGATGGGGTTTTCTAAATATACAATCATGTCATCTGCAAACAGGGACAATTTGACGACTTCTTTTCCTAACTGAATACCCTTGATTTCTTTCTCTTGCCTGACTGCCCTAGCCAGAATTTCCAACATTGTTGAATAGGAGTGGTGAGAGAGGACATCCCTGTCTTGTGCCACTTTTCAAAGGGAATGCTTCCAGTTTTTGCCCATTCAGTATGATATTGGCTGTGTTTGTCATAAATAGCTCTTATTATTTTGAGATACGTCCCATCAATACCGAATTTATTGAGAGTTTTTAGCATGAAGGGCTGTTGAATTCTGTCAAAGGCCTTTTCTGCATCTGTTGAGATAATCATGTGGTTTTTGTCTTTGGTTCTGTTTATACGCTAGATTACGTTTATTGATTTGCATATGTTGAGCCAGCCTTGCATCCCAGGGATGAAGCCCACTTGATCATGGTGGATAAGCTTTTTGATGTGCTGCTGGATTCGGTTTGCCAGTATTTTATAGAGGATTTTTGCATCAGTGTTCATCAGGGATATTGGTCTAAAATTCTTTTTTGTTGTATCTCTGTCAGGCTTTGGTATCAGGATGATGTTGGCCTCATAAAATGAGTTAGGGAGGATTCCCTCTTTTTCTATTGATTGGAATAGTTTCAGACGGAATGGTACTAATGCCTCCTTGTACCTCTGGTAGAATTCGGCTGTGAATCTGTCTGGTCCTGGACTTTTTTTGGTTAGTAGGCTATTAACTATTGCCTTAATTTCAGAGCCTGCTACTGGTCTATTCAGGGATTCAACTTTTTCCTGGTTTAGTCTTGGGAGAGTGTAAGTGTCCAGGAAATTACCCCTTCTAGGTTTTCTAGTTTATTTGTGTAGAGGTGTTTATAGTATTCTCTGATGGTAGTTTGTATTTGTGTGGGATCGATGGTAATATCCCCTTTATCATTTTTTATTGCATCTATTTGTTTCTTCTCTCTTCTTTATTAGTCTTGCAGGTGGTCTATCAATTTTGTTGATCTTTTCAAAAAACCAGCTCCTGGATTCATTGATTTTTTTGGAGGGCTTTTTGTGTCTCTATCTCCTTCAGTTCTGCTCTGATCTTAGTTATTTCTTGCCTTCTGCTAGCTTTTGAATGTGTTTGCTCTTGCTTCTCTAGTTCTTTTAATTGTGATACTAGGGTATCAATTTTAGATCTTTCCTGCTTTCTCTTGTGGTCATTTAGTGCTATAAATTTCCCTCTACACACTGCTTTAAATGTGTCCCAGAGATTCTGGTATGTTGTATCTTTGTTCTCATTGGTTTCAAAGAACATCTTTATTTCTGCCTTCATTTCATTATGTACCCAGTAGTCATTCAGGAGCAGGTTGTTCAGTTTCCATGTAGTTGAGCGGTTTCAAGTGAGTTTCTTAGTCCTGAGTTCTAGTTTGATTGCACTGTGGTCTGAGAGACAGTTTGTTATAATTTCTGTTCTTGTACATTTGCTGAGTAGTGCTTTACTTCCAACTATGTGATCAATTTTGGAATAAGTGCGATGTGGTGCTGAGAAGAATGTATATTCTGTTGATATGGGGTGGAGAGTTCTGTAGATGTCTATTAGGTCTGCTTGGTGCAGAGTTGAGTTCAATTTCTGGATATCCTTTTTGACTTCCTGTCTCGTTGATCTAATGTTGACAGTGGGGTGTTAAAGTCTCCCATTATTATTGTATGGGAGTCTAAGTCTCTTTGTGAGTCTCTAAGGACTTGCTTTATGAATCTGGGTGCTCCTGTATTGGGTGCATATATACTTAGGACAGTTAGCTCTTCCTGATGAATTGATCCCTTTACCATTATGTAATGGCCTTTGTCTCTTTTGATCTTTCATGGTTTAAAGTCTGTTTTATCAGAGACTAGGATTGCAACCCCTGCTTTTGTTTGTTTTCCATTTGCTTGGTAGATCTTCCTCCATCCCTTTATTTTGAGCCTATGTGTGTGTCTGCATGTGAGATGGGTCTCCTGAATACAGAAAACTGATGGGTCTTGACTCTTTATCCAATTTGCCAGTCTTTGTCTTTTAATTGGACCATTTAGTCCATTTACATTTAAGGTTAATATTGTTACGTGTGAATTGAATCCTGTCATTATGATATTAGCTGGTTATTTTGCTCGTTAGTTGATGCAGTTTCTTCCTAGCATCAATGGTCTTTACAATTTGGCATGTTTTTGCAATGGCTGGTACCTGTTGTTCCTTTCCATGTTTAGTGCTTCCTTCAGGAGCTCTTGTAGGGCAGGCCTGGTGGTGACAAAATCTCTAAGCATTTGCCTGTCTGTAAAGGATTTTATTTCTCCTTCACTAGTAAAACTTAGTTTGGCTGAATATGAAATTCTGGGTTGAAAATTCTTTAAGAATGAATATTGGCCCCCACTCTCTTCTGGCTTGTTTCTGCCAAGAAACAAGTTTCTGCCAAGAGATCTGCTGTTAGTCTGATGGGCTGCCCTTTGTGTGTAACCTGACCTTTCTCTCTGGCTGCCCTTAACATTTTTTCCTTCATTTCAACTTTGGTGAATCTGACAATTATGTGTCTTGCTGTTGCTCTTCTCGAGGAGTATCTTTGTGGCATTGTCTGTATTTCCTCAATTTGAATGTTAGCCTGCCTTACTAGGCCGGGGAAGTTCTCCTGGATGATATCCTGCAGAGTGTTTTCCAACTTGGTTCCATTTTCCCCGTCACTTTCAGGCACACCAATCAGACGTAGATTTGGTCTTTTCACATAATCCCATATTTCTTGGAGACTTTGTTCATTTCTTTTTACTCTTTTTTTCTCTAGACGTCTCTTCTCACTTCATTTCATTCATTTGCTCTTCAATCACTGATACTCTTTCTTCCAGTTGATCGAGTCGGTTACTGAAGCTTGTGCATTTGTCGCATAGTTCTCGTGTTACGCTTTTCATCTCTATCAGTTCTTTTAAGGACTTCGCTACATTGGTTATTCTAGTTAGCCATTCGTCAAATCTTTTTTCAAGGTTTTTAGTTTCTTTGCACTGGTTACATAGTTCCTCCTTTAGCTCTGAGAAGTTTGATCGACTGAAACCTTCTTCTCTCGACTCGTCAAAGTCATTCCCCGTCCAGCTCTGTTCCGTTGTTGGCGATGAGCTGTGTTCCTTTGGAGGCGGAGATGCACTCTGATTTTTTGAATTTCCAGCTTTTCTGCACTGCTTTTTCCCCATCTTTGTGGTTTTATCTGCCTTTGGTCTTTGATGATGGTGACGTTCTGATGGGGTTTTGGTGTGGGTGTCCTTTCTGTTTGTTAGTTTTCCTTCTAACAGTCAGGACCCTCAGCTGCAGGTCTGTTAGAGTTTGCTTGAGATCCACTCCAGACTCTGTTTGCCTGGGTATCAGCAGCTGAGGCTGCAGAAGATAGAATATTGCTGAACAGTGAGTGTTGCTGTCTGATTCTTGCTCTGGAAGCTTCGTCTCCGGGGTGTACCCCACTGTGTGAGGTGTGAGGTGTCGGCTGCACCTAGTGGGGGATGTCTCCCAGTTAGGCTACTCAGGGGTCAGGGACCCACTTGAGCAGGCAGTCTGTCCGTTCTCAGCTCTCAACCTCCATGCTGGGAGATCCACTGCTCTCTTCAAAGCTGTCAGACAGGGGCATTTACCTCTCCCGCGGTTTCTGCTGCTTTTTGTTTAGCTATGCCCTGTCCCCAGAGGAGGAGTCTACAGAGGCAGGCCAGCCTCCTTGAGCTGTGGTGGGCTCCACCCAATTCAAGCTTCCTGGCGGCTTTGTTTACCTACTTAAGCCTCAGCAATGGTGGGCGCCCCTCCCCCAGCCTCGCTGTCACCTTGCAGTTAGATCTCAGACTGCTGTGCTAGCAATGACGGAGGCTCTGTGGGCTTGGGACCCTCTGGGCCACGTGTGGGATACAATCTCCTGGTGTGCCGTTTGCTAAGACCCTTGGTAAAGCACAGTATTAGGGTAGAAGTTACCTGATTTTCCAGGTGTTGTGTGTCTCAATTTCCTTTGGCTAGGAAAAGGAATTCCCTTCCCCCTTGTGCTTCCCAGGTGGGGTGATGCCCTGCCCTGCTTCAGCTCTCGCTTGTTGGGCTGCACCTGTGCACCCATTTATTGGGTTCTTAAGGTCTTTTAACAGTGGATTATAGTTTTTGGTAAGTTTCATACTTTTGTTAGATTTATTCCTAAGCATTATTAATGCTATTGTAAAAAAAATGGAATTTTCTGTTTTTGGATTGTGTATATAAATACAATTGCTTCTGTATATTGACATTGCATTATGCAACACCAAACTTCTTTTTTGTGGATTCCTTAGGATTTTCTACATTGAAGTTCATGTTGTTTGCAACCAGAGATAGTTTAAACTCTTCCTTTTCAATCTGGATGCCTTTTCTTTCTTTCTCCTGCCACACTGTCCTGGGTAGAGCCACCAGTACAGTGCTTCTTAAGTGGCAATAGTGGACATCCTTGTTTTCTGATCTTAGGGAGAAGCTTTCTTTCATCACTAATTATGATGCTAGCTGTGGGTTTTTCATAGATAACCTTTATCTGGTTGAGGATGTTCCCTTCTGTGTAGTTTGTCTTTTACAAAACCCAAAACCCTCCCATGATAAAAACACTCAACAACAAACATTGCATCTATTGAAGTAGTCATGTGGGTTTTGTCCTTTATTCTACTAATATGGTACATTACACTGATTTTCAAATGTTTTTGTTTTAAGACAGAGTTTTGCTGTGTCACCCATGCTGGAAGGAAGTGGCACAGTCATTATTGACGGCTTGCTGCAGCCTCAACCTGCTGAGCTCAAGCCATCCTCCTACCTCAGTTTCTATAGTAGTTGGACCCACAAGCACACACCACCATGCCCTGCTAATTTTTGTGTTTTTGGTAGAGTCAAGGTTTTGCCATGTTGTCCAGGCCAGTCTCAAATTCCTGGGCTTAAGCAATTCACCCACCTTGGCCTTCCAAAGTGCGCATGTGCCACCGCGCCTGGCCAACTTTCTAATATTAAGCCAACCTTGCATTCCTGGCATAAATTCCATTTGGTCATGGTGTAGAGCCAAGTTGGAGAAAGAAAAGAAATTATTACCAACATGTTTTATTTTTACAAATCAAATATGGAAGTATCAAAAAATACACTGATACACCCCCAAAATCCCTAAGTATCTCAACTAAAAAGAGACATTAAGAGCCATAACTGGGGGGCCGGGCGCGGTGGCTCAAGCCTGTAATCCCAGCACTTTGGGAGGCCGAGACGGGCGGATCACAAGGTCAGGAGATCGAGACCATCCTGGCTAACACGGTGAAACCCCGTCTCTACTAATAAATACAAAAAACTAGCCGGGCGCAGTGGCGGGCGCCTGTAGTCCCAGCTACTCGGGAGGCTGAGGCAGGAGAATGGCGTGAACCCGGGAGGCGGAGCTTGCAGTGAGCTGAGATCCGGCCACTGCACTCCAGCCTGGGCGGCAGAGCGAGACTCCGTCTAAAAAAAAAAAAAAAAAAAAGAGCCATAACTGGGATTGCTGGCAAGATGGCTGAATAGGAACAACTCCAGTCTGCAGCTCCCAGCGAGATCAACAGAAGGTGGGTGATTTCTGCATTTCCAACTGAGGTACCTGGTTCATCTCATTAGGACTGGTTGGACAGTGGGTGCAGCCCAGTGAGGGTAAGCCAAAGCAGGGTGGTTAGTTGCCTTACCTGGGAAGCACAAGGGGTTGGGGAACTCCCTTTCCCAGCCAAGGGAAGCCATTAGGGACTATATCTTGCAGTCTAGCCCAGATACTGTGCTTTTCCCACAGTCTTTGTGTCCCACAGACCAGGAGATTCCCTCCAGTGCCCATGCCACCAGGGCCCTGGTTTTCCAGCATAAAACTGGGCGCCTGTTTTGGGCAGACACCAAGCTAGCCGCAGTTTTATTTTCATACCCCAGTGGTGCCTGGAACACCAGTGAGACAGAACCATTCACTCCCCTGGAAAGGGGGCTGAAGCCAGGGAGCCAATGGGTCTGGCTTGGCGGGTCCCATCCCAACGGAGCCCAGCAAGCTAAGATCCACTGGCTTGAAATTCTCATTGTTGGCACAGCAGTCTGAGCTCGACCTGGGATGCTCAAATGTGGTAGGGGGAGGGGCGTCCACCATTGCTGAGACTTGAGTAGGCAGTTTTACCCTCACAGTGTTAACAAAGCCGCCGGGAAGTTCAAACTGGATGGAGCCCCACTGCAGCTCAGCAAGGCCGACTGCCTCTCTAGATTCCCTCCTCTCTGGGCATGGCAACTCTGAAAAAAGGCAGCAGTCCCAGTCAGGGACTAACAGATAAAACCCCTACCTCTCTGGGACACAGCACTTTGGGGAAAGGGCAGTTGTGGGCGCAGCTTCAGCAGACTTAAACGTCCCTGCCTGGCAGCTCTGAAGACAGCAGTGGATCTCCCAGTACAGCATTTGAGCTCTGCTAAAGGACAGATTGACTCCTCAAGTTGGTCCTCCCAGTAGGGGCCAACAGACACCTCATACAGGAGAGCTCTAGCTGACATCTGGTGGGTACCCCTGTGGGACGAAGCTTCCAGAGGAAGGAACAGGCAGCAATCTTTGCTGTTCTGCAGCCTTCGCCAGTCTGCAGCAGAGGGCCTGAATGTAAGGAGGAAAACTACCAAACAGAAATGAATAGTATCAACATCAACAAAAAGGACGTCAAGAGATCCTAGCTGAAGGTCACTAACTTCAAAGACCAAAGGTAGGTAGATAAATCCACAAAAGATGGGGAGAAACCAGCACAAAAAGGCTGAAAATTCCAAAAAGCAGATCACCTCTTCTCCTCCGAAGGATCACAACTCCTCGCCAACAAGGGAACAGAACTGCACAGAAAATGAGTTTGACGAATTGACAGAACTTCAGAAGGTGGATAATAAACTCCTCCAAGCTAAAAGAGCATGTTCTAACCCAATGGAAGGAAGCTAAGAACCTTGAAAAAAGGTTAGACAAATTGCTAACTAGAATAACCAGTTTAGAGAAGAATATAAATGACCTGATGGAGCTGAAAAAAACAGCACGAGAACTTCATGAAGCATACACATGTATCAATAGCTGAACTGATATCAGAGACTGAAGATCAGCTCAATGAAATAAAGCAAGAAGACAAGATTAGAGAAAAAAGAGTGAAAAGAAACAAAGCCTCCAAGAAATAATGGGACTACGTGAAAAGGCCAAATCTACGTTTGAATGGTGTACCTGAAAGCAACAAGGAGAATGGAACCAAGTTGGAAAACACTCTTCAGGATATTATCCAGGAGAACTTCCCCAACCTAGCAAGGCAGGCCAACATTCAATTCAGGAAATACAGAGAACACCGCAAAGACACTCCTCAAGTAGAGCAACCCCAAGACACATAATTGTCAAATCCACCAAGGTTGAAATGAAGGAAAAAATATTAGGCAGAGAGAAAGGTCGGGTTACCCACAAAGGGAAGCCCATCAGACTAACAGCAGATCTCTTGGCAGAAATTCTACAAGCCAGAAGAGAGTGGGGGCCCATATTCAACATTCTTAAAGAATTTTCAACCCAGAATTTCATATCCAGCCAAACCAAGCTTCATAAGCAAAGGAGAAATAAAGTCCTTTACAGACAAACAAATGCCAAGAGATTTGTCACCACTAGGCCTGCCTTACAAGAGCTCCTGAAGGAAGCACTAAACATGGAAACGAACAACTGGTACCAGCCACTGCAAAAACATACCAAATTGTAAAGGCCATCAAGAGTATGAAGAAACTGCATCAACTAATGGGCAAAATAACCAGCTAGCATCATAATGACAGGATCAAATTCACACATAACAATATTAAATGTAAATGGACTAATGCCCCAATTAAAAGACACAGACTGGCAAACTGGACAGAGAGTCAAGACTCATCAGTGTGCTGTATTCAGGAGACTCATCTCACGTGCAAAGACACACATAGGCTCAAAATAAAGGGATGTAGGAATATTTACCAAGAAAATGGAAAGCAAAAATAAAAACGAGTTGCAATCCTAGTTTCTGATAAAACAGACTTTAAACAAAGATCAAAAGGGATAAAGAAAGGCATTACATAATGGTAAAGGGATCAATGCAACAAGAAGAGCTAACTATCCTAAATATATATGTACCCAAAACAGGAGCACCCAGATTTATAAAGTTCTTAGAGACCTACAAAGACTTAGATTCCCACACAATAATGGTGGGAGACTTTAACACCCCCTGTCAACATTAGATCAACATGATTGTATATTTAGAAAACCCTATAGTCTCAGACCAAAATCTCCTTAAGCTGATAAGCAACTTCAGCAAAGCCTCAGGATACAAAATCAATGTGCAGAAATCACAAGCATTCCTATACACCAATGACAGCCAAATTATGAGTGAACTCCCATTCACAACTGCCACTAAGACAATAAAATACCTAGGAATACAACTTGCAAGGGATGTGAAGGACCTCTTCAAGAACTACAAACCACTGCTCAAGGAAATGAGAGGATACACACAAATGGAAAAACATTCCATGCTCATGGATAGGAAGAATCAGTATGGTGAAAATGACCATACTGCCCAAAGTAATTTATAGATTCAATGCTATCTCCATCAAGCTACCATTGACTTTCTTCACAGAATTGGAAATAACTACTTTAAATTTCATATGGAACCAAAAAAGAGCCCACATAGCCGAGACAATCCTAAGAAAAAGAACAAAGCCAGAGGCATCACACTACCTGACTTCAAACTATACTACAAGGTCACAGTAACAAAAACAGCATGGTACTGGTACCAAACCAGAGATATAGACCAATGGAACAGAACAGAGGCCTCAGAAATAATACCACACATCTGCAACCATCTGATCTTTGACAAACCTGACAAAAACAAGCAATGAGGAAGGGATTCCCTATTTAATAAATAGTGTTGGAAAAACTGGCTAGCCATATGCATAAAGCTGAAACTGGATCCCTTCTTTACACCTTATACAAAAACCAAGATGGATTAAAGTCTTACCATAAAAAACCTGAAAGAAAACCTAGGCAATACCATTCAGGACATAGGCAGAGGCAAAGACTTCATGACTAAAATACCAAAAGCAATGGCAACAGAAGCCAAAATAGTCAAATGGGATCTAATTAAAGAGCTTCTGCACAGCAAAAGAAACTAACATCAGAGTGAACAGGCAACCTACAGAATGGTCGAGAAAATTTTTACAATCTATCCATCTGACAAACGGCTAGTATCCAAACTTTACAAAGAATTTAAACTTACAAGAAAAAAAAAAAAACCATCAAAAAGTGGGCAAAGGATATGAACAGACACTTCTCAAAAGAAGACATTTATGCAGCCAACAAACATATGAAAAAAAAGCTCATCATCACTGGTCAGAGAAATGCAAATCAAAACCACAATGAGATACCATCTCACACCAGTTAGAATGGCAATCATTAAAAAGAAACAACAGATGCTAGAGAGGATGTGGAGAAATAGGAATGCTTTTATACTGTTGGTGGGAGTGTAAATTAGTTCAACCATTGTGGAAGACAGTGTGGGGATTCCTCAAGGATCTAGAACTAGAAATACCATTTGACCCAGCAATCCCATTACTGGGTATATACTTAAAGGATTATAAATCATTCTACTATAAAGACACATGCACACGTATGTTTACTGCAGCACTGTTCACAATAGCAAAGACTCAGAACCAACCCAAATGCCCATCAACGATTGACTGGATAAAGAAAATGTGGCACATATACACCATGGAATACTATGCAGCCCTAAAAATGGATGAGTTCATGTCCTTTGCAGGGACATGGATGAAGCTGGAAACCATCATTCTCAGCAAACTAACACAAGAACAGAAAACCAAACACTGCATGTTCTCACTCATAAGTGGGAGTTGAACAATGAGAACACCTGGACACAGGGAGGGGAACATCACACACCAGGGCCTGTCAGAGGATGGGGGGCTAGCGGAGGGATAGCATTATGAGAAATACCTAATGTCGATGATGGGTTGATGGGTGCAGGAAACCGCACATGGCATATGTAACAAACCTGCACATTCTGCATATGTACCCCAGAACTTAAAGTATAATTTTAAAAAATTTAAAAGTCATAACTGCATCTTGGCTAAAAACAAAGAGCCATAACTGCATCTTGGCTTTACTGGCCCTAAAAGAAGGAGTGTTAGAAGTTGTTCAGCTGCTTCACCTTGTATTGAACTTTTCTGAGAGAATTCACTCAAAGCTTAAATAATTTGCAGAGAGATCTTTGAACTCAAAGTTCATGCTCTATTTTGGTGAGTGGTGGTACCCTTTCCTCCTGTGGAGTTTAGAATAAACAATGGGTCACTGACTGAAAGGCAATTTCTTCCCGCCCTCCTACCCTTACTCCCAAATAAAAGAATGCCCTTCATCCTTTGCTATTTTTTTGCTAAATGGGGATGATTTTAAACTCCTACATATGCTGAAGCTCAACATTTACCTAATAATTTCTGTGAAATTCAGAAGTACCATTTCCTTCTAAAATAAAGGATTCTAACTGAAGTAAACATTTCCATGTTGAGTTCTTTGCTCACATGAGCCATCTAGGTCTTTCAACAGCAATTAAAAGGCTCTGTGGACATGGAATAACCCCTGAAAATATGGGGATACAGAAGAACACAGCATCTGTTTTTCTGTTAAAAAGATATCAACCAGTATATTAAAAAGTTTATTTTAGTAACATTATAAGGCAACAATCCTTAGTAAGTCAACCAGTGACAAGAAATTGACAAAACGCTCCTTCTACAGCTTCCTGAGACAGCAGGCTGGCTTGTGGCCCCTTTGGTGGTAACATCTTAAGGAATCATGTTTGTTTATTTATGCTAAACTGTAAAAACAAACACTTCATGCGACAATCATTCTTAGGTCAAACACAAGAACAAACTACTTTGAAATCGTAATTCTTCACACTTTTTCCCTGAATATGCTGTACTGTACTACTAACATTAAATTCTGTAGAAAATAATGCATTGTTAGTGACTTGTTAGACCCTTTTAGAAATTATTTAAAGGATCCTCTTATAAAAAAATTTTAATCTCAGAATCTACTGTGACAGACAAACGGTATACTTAACAGTTGAGTCATAAATACTGTGTATAATTGCTTGACCATCTCTGGCATTTAAATGACCTCCCAGAATATTACACAAGCCCTGAGACTAGTGAGCATCTTATTACTGACCTTGTACAACACCAAAGTTTCATAATGCTAAAGAAAACCAAAACAAAAGACAATGGTTTACACAGGAAAATAACCCAAAGGCAATACGAAAACAGTCATAATTTATTACTGATAAAGAGTAAAGGCATCCTTCCCAAAGCGGGGGGAAATCACAGGGAACACTAATTATATCAGATAAACCACGGGGATGGAAAATAGGCCCATATTTTTAAATTCATTGAGAAATCATTACTTTTTCTCCACAACTGTGATTCTATACAAGATACAAACCCTGCAAACCTTTTGTGCTACCTGACGGATAAAAGTAGCAGGAGCCAGACTCCTGAAGCACTTGTGATTTCTACAAAGTCAAGGAAAAGCAATGACTCCAGTGTGCAGTGCTGATGCATGTGACAGCCTAACGTGTTATTATTCAGCTCTGGTTGCAGCCCTATCTACGTGGGCCCAGTTAGTTTTTAGGGAATCACAAGATTAGGCAGGCAATGAGAAGCATGATTTTAAAAAGCACATCATACACATTAAACAAGCAGCTTCAAGGACGTTTTCTCCTGCAATGCACACTTACTGTGCTCTTTCTATTCAGATAGATCCACAGACCACCTTTCAAGACCATTCCTCTCTCATTTCCTCCATCACCCAAGATAAATCTAGCTACCCTTTTTTTGTTTTGTTAACTGTGCCTTTTCTTTCAGCTTTTTGTCCTTGTTAAAATTTGTCCAATGTTTCACATTTCCTAATGATAAAAAGAAAGCTTGCACAGTTTACCATTGATCTCACCAATCCCCTCACTGCTGGAACCAAAAAGCCATGAGAGGTACTGCTGTGATACACCTTACAAGCTACATAGCCATCTTCAAAATGAAAACCACCTTTAAGTCCTCATGCTGCCACTATGCAGGATCTGAACCACCTACAGGTACAGTGGTCTCATTCCAGTATAAGCCACAACCTCAAGTCTCAGGAAAGCCAGCCTGCTGGATAGTAAATTACTGAGAAAAACTAATCTATTCAACTGGCTGGAAAACAAAAAGGCCCAGTGCATCAATAAGATTATACCATAAAGGATTAACCTTGTATAACACAAGACTCCTAGGAAACAAAGAAAAAAGAATAAATATTTATAAAATGCCCACTACTCCCAGCCTTCCTTCTACCCCAGAATAGCCCAGGTGGCAGCTCAGTGCTCTGAGGAAGGAAGTTAAGGTCATGTACTGGCACAAACAATATTCTGAACCAAAAGAACCTACGAAAACCAGAGGGACATGTGGCCAAATACTACCCTTTTCAACTTGGTAAGATGGAGAGGGGTAAACAGACATGTTTCAGAGGAAAACAGCCATAGAAAACCACCTCAGGAAAGCAGCACAGCAGTGGATCTGGGTGTCCATTTGTCAGGACAGTGAGTCACCAGCTCAGCACAGGGTCCAGGCCTCAGCACAGAGACACAAAGCACATCTGAGAGGCTGCCTGAAGAAACAGCTCGACAAAGGCTACAGCCTCAAGAGCGCAATGCTTCTCTTTTCTCCCAGCCCTATGGCAATCACTTCCTAGTGACCTACACAGAGTTACAGTCTCAAGGGGAATCACTACCCCAGTGAATGATATTTTACCCACCATCCACGAATACAACAAATGGTTTTGGGGCTTAAATTGGAAACAACTTTTGTCTCATTAACAATGGTCTAACAGTGTACATCTTTCTTGATCCTAACGGGGCACCTACTGAAGTGGTTTGTTGGCTTTTGTCCTTAAGGTCATATGAAATGACGTGTGTGTAGTGGCAGTACCCACATGTGCTTAAGTGCCAGAAGACTGGCATTTTCAAGTGTCAACAGGCCATGCATCATTGTGCCACAGCTAAACCCTTATAGTGCTTGGCCCTGAAAAGTGTTAACCCAGAAAGTTCTTTGAACATATGCTCATTAAAATTCATTGACTTACGTTACAAACATCCACGTAACATAGGGAGAAACCATGTCACATGGAGTATCCACTGGGCACGTACTTAGAGCTCATCCACAAAACTAAAACACAAAGAGATCGTAGGTGCACACCCAGGCAGAGGGAAATGTCCAATCTGGGAACCTTTCCTTCAGAGCATCCAGTTGAGGGGATCTCTTGTCTTCCCCAGATAGATAGTGAGCAGCAATGGCCACAGTGACCATTCCTTCAGGATGTTCTTCTGAGACCTGCCAGAGAAAATCAATTAGTTCTCCAGTTCTCGGAAGCCAGAATACTGAACCCAAGGTTCTTGCTAAATACCACCTGGGAACCTAATCAATGAAACAAACAATGCTGGGAAATTTGCACCTGCACTTCTATCCAGAACTGCCATGCAGAGGCCTGGAGTCCATGGGAATAAAAGACAAAGTAGTCTCCTCCTTTACTTGTGACTGGGGTGCCATTACCAAGAGACCACTGAGAGAGTGTTGACCCTTTGTGGGCTCGAACATAAAAGGACATATGGCTTGGTCCTGTAAGGTAAAAGGAAGAAAGAACAGTTAATCTTTGTAAAAGGATCAAAAAAATAACCCACAATCCAAACCAGACTTCATAAAGGTTCATGCCTGTGTGACTTTAAATATACTCGCTATAAACCTAATGGAGGTTTACCAGTTTGGACACTTAGTGTGAATCAACAAGGTTAAATAATGAGGTACAGGAGAAAAGGCACAGGCTCTAAATGAGAAAGCCTCTGTTAAGTTGGTCCTATCACTTAACTGCTGCATGACATCAGGAATTTAATCGATGTCACAATTTCTTCATCTATGAAATAGATTTTTTGAGGGGATTATATTAGAAAAAGCATATGAAAGTGTTGGCAAAACTGCAAAGTGCTATAACTACTGAATAGGATTGTCATTATGAATGGAGTTGTAATTTTCAGAGTTGATCACGTAATACCTTAAAATATGTTTTACTAGTTTTCCCTTCAAGCTAGAAAGTATCAGCTCAGTTCTGAGAATTTAGTCATCACTGGGAACTTCCAAGGAAACTGATGACAGTGGCAGTCAAACTAAAACTAAAATAGATAAAACTAAACAAAAACACACCCTCAGCCTAACTTGAAGACAGAGAATACCCACATTTGAAATAACCGTAAATTTTTAAATCTCAGGGAGCAATCTCACACACGTGTGCCCACCGTGCTTCTGCTGCAAGGCTTTGTGGCAAACGCAGACCAAGTAAGTCCACCCTAAATCTGAAAATACCACTATAGTGTCCAGTCAAAGAAAGGTTTACAGGGCAGGGACTTAAAAGTATATTATTGAAGTCACAGTCTTCAAAACCAAAGCTTCTCAGGGAAAAATAAACCAAAAAAGAAGGAAGAGGCATCCTCTGGCATTTGGATGATGAAGGTGAAAAGAAGCAAAAGAAAATTCAGGGTCCTGCAAGAAAAATCCAATCAAAAACGTTGAGTGAGATATGTATTATTCATTCACACCAACGCAAACTTACTAAGGAATCTAGACTTTATTACACTGACAGAAAAGGAAGCCATTGCTAGAAATCTTACAAAACAGCACAAAAATGAGGAAGAAAAGGACAAACAGATCCATACAGTTATTACCAAAAAAAAAAAAATCAGAAAATTCTTCTTGGAAAAAAAAACCCAACCATGAAGCAGAAGAAAATGTTATGATCACACTCCAACTACAAATGTATCCATACAAACATTTGGGCATATTTAAAACCCCACCATGAATCAGAAATTCTTACTAGAAGGAAGAATTAAAAGGACTGACTAGACTCAGAAAACAAATGGAGGAAAAAGGCAAAATTACCTTAGAAATGAAGACAATTACAAGATGCCCAACAGAACAGATTCAAAGGAAAATTTATTAACAGGCATAAAGACAGGAGAAATACTAAGAAAATTAAAATGAGAAAAAGCAAAGTAAAAAAAGGTTAGCGATAGTGGTAAAAATGGAAGGCAGGTCAAAAAGAAGTATTCATTTGGTATCCCAGAAGAAAACCGAACAACGAAACAGAACTAATATTTAAAACTGTAATCCAAGAAAGCATTCCAGAAATAAAAGGAGAGCTGAATCTACACATTGAAAGGGACTACCAGGCACCTTAGAATATTAACATAGAACAAACAACTTCAAAACATAACCTAGTAAAACAGATTTCAAAGAAAAAAAAAATCTTCAAGGTCTTCAGTAAAAAGATCAAGTAACCTACAAAAAAAATTACATTGTATCAGACTCCAAAAACAAAATATAAAATAAAGCAACAATGGAACAGCAATTTTTAAAAAAAATATTGGAAAATGTGAACCGAAGATTTTGTCTACCAACTTGTCCTTCAACTATCAAGGTTATAGAAAACCAATTTTAGCCATATAGAAACAGAGCACTCATGAGCCCTTCAGAAACAATCTAGAGAATAAGAAACAGTCTAGAGAATAAGATTCATCTAACCAAGAGATAACTCTACAAACTTCAGCAAAAGAACTTTTTCTTGAGACGGGGTTTTGCTCTATCACCTAGGTTTGAGTGCAGTGGCATGAACACAGCCCACTGCAGCCTTGACTTCCTTGGCTTGAGCAATCCTGTTGCCTCAGCCTCCCAAGTAGCTGGGACTACAGATGCATGCTACAAACCTGGCTTTTTTTTTTTTTTTGGTAGAGATGGGGTCTCCCCATGTTGCCCAGGCTGGTCTCGAGCTCCTGGGCTCAAGCCATCCTCCCACCTCAACCTCCCAAAGTACTCCCAAAGTAAGCCACCACACCTGGCCAAAAGAACTTACTATAGTGAGGATTTTAATACATCCAAATGTATTACAAAAACACTAAGGTGAAGGTATAAAACAAATGTGCAAATGTTACATGCTGTAATAAATATTGGATGGAAAATGGGAGAGAGAAAGAGGAAAATATAATAAGCATGCTGTTGTACAGGTTAATTGGTGAGAGTTAAAACAATACCTTTATTTATTTATTTATTTTTTTCTGAGACGGGGTCTCGCTCTGTGGCCCAGGCTGGAGTGCAGGGGCGCAATTTCAGCTCACTGCAACCTCTGCCTCCCAGGTTCAAGTAAAATAATAGAGAATTAAAACAAATATAAATATTCATAAATGCCAGAAAATAAATGTTTTAAAGAGCATAGAAGACACCTCATAGAAAAAAGGAACATAACAAATAAAGCAATACATGTAATTATAAAATATTGTGACAACTGAGGCCAAATGTATGAGTAATAAAAATTAATGTAAATAAACCTAACTTACCCACTAAAAGAAAAAAAATTTCAACTTGGCTTACAAAACCAAGCCCAATCACATACTGTATGTTTCCTGAATACAGAGATTCAGAAAGGGTAAATGAAGGTATGAACAAAGGTATTTCAGGCAAGTGGAAATTGTTTAAAAGTCCTATCTTATTTCTGAAAAAACAGAATTCAAGGCAAAAGCATTAAATATAAAAGGGGTACTTTTTAATACTAAAAGTCACAATTCACAATGAAGACATAAAAATTGTGAATATCTATGCATCAGATAACACAGCAACCACTTTATAAAGAAAACTACAGGAGACGTATAGAAGATATATACATATAAACAGACAAATAAGAAACTCCAATATTCCATTCAGTACAAGACACGTCAATCAAGCAAAAAATAAGGATGATATAGGAAGACTTAAAATGACCAATGAGGTAGATCACGTGGATGTATACAGGTTAAGTATTCCGTATTTGAAATGCTTGAGACCAGAAGTGTTTCAGATTTTGGAATACTTGCATTACCCTATAGGTACCATGCAGGCCTTTTTGGCATTTTAAACAATATCTTTACACAACAGAACAGAGAATAAGCAAAAACAAAAACAAAACAAAAGTGTGTAATGCACATAGGTCTGGGCTTCATGTGAGGTATTATGAGAAACCTGCCATTGGCATATGCAGCCTACACACGTACCATTTTATTACTCTTTACAGGCATGCTTGCATGGAGAATCCGGGTGTGTGAGGAATGTATGTCACAGTTGAAAGGGGCTGGAAAGGTTTTCTTCCCCCAGGGATACTGAATAACTGTGTTGTGTGCCTATGTTTTGACTATGAGCTGTCATATGAGGTCAGATGTGGAATTTTCTTTTCTTTTTTTTTTTTTGAGACACGGTCTCACTCTGTCACCAAGGCTGGGGTGCAGTGGTGCAATTATGACTCACTGTAGTCTCCAATTCCTGGACTCAAGCAGTCCTCCCTCCTGGGTAGCTAGGACTACAGGCGTGAGCTATTATACCTGGCTAATGTTTTAATTTTTTGTAGAGACAAGGTCTGACTATGTTGCCCAGGCTGGTCCCAAACTCCTGGCCCCAAGTGATTCTTCTGCCTTGGCCTTCCCAAATGTGGGGATTACAGGTATGAGCCACCATGGCTGGCAGAATTTTCCTTTTGTGGCATCAAGCATCAAGTTGGTGCTCAAAAAGTTTTGGATTTCAGATTTTTGGATGAGGGTGCTCAATCTGTATATATCAAAACTTTATGTACTGATAATACGAAATATACCTTCTCAAGTGAGCATCAAACACTTACAAAATCGAGTACTAGAGGTCACACAAGAAATACGGGAAAGTTATATAAAATTAGAAATAAATGACATTGATCACAATTTAATAAAACTGATTTGTTGAAATTAACAATAAAACAGCTTTCCTCTGGAAATTAAAAGGTCTTCTATTAAAGACTCTTCCGTGAAAGAGGAAGTACAAACTGAAATTACAGAATTTTTTTAAAACAGGAACTATTAGATACATGCAAAACAGTAATAAGAGGAAAATTCATAGCAATAAATTTTGGGGGGTGTTGATGCAATGGCTAATGCCTGTGATCTTAACACTTTAGGAGGCCAAGGCAGGAGGATCACTTGAGGGCAATATAGCGAGACACCATCTCTAGATAAAGTTTTTTTAAAAATTTGCCAGGAGTGGTGACATACACCTGTAGTCCCAGCCACTCCAGAGGCTGAGATAGGAGGATCACTTGGAGCCCATGAGTTTGATGCTGCAGTGAGCCATGATCACACCACTGCACTCCAGTCTGAGTGACCAGGGAGATTCCAAATCAAAAATATCTGTCTTTTTTCAGTAAAATAAATTTTTAAAAGTGACTTGGGTCAAAAAGAACAACAAAGTAACCAAAAGAAAGCAAAGATGAAAGCAGGAATCAATGAAATACAGAACAAAAACAGACCTAATTTTTTAAAATAGAAGTTTTTTTCCCTAAATTAACAAAATAAGACAATTGCTAGCTAAATTAAGAGAGGAGCAGTGGGGAAAGAGAGCAAAACAGAGAAAACACAAATATACAAAAAGATAAAAAGAAAAATAATCTAAACAATAAATTTATAAAATCACATGACTATTTTGCAGGCCTCTATACTAATAAATTTGAAAACCCAGAAGAAATCAGTACTTTTCTAGAAAAATATAGATTACCAAAACTGAGCAAATTAAAGATATAAAGTTTAAACAGACCAGTTTCCCTAGAAAAAATTAAGGAACTGCCCCCCATAAAAGCACCAGGCCCTGATGGCGTTCACAGAGGAATTCAAGGCAACTTCCCAACCAAATAGCTCCAATGCTCCATAAACTGTTCCAAGGTATTGAAAATGAAGGAAAACTAATTGTTGTTATACAGTATTAATAAAGAGTACAAAGAAAAAAGCAGACCAGTATCATTCATGAATATTAATGCACAATTTGCCAGTAACATCAGCAAACAGAATCCATCACCACATTAATAAAATAATAGGCCATAAAAAAAGACACAATGAAGAACATTCCTATCACTGCCTTCATAGATGCTCAAAAAGCCTTTCTCAAAATAAAACACTCATTTCTTGTTTTTAAAATTCAACAAGATGACAGCTGATGAATGCTTGCTGAAAATGATTTAAAAAAATATGTACCTTAGTCCTAAGACCAGGATCTTAAATATGAGGAAAACACTAGAGACCTTTGCACTAATATCAAAAACAAGACAAGGATGCTCACTATATCCGTAACTTCAACACTGTGCTAGAATTTATTAGCCAACTGGACAATTAGAGGCATAAAAATTGGTAGAAAAGAAATAAAACTCTATTTGCAGATGATATGCAGCAGTCAATAAACCACACCTGATATCTGTTTTTGTATGGCCCTCAGGCTAGGAATGGTTTTTACATTTTTAATGGGTGGTAAAGAAAAAAAAAAAAGGGAAAACAAAAGAATGTGACCTAGGCAAGGCCTAAATTATTTACTACCTGAATGATATGGTTTGCCTGTGTCCCCACCCAAATCTCATCTTGAATTGTAACTCCCACAATTCCCATGTGTGGTGAGAGGAACCCAGTGGGAAGTGGTTAAATCTTGGGGGCACATCTTTCTCATGCTGTTCTCATGACAGTGAATTAGTCTCACAAGATCTGATGGTTTTAAAAACGGTAGTTTCCCTGCACAAGCTCTCCTTTGCCTGCTGCCATCCATGTAAGACATGACTTGCTCCTCCTTGCCTTTCACCTTCTGCCATGATTGTAAGGCTTCCCCAGCCACGTGGAACTGTAAGTCCAATAAAACTCTTTCTTTTGTAAATTGCCCAGTCTCAGGTATGTCTTTATCAGCAACATGTAAACAGACTAATACAGTAAACTGGTACCAGTAGAGTGGGGTGCTGCTGAAAAGGTACCCAAAAATGTGGGAGCAACTTTGGAACTGGGTAAAAGGCAGAGGCTGCAGCAGTTTTGGAGGGCTCAGAAGAAGAGGAAAATGTGGGAAAGTCTGGAACGTCCTAGAGACTTGTTGAATGGCTGTGACCAAAATACTGATAATGATATGGAAAATAAAGTCCAGGCTGAGGTGGTCTTGGATAGAAATGAGGAACTTCTTGGGAACTACAGCAAAGGTAACTCTTCTTATGTTTTAGCAAAGAGACTGGTGGCATTTTGCCCCTGCCCTAGAGATGTGTGGAACTCTGAACTCAATTGAGAGAGATGATTTAGGGTAGCTGGTGGAAGGAATTTCTAAGCAGCAAAGCACTCAAGAAGTGGCTTGGGTGCTGTTAAAGGCAGTTTTATAAGGGAAGCAGAGCACAAAATTCAGAAAATTTGCAGCCTGACAATGTGATAGAAAAGAAAATCCCATTTTCTGAGGAGAAATTCAAGCCAGCTGCAGAAATTTGCATAAGTAACAAGGAGCCAAATTTTAATCCCCAAGACAATAGGGAAAACGTCTCCAGGGCATGTCAGACGTCTTCACAGCAGCCCCTCCCATCACTGGCCCAGAGGCCTAAGAGGAAAAAGTGGTTTCATGGGCTATGCCCAGGGTCTCCATACTGTGTGCAGCCTAGTGACTTAGTGCCCTGCATCTCAACCACTCCAGCCATGGCTGAAAAGGACCAATGCAGAGTTCAGGACGTGGCTTCAAAGGGTGCAACCCTCAAGCCTTGGCAGCTTCCATATGGTGTTGAGCCCGTGAGCACATAAAAGTCAAAAACTGGGGTTTGGAAACCTCTGCCTAGATTTCAGAAGATGTATGGAAACGCCTGGATGCCCAGGCAGAAGTTTGTGCAGGGGTGGGGCCTTCATGGAGAACTTCTGTTAGGGCAGTGTGGAAGGGAAACGTGGGGTTGGAGCCCCCACACAGAGTCCCTACTGGGGCACTGCCTAGTGGAGCTGCAAGAAGAGGGCTACTATCCTCCAGACCCCAGGATAGTGGATCCACTGACAGCTTGCACTATGCTCCTGGAAAAGCCACAGACACTCAACGGCAGCCAGTGAAGGCAGCTGGGGTGAGACTGTACCTGCAAAGCCACAGGGATGGAGCTGCCCAAGACCATGGAAACCCACCTCTTGCATCCGTGTGACTTGGATGTGAAACATGGAATCAAAGGAGATGATTTTGGAACTTTAAGATTTGACTGCCCTGCTGGATTTCGGACTTGCATAAGGCCTGTAGCCCCTTTGTTTTGGCCAATTTCTCTCATTTGGAATGGCTGTATTTACCCAATGCCTGTACCCCCATTGTATCTAGGAAGTAACTAACTTGCTTTTGATTTTATAGGCTCATAGGCAGAAGGGACTTGCTTTGTCTCAGATGAGACTTTGGACTGTGGACTTTTAATGCTAAAATGAGTTAAGACCTTAGGGGACTGTTGGGAAGGCAACATATACGATGTGACTTGCTCTTCCTTGCCTTTCACCTTCTGCCATGATCTGAGGCCACCCCAGCCACATGGAACTGTAAGTCCAATAAACCTCTTTCTTTTGTAAATTGCCCAGTCTCGGGTATGTCTTTATGAGCAGCATAAAAACAGACTGGCCCTTTAGAGAAAAAGTTTGTGAACCCCTGGTATATCTGGAGAACCGAAGGATATCAATGGTTAAACTAACTCAAAAAATACAAGATTCAGTTAGGTAGTAGGATATAAAATTGACATGTAGAAATCAACTGCCTTCACACATACAAAAAATAATCAGAGGATATAATGGTAGAGAAATGCCCTCAATTATAAACAGCAACACAATCTAGATGAGAAAAACCTCTCAGACAGGGTTTCGCTCTGTCACCCAGCCTGGAGTATGGTAGCACAATCACAGCTCACTGCAACCTCGAATTCTATGCCCAAGCGATTCTCCTACCTCAGCCTCCCAAGTAGCTGGGACTACAGGTGTGCACAAGCACTCTTAATTTTTTTCTTTTTTTGTAGAGATGGGGTCTCACTATGTTGCATAGGCTGGTCCCAGGCTCAAGCAATCTGCCTACCTCAGCCTCCCAAAGTGCTGGGACTATAGGGGGAAAACCCCTGAAAGACATAAAAATAGATTTGAACAAAGGAAATGTCATTCCCAGGTCACTGATAGAATGACTCAACATTGTATCAGTTCTCCTGAAGGTAATTTATAAATTTATTATGATACTCCAAAAATACCAATAAGCAATAAGCTTTATATTAGAATTGGGTAAGTTATTACTGATGTTCATATGAAAAAGAAAATAGCAAGGAAGATAAACAAAAACAGCAAGGAAAATACTGAAAAACAAAAACTACAAAGGAGCTTAATGCTTTCAATCATGAAAACACTATAAAGCTTCTATAATTAAAAGTGTAATAACTAGTGTACAAATAGACCCACACATACACAGTCAAATGATTTCTGATAAGGGCACCAAAGCAATTCAATGGTAAAAGTATTTTCAAAAAAATGGTGCTAGGAAAACTTGATATCCATAAAGGAAAAAAAGAGCCTTGACCCCTACACCTCAGACCATACACAAAAATTAATTCAAGGTGGATTACAGGCCTAAACATAAAAGCTAAAGCTGTAAAGCTTCTAGGAGGAAATGTAAGAATCTATGTTTGTGACCACTAGGTAGGCAATAATTTTTTAGAGGAATAAAAAGCACTGATCCTGAAAGAAAACCCTGATATACTGGACTTCAGAGAAATTTAAAACTTCTGCACATCAAAAGACAACATTAAAAAAAGAATATAGAAAATCTTCACAACATATATCAGATGAAGGATTTTTATCTGGAATACACAAACTCTTACAAGTCAAGAAGAAACATAATATGTGTGTGTGTGTGTGTGTGTGTATATATATATATTTTTTTTTTTTTTTGGAGACAGAGTCTCACTCTGTCGCTCAGGCTGGAGTGCAGTGGCACAATCTTGGCTCACTGCAACCTCTGCCTCGCGGGTTCAAGTGATTCTCCTGCCTCAGCCTCCCAAGTAGCTGGGCTTACAGATGCACACCAATACACCCAGCTAATTTTTTATATTTTTGGTAGAGATGAGGTTTCACCATGTTGGCCAGGCTGGTCTTGAACTCCTGACCTCAAATGATCTGCCTGTCTCAGCTGCCCAAAGTGCTGAGATTGCAGACGTGAGCCACCATGCCCGGCCCATGACTTTTTAAAAAGGGAAAAGAGCTGGGTGCAGTGTTCATGCTGGTAATCCCAGCACTCTGGGAGGCAAAGGCGAGAGGATAGCTTGAGCCCAGGGAGTTTGAGACCAGCCTGGGCAACATTGTGGGATCCTGTCTCTATAAAATACTTCAAAAAATTATCGACATGGTGGTGCACACCTGTGGTCCCAGCTACTTGGAGGCCGAGGTGGGATAAGCCTGAGAGGTCAAGACTAAAGCTACCCATAATTGTGACACTGCACTCCAGCCTGGATGACAGAGGGAGAACCCCTTTCAAAAAAAAAAAAAAAAGTCAGGGGGAAGACATGAAGAAACAAAGCAAGACAAATGAATAGCCAATAAGCACTTGAAAAAGTGTTCTACACCATTAATTTTCAAAGAAATGCAAGAGATATTACTAAACATCCATTAGAAATGATGAGATGAAAAACAACTAACAGCAACTGGAAATAGCCCAAGCGTCCATCAGTAGAAGAACGATAAACCACGGTATCGTCATACAATAACTACTACTCAGCAACAGAAGGGAACAAAGTGCTGACACTCTAAACAACATAGGTAAATCCCAAACACCTTCTGCTTAATAACTCAGAACACTACAGACAGTCATCCCTTGGTATCTGTGGGGAACTGGTTCCAGGACCCACTGTAGAAACCAATCTATGTATATTCAAGTCCTTTATACAAAAAGGCACAGTATTTGTATATGACCTACACATATCCTCCCCTATATTTTAAAGTGCCTCACGATTACTTATAATACCTAACACAATGTAAATGCTATGTAAATAGTTGCTATACCACATTGCTTTTTTATTTGTATTATTTTGGTTTTTTTGTTTTTGTTTTTTTTTTGAGACAGAGTCACCCAGGCTGGCGTGCAGTGGCACAATCTCAGCTCACTGCAACCTCCGCCTCAGTCTCCTGGGTAGCTGGGATTACAGGTGTCCACCACCACGCCCAGCTAATTTTTGTATTTTTAGTAGAGACGGGGTTTCACCATGTTGGCCAAGCTGGTCTCGAACTCCTGACCTCAAGAGGGCCCACCTTTGCCTCCCGAAGTGCTGGAATTGCAGGTGTGAGCCACTGTGCCCGGCCTGTTGTATTGTTATTATCTGGAGTTTTTATGAATATTTTCAATCCACAGCTGGTAGAATCTCTGGATATGGAATCCACAGACCCAGAGAGCTGACTATACTGGATGATTCCATTTACATGAAATTCAAGAAAAGGCCAAACTAATCTGTGAATGTACAAATCAGAGTGGTTGCTTCTGGAGACTGATTAAAAACATCATAAAGGAGCTTTGTGGGGTGATGGAAATGTTTTATATCTTCATAAGAGATGAGGGTTACATGGGTATATATCTGCTTTTACCAAAACTAACTGAACTGTATAAGATCTTTACATTTCATTGTATGTAAATCAGGCCTTAAAAAAATAAAGTAGGCAAGGGGAAAAGTTATATTTAAAAATACTTTTCACTCATGGAAGTCCCAGACAACTTTCTATCAGGGGAAGAGTACTCAGAAAAAAAAAGTATAGAGTGAACAGTTACAGGAACAGCTGAAGTGAACTTCCTATATTAGCATTCTCCAGAGAAACCAACAGGATATGTACAGAGATATGAGAGAGAGACAGAGAGAGAGAGATTGATTGGGATTTATTTTAAGGAACTGGCTTACATGATTGTTGAGGCTGGTAAGTCCAAAATTTGAAGGATAGGCAGGCAGGCTGAAGGAAAAAGTCGCAGTATGAGACTGAAGGCAGTCTACTAGCAGAATTCCCCATTCGCTCTCCTTGGGGAAGGTCAGTCTTTTTCTTAAGGCCTTCACTGACGGAATGAGGCTCACTTACATTATGGAGGGCAATCTGCTTTACTCGAAGTCACTGATTTGCATGTTAATCTTATCCAGAAAATATTTTCAGAGAAACATCTAGGATGGCATTTGACCAAATATCTGGGTGCTGTGGTCTACCCAAGTTGACACACAAAATAAATTCCCAAAAAGACATTAGAAAGGGAGAGACCATCCTGGTTTGCTCACTTTTTAAAACAGCTCACAAGCAAGCAAACTCTTGACAGCTTTTGAAGAGGAGAAACTGTCATATGTCTTGAAATTTCTCCTCCTCCTTTCTCAAGCATCTGTCTCCCTACTAAGCCCAAGCAGACTGCTTTAAAAGAAAAATAATTGCTAAATTTAACAATTCAACACACGTCTTGAGAACCCATCAAGTGCCAGTGATTATACTGGATGCCAAGAATACAGAGATAAATGAAAACCCATTCATGTCTGCCTCCCTTTAATTCTAAAGGAAAACAAAGACATAAACTACATAATCGTGATACAAGATGGTCAGTGTTACAACAGATATATACAAAGGGAGGAAGAAGTGGAAGGATGGCAGTTGCTCACTTAATTGGAAATGATGGGAGAGAAGGGCAGAGAAATCTTCATATTTTGCCAAGAAGAGAAGGGTAGAGTCTGGGTAGGAGGTAGTATCAAGAGAGTATCACTCATACCAGAAGTAAGAGTGTGTATTGGGCACAAATAAGGGTTGGATATGGCTATGCAGTGCAAGGAGAGTGCTGAAAAAAATCCTGAAATATACACAAAGTCCAGACTACTAAGGACCTAACATGTTTTGCCAAGTAATTTGAACTTACTCTCCAGGCAATAGGAAATCCATTAAAAGTTTTTTAATGGGGAAGTGACATAATGAAATCGATATTTGAAAGATAAGCTGGCAGCACCATAAAGAATATCTTAGAAAGAAGTTTTACAGGCCAAAACATAAGTTAAGAAGCTGGAAGACCTAACTACTAGTTTTAAAGATGGAAAAGGGAATAAAATGTACCAAAAAAGATAAAGTCATAATGCCAGGCCAAATGCTACTGGATCTGACAATGAACCAATATCTGACACTAAAAGTTTTTCAGTAAATCTTAAAAATCATAACCAGTCTCAACTTCTTTGAGAAACAATATATGGCTCCTAAATTGCTGGCCAATTTAACACTTAAACTTTAGGGTAAGAAAAACCACATGCAACTTATTAAAAGGTTTAAGAAGTGAAGGAGCAGGAAAAAAAGATGGTCATATGACTTACCTATTGTTTAAAAGGTCAACTTTATAGAATTCCAGGGAGGAATGAATTGAGAATATTATGTTGTAAGGTATCTGAACTACCATGAAGCAGTACAGTGTTATCTGAAAGCAGACTTACTGCAAGCTCCATAGCAACCACTAAAATAAGTATAATTGTTATAATAAGAATATTAAAAAAAGAACAATACACAATGCTCAATTAAAACCTGAGAAGGCAAGTATAATACAGATCAGAAACTCAGATTTACATATAACAAAAGCAAGCACACTAGAGAGGGAATGAGGTAAAATAAAAACTCATTTTTCCTATTCTTAATTGATCTAACAGATAACAGTTTTTCAAAATAATAGCAACAATGTATGTGGTTATGTATACTTATATGTGTGCATTGTGTGTACATACTGTGTATGTGCACACGCACTTCTGTATAAGTGAGATAAATGCTAGCAATGTTACAAGAGATGGGACGGAGAAATTAGGATTATTTTGTTTTTGTAAGTTATTCATACTCCCTGTGATGCAGAAAAGTATTATTCAAAAGTGGGCTTGCACAGTTGTAAATGTGTATTGCAGACGACAGGGCAGCCACTAAAAAAAGGTTTAAAAAAAAAAAAGTAGTATAACTGACATGCTAAGAAAGGAGAGAAAACCAAATCATATAAAATGTCCAATTAAAACTACTAAAGGAAGAAAAAGAGTGGAAGACAAAAACAAGAGCAAAGAACAAGGGCAACAAACAGAAAATAGTTAACGAATATGGTAGCTACTAATTCAACTATATTAATAATCACTTTGAATGTCAATGTCTAAACATACAAATTAAAAGACAGAGTGTCAGAGTGGATCAAAAAACAAGACTCCACTATGTGTTGTCTACAGAAAACCCATTTTAACTATGAAGACACATAGATTAAGAGTCAATGGATGGAGAACATTATACCATGCTAACATTAATCAAAAGAAAGTAGGAGAGCAGTATTAATTTTACACAAAGCTGACTTCTAAAGCAAGGAAAACTAGCAGGGATAAAGAGGGGCAATACATAATGATAAAGGGTCAATTCTCTAAGAAGACATAACAATCTTTAATTTGTATATACCTAACAATAAAGTATCAAAATAGTTGGCAAACTCATACAACTGAAAGAGAAAGACAATTTCACAATTACAGTCAGAGACTTCAACACCCCTCTGTCAAAAATTCAATAGGCAGAAAATCAGTAAAAATATAACTGAACTGATCATCATCAATCGATTAGATCTAAGTGACATTCATAAAGTCTTCTTCCAACAACAGCAGTATGCACATTTTCAAGCATACTGCTTGAAACGGAACATTCATCAAGAGAGACCACATCCTGTATCATAAAGCAAACCTTAACAGATTGAGAATAGAATTCATACAAAGTATGCTCCCAGACCACAATGAAATCAAACTAGAAATCAATTATCAGAAAAACAGCTAGAAAATCAAATTATTTGGAGATTAAAGAACACATTTCTACATAATAAACGGGTCAAAATAGAAGTCTCACGAAAAAATTTTTAAATACTTGAAACTAAATTAAAATGAAAATTCAACTTAAAATTTGTGGTATGGAACATAAGCAGTGCTTAGAAGGAAACTTGTAGCCATGAATGCATATATTAGAAAAGATTATTTAAAATTAATAATCTAAGCTTCCACCTTAATAAACTAAAAAAGAATAAATTAAATCCAAAGTAAACAGAAGAAATAGTAACTAGAACAGAACACAATAAAGAAAATCAACTATAATCAAAAGCTAGTTCTTAGAAAAGATCAAGAAAATTGATAAGCCTTCAGCCAGGCAGAGAAAAAAAAAGATGTAAATGACTAATATCAGAAATGAAAGAGGCGACATCACTATAGATCGCATGAACATTAAAAGGATAATTAAGGAATATTATAGACAAATTATATTCCGACAAATTTGATAACCTAGATAAAATGAACCAATTATTTAAAAGACACAAACTGATTCTAAAGTTTACATGGAAAGGCAAAAGACAAAACACAACACTGGAGAAGAACAGTTGGAAGACTGATATTACCCAACTTCAAAACATACTATATAATTACAGTGATCATGACAGTTGTGGTATGGGCAAAAGAACAGAGAAATTAGTCAATGGAACAGTTTGACAGTTTCTTACAAAGCCAAACACAGGCTTACCATATATAAAATCCAGCAATCACACTCCTAAGCATTTACCCAAATGAGTTCAAAAACCTGCCCAGGAATGTTTATAGCAGCCTTATTCAAATATGGATAACTGCTGTACATCTACACAATGGATTATTCGGCAATAAAAAGAAATGGCCTATCAAGTCACAAAAAGATATGGAGGATCCCTTAAATGCATACTTGTAAGTGAAAGAAGTCAATCTAAAAAGGCTACATACTCTATGATTCCAGCTATATAATATCTGGAAAAGGCAAAGCTACAGAGGTAATAAAAAGACCAATGGTTGCTAGGGAGAGTGGGAAGAAAAGAGGGATAAATAGATGAAGCACAGGGCATTTCCAGATGGTAAATCTATTCTGTATGATACTGTAATGGTAGATACATGGCATCACACATTTTTCAATACCCATAGAACTATACAACACAAAGAATGAACCTGAGTTGGAACAACAGACTTCACTTAATGTATCAATGTTAAAACTGGCACATCAGTTTTAACAAATGCACCATACTAATGCAAGACATTAATAGGGGAAACTCGGGGGGCAGGATATGAGAACTCTATAATTTCTGCTCAATTTTTCTGTAAACCTAACATTGTTCCAAAAGTAAATTTTTATTTAAAAAATTTCCAAAAAAAGTTTTAATATATTTTAAATATATTTAATTTTTTTAATTAAATAAATTTAGAATAAATTTTTAAATTTTTTTTTTAATTATTTTTATTTTATTTTTATTTTTGAGATAGGGTCTTGCTCTGTTACCCAGGTTGGAGTGCAGTGGTGCTATCAGCCTTGACCTCCTGGGCTCAAGTGATTCTCCCACCTCAGCCTCTGAAGTTCTCAAGTAGCTGAAACTACAGGCATGCATCACCATGCCCAGCTAATTGTTTTTTTTTTAACTTTGTAGAGACGGGATGTCACTATGTTGCCCTGGCTGGTCTTGAACTCCTTGACTCAAGCAATCCTCCTACCTCAGCCTCCTGAGTAGCAAGCATGAGCCACCATGCCTGGCCTATTAAATTTTTGTTAAGAAGTCATAACCAGCTTCTGCCGGGCATGGTGGCTCATACCTGTAATCCCAGCACTTTGGGAGGCTGAGGCAGGCAGACCATGAGGTCAGGAGTTCAAGACTAGCCTGCCCAACATGGTGAAACCCTGTCTCTACTAAAAATACAAAAATTAGCCAGGCATGGTGGTACACACCTGTAATCCCAAATAGGAGGCTGAGGCAGGAGAATCGCTTGAACCCAGGAGGCGGAGACTGCAGTGAGCCAAGAGCGTGCCACTGCACTCCAGCCTGGGCGACAGAGCGAGACTTCATCTCAAAAAAAAAAAAAAAAAAAAGTAATAACCAGCTTCAATTGATTTTAGAAACATCATAAGCTCTTCCTAAGTTGCTGGTTCCTGTGATATATCTGAGGGAAAAACATACATGCCACTTGTCAACAAGTTTAAGAAGTAAAGGAGGGAAGAAAAAACTTTATATGACTTACCTGTTGCTTCAAAAGTCAATTTTATAGAATCCCAAGGTGTCTGTTCTTTGGATATGAGTTGGAAATGAGCAGGATTTCTTGGAGAAACTTCTGGGGCAGGAAGATACCAGTTTTTCCTATTTGGAAAGGAAGCTTCAATATTTAGGGTGTTTTATCAGTTGATGGCTATCTGTAACTCACAGAACTGTTCAGCATATATGAACACATTTTGGGGTACGAAAATAAACTGACAGACACGATAAGCAATGTCAACTCCAATAAACTCAGGTTATTTTGTAATAAAACCTTCCCAATGTTAAGAACAAAGGAATAACCTAGGTGATCTTGATTCCACCACCCATCCTATTTCTTCTCATCCAATCCTTCACTGCCAAGCTACAAAATCTTCCCAGAGTAAACTTTTTTTTTTTTTTTTTTTTGAGAGACAGAGTTTTGCTTTTGTTGCCCAGGTTGGAGTGCAATGGCACAATATCAGCTCACCATAACCTCCACCTCCTGGGTTCAAGCAATTCCCCTGTCTCAGCCTCCCAAGTAGCTGAGATTACAGGCCTGCACCACCATGCCTGGCTAATTTTATATTTTTAGTAGGGACACGGTTTCTCCAGGTTTGTCAGGCTGGTCTTGAACTCCTGACCTCAGGTGATCCACCTTCCTTGGCCTCCCAAAGTGCTGGGATTACAGGTGTGAGCCACCGTGCCCGGCCACAGTTTTTGAGATAGATGCTTACTATTATATTAGTTAGAAGGGCCACCTTTTCTAACTACTCAGGTCTCTAGAGAAAAGATTTTTTAAATTTGAAAAAGCAAAACTACTCTTGTGAGTGCTTTATTCCACTAAAAAAAAAAAAAAAGTTTCATAATGATAGAAAAAATAGTACAAACAGCACTGAACTTGTTTATTAAAGGATGACAGTTTAAATGATAAGAGTACTGATATGGTGACAAGACTTGAGAATAAACTAACCTCCAACTTAAGCAGAAAAATAATGAACCAACCTGATCAGAAAGTGCACTGGAAGATACCAAGGAAAACCACAAAGAGGTGCATTCTCCTCACAGTGAGCTCGGATGCTATCATTGATCTCAGGAATGTGAGGGGTTATGTGAGACATTCCAGTATAATCAAACCCATTGATCCATATTCCAGAGTCGCGTTTAACTGCATTTCCTTCCAAGTCATGGAATGTTCTAGTCACATGCTGAAAAAAAAAAAAAAAAAACGACTAGTGAAAAAACTGTTTCAACTAGTACACCCACATTCCCACCCCAAATTACAAAAATGGAGTATGGCAATACCTAGAAATGATGTGGATATGGAGCAAGTGAGTAAGACACTGAGGGTTGCTAAGGTACTGCTAGGGTTCATTTAAACTGGAAAATAGATATATAGATTATTGTTTTATTGTATCTTCCAAGTATATTTAGGTTTCCTATAAAATTTTTTGAAACTTACTATTTCAGACTTAAAAAACGTGAATGTTACAGCTCCTTTTAGATAAGGATTTAAAACAAATACATATATACATACACACTCATTTCCCTTTTAGTGTTTTATGAAGCTAATTCACGTGCAGAGAAAAGCGGCAATTGCAGCTCACCACTAGATGACAGCCTTGTGCCTAATAGAATTCTATGAAAAGGCACCGTGCTCCATTTGAAATAACTTCATTCACGGCAAAAAACAGCCTGAAGAATACCAATCAGGAGAAGAAAAAAAAACACTGCATAGGGCAGGGGCTGGGACTGGCAAACTGCAGCCAACAGGGCAAACTGTCCACTGACTGTTTTTATATAGGAACCGTTATTTGAACATGGCCATACTCATTTGTTTGGGTATACTCTATCGCTGTTTTTGCGCTGGAAAATAGAGTCACTGCAACAGACTGTATTGCTGACAAAGTCCAAAATATTATCTTGTCCTTTACAGGAAAAGTCTGCCAACTACTGGCACAGTGAAAGAGAACCCCCAAACAAATCAGAAAATGACTTTTTAAAAATACAAATCCAGCTTTTCCTAAGTATTACTGACATAATTATAAAACAGTACATCATGAAAAACACACCGAACTTCCTAAAAAAAAAAAAAAAAAAAAAAAAATCTGTTCTTCACTAAAGGTTTTACAAATTGTAAAATCTCACATAAAATTTATCACAGTGTTCTTTAGGAGTATAAAAAGGAAGTGTTATTTGGCCCCTTTCAAAATCTCCTAAGTTCAAGTATTTTTAATTTTTTAAGTCCTTGAATAATTATCTAGGTATAATTCCTCTGGCATTTCTGTTTGGCTAGGTTAGATGTGACTCTTGCCCTTAAGGGTATATGTTATCTTGAAGTAGGATCTTTCACTTAAAGAGGATAAAATACACATAAGAATTATGCAAAATACACAATATATTAGTATGTGTTCACAAACACGAGAAAGGGATGAGTATAAGGCATGTGTAGTATGAAAACTTTTGTGTTTTTTGTGTGTGTGTGTGTGTGTTTTGTTTTTTTTTTGAGACGGAGTCTTGCCCTGTCGCCCAGGCTGAAGTGCAGTGGCGCGATCTGGGCTCACTGCAAGCTCCACCTCCCGGGTTTACGCCATTCTCCTGCCTCAGCCTCCCGAGTAACTGGGACGACAGGTGTCCGCCACCTCGCCCGGCTAGTTTTTGTATTTTTTTTTTAGTAGAGACGGGGTTTCACTGTTTTAGCCAGGATGGTCCAGATCTCCTGACCTCGTGATCCGCCCATCTCGGCCTCCCAAAGTGCTGGGATTACAGGCTTGAGCCACCGCGCCCGGCCATGAAAACTTTTAAAAACAATTTAGAAAAGCTAACAATTTAGCCATCTCTAACAGAGATAACTAGAATTGAGGCTTACTGCTTTATAGTACCAGGCCTAAAAAATTTGAAGAATAACCTGAGATCTAAAATAAGTCTTCAAACTGGCCAGGCGTGGTGGCTCACACCTGTAATCCCAAGCACGTTGGGAGGCCGAGGTGGATGGATCACCTGAGGTCAGGAATTCAAGAACAGCCTGGCCAACATGGTGAAATCCTGTCTCCAATAAAAATACAAAAAATTAGCCAGGCATGGTGGCGGGTGCCTGTAATCCCAGCTACTTGGGAGTCTGAGGCAGGAGAATCACTTGAACCCAGGAGGCAGAGGTTGCAGTGAGCCAAGATCATTCCACTGCACTCCAAACTGGGCAACAAACCAAGACTCCATTTCAAAAAAAGAAAAAAGAAAGTAAGTCCTAAAACTCATTTTATTAATCCCTTTCCAAGTTATAGTTTCACTATCACATATCACTTTGAATGTGACTTATAAGATTAATTTTACTAGCATTTCTAAATATCAATTGTATTTTGCCAGTTGATAGTTTAGACTTTACTCAGCCTGTATACATTTTTACAATCTATATTTCTTTTTTTTTTTTCTTTGAGACAGAGTCTCGCTCTGTTGCCCAGGCTGGAGTACAGTGGCCAGATCTCAGCTCACTGCAAGCTCCACCTCCCGGGTTTACGCCATTCTCCTGCCTTAGCCTCCTGAGTAGCTGGGACTACATTAGCTGGGACTACAGGCGCCCGCCACCTCGCCCGGCTAGTTTTTTGTATTTTTTAGTAGAGACGGGGTTTCACCGTGTTAACCAGGATGGTCTTGATCTCCTGACCTCGTGATCCGCCCATCTCGGCCTCCCTAAGTGCTGGGATTACAGGCTTGAGCCACCGCGCCCGGACTACAATCTATATTTCTAAAAACTCATTATTCTATAATACATATTTGCTCTTGTTTTTCCAATTAGATGCCACTTTATAATTTGAATAGTAATAAAAACAAGCAAACATTTCCAATTCAGTCTCCTGGGAGATATATGTCTAACTGATAAGAATGCCTCTTGACAGTCAGTCTTCTCCTCACTGCCTTAACACAAAAAAGGTGAGTATGACTAAATAGGTCAACAGCAGAAAAGTCAGTTGTGCTTGCTATTCACTACTGAAGCTCAAAACATACAAGTCTTCCTTTCCATATCTCAAATAGCTCATGCAAAACTGCTCACCTGAAGAAACACTCTCTTTGGCTTCGGATTAGCAGGATTGGAGCTATATGGAAAAAATGTTCCACTGCAAACAAGGAGGAATGTAATTGCACATACCAAAGTTAAAGTTAGCATGGTTTTTTTTGTGCTCTTGGCAAGGTAGATGAAGTTAATCTAAAATATAAACCACAAATATAGAAATATTACAAATTTATACTAGTGGGGGAAAGGTGTTTTTAACTGACTTTATTTTTAACAAGTATTAACTAACAGACCCTGAAGAAAAGTTATCAGCAGGTGCTAGCATACTCTAACATCTAGTAAACAAAGCACTAACTCTAGGAGAGTTCCATTACAGGTGAGAACCAAGAAAATGCCAGATGCCTCCAATCTGCCATGATGGTGCCACCTTTTTGGCATGCAGCCATAAACCAACAAGGAAAAAGGAAACTGAGGACTGTCGCTGTCCTTAATCGGCAAAAAGAACAGAAATGTAGATGTAATACACTATTCATTAAATAACCAGAGATACACTTTAGGCAGATCTGTTTGGACAAAACTCAAATTCCACTCATACTGCTTTAAAATGTGTCAAAATACTAAATTCATCTGAACTGGCATACAGATGTACCTTCAAGACTTTGCCAGTGGACCTGCATATGAGGAAAAACTGCATTACAAAGTAATATTATCCCTTTAGGTGACAAATTAACCAACGCCAACACAATCAGAACAACAAATCTAGGCAGTAAATGTAAATGACTCAGTCTCAAGGTTGGCATCTAGAAAATCCTAAATATTTTTAATCATAATAAAATCACTGAACTAAAACCTGTAAAGGACACACACGGCTCACAGAATACGTCCACAGATCTCTTACAGGGTCTGAGGAAGCCATTTGGGGAAACTTTTATGTGAAATTTGAAATTGTTCTAAGAAGCCACATTTTAAATAATCTGAATACCAGGAGAAAGAGGGACAGAGAGGGTGACACATTTTGTTTTCCTAACTCAGCCTGAAGTCCTCAGGTACTCTGTCTCATTTTTGTACTCACAGTATACAAACGTGAGACATGAGACCTAAAGCTAGTACTGTTTTGTTGCAGATGCCTCTGGATGGAATATTGGTATTCTCTAAACATGAAATCTAAACCCAGCTCCCCTTTTTGCCTTCTTCATTTTATTTCTCTACTTATTTCCATAAGTAGAAAAATAACATGAATGTGAAATTTTATTTATTTTTTTGGAGACAGAGTCTCGCTCTGTCACCCAGGCTGGAATATAGTGGCACGATCTCAGCTCACTGCAACCTTCAACACTCAGGTTCAAGCGATTCTCGTGCCTCAGCCTCCTGAGTAACTACAAGTGTGCACCACCATGCTCAGCTAATTTTTTTTGTGTTTTTAGTAGAGACAGGGTTTCACCATGTTGGCCAGGCTGGTCTTGAACTGCTGACCTTAAGTCATCCGCCTGCCTCAGCCTCCCAAAGTGCTGGGATTACAGGCGTGAGCCACCCCGCCCAGCAAGCAATCAGTTAATAGGTGTCCTTAAGTTATCCTCTGCTGGGCCATCATGGTTATACATATATTGATTGAATGAGAGCTGAAATGGGGACTGCTGATACAAGTGGGCTCAGGAGGAGACAACTCAGAAACAGCTCAGTCATCAGCACACAATGGACATTTCAGAGTCCCTTTTCATGCTTCTCATCATTTTATTTTGCACCCATCTCAGAACCTAGAGTGACACAGGATACAATATTTCAGGAAGGCCGAGGCACAAGAATTGCTTGAACCCAGGAAGCGGAGGTTGCAGGGAGCCGAGATCACACCACTGCACTCCAGCCTGGGTGACAGAGCGAGACTCCACCTCAAAAAAAAAAAAAAAAAAAAAAAAAAAAAAACACAACCTGATTGCTTGACAAGACTTTAATTGCTTTCTAGCAGATATATTTAATAAATCCCCAAGGACTGAAGGGAAAGCTGTCTGAAATACGCATTGTGGTTCAATTCTCCATTACCCAAAGAAAATAGTCTTACTCTATTAATAAGCCACTGTCATTAACACTGCTACACACAAATAAGAAAATGATTAAAAGAGTAATAACTCATGGCATCAAAGTGCAGCAGGGCTATTTCACATTATAATGAAAATTAAGTGAGCTTTCTAAAGTATTCCAAGAGGCAGTCTTCTCTCCAAAAGCTTTCCCAATAAAATATAATTTAGAAGATAAGACCCTTCGATCCTTTCTTCTGGTTTCCAAGATTTCCATGCTTTGGGGACATTTTCCATTTCCACAATGAACATCTCCAGGGTTCATTTTGCCCCTTTTCATATTATCAGTTGAACAGAATTTAAATGTCCCATATCTGAGTCATCTTTTATGAACAACCATAGCTCCCATTCATGACTATAATTTAACAAATACATGGGGGTGAGAGCATTCAGTTCATAACTACCTGACTTTAGATTAGATTAGAATCTAATCTATAGATGACAAAACTCCACTATCTCCTTCAATCCTTAAAACAGCAAAGCTATCAAAAATACAGATGATATAAGGGTTACTATTAAACCCAAAAGCAGCAAACCCTACAGAACATTTTAGAACTTTTCATACATATGAATACCAATAAGGATTATCCTTATCCTTAAATTATCCTTAATAATTATCCTATAAGTAAAATGGTTGGAAGGCTCAGATCTCTTTTAAGACTAGTACAACCAACCTCAAACAATAATATGCATAAGAATTATTCTACAGGGCTATCTATATACACAAAGCCACATATATAAAACTTTACTGGCTATAAGGAACTTCCATAGATGATGCTGACCATGTGTGTAGTATTTTCCTCACCTGCTGTCTTTAGAACCTGACTTCCACAAAGTAAAGGGATAACGAATGCCCTTTACTGTGTCAGTGTGAAAAGGCTCACTATCATCTCCATGAAGAAAAGAACTGTAATAAAGTCATAGCTCCTTTTCCTATTTGGTTCCCTATCCTCGAATTTCAAGGTGCACCTATAAGTGTTCAGTAATTACTTTTTGTTCTTAGGAATTCCCATTAAAAGAGCCACAAAACAGAGACCTGCCTTCTCTGGAGGGGCCCATCTTGGATCCTGGAGGTAGACATCAAGCCAAAGCAAAACCTTGCTTGGGGCTTACTCTACCCATAGGGGATCTGGTCTTAAACTCTGCATCACTGTCTTTTCTTCCCTCTGGGAATCCCAAAGGAAGAAAAAAAGGGATGGCAAACACAGGACTCTCCTTACTAGGGCAGGACACTGATATGGCCAAATGAGGATGGCAAGGCCTCGGATCATTTCATTATTTGGTAAATGAAGGCATGTTTGGGTGTCATAATAGACTCAATTAATGAACTTTCATGTGCTAGCAACAAGGTAGTGGAATGATAATGAAAAAAGCCTCATCAGAATTAGTCTTCCTTCACTAGCTCTAACAGCACTAATAAAACCACCCATGTATTTATTAACATGTGCCTCTAATTAGTAATTTCAAAATACACTATTAGGATCATTCACCACCAGGCAATCTCTAACAATTCATACTTGGTAAAAGCCCCACAAATTCATACTCAGGTATCTGAAAGTCTATTGAAAAGAGGTATATCAGAGAATCTGGAAGGATAGGGAGGCAAAACATTTTTAAATAGCAACAACAAACTCTATTCTACAGTTTCTTATGATACCAAATTTACAAGATGCACAGTCATTCACCATTTCTTCTGCTTCAGATTTTCTCAATAAAGTACACATAACACTATTTCACAGAATCTAGTATGGCTAAATTCATACTCATATAAGAAAATGAAGAAAAAGAAAAAACACATTTTCTCTTACAAAATAGGAAGAGAGAATCATTGTACAACCAGCCAAAATGGATGCCAGCACAACATCAGGTGGGATTTCTGAACCACTTCTCCCGAGGATGGGGGTAAACATCTCAAATACCGCCCAGATGAGATACAATGCATAAAGGTAAGGAATAAACATCCCCAAAAGGTAAAAAGCAATAAATTTTCCTTGGGCACCTAGGGAAAAAGAGAAAAAAAGTACACATTATGAAATCCTACAGTGAGATATAAATTTTTATACTACTGGTGTGCACTGGTACCCTAACAGAAATTAGATGTGACTCTTGCCCTTAAGGGTGTATGTTAACTTGGAGTAGGATCTTTCACTCAGGATAAAATACGAGTAAGAACTAGGCAAAATACACAAGTAATATATTAGTATGTGTTCACAACCATGAGAAAGGGATGGGGTATAAGGCATAAGATAATTTGTGTAGTATGAAAACTTTTAAAAACTAACAATTTAGAAAGCCTACTCTATAAAACCAAAAAAGAAAGAGTCCCTGAAAGCCTTAAATATTTTAAGGTATTCTCCCATGTATATTAAAATCAAAAATACCCTACCATGCTGCTTAAAGTCCTTATGCACACAGAGCTTTGTGAGCAATGGGAATGCTACCCAGACAGCACTAATAAACGCCGAGCAAAGTCCTTGGTAAGTGAGGGTAACAAGAGAACAGCAATGGACAAACAGCGCGATGTCAAAAAATACTTCTCCCAGATACTGGTCACTGACATTCTGAAAGAAAGAAAAATACACAAGTAGTGTCATTCACAGGTCATTCATAAAGAGCTTTTATTATAGTAACACAATTTCCACCACTCAGGAAACCTACATTCTGTTTTAAACACATCTGCTCTTTAAACCGATTTAAAGTAAACACTAACAAAGCTACTTCCCCCATCATGAAGTAGTAAATTCAAATTGTAGCACAAGAAAGGGCAGTTTAACAATATAGAGTATAAATCATCCATATAATCTATGCTTTTCTTCTACTAGGCTAAAAGTAGAAATATTCCAAAATAGAAGAAAGGACTCTCCTAAAAAACATTCATCTCTGTAAGCTTTTCAGTTCATGCCAATTCCAAACACCGTTTCAAGTAAACTAGAGAAATGACCCATGAAGGAACATTACAAACTGCTGCAGCACCGCCAATAGCCCACACCCGGAAAACTGCAGCACCTTTAAAGCAATTTGGAGTTTGGCTCAATGAGTCTTTTCTATCTCCAATTGGTCTTGCACTGCACCTTTGCCCCCTTCTTGTATTCCTCATGCTTTCGTATTATAAAATTTGATCTTATATTTTTTGAGATTTAAAGTCCAAGGGTTCCTATGTAGCACTATGCACTCTGCAAAATAAAGTTGCTATATAAACTTTTTTTTTCGAGACAGATTCTCGCTCTGTTGCCTAGGCCAGAGTCCAGTGGTGCGATCTCGGCTCACTGCAGTCTCAGCTTCCTGGGTGATTCTTCTGCCTCAGCCTCCTGAGTAACTGGGACTATAGGCACACACCACCACACCCAGCTAAGTTTAAAAAAAAAAAAATATTTTTTTTTTTGCAGAGACAGAGTCTCGCCATGTTGCTCAGTCTGGTCTCAAACACCTGGCCTCAAGCAATCTTGCCACCTCAGCCTACCACAGCACGTGGGATTACAGGTGTGAGCCACTGTGCCTGGCCTAATATGAACTTAATACATTTTAACATCTGCATGAGTGATTCTATTCACACAAACATGGAAGTTTTAATTACAGTGCATAAATACAAAGATGGAAATGGAGAAACAGACATATTAAAGTTTCTCCTTCTTCTACCTTCCCATTTCTGTATGACTCAGGGCAGGGAGATCTATTTTCCTTCTCACCTCTATTTATCCCTTTCCCACTCCTGCTCCATTCCAATCCACTTTATACATTGTTATCAGTTTTCTTACAAAATCACAAAATCTAAGGGATCCTACTTCAAGGGCTCAAGAGTTGCTGTGACATGTTTTCAAAACAAGTTGCAGTTCATTTAACAATCCCTCCCGCTCCCAACAATGAAAGATAGGCTACAGTTGCTAAATACTTAAATTATCAACACAGTGTTGGTATCACAGTGTTGATTATCAACACCGGCACGGTGGCTCACACCTGTAATTCCAGCACTTTGGGAGGCCGAGGCAGGCGGATCACAGGGTCAGGAGATCGAGACCATCTTGACTAACACAGTGAAACTCCCGCCTCTACTAAAAATACAAAAAAATTAGCCGGGCGTGGTGGTGGGCGCCTGTAGTCCCAGCTACTCAGGAGGCTGAGGCAGGAGAATGGCGTGAACCCAGGAGGCGGAGCTTGCAGTGAGCCCAGATCGCACCACTGCAATTCAACCTGGGCGACAGGGCAAGACTTCATCACAAAAAAAAAAAAAAAAAATTAAGAAAATAATTATTATAATTCAATTTGAAGCCGAATGCCACTCAGATATTTAAAAACAAAGATCTCAATTTAAGTGCCCAAACTGTACCAAAGATAAAACATCCCTCAAATCTATTTTCCTCCTCACCTCTATTTATCCCTTGCTCACTCCTGCTTCATTCCAATCCACTTTATACACTGTTATCAGTTTTTTTTACAAAATCACAAATTTTCTCACTAACCTGCTCAAAACTTAATAGTGGCCCCATTGATTTTTAGAATCATGCTCCCACTTCACACTGGCCTCCTTTTCCAGTTATTGGACTACCCCCTTGTCTTCACCACACTGGACTGTCCACTAACTGACACAGACGCATTTTATACATTCTCACCTTAAACCACTCATCAATCTGTTCCCTACCTAGTAAATTTCAACACATGCTTCAAAAACCCCATTCAGATCAGGTGCTCATGCCTGTAATCCCAACACTTTGTGTGGCCAAGGTGGGCGGATCACTTGAGTCCAGGAGTTGGAGACCAGCCTGGCCAACATGGCAAAACCCTGTCTCTACTAAAAATACAAAATTTAGCTGAGCGTGGCGGCACACATCTATCGTCCCAGGTATTTGGGAGGCTGAGGCACAAGAACTGCTAGAACCCAGGAGGCAGAGGTTACAGTGAGCCAAGATCATACCACTGCACTCCAACCTGGGCGACAGAACGAGCGAGACTCTGTCTCCAAAAAAAAAAAGCAAACAATTCAAATGTTGCCATCTCAGCCACTCTGACTTCCACAAGCAAAATTCATCTTGCCTCCCCTGTATTCCTACAGCACAGTTTATATGTCAGTCTCACTTCATCCCACAATATATTGCAATTATTGTCATTCCCACACCTTCCCAAATGAAACTGAGAGCTCCTCGAAGAAAGAGATCACATTCTTATGGCTCTCTTATGGCATCATTCTTGTTTTTTTAAAAAAATAAATAATAGAGATGTGGCCTTACTTATATTGCCCAGGCCGGTGTCAAACTCCTGGCCTCAAGCAGTCTTCCTGCCTTGCCTTGGCCTCCCAGTGTTGGGATTACAGGTGTAAGCCACCATGCCCAGTCTCTTATGGTACCATGCTCACTGGGCACTTAAAGAATATTTGTGAAAAGAAAATGAAACACATCACTCTTTCTGTTGTGCTTTTACCCTGAAGTGTCACGATCAGACAACTGAAATTAGAAAAAGTAAATGAAATTTTATTACCCATTTCTATCCTACTTCTGCCCCAAACAACAATAGTCAGCCACACTCTGGTTACATACAGTTACACTAAGAATAAGCATGTGAAATTGAGCCCCATGGTGTAATTCTTTTGGGAACTGAAGCCACTAAGATAAAAATACGAGCTCAACCATAAGCAGATGGCTAACCTCAAAGAACCTTTCTTCAGCAGGGGCTGCTAACATAGAAGGGTTCCACAGAACACATCCCAACATTAATTGAAACTGAGACCAAGGTTCAGATACCAAAGACATACTTGTAGAAGGATGCTGGGTTATAATCATCCATGTCTCATTCTAATCCTTATCAGGATAAATAGAAAACAGTAGGCTTACATGGAGCTAAGAAAGATCTTCCACTTTAATTCACATAGACAATGTGAAACCATGACTCTCTCTTTCACTGTAATTCATTTTTAGACCTATTATTTTACAGCTTTTTAAATTTATATTTATTTTATTTATTTATTTGAGATAGGGTCTCACTCTGTCCCCTAGGCTGGAGTGCAGTGGTACAATCACAGCTCATTGCAGCCTTGATCTCATGGGCTCAGGTAATCCTCCTACCTCAGACACCCAGGTAGCTGGGACTATAGGCAAACACCATCATACCTGGCTAATTTTTTGTATTTTTTGTGGAGACAGGGTTTCACCATGTTTCCCAGGCTGGTCTTGAACTCCTGGGCTCAAGCAATCGGCCTGCCTCAGCCTCCCAAAGTGTTGGGATTATAGGCATGAGCCACCGCACCCAGCCCATAACCCTAATTTCTAATTTTATTTTTGCCAAACAAATTTATGCATTTGAAACCATAATAATGTAACAATATTCTCGGTATAAATCATTTGGAACCCTATTTCCCTTCCCTCTGTTTTCCTTAGCAATGTGTCTTTTAACTCCAATGACATACATGCATGCAGAATCTGAATCAACAATATACAGTTCAAAGAAAAAAGTGAGGGAAAAACTGAAGAGAAAACTTTAAGTACAACACTCTTTTAGGCAACAAATACTTGCTGTGTGTTAGTGCTGTGTGTCAGACACTACCTAAGCACAGAGGATACAGCAATAAATAAAACCATCCCTATTCTCAAGGAGCTTACACTCCGGGGGAGAACAGATATTCAAGTAACATAAATGAGTGAGTGAGCCCAGGCCATAGTTACAAATACTGCAGCAAATTCAGTAGAAGGCTGTGCTAACAAGACTTCCAGTCACCACTACCCTGACACTGTTTACAGTCCAGCTTTATAACCTCATTTGAATTTTGTGACATTACCCTCAGAATAAGAAATCTTTCAGAAAAGTAACACAGCATGGGTGCATTTTCTAAAACCATGCTGGACAATTTTTTAGCACTCAAAAGGCCAAATACAATGAATCCCACTTAAGTTCATCTTCAGTCCTCGGAGGCAACAGAAAGAAATCAACAGATATATCAACACTTACCATGTAATAAAATCTTTTCGCAAGAGTATGTATAAATATTATTTTGGCTACAGTTGCAGTTCCATACAGACAAACGGAGACATAGAAGTGGTTATACCATGAGAGAGACTGTCCAATAAGAGAGATGAACACTGCTATGATGAGAACAGTAACAAGGCTAGTGAACCAGCTAATCAGAGTGATGCCAAGTCCACACAAGAAGTCCTTCTTGTAGTTACCAGCTAATGAAGAGAAAACAAAAAGGTGAAATCACCATCTTCATCAAATCAATTATATAACCAGTCAGTAGACCTAAATGGGCAAACATTAAAACAAAAAACACCCCACTGTACTTGAAAAGTATGAAAATGTCCTAGTGTTGAGGTTGGCTAAACACAAGAACAAGGGAGGTATCAAATAATAATATTCAGGTAACATTTATTAAGAGTCTCTAGATACTAAACACTCAAAAAGATAAATCTTCTAGGAATAGTTCAGGTACATTCCTTATGAAGGAAGAGGGTAGTCTTAATCTTCTTCACTTTTGGTATGCTTTGTGTATCAAAATATTAGAAAGAATGGAAGGCAAAGTTCCATACAAAATGTTGTTAAAAGAAGGTAACATAAGAAGATAAGGAATGTGGGGAAAATAAGTGGTGATAAAGAATTACTTAAATTGCTGCTAAATATTTTATCTCATAATAGCACACAGCAACTTAGACTCTGAAACATTTCAAGCAGAAATATTTCAAATAAAAGAATTTAACCACAAGCAGTTCACTCATACTTCAGGACACTGGTCCATACTAGCTACTAGTATGTAGTGCAGACTTTTTAACGGGACTTTTCATTAGAAGCCAATCTGTACAAACCATTTTTCAATAGCTTCTATATGGTACTTTTATGGAGTGCCTAAATACATAAAAATTGACTGCTTCACCAAGACTAAAAGTAAAATAAGCACATTAATTTAATATTTAAAAATTTCTTACAATATAAAGCAAACATTGTCTTGAAGATTTTTAGCTTTCTGGGAAGATATAAACAAACTGAAAAACCTCAATAAAATTCTACAGCAATGCCAGTATTTGTGGTTTTAGAGGAAAATACTTACTCTTATGTTTGGGCTGCAACAACTTTTTGCCCAGGTACAAAATAACACCCATTACCACCATGTAGTTTATGATTGAGCCAATACGAGAGGGGTAGGCAATGACAAACAGGCCCAGCACATCAAAGAAGACCATGTTTCCATGTCGATACTTAGAAGCAGCAGCCAGCATATCAGATGTAGCTAGATGCTTAAGAACTGCTAAAATGTTGTCACCTATTAGTAAAAAAAAAAGAAAAAAGATTAAAAGGCTGAATAAACTATTTGTGATTTACACGTACAACTATTTGAAGCAGAAATAAACCATGTACTGTTTGAATGAAGAAATGGTTAGGAAGAATGTGAACAGAAATCGCTTTCTACCATCCTACTGCTCTCCCTCACTTTTCTTACTGAATTTCTCAAATAAGGTCCATCCCCCGCCCTTCTCCATTTCCTCTCCACTCAGATGCTCAGCCAATTGGCCTGTATCTTTTCCCTTCTATTAGAACTATTCTCTATGATCAATTGTACCTTGTTGACAAATCCAATGGCTGTTTCTTGGTACCCATTCATTTAATAATATATATTAACTGTACTAGACACTCTTTAAATATCAGAAATTCAGTGGTGAACCAAGAGACAAACGCCTTTCACGAAGCTCACAAATATGAACAAGCTGTTACACATGTGTTAAAAATCAAGGAGGAGAGCTAGTAGAGTTCCATATGAAAACATCATGGGAGACTAACAGAGCTACATTCTTACTGCTCAGCAATCCTCCCAACCCTGGGCCAACTCCTTTTTCACTTCCTCACAATGAATATTCCTGACCTTAATTGCTACACTATCTCATCTCTCCAACTCCAAAGCCCTAGCTCATTCACATTGCATACTGCCTCTCTAACACACAGGCCACAAGTTTATATATCAACCCTAACATTCCATCTTAGTGTATATCATAAGTCTAAATTAGAATACCAACCTGCTCTCTGAATGGAATCTGTTAGAATTCTGTCCGCTGTATCATACTTGGTATGATAAATGTATCCATTCTCAATAAAAGCTAAGTCTATTCCTAAGACACACAGAAAAAAAAAAGTCATTTTGCTTTAAAGACCAACCTTGCTTTTGGCCTATTTGTTTAATAAATTCCTAAAAGACAAAATGTCAAAGCAGTGGCACAACCACTTTGTCACATTTACAAATGAATGATATAAATTCTCTTCCAAATTCTTACACAGTCTATAGCTTTGGTACATAATTCGATATATAATGATTGAAGAAGTATATTACTCCACAGGTAGGCATTACAAGTCACACAGTAAGGATAGGAATATTGAGTTTGAGAGGTCATCAAAATTTTGCCACCTACATTCTTGCCAGGCCAGAGCCAAATTTTAACTTCAAATTAGTTGTATATACAAGTTGCCAAGGAAGTTGGCAAAGCAAGACAACAATGAAAGACCCCTGAAGGATCTATTACCATCTTTTGGGAATGAAGCGCTAAACAGTTCACCCTTGCTCTGTCACACTATAGGGAAAGATGACATATTCTAGAGGAGGCAAGCATTTAAATTAGTATGGAGTTTAAAAAAGGAAACAAACTCTGTGAATTTGCTCTCAGAAAATGCTGTTTACTCACAAACTTTCAAGACGTAAAACTCACTTCTGATAAATGAATGTTGCACAGTAGGCCATAACCATTGACAATATACCTGGAATGTTCCCAAAATCCCTGTAGATACGAAAGTCAGTATCTGAAGGAATGATTCCACTCTGAAAAACCTCCTGAGCCACCACAGAAGCAAAAGGGTGTTTAGCTGCTGAAACATAAGCTTGAACCAACCAAGGATTTTCAGGACCTAAAATGAAAGGTGACAACACAATAGAAGTATTCAGGCTTTTTTTTTTTTTTTTTTTTAAACATACTGATGTTTTTCAACACATAGAAAACAGTAAAAGTGGTGGTTTTGGGAGATGGGTCCAATATGTACCTTTTCATCCCTTTTTCTGTAGTTTCCAATGTTTCTCTGATATGTGTGTCTGACTTTAAGAATAAAAACCTCTTGTGAAAATAAAATTAAAGCATAAAATAATAGCAATACAAAAGTCTGTCTGAAAATGAAAGATCATTCATAAGTCTATCATCCTAAAATGCCCATTATCCATTTTACATCTTTAATTTTCTTACTAATGTAGGATTGTGTGTATATAGCTGTACTCAATGAAGATATATATACTTTTTACATTTTTTTTCACTTAAGATTATATTAAATGCATTTTCCTATGTTGCTAGATACAAATTGGGTATACCTTATCTGAAATGCTTGGAATCAGAAGTATTTTGGATTTTTGACTTTTTTGGATTTTGGAATATCTGCATTATACTAGTAAGCATCCCTAATCCTAAAATCCAAAATCAGAAATGCTCCAATGAACATTTTTGAGCATCATGTCAATGCGCAAGTTTTGAATTGTAGAGCATTATGGATTTCAAATTTTCAGATTAGGGATGCTCAATCTGTATTACAATGATCATTTTGATAACTGCTTAACATTTCACTGAATATACCATAAAGTTCTACTTTTTATAATTTATCATTATTAATAATTTTCCATCTGTATCTCACACATCTACAGCTTTTTTTAAATGGGAGTTTTTCCTGTAGGATAGTGGGATAAATTGTTTTATAATTTATAAAATTATATAATTATATGTTTAATTATTCACTCTTCCCTCACTAAAAAAGGATTATACATTCCTGCTCTTGCCACATATTCTGTAATGCCTGCCTGGGGAATGAGTACACACGCTTCTGCACCTATTAACTGCAGGTGTGGCTACATGACTTGCTCCAGCCAACTGATGGTGAGGAGGAATGATATGACCCTCAACTGGGCAGACTTTTCAAAGGCATTAACATTATTCATACTTATCCTTAACTTTGATTTGTGAGATCAATACATCCCTCATAGGGGCTTCTCCTTCAGCCTGGATCCCAGAATGAGTAAGACACACGGAACATAATAACCGTGGACTATAACGGCAGTTATTCAGAAACCTAAATGCAACACGAGCGAGAAATTTGCCTTTGCTGTTATAAACCACCAAGACTTTGGGGTTGTAACCACAAAACTTAGCAACATATTTACTGAGGTAAACAGACCAAGTAATTGAATGTCAGGGAATCTAAGAATGTTGTTTTAGTAACTTCACAGATTACAAAATTGCTTTCCTACATTTTAAAAAATGACCAAGGCTGGGTGCAGTGGCTCACACATGTAATCCCAGCATGTTAGGAGGCCGAGGTAGGCAGAGCACCTGAGGCCAGGCATTTGAGACCAGCCTGGCCACATGGCAAAACCCCGCCTCTACTAAAAACATAAAAATAAGCCAGGCATGGTGGCGCATGCCTGTAATCCCAGCTGCTCAGGAGGACGAGGCAGAAGAATTGCTTAAACCTGGGAGGTGAAGGCTGCAATGAGCCAAGATTATGCCACTGCACTCCAAGCCTGGGTGACAGAGCGAGACTCCATCTCAAAAAATAAAAATTAAAACTTAAAAATGACCCAAAAAAGCAGAGGGACACTACAGAAATAGACACACAGGTAATCCAGATACTGGAGTTATCAGACACAGATTTTAAAATAATTATGATTAATACGTTTTAAAAAACACACATATCAATAATTTCACCAGACCAGTATAATCTATTTAAAAGAGTCCTACAAATGGAAATCCTAGAACTAAAAAACATAGCTGATGTTGAGAATTTTAATAAACGGGCTTAACACGAAGTTTAATACAGCAGAAGAAAGGATTAAAATTAAAGCATAAAAAGAAGAAAAGGTTGGAAAATACACAAATGTGAGTAACTGGAGTCCCAAAAGAACAGAAGATAGAATGGAGAAGGTAAATGTTTAAAGACTTAATGGCCAAGAATCTCCCAAAACTGACAGAATTCAAGCCATGAATTTAAAACGGTCTACAAACTCCAAACAAGATAAATATAAAGAAAAACTATATCTAGCACCATTTGCCTTTGAATACTATTCCTCACGAAAAGAAACCAAGTCTCCTTAGAGAAATGGCTGATTCCAGGTCTGGGACTAGCGAAGTACAAGGTAAGTTGAAACACCTGTGCCAGAAAGTAAGAAAGTACTCTAAGAGACATGTCAAAGGGGCTCAGGCACTGGTTCAAAATAGACACCACTGGCCTAAACTGGGACAATTCATGCAACAAAATAAATAATAGTAACAGAAAATATATTATACAGAGTAAAGTTAAAATACATAAAGTACTGAAATAACAAACCAAAAAAAAGGAAAATGGAAAGCCTTCCTTCTTGCAGAATTCCAACTATGACCTACAGGAAGAATGATGAAGCCAGAAACTCAGTGTTAGCATTGGGTAAACACTGTAATAAAAACGCTTGGGGACAAGAGTCATCAAAGATTGCTAAAACTAGGATCAAAGTTTTATGACAAACAGGATATTTGCCTAAAGTATCTACCACTAAGGGGAAATCAGTAACTTATACAAAGAAAGAAACAGTAGAAAAATCTGGCAAATAAATACCTTAATCAAATGATGAAAATGTAGTATCATTAATAATAAGACAGATACTACATGCATCCTGATGTGATGCACTGAGAAGGACACAAATACAAAAGGAAAAAGAAATGTGATGATGGGAAAATACATAGATTATGAGACCTTATCATATTAAAATACTATTATTAAAATATTATTACTATTTGATATTAATAAATTTATACTAAAAAATACGACGAAAACCATACTGAAAAACAGGTAAAGCCCAACTATCATTAATTATCTTAAAAATTAGGATAATAGTTCCTCTTAGATAGGAGGGAGCTGTATTTGAGAAGAGAGGTAAAAAAAAATGCCTAGGCGGGCAAGGCAATCCACCCCCTTCCATGAGGCAGGGTTAAAAAGATTTTCACCTTACAATAATTAAGTTTTCAACTTTTTTTGAAATGTGTTAAACAATGATTATGGGTTTTTTTTTTCCTTTTTTTTTTTTTTTTTTTGAGACGGAGTCTCGCTCTGTCGCCCAGACTGGAGTGCAGTGGTGCCATCTCGGCTCACTGCAAGCTCTGCCTCTCGGGTTCACACCATTCTCCTGCCTCAGCCTCCCCAATAGCTGGAACTACAGGCGCCCACTGCCACGCCCGGCTAATTTTTTCTATGTTTTAGTAGAGACGGGGTTTCACTATGTTAGCCAGGATGGTCTCGATCGATTATGATTTATTTAATAACACATGATAATTAAATGCTATATTTGATCCTGGCCAGGCACCCAGATTTTTTTTTAAATGGCTAAGACATTAATGGAACAACTGGAAAAATCTGAATATGCATTATTATAGTTTTATATTAATATTTCTTGAGTGTGATCTATGTTCTGTTACAGAAGAGCATGTCCCTGTTTCTTTATCTGAGATGATCATCCTGAGATTATCAATTGACATAATTTTTCTCCTTTATTCTGATAATGTAGTGAATTACACAGATCGATTTTCAAATATTACACCATCTTGTTGATCAACTTGGTTGGAAAGCATTATCTTTTGTATATTATATATATTTCTGGATTCAGTTTGCTAATACTTAATTTAGGAGTTTTGCATCTAAATTTGGTATTACCTACCCAAAATATCTACCAAAGCTGAACATATGCACACCTTATGACTCAGCAATTCCACTCAGAAATGTGCACACACAAACATGTGTACCAAAAGACATTTACAAGAATGTTCACAGCAGCACCATTCATAACAAAACCCTGGAAACAACATAACAGCACCAACAGAATGAATCAATTGTTGTAGAATTGACTAGTGTTCAGCAAGAAAAAAGAATGAACTACAGATGAGGAACTGAAGCTTGGAGTGGTCACATGACCTCTCCAAGGTTCCACGTGTAGAATGTGCTAGAGCTACAGTTTTGAGTTTTGACCTTAGATCATCTAACTACAGAGCCTATGCTCTTTTTCTCTTTTTTTTTTTTTTTGTGACGGAGTCTTGCTCTGTCGCCCAGGTTAGAGCACAGTAGCTCCATCTCAGCTCACTGCAAGCTCCACCTCCTAGGTTCACACAATTCTCCTGCCTCAGCCTCCCAAGTAGCTGGGACTACAGGCGTCCACCACCATGCCCGGGTAATTTTTTGTATTTTTAGTAGAGATGGGGTTCCACCATGTTAGCCAGGATGGTCTTGATCTCCTGATCTCGTGATCCACCCGCCTTGGCCTCCCAAAGTGCTGGGATTACAGGCATGAGCCACCGTGCCCGGACTTTTATTAATTTTTTTTTTTTTTTGAGATAGTCTCTTGCTCCGTCATCCAGGCTAGAGTGCAATGGCTGATCTCGGCTCACTGTAACCTCTGCCTCCTGGATTCAAGTGATTCTCCTGCCTCAGCCTCCCAAGTAGCTGGGATTCCAGGTGCCTGCTACCATGTGGCTAATTTTTGTACTTTTAGTAGAGACAGGGTTTCACTATGTTGGCCAGGCTGGTCTCGAACTCCTGACCTCAGGTGTTCCGCCCACCTTGGCCTCCCAAGGTGTTGGGATTTCAGGCATGAGCCACCACGCCCAGCCAGAGCCTATGCTATCAACCAGTACCCTACCCTACCTCCAGGCAAAACCTTTTAGTTATCTTATAAAGTAAGGTGGCAGGCAGATACAGAAACATTTTCAATTTATATTCTTTCTCCTGCCGTCATCTAAATCCAACGATAATTCCATTTTCTTGTGTGTTCACATCTTAAGAATGAGCCCCATCTTTCTTAATGCAATGACTATGGGCATGTGTAATGTTCAGAGGAAGTAGGCCTCCGTGCCAAGAATAGTAAGTCAAAGTTCTCTAGAAGTCCAGGGAAAATGGACCCAGCTTAGCAGACCCACAGCATCCTTCCACTGCTTTATTTCCTTCCATCTCTAGTTGGTGGCATCAATGCACAAAAGAAAAAAAAAAAGGAACTAATAAAAGAGACTGAGAAAGAGTGGTAAATATTATTATGGAAGCCAAGTAGCATGAGGCCTGAAAACTGACTGAATTCGCCAATGTGATCTTTATAAGAACAGCTGTGGTGAAGTGGGGAGGCTAAAGCTGACTAGAACTGGTTCAAGAATATATCACATGGTGGATCTATCAATTTCGGCAGATCTCGGTCTATCAAGGTGGATCACTTGAGCCCAGGAGTTGGAGAACTGTGAGCCATGATTGGATCACTGCATTCCAGCCGGGGTGACAAAGTAAGATCCCATCTTAAAAAAAAAAAAAAAAAAAAAAAAAGCAGTTATTCAGTTATTCAAGACTATGACTATGGATCATTCTTTTGAGGAATTCTGCAGTAGAGGGTCAGAGAAATAAGACAAGCTAGCAGGTGGTGATAAAAGTGGTTTTCTTTAAAATGGAAGAAAAGGTATGTTTGCATGCAAATACAAACGATCCTATAGAGAGAAAAATTAATGATAGAAGACAGAAAAAAATCATCATCACCAGTCTCCTACTCATACACTAACGGTATTTCCAATTTTCTACTCTTAAAGAAAAGCCAAGGCTGGACATAATGCCTCATGCCTGTAATCCCAGCACTTTGGGAGGCCAAGGAAGGAAGACTGCTTAAGTCCAGAAGTCTGAGACCAGCCTGGGCAACACAGTGAGACCCTGTCTCTACAAAAACTAAAAAACTGGCTGGGCATGGTGGCACATGCCTGTCATCCTAGCTACTGAGATGGAGGCTGAGGCAGATGGATCACTTGAGCCCAGGAGCTGAAAACCAGCGAGCCATGATTGCTCCACTACATTCCAGCCTGGGCAACACAGCAAGATCCTATCTCAAAAAAAAAAAAAAAAAGAAAAGAAAAGAAAAGAAAACCCAAGATGACTTAGATCTACGTGTATACGTCAACTATTTCTGCAGGTTAAATTCCCAGAAACGGGTCTGCTGAAGAGCCTGCACATTTAAAAAATACATGTTGCCAAAATGCACCAATCTACATTCCCACTAGCTGTGTATGAAAATGACTCTTCATACTCATCAGCACTGGGCATTATTTTACTTACTTTTTCCTGATCTAATATTTTAAAAATCCTTACTGTTATATGTATTTGCATTTATTCTCAAATAAAACAACTGTTTCATTTGGCAATTTCTTAAAAAGCTATGCATAAATTTACTATACATCCCAGGAATTCCATTCCTAGGTAACTAAAAGAAATGAAAATATATGTTTACACAAAGACTTACACATGAATGTTTACTCCAGCATTATCGTAAAAGTCTAAAAGTGGAAACAATCCAAATATCCATCGATGGATGAATGGATAAACAAAAAGTAATACATCCATACAATGGGTTAGTCAGCCACTAAAAAAAATGAAGTACTAATACATGTGACAATATGGATGAAGCTTGTGAAAGCTGTCAAAATCAAAACAGAGTCACTTGTGTTAAAAACTCTGACAACAGAGCCAGGGAAGGCCATGAAGCGAGGGTTCTCATGCACAAATGCCTGATAACAAGAATTATCACAAAAGACTCTTCAAAAACCACAACCTTGCACAAAGGTCACTGCAACCTCATATCAAAAAAAAAACTTCAGCAAGGACATCAGCCCAGCAACTGCCTGTCCAATTTCAGACTGGTGCCACCCTTGTTATTGATCCTTGTAGCCAAGGATAACTATCTCAAAAAAATTATGTAATCCTCTTTATTTTTCCTATAAGAATGTTTGTGTTCCTTTACTGCCCTAGTTTACTATGGCATATAGTTTCTCATAGTTTACTATGGCACATGTATTCCTACTGCAATACCCATTACTACATAAATACCATCTTCTTTGAGAGTCTCCCTCTGTTTGTTACTTAGATTAACAATCTGAAATACATTACACTAAGTAAAAAAACCCAGACACAAACAACCATGCATTGTATGATTACATTTATATGAAATGTCTACAACAGGCAATTCTATAGAGACACAAAGTAGATAGGTAGTTGCCTAGGAATGAGGGAGTGTCCTATTTGGGATGATAAAAACATTCTAAAATTGTGATGATGATGGCACAACTGAGAATTATATATCTCAATAAAGCTGTAACTTAAAAAAAAAAAAAATTCACTCTAAAGAAGGCTACAGGCTGGGCGTGGTGGCTCACACCTGTAATCCCAGCACTTTGGGAAACCGAGTGGGCAGATCACCTGAGCTCAGGAGTTCTAGACCAGCCTGGCCAACATAGTGAAACCCCGTCTCTACTAAAAATACAAAAATTAGCCAGGCATGGTGTCACACACCTGTAATTCCAGCTACATGGCAGGCTGTGGCAGGAGAATCGCTTGAACCCGGGAGGCCCAGAGTGCAGTGAGCCGAGATCACGTCACTGCACTCCAGTCTGGGCGACAGAGCAAGACTCCGTCTCAAAGAGAAAAGGCGGCTATAAAGTAGCAGATAGAATACCATTCTATTTTTGCAAGAAATATATATACACATATATACATGTATATTAATGTTTGCACTTAGAAAAAATTCCAGAAGAGTACAGACTAAACTATAACACTAGTTTGCTCTGGATGGTAGAATTACAGGGGCATGAATATTTTCCCAAGAGGAAAAAAGATTCTGTGACCCTTTTGCAATCAAGCCTCTCTCACTTATGAAATGAGGTCACTGGTCTGATAAATCAAGTCATTCTTTCTGGCCCTTCTTAAAAATTAGGTAGTAATGATTATTCTAGTCACTAAAAACTCCCCAAATGAATGTCGCTCTCAGAAGTGACAATGGAGTTCTAGTGCACAAACTGTTTTAACCAAAAAGTTTCCAGGGCAGGACAAATACTATCACAAAGAAAAAGAAGTACGGTTTAAAAAGCTGAGGACAGCACAATCTGGCATATACTCTCAATCACAACTCCAAACCCAGGAGGGCCTTTATCCTCTTTTAGTCAAACATGAAAATAACACTAACTAGCTTTTTGAAAGCCCTGCCCACAAGAAAGGTAGTCTTCTGTAGGCAGTGGCATTAAAAGTGAGAGAGATGCTGGGAAAGGTATTAGAATGTCAGAAAGCACCCAGAAAGCTTTCAGGTATGCAGTTTAGCCATAGTAATGAGCTCCAAAACGTAGAGGGGGAAAAAAAGTCATGTAAAAATTCAGAGTACAGAGGGAAATAATCTCTTCCAATCTTTTGTAGGACATCCCCCCCAAAAAAAATTAATTTTGAAACATGAGGATTTCAGAACAAGTAAAACATTTAAATTTTATGTTTATACTAACCAGTCATAAATCTGTTTTTTACTTTATTAAAGTGATCATATACATTTCAAAAATTTAAATACATAAAATTATAAAAAGTAATGCATTAATGATAATCAATTCTGGTCTTAAATTCATGAAGCAACAGAGAATTTAAACTGTTGTTTTACCTTTAACCTAGTCCAACATTATATGAAATGTTGTAGACATTCCATATAAACGTAATCACACAATACATGGTTGGTTGTGTCTGGGTTTTTTTACTTAGTGTAATGTACTTCAGATTGTTAATCTAAATGGAGTACAGTTCTACCAGCAACTGCTCACCATCTAGCTAGGATCATTATCAACAGTTTGTTTACGCCCTTTCAGATAACATAATTATTTTTAGAATTTATGCAGCTGCAGAATTTTTGTCTAAAACCATATACATTTAATAAAAAGAGTAAGGACTCTGGGCCGCCCAGGCCTACCAAAAATGAGTACTTAATAAATGTAAATAAGTAATGTTAGTCAGTCTGGACCTGAATAGCCCTTGGTGTGTTTTAACGTCTCCGGACTACACATATGTAAAATATGTTAACATATGTGCATAAAATACTTATGCATTAATATATATGTACATAGAAAAAAATCTAGGAAGGGTACAGATTAAACCACAAGGCTGTTTTTTCTCTGGATAGGGGGAGTGTAGGGCAAGGTGCTGTGCTAATAAATTAAAAGCATGGAGATGAAGGCACTTACCACATAGTGTACTTCAACATGGAAAATAAACAGACACACTCCTGCTTACATGGAGCCCTGACATTTTTCACAAGAGGAAAGAAAGACTGAGTGTCCTCTCTGCTTACAGAATTTTCTTTTGCTGCTTTTTGATCTGGTGGTTGTAACATGTATGTGTTCCTCCTATCCAGACTGACATCCAAGAAATAGAAAGAGGCTGGGTGTGGTGGCTCATGCCTGTAATCCCAGCACTTTTGGGAGGCCGAAGCAGGAAGACTGCTTGAGCTCAGGAGTTTGAGACCAGCCTGGGCAACATGGCCAAACCCCATCTCTACAAAAAAAGGAAATTAGCCGGGCACGGTGGTATATGCCTGTATCCTAGCTACTCCAGAAGCTGAGCTGGGAGGATGTCTTGAGCCCTCAAGGCGGAGGTTGCAGTGAGCTGAGATCATACCACTGCACTCCAGCCTGGGCGACAGTGAGACCCTGCTTCAAAAAAAAAAAAAAAAAAAAATATATATATATATATATATATCTCGATAATGTATCTACTTACTTCTGTAGATATGAGATCGCAGCTTCTTCTCATTAAAGAGTAAGAATAAAGCAGAAAGATTTGAGAACTGAAAAGAAAACCTTGCTGCTTCTAACATTATGACCTTGAGAAACTCAAACGCTTAGCTAAAGTAAAATATACAAACATTTTGAAAGATAAAAGTTTAAAATAAGTTTGATGGAGACTATTAAAATACAGTATTGTTTAGGTATGAAGACATACTTAGCATAGTTTCATAATTTAAATAAAGTAAGGTCTTAAAAGGGTGCTACAAAACAAGTTCCCACATCATCTCACTTCCCCTAGCCCATCTCAGCACACAACACACTCTTCAATACTAAAACATCTAGGAAATGCTACATCTCTGGATAAAATGCATTACCCAAATTTCTAACAGGGCAGCGAAACGGAATGGAACTTCCAATGTCAAATTTTAGTATGCCCTGTCTAAACAAATCCATGAGCTCTGAATTTTGTTAATAAAGACAATTAAAACCCATTTATGCCTGAGGTTGCAATTTTTTAAATTTTTGCATGTATGAAAAATCAGACCTTGGCAATGAGGCTTGAGTAGTAGGATATAAATATCTCCCACATGCTTAGCGTTCCAATAATGAAACACTAGACACAAATGGGCTACGTTGATAACCTTAGAAAAGTTTAATCATAAAACTAAAGCTATTTCTCTGGGCCAGACATGATGGTTCACGCTTGTAATCCCAGCACTTTGGGAGGCCAAGGCAGGAGGACCACTTGGGCCCAGGAGTTTGAGACCAGCCTGGGAAACATAATGGGAGCCTGTCTCTACAAAAAAATTTTTAAATTAGCCAGGCGTGATAGCAAGCACGTGTAGTCCCAGCAACTCACGAAGCTGAGACAGGAGAAAATTTGAACCTGGGAGGTCAAGCCTGCATGATGGCACCAGTACACTCGAGCCTGGGTGACAGAGCATGGCTCTGTCTCTAAAAAAATAAAATAAAATAAAAATTATTCTGGCTGATTAAATATTACTAATTTTTTTTTACATTCCATTAAATCAATGATACATTTAAACCTATTAAACTACGGGTAAATTTTCTCATTTTAACTCATGAAATGATTGACACTTAAAATTATTTATATCATAACCACTCATAATGGCTAAAAGTTCACTACCTATATAACAATCCAGTTAGAGATTAAGAACAAAGTCCCCTGACCTGGACTGTCTAGGTTCAAATCACACTCTGCCATTAAACAACTGTGAAACCTTAGGCAAGTTATAATCTCTCTGGACTCAGTTTCATCTCTAAAATGGAAGTAACAGTACTTATCTCACATGTTGTTTGGAGGATTCAAGGACTTAATATATATGAAATGGTTTGAATGCCTGGAATATAATAAGCACTATACAAGCGTCAGATGCTATATTATTTTGTTCAAAATTTTTAACAAAGACAAGCTAACACCACCTCATGCTTTAAAAAGAATGCTCATTCAACATACCGTTTATTGAAGAGATTACTTATAATCAAAAACTTTCTACTTTCATAAAAACTAGAATTGCATTAAAATATAAAACGCACAGTCTCACATACCTGTTTGGAATACAAGTTCTTTCCCTCCTACACCTGCTGCCTCCAGGTTAATGAATGCGCGAATCAAGCTAGCCCAGGGGTGCTGAGTAATGAAACCATGACTGGCCTTAATGAGAAGGAAAGAAAACAAATATTTGTTAAACAATCTTAAATTATCAGTCTTGATTTTGCTTAAGCATAGAGAGACTATTCTGATGAGGTAAGGAATATGAAAACAAAATAATTGCTCTTCAAAGGCAGTATCCAAAGACATCTTCTGCTTCTTTTCCTATGCATAAGGGCCATGCACATCAGGGTTCAGAAAGTCACCCATCACAGAAGGCAGCCTGTTTACCATTAACGGTGCCAAACAACATCCCTGGTAAGTACAAGGCTGTGCAAAAGAAAAGGCACGGAGGGCCAGACACGGTGGCTCACGCCTATAATCCCAAAACTTTGGGAGGCCAAGGGGGGAAAATCACCCAAGCTCAGGAGTTCGAGACCAGCCTGGGCAACATAGTGAGACCCCCCTCTTTTTTTGTTTTTTTGTTTGTTCGTTTTTGAGATGGAGCCTGTGGCCCAGGCTGGAGCACAATGGCGCGATCTCAGATCACTGCAACCTCCACCTCTCCCAGGTTCAAACGATTCTCCTGCCTCAACCTCCCGAATAGCGGGGATTACAGGCACCCACCACCATGCCTGGCTAATTTTTGTAATTTTAGTAGAGACGAGGTTTCACCATGTTGGCCAGGCTGGTCCCAAACTCCTGACCTCGTGATCTGTCTGCCTCGGCCCCGCAAAGTGCTGGGATTATAGGCATGAGCCAGCGTGCCTGGCCCCCATCTCTTTTTAAAAAGAAAGAAAAAAAAAGAACAGGAGAAGAGACGATCCATATGGCTGGGCATTTATTTGTGCCTGTCTCAAAATATCTCTGAAACTTCAATGTCAAAGAAAACCTGAGGAGAGTAATTATGCCACCAAGAGCCCTTCTGTCAATTAAATCCTGCCACAATAATCTGCTGAGTGGAGTTTTCCAAATAGTAAACATCTCTACATACGTGGTTGTGATTTTTTTAAAGTACTGCTCATATAGTATTTTTCTGCATATCATTTTATACTACCCACAGGAGTCATAAAAAATGCATTTATGTGTTAGCTATTATTATTAATCTCATCCTTATTCAAGCCTAATATTTAAAACAGTAAAATCTCACTTGCAAGACATTTTCCTCAGCACCATTAAAGAGAAATATGACAGCATGATGCAAGGCTTCTGAAGATGTTGACAAGACGCGAAGGACTTCCAGCATCACTGAGCAGCTAACTGCATCATCACTGGCACCTTCAAATCAGAAAAACAAATTTGCTGCTCAGATTTTAAAATGTTTACAGAATGACCCATTAGGACTAGGAATGGAGCTTTCTCCCCAGAGAAGCATCACAATAGCTGCATGACCAGAAGCATAGCTCCGTCATCATCAGGACAATTATACCCACCAGCAGTAAGTTCCATGAAGGGATCTTTGTCTGGTTTGCTCACTAACTTACTCTCAACACCTACAACCATGCCTGACCCACCAGAGTCACTCAATTAGTGTCTGCTAAATAAAGCAACCTGAGGGGACCTAAAGTCATACTGGAAACTAGTATTCTCAGCAAACCAAGGAAATCTGTTCTATTCTTTACTCGTATTCCATAATCTCTGTAATAGTCTCACTTCTGGTGCTCACAGCTTCCTGCTTCATCTCCCACTGTAACCACTCCTTTCTTGCTTGTTTTCCTGACAAAACCATAAAAGCTGCACAGAGAGGTCACTGTGGACGGTGTAACATTCCTTTAAGGTTTCTCCAACGGGATTATGTGATGGAAAAGTAAAAAGAAGATACCTAATCTAATAAGACAAAGGAAAGGAGACTAATGACCTAAGTAGTATCCTAGGTCCCAGAACACACACTCAGTTCAATCTCTGAACCTTTTCTTGATTCATAAACTTTATGTTAATCAAAAGTAACTACAAAGATGACTTAACTGTCTTGCTTTTTTAAAGCACTGTAAGAGACAGTTAAAGGAAGTCATTGGATATTTGATGATACCAAGGAATTACTGTTAGGTTTTTTTTTAGGTGAGGCAATTGGTGGTATCAAAAAGGGCCCTTATCTTCCAGCAATACACAGTGAAATACTTTTAGAGAGGAACTGATATAGCTAAGATCTGCTTCAAAATAATCAAGAAGTTGGGAGGGTAGTGGTAGGAAAGAAACAAGATCAGACTGCTGAAGCTGGGAGATACGTACACTGGAGTTCATTAAACAATTCTGCTTTTGAATATATTTGAAACTTTCCATAACAAAAAACTTAAAAGAGTAATCAAAGTAAATAAGCGCTAACGTAACTCAGGCAATAACATTTCTGGGTTTACACATTTGAAGCAGGGTGCCAAAGAGTTTGGCGTGGATTTGAGAGCAAGAAAGACTTGGAAGTAAATTTGAGCTCTGTCACTTTTCTCCACCATCTCCTGGTTTAAAGAGCAAGCTAATGATACCTACCTCACAGGTTTGTTGTAAGAGTCACACAAGATAATGCCCTGTGCCTAGCACCTGGTAGGCATTCAATGTTCATTTTTCCTACTCTTTGCAAATCTGAGGAAGGCTCTGTAGCTAGCTAAAATTAAAATGCTTGTTTGGGCTCTATTAAATTCCAGACCCCATTCCTACTTAAGAAGAAACTATCTATTAACCATACTTGTCTTGGTGGTAATTACTGGTTTGTATTTCAATCGAAGTGAAACAAAGTAATAATCATTTAATTACTAATAGAAAATGTTGCTATTAGCAAAAAGTGTCACCTTTCAAAAACCTAATGAAATAAACTCTTTTTGTAAATTTGACACTGTGAGTTACTTTAAAAATAGAAAGCAAACAATAAAATGTTTCTTTATTCAAAAAGAGAGAATGGGAAATTAAAAGGTATCTATACAGGGTTGATTAAAAAGTTAAACTGTCCATTCAGCTTCCCTTATTTTAATGGTTCTGGTGTGTTAGAATAGAACTACAGAAGGGTCAAATATCTTTAAAAAAGGGAAGGAAAGTTAAGAGGACAGTATCTATAAGGGCTAGGTGGTTAACTGACATCCCTTTCCATTTAGAATTAACCTTGAAATTGAAGCCACCCCCAAAATAACTCAACGCCTCTTCTACCAACGACCTGGAACCACACAGCAAACTCAAGAAGATAATTAAGGCTTTTCTGTGGATAACATTACTCCTAACTGGTATCAACTCCTGAGTCCTATATACACAGATGAGAACTTAAAAAGAAAAAAGAAGTGCTTCAGTTAGGCCATCCACTAAAAGGATTTAGGTGATAGTCTATTTCAGGGGTGTCCAATCTTTTGGCTTCCATGGGCCACATTAAGGGAAGAATTGTCTTGGGCCACATATGAAATACACTAACACTAACAATCTGATGAGTTAAAAAATAAAATAAAATAAAAATTGCAAAAAAATCTCATGTTTTGAGAAACTTTATGAATTTGTATTGGGCCACATTCAAAGCTACCCAGGAGTGCAGGTTGGAAAAGCTTGGTCTATTTGATGAATGTGTGAAACACTATTTTTAACAATTTATTATTGACAGAAATTTCCTTGAGATTGTTGCTAAGGGTATTCCTATAAAATTTTAGTTAAAAGTGGGTTCTAGGGCCAGGCGCGATGGTTCACGCCTATAATCTCAGCACTTTGGGAGGCCAAGACAGGCGGATCACAAGGTCAGCAGATTGAGACCATTCTGGCTAACGTGGTGAAACCCTGTCTCTACTAACAAAGAATTAGCAAGGCATGGTAGCAGCTGCCTGTAGTCCCAGTTACTCGGGAGGCTGAGGCAGGAGAATGGTGTGAACCCGGGAGGCACAGCTTGCAGTGAGCTGAGATCGCGCCACTGCATTCCAGCCTGGGCGACGGAGCAAGATTCCACCTCAAAAATAAATAAATAAATAAATAAATAAATAAATAAATAAGTGTAGGTCGTAGGCCAGGCACAGTGGCTCCCACCTGTAATCCCAGCACTTTGGGAGGATGACGCAGAATGATCACTTAAGGAGTTCAAGACAAGCCTGGGCAACAAAGTGAGAACTTGTCTCTATTATTTAAAAAGTAATAATAAAAAGTGACAAAAATGCTGGCCTTTAATTGTTAGACTCCACATACACAATTTGCAACATTTGGCACTATGTTTGTAAAGAGTAACTGAATATGCACTCCAAAATATGTCATTTTGACATATGGATTATTTTGAGCTGAAGGCAACTGAGAAGTAGGTACTACACAAAAAAGCTCTCTGCCCTCCCCTTGTTTGCCTAAAAGCAGAATATAAATTTACCAACGTGTCCCCATTTCCCCTCTCCACCAGGAAGTACAAAGGTTGATCACAAATGATAACTGTAAACTTTTGGTGGCCTGGTGACAGCACAAAAGGAATCTATGTAACACTTTACTAACTAACCTTTATCTACCATTTATTTGCCTTCCTACAATTTGCCACCCCTCGAGACTCAAGGTCCTTTTCCTATCTTTTGTCACTTCTCTAAAAACGTATTGTTTTGCTGAAGATGCTACATAAGCCAGATTTCTAAGCCACCTCTTTGAGATTTACTCATTTTCCTTGAGTATCTCCCATGTACATGAAGTTCATGTGTTAATAAACTTCTGTTTGGTTTTTCTCTTTTTAGCTTGTCTTTTATTACAGGGGTCCACTCAGCTAAGAACTATGAAGGGTAGAGGGGAAACTGTTTTCTTTTGTCCCTACATTTCCTTCTAATTCTTATATATACAGCCTTCGTATATAATGTTCTTAAGCAACTATGGTGTTTATTTGCCCCTTCTCAGAATTTAAGCATCGTAATAGTGGGCAAAGAGTGACATTTATTACTACTTTGAAATGGACATTAAAAAACTACTGGTGGCAGGGCACGGTGGCTCACACCTATAATCTCAGCACTTTGGGAGACTGAGGCGGGCGGATCACTTGAAGTCAGGAGTCCAAGACCGGCCTGGCCAACACGGTGAAACCCTGTCGCTGCCAAAAATACAAAAAAATCAGCCGAGTGTGGTGGCACGGCAGGAGATTCACTTGAACCCAGGAAGCAGAGGATGTAGTAAGCCAAGATTATGCCACTGTATGCCAGCCTGGCAACAGAGTAAGACTTGGCCCCCCCACCCAAAAAAAAAAAAAACCACTAAACCACTGGTTACCTCAGCAGCACACGAAGGCACTACTGGCTTATTTAACAAATGTGTGTATACTGATTTTTGAAAATGCAAGTTACATTACAAATGCAATTGTCAAGCTTTCTAAATATATTCTAATATGAATCATTTTATCAAGCAAATAAATTTTACTTACATTTTGTATAACTCTAGATGTTCAAATTTGGCCTGCTGTAAGTTCAAGCAATCCAGAAGTGTTAATATTACATAAGAGTTAATAGAAACTTTTAAAAAACACTTTCCATGCCAGGTACTATTTCAGTGTTTTACTTAAATTTAATCCTCTAAGCAACACTATTAGGAAAGTACTATTATTTTCTCCATTACACAGATGAGAAACTAAGAAGTTAAGCAGTTTGCAAAAGGGAATATTAATCACACTCTAATATTCTTTTTCCTTTCAAATGTAGCTGAAAGAACTGACTGGCCAGGAAATCCAGCATCTTATCCTAGTTTTGTCTCTGATCAGTGATGACCAGCTAAATTTACTCCTGTGTCAAATGAGGGAGTTGAGCCAGATACCATTTCAGGTCTCATCTACCACTAAAATGTTATGCCATTGTAAATGCTATTTTCTATTCCTATTTACAATCTCTTTAACCACTGAATACAATTTTCTGAAGAATAAATATTTTAATAAATGGAAGTTCAATTTAGGGGATTCCCATTCATTTGACAAACATTTGCTGTGTCAGGCACTGTCCGAAATGCAAGTATTCTATTTTGCCAAATTATTTTCAGAGAAAGATTTACACATTAATTAGATACTTTAACAGTATGGCACCCTCAGTGGACCAAAATTCTCACTTTATAGGTCAACAGAATCTGCTAGAAGAGATATCTGCCAACCCGCAGCCCAGGACAGCTTTGAATGCAGTCCAATACAAATTTGTAAACTTTCTTAAAACATGAGGTTTGTTTTTGTTTTTTTGTGTTTTTTGTTTTTTTTTTTTAAAGCTCATCAGCCATCACTAGTGTACATTATGTGTGGCCTATGACAATTCTTCTTCCAGTGTGGCCCAGAGCAGCCAAAAGATTGGACACCCCTGCTCTAAAACCATGGAGCATCCCTCGAAGGCAGTGACTGTCCTTATCTGGTATCCCCAAAGCCTAGTATAACATCCAGCTGAGTAAAACACTTTTTAAGTGTCAGAACCTAACTCCAGGACACAAGGACACACACACTGTCTGGTAACACCGAGAAAACTGCTTCAGTCTACCAGAAACATTCCAAGTCTTGTCACTGGGCTGCTGGCATTAATGCCAAAAAACAGTATTAATAAAGCACTTAAGAGAAGACAGAATGGTTAGATTCTAAACTAAATGATACTATCCTAATTATCCTGCTTTCCATCACAAAGAAAAAAGGTTTGCCCAAAATGGTCACCACAATTGCCCAAGTAGCTTGGGGTTATGTTAATAAAACTTTCGGGGCTGTGACAACTTCCAAATGACTAAAAAACAGGTACATACCTGGTGAGTTTGCTACTGAGTCAAAATGACAATTAGCCAAGACAGCATGCTGGGCTCCATCTCTGGGTTCCAGCTTTACCACAACATTGGTGATGTTGTCATAATAGCTTGTAAAACCTCCCAAGAAATCAATGCTAAAAGAGCCTGTGGGCCGTTGTACATCTACTGAAATCTTATGAAGCCTGTTGCTTTGCACTTCAATCAGTTTAATCTGTTCCAAAAGGTAGTGCACTGTCAGAATTTCATTTTCTGGACTTCCTGTAGTCCTGGGGCCAATGGAGGTTATGTGTTCAAGATAATCCCTGGAAGTGACCAAAAGAATAACAAAGGTTTGTAGTTAAAATTGACACTTAGCATGGATAACTTTTCCACTACACACCACTTCCTCCCCAAAAAAGCTTAGTTTTTTGACTTTTATAAAAAGGACTGCCTTTCATTATTTCAGACACCAAGTGAACATCACTTATAAAGTTCCATGATTTTATTTTTGCCTCCCACGAGGTGACCCCTTCAGTTTTCTCCACCATCCCAGTCCCAACTTCTCCCCATATCAAACCAATACAAAGACTAGGGATGTATTCAAAACGTGTGACCACTGGTCAAGCACATGGCTCACGCCTGTAATCCCAGGACTTTAGGAGGCTGAGGCCGGTGTATTGCTTGAGCTCAGGAGTTTGAAACCAGCCTGGGCAACACAGTGAAACCCTATCTCTTCCAAAAATACAAAAAGTAGCCAGATGTAGACTACTATCCGCCTGTAGTCCCAGCTACTCAGGAGGCTAAGATGGGAGTACTGCTTGAGCCTGGGAGATGGAGCCACTGTACTCCAGCCTGGGCGACAGAGCCAGACCCTGTCTCAAAACAACAACAACAACAACAAAAAGCCGAAGACTAAGCAGGAGAGACTATAACTTCACAGCGCACACACCTGAAGGTTATAGATCCTGGGTTAATGACTTTAAGTAGCAGAAACCAATGAGCAAATATAATCAAGAGGTTAAATAAGGGGGAAAAAAAAAAACAAACTTTTGATGGACCCAGCCCTCCGAGCTCCTCCTAGTTATTAGACTCAAGGTCTAATAACTTCAGTTCAGACCAAAACCAACTGTACCCCTAATGAAAACAAAACTTTTGTCTTTTCACTGCATTCCAAATGGGGAAAGCTGGGGGTGGGGATGGGCAGCGTTTCAGAAAGTCCTTAATAAGCTTGCAACACTTTGCATTCTAGGAAAAACTTTTTAGAATACAGTAGCTGTTGAAAACTTTACACCAGCTTAACATTTCATGAGCTGTGACACACCTGGGTTACAACATATTTGACTTAATCACCTTTCGTGGCATTCTTAAAAGTCTTAAAAAAAAAAAAAAGTCAAACCTTACACGGTCACTAATCCAAGGGGCCTAAAGACAAACTGCAGGAATCTGAGAATTTCTCAGACTGCATACCAAATTTTGACTGGGTGGTGTTCCAGAAAGAGTCTCTATAGCTTTCGGATTTGGGGGCTGTAACCCTCAGAAAATTAGAACAGTGCACTAGCGCCTTCCAACACTCCCCGCCCCCAAAGCGAATTTATAAAACAGTCTAGGTACACAAATTTCCATTTGGAAAGCAGAAGGGCTAAGCAAGGTAAAAAGTGGAAGCTGTTCCAGAATATGGGGAGACGACTCACAACCAACCATCTGCACGAAGGGCAGACAGTAGAAAGCAGGTTCCATCTACCTGGCAACCCCAATCTGCACCGCGAGCTAAACGGGGGACAGGCAAGCCCCAAGTCCCGCCAACTCAGACCCCAGAAGAAGGAGAAGCAGGGGCCCCCCCACCCCACGTGCAGCCTGGGAGGGGTCAGCGAGTCCCCGCGGTCCGGCAGTGGCGGGTGCACACAGGTGCGGTGCCCCGGGGCCTGGGCAGGAGCCACAAACTGACGCGCGGGCCGTGCCAGGCGGGAGCGGCCGCTACCTGGCTTGGAGGGCGTCGAACTCCCCGTGGTGTCCAGCGGCCCCGCGGAGCACGAGCTGCTGCAGCGAGAGCTGCACCAACGTCCGCAGCGCGAGCAAGTAGAGCGCGAGCCCCAGCGCGGCGCGCGCCTCAGACAGCCCGGTCCCTGCGCCCCGGCTCGCGCCGCCGCTACCCCCCAGGCTCCTCTTCCGCGTCCTCCCGCCGCCGCCGCCGCCGCCGCCGCACCCATCCACCAGGGGCTCCTGCGCTCGGGCCTCCCTCTCCGGCGGTGGCGCGGCCGCCGGTCCGTCCCGACGCTCTCCTCCGACGCGGTGCCGCCTCACAGCCGCCGACTCAGAACCCCACTCCATGGCCACGAGCCTCAGCTGCCAGCCCAACAGCCCCAGCCCGCCGCCGCCGCCGCCGCCGCCGCCGCCGCCGCAGCGCCTCCTAGTGAGCGGACGGAAACTGCAGAGGGCCAAACTTCTTCTGATTGGCCCGTCCCGCCGCGCCAAGACCCAGCTTCTTTGGCCGTTCTCGGGTGGGCACAGCTGCCGGGCCGACCCAGCAGCGGGTGGTGGATATGCCGTCTCGCGCAGGGCTTTTCCAGCCCTCTGTAGGACGGAGATTGCCAACTGGAAAGACACCTAAAAACCCAAAACGAGAAAAATGAGAAATCGCTTTTGAAAGAACACACAAGGCTCTTACGGTGCACCAGGCAGATGAAAAAAGCAATGGCCTGGCTTTCGTAAGGAAGGAATTATTAGAACATCAGGCTCCAGCAAAGTGGGTTCCTGGCTCTTAAAATTAGAAATAAGACTACGCAGAGGAGGCCCGGCCTATTGCTTTCACATGCGTAATCTAATCAGCTCTTCATAACTCAGCAACTTAATCTGTGCTATTACTGTCTCCATTTAACAAATAAAGAAAAATAATGGCTATTATTTATTGAATACCTGCTATGAGCTAAGCGCTAGGCCAAGTCCTTTAACACATTATCTCATTTAATTATCTTTAACAACACTTAAAAGGAAATATTTTTGTTCCCATCTAATACCTGAGAAACGTAGAGATAACAGATGAAGAATGTAAATCTAATTTCATGGGCTCCCAAAACAGCATTCTATTCCACTATTATATTAGCACTCTGCAACTGAAGGTTCTGAAAAGCTATTCTTCCCTTGACCACTCCTTGAGGCAGTTAAGCAGCAGAGCCTTGGTTTCAGTACAGATCCTAGTGATTATCTAGTCTTCTTCCCGCTTGCTGGTACCATGAGCCTCGCTGTTCCAAGGTTTTTTGTCCCCAGCTTGGAGTTGCTACATTAGCGTGACCATTAACCTAGAGACCAACTGGGAGAGCACACTGCCAGATTTTGACTAAGCACATATGTCAGATTTCATACAATGCCCTATGGGCCTGCTCCTGCCCACCTCTCAGGCTCCTCTGACACCAGAATTCTTCTTATTTCCAGCTCTCCAGCCACACTGGCCTCTTTCAAAGACTTTCTACGCACATCTTTCCTTCTACAATGAGATCTTCTCACATGCCGTTTGAATTACCTGGAGTGTTCTTCCCTCTCCTCATTGTCTTTTTAACTCCTAATTATCCTTTAAATCTCAGATTAAGTAGTACTTCCTCAAGCGAGAATCTCATTTAATTTAGCTTGCTTCTCCTATTTGTAGGCTCTCACAGCACCATGTATGCATGTGATTATTTCATATCTCCCTCATTAGACTGTAAGCTCCACAAAGGCAGGAATCAGATCTGGTTTTACTCACCATTTTATTCCTTGCTCTTAACACAAAGCATGACACATAGTATGTAGTCGATAGATATTTCTTGAGTGAATGGAAAAATGAAAATATAACACTTTTGTGGCAGCAGCATAATTTTAGCTCTATAAGATCCCTTTCAGTCTGTAAGCACTATGAGACTAAAGACAGTGTCTATCTTATTTAATCATCACTGTATCCATAGTGCTTAGCTCTGGATAAGAGCCTAGCCCATGGTCATAAATATATATATATATTTTTTTTTTAAAGAACACACACACATATATATATATATACACACATACACACATACACACATATCTGACAATATCCCATGGTACCATAATAGGGAAATGCCTGGCTGTTGGGGACGGGTAGATCTGAGTTCCTGGATCTGGTACCTTTAGTATACATGGCATTATTCAAGTTACAATCTCACAGAGTCCACCTGTATTTTTCTGTGGTAATGCAGATGATACCTGCCTTAAGGGGCTTCAGTGAGGATTAGATAGATAGATAGATAGATAGATAGATAGATAGATAGATAGATAGATGGATGGATGTGTGTGTGTGTCTGAAAGATCCTCACATAAGATTCTCATTAAAAACTATTTTTCAGAGTTTTCCTTCTCATGCAATTCTTTGTAGATTAGATTAAAAGCTGCTTTCCTATCGTGATAATCATAGAGCTCTAGGTGGTGGAAGTTAAGTTACAGTTGAGTTCCTGAAAGGCCGTTTTTCTTTAGACTTGTATAGTCTACGGTATTCACATTTGAATATTTTTAGCTATCAGTTGTTGGATATCCACTTGTGTCAGATACTGATGAAGGTGGAGAAACAGAGAAAAGAACAAATCGATGTTTCTACCTTCAGAGAACTTATATTCTAACAGAGACAATAAACGCGCGCGCGCGTGTGTGTGTGTGGGTGTGTGTGTAAAATGTCAGAGAGTTAAGTGCCATAAAGAAAAATAAAGCAGGGAAATTGAGAGTGACAGAAGCTGCTGTTTTATTAGGGTGATCAGAGATGGTCTCACAGTCTCCCTGAGAAGATGACATTTGAGGTGACCTGAATGAAGTGAGGAACAGGGCCACATATGCCTGCGGAGAGAATGTTCCAGCAGAGGAAAGTGGGCTGGGATGTTCAGAGGCAACACTGAATAAGGCATGCACTAAAGCAGACTGAGCCAGGAGCCCTGGTAGATGTGAGGTGACAGAAGTGGGTAGGAGCCAGTGCAAGGAGGGCCTCCTGGCCCCAGTGAGGACTTTGGGGTGGTTTTGAGCAGTGAAAGGTCATGCTCTAGGTGATGTTTTATAAGACCACTCAGAGTCTCCGTCCCAGGCAGAGCAGCTCAGTGACTCCATCTAGAACACATAGGCTAATAAAAGACTTTGATAATGCCTAGCCTTTGAAGTGTTCAGTTTGATCTACAATTTTATTTGTGTTGAAAGTAGACCACAGTGAATTGGAAAATACGCTCTAGTTCTCACATATCAAACCCCTGATAAGGATGAGGGACAGATAAATGTGAAAGGTTTTGGCTGCCCCATCTGGTGAGCTATTGATCGTGGGGTTGAGTCAACTCATCTGGCTTGGCAGGCAATTATACTTTTTCGTGTCTCCCTTTATGACAAAGTAAGAGCCAAACTGACTGACAGACATAGAGATGTCCCATGTCCCTTCCGTCTTGCCATCTTTTTAGTATTTCCTAGTAGTTTGGCCAAGGTAAATGGAAGGACATATAAGTTGTCAGGATTCAGGTGAACTGCCAGTTTCTGTCTTCCCCACAAGTCATTCCATAGCCAATTTGCCACAGAAGAAAACCATAGCCTATGCACTTTCTTCCTTGGAAGAGAGGCTACCAGTGCATCTGGTGAAGTTCTCTGAGGCTCAGGCTAGCAGAAGGATGCCTTTTACATGATGTTACAGTGACATTCAAATCAGGTGAGGTACCAAGCCAAGAGGTGAGAAGTGAGCCAAAAGCAGTTGTCAAAAGCTGACAGGCAGAGCAAGTCAAAAGATTACAAAACCAAGTGCAAAGATTCCAAATGTGGAAGAGTTTATGGCTAAATGTAGCCAGGTGCTGTTGCGGACAGCTTGGTTTTCTGTGTTCACTGAGGTGGTATAAGAGTGAACCAGCTTTGTTTAAAGGTTCAGGGTACACCATTAGTTTTTTAGGGTTTTTGTTTGTTTGTTTGTTTGTTTAGATCCCTTAAGGCTAAAGCTTGGGCCTCAGGGTGCTGTTGGACAATTGATTTTTCCAATTTTGAAGCGCTGAAATGGAACATTCAGGAACTGGTGACAATGGTCAGCTCCAGGGATCACCTCCAGCAAGCCAGGAAACCTGGGAGCTGGCAGTGCTGGCAAGAAAGGGCATTCCAAAAGGCACATGGGCCTGATCTGTAAATCTTCAGAGCTTTTCTACCCCCATGAGCTTAACCGGCCTTGGAGCCTAAGGAGAGGGTAACTGCATGCTACTTTTAACACCCCCTCAAATTCTGGGCTGGTCCCCTTTGTTCGCTAGGTCCCTGTAGCTAGGTGGGCACAGAGAAGTTAGAGAACAAGTCTGGTTGCACTGCTAGCTGAAGCCACTATGTCAGGTTACCTTTTTTCCATGGCTTAGTAGAAAAGAGATTCTCTGATTTTGGAATAATCTATATTCATCTTAAAAGCCTTTCAGAAACAAATGGGGTTGAGATAATTGGTTATTTTCTGTTTTGTTAGAGACAGGGTCTAACTATGTTGCCTAGGCTGGACTTGAACTCCTGACCTCAAGCAATTCTCCTGCCTTAGCCTCCCAAGTAGCTGGTGCTATAGGTGTGCCACTGCACCTGGCCAATTGGTTCTTTTGGGGAAAAAAATCAAATTAGAATCTCATACCATATTACACACCCACCCACATACATATACAATATTCAAGTAGAATTCAGAATCAAATATCAACAACTTTTTAACTAGTACAAAAATAAGATGAATGTAATTAAATATTTATAATAATTAAGATGCAAAAGTACAAGGACTCTTTAATCAAAAGACAAATGGAAGATACCATAAAGGGAAAAATCACATATTGGCTACACAAAATTGAAAACTTCTATACATCAAAAACAGTCACCAAAAAGATGAAAAGTCAAATGACAAATGGAGGACATAATTTTCAAAAAAAATTTTTTAAAAAGGGGATAATATATGTTATATACATTATTCTCTCTCACTCTCTCTTCGTGTGTGTGTGTATACACTATATATATAGGTGTGTGTGTGTATATGCATGTGTGCACAAAAATCAGTAAGAAAAATATCAATGCCTCAATAGAAAAATACGTAAACCATTCACTTTTAGTAGCAAAGGAATGCATGTGAAAATGTGTACCATTTTTATCACATTGAAAAAGCATTTTTTCACTGGGCGCAGTAGCTCAGCCTGTAATCCCAGCACTTTGGGAGGCTGAGACAGGCAGATAACTTGAGGCCAGGAATTCGAGAGCAGCCTGGGAAACATGGTAAAACCCCATCTCTACTAAAAATATTAGCTGAGCATGGTGGCATACACCGTACTCGGGAGGCTGACGTGGGAGGCAAGAAAGGGCATTCCAAAAGGCACATAGGCCAGGACTTGCAGTGAGCCAAGGTCATGCACTGCCCTCCAGCCTGGATTACAGAATGAGACTGATCTCCAAAAAAAAGAAAAAAAGCTATTTTTTTAAAATTATAATATGCACTGCTGGCAAACATTTAATTTCTAGGCATTTTTATGTGATGCTGGAGGAATACATTTTGAGAACACTTTTCTGGAAAGCAATTGTGTAAGATGTACCAGGAGCCTTAAAAGAATTCACAGGTAGGGTGCAGTGACTCATGCCTACAACTCCAGCACTTTGGGAGGTCGAGGTGGGTGAATCGCTTGAGTCCAGGTGTTTGAGACCAGCCTGGGCAACACAGCAAGACCCCATCTCTACAAAAAATACCAAAAAAAATTAGCTGGGTGTGGTGGTGCACATCTATACTCCCATCTACTAGGGAGACTGAGGTGAGAGGATCGCTTGAGTCCAGGAGGTCAAGGCTGCCATAGCGCCACTGCACTCCAGCCAGGGCGACGGGGCAAGAGCCTGTCTCAAGAAAAAAAAAGAAGAATTCATGGTTTTTGACGTAGTAATTTCACATGTAGGCATCTATCAAAGGTGTGATTTCAAAAAATGCAAAAGGATGCTCATCTATAAAAATCAAATATATGGAAATGACTTAACCATATAAAAATAAAAGTTAAATAAATTATAGTACATTCAGAGTTCGGAACGTCATATAGTATTAAACACAACATTACAAAAGTCTCTTTAATAACATGGGGGAAATGCTCACATTATAAATACTAAGAGAAATAAAAAAAAATAAAGATACCAAATGGAAATAGATAAGAATATACTAGTGAATCGTAAATAAATGAAAGGAAAGAACACTGAAGCAATAACAGTGGTTTTCCCTGGGTGATTTTCCCCCTCTATTCATTTCTCTGTTTTCCACCATCTCTGCCATGAGTTCAGTGTTCCCTTTAAGAGCCATGAGTCTGGTGTCAGTCTCCAGCAACCTTGTGCCTAGGAAGGCACTTGTCTGTAGATCACCATCATTTTAAGCCTTAGGAAGGCAGTTTATAAATTGATTCCAACATGGATGTGATCCAGGAGGGGAATGCAATGTCAAAAAGCTGATCTCCAGCCTGTGTTCTTCAAGCACATTCCTAGACTAAAAAGTTTAGGGTCAAGATTCAGTAATTAATCAATTGCTGAACCAATTTAAAAAAAACTTGAGAGAATTTTCACTTAATCATTGTTCTTTAAATTCAGCCTGTGACCTGGGAGAAGAACTGGTGCATATACTTTTTAATGGCTTTGGACTTTGAATTTACTTTTCCCTCCTTCGTAGCACATTCCTCATACCATAGGAGAAGAACCCATGAACCCAGAAGTCTCTAGGGATTTATTTGAGGGTCACACACCCAGGGCTCTGTTTGACTTTCTTCACTGGGCTGCACGGGCAGGTGAGTTAGGACACAGGAGGTGACTCAGCAGTTTGGGAACGAGAGTCACTGACTCATGTGAATTTGCTCCATGCTGAAACTCGATTGCTTTAGTGTACTAAAACATTAATGAGAGTTTACATTGCCAGAGCTCAGCACATCTAGGTGTGCGCACCTGGAGACCCCCAGCTCTTCCTGAACCCCCCCTCTAAGTAGCTATCTCCTCCTGCAGACCCCAGAAGCCCTCTTGCAGGCTGTGTCCTGGAACGGTTTCACTTGGCCTTCGGGCTGCATGACCTTCTTCAGGTCTTTACTGGCCTGAAATAGCCTGTGCAGCTGCTGCTTTCCAAGATGCCCAAAGGAGAAAAGAGACAACAATGGATCTTGTAGGAAAATGGCAAATAACTCTCAAAGTGTGGTCTGAGGACCATGTAATATGAGAATCATGTGGGGACTTGCTAAAAAAAATCATCTTCCTGTGTCCTACCCACCTACTTGGTACATTAGCAATCCATAGCAGAAAATCTAGGCCGGGTGCAGTGGTTCACCCCTGTAATCTCAGCACTTTGGGAGGCCAAGGTGGGCAGATCACTTGAGGTCAGGAGTTTATGACCAGCCTGGCCAGCATAGTGAAACCCCGTCTCTACTAAAAATACAAAAATTAGCCAGGCATGGTGGCACATGCATGGTGGCACATGCCTGTAATTCCAGCTACTCAAGAGGCTGAGGCAGGAGAATCACTCGAACCTGGGAGGCAGAGGTTGCAGCGAGCTGTGATCGTGCCACTGCATTCCAGCCTGGGTGACAGAGTGAGACTTTGTCAAAAAAGAAGGAAAGAGAGAGAGAGGAGAGAGAAAGGAAGGAAGGGAGGGAGGAAGGGAAGGAAGAAGAGTTTACTGCATCCAACTCTTTAGAGGTAGGATCCTGTAATCTGTGATTCCTACATAAGCTAAAATGATAAACTATGCCATAGCCAAGGGTTCACATGTCCAAGAGGGATGTAGGCCAACTATGATGATCCTGGGCCAGATCACCCCTTCTGCAGCTTTATGAATGTCAGATCTGCATTGCCATCTTCTCCCTCCCTGCCCATGCCCACTGCCCCTCCCCGGCCCCCAGGACCAGAAGGACTGTGTAGCACCTTGCCACACCACACTGGAAAACAGGGATGCAAGAGGCTGTACGATGCCGCAGTTCAGAGCATGGGTGTTGCGCTGAAAGCACTCCAGTATTTACTTCTCTACCTCTAACCTGCGGTGTATCCTCCAATCAATGACTTAATTTTGTTATGCCTGTTTCTTCACCTGAGAAGTGGGGTTAATAAGGTTGTCGTGAGGCCCTAGATCAGGAGACCTGTGTCAGCTGTTGCTATTATTCTGTGGTTGGAACCTTCATTTGCATGGCATTAAAACCTTCATTTGCATGGCATTAAAACCTTCATTTGCGTGGCATTATAGAGGTCAATCACTCCTCTGCTCTGTAGCTGGCTAGGTGGATGAAAGGCAATAGAAAATGCTTGGCCAAGTTCTTTCATAGCAACCTAATTTAAAGTTGATGAAAGGCAACTTGTGACATGAGCCTGAGGCGAACTTGATTTACATTTTACTTAAAGGGCAACTTTTTAATTGTTAAGTGTTACTGTTCTGCTCTCCCTACCCCTAGGAATGTAACATTCATACCCTTGCAGGTATGTACCTCTTTATTAGTTCCTTCTTGGTGAAAGGTGGTGTAAAAAAACCTGTTATCCTTTCTCATCTCAAGTCTTTAGTTCCCCTTGGTACATTAGTCATCCATAAGCAGAAAGCCAGAAGTACCAAGAATAGGTTATTCTAAAAAATTATAAAAACTTGTTCGCAATATGATTCAGCTATAAAAAGGAATGAAGTACTGATACATACTACAGTGGGATGAGCCTTGAAAACATTGTGCTAAGTGGAAGACACCAGACACAACAGGTCACATATTATCTGATCCACTCATTTAAAATATCCAGAATAGGTAACTCCATAGAGGCAGAACACAGGTTGGTGGTTACCATGGACAAGGCAGAGAGGAGAATGCAATCAACTGCTTAAAAGGTATGGGGTTTCCTTTCGGGGTGAAGAAAATGTTTTGGGGCCAGTGTGGTGGCTCACGCCTGTGATCCCAACACTTTGGGAGGCTGAGGCCGGTGGGTCATTTGAGGTCAGGAGTTGGAGACCAGCCTGGCCAACACAGTGAAATCCGTCTCCACTAAAACACACAAAAAATTAGCTGGGCATCGTGGCACGTGCTTGTAATCCCAGCTACTCAGGAGGCTGATGCACAAGAATCACTTGAATCCAGGAAGCAGAGGCTGCAGTGAGCCAAGATTGTGCCACTATATATCCAAAATTAGTTCCTTCAGGTGGGTTCTTGGTCTCACTGACTTCAAGAATGAAGCCCTGGACCCTCGTGGTGAGTGTTATAGTTCTTAAAGATGGTGTGTCCGGAGTTTCTTCCTTGCGGTGGGTTTGTGGTCTCGCTTGACTTCAGGAGTGAAGCCACAGACCTTCGCAGTGAGTGCTACAGCTCTTAAGGGTGGTGCATCTGGAGTTGTGTGTTCTTCCCGGTGGGTTCCTGGTCTCACTGACTTCAGGAGTGAAGCCGCAAACGCAGACCTTCACAGTGAGCGTTACAGCTTATAAAGGTAGTGCAGACCCCTCATAAACGTAGTGCAGACCCAAAAAGTGAGCAGCAGCAAGATGCATTGCGAAAAGCGAAACAACAAGGCTTTCAAAGTGCGGAAGCTGACCCAAGCAGGTTGCAGCTGCTGGCTCGGGAGGCCAGCTTTTAATCCCTTACTTGGCCCTGCCCACGTCCTGCTGATTGATCCATTTTACAGAGCGCTGATTGGTCCATTTTACAGAGTACTGATTGGTCCGTTTTTACAGAGTACTGATTGGTGCGTTTACAAACCTTCAGCTAGACAGAGCGCTGATTGGTGTGTTTACAATTCTTCAACTAGGCAGAAAAGTTCTCCAAGTCCCCACCAGACCCAGAAGCCCAGCCGGCTTCACCTCTCAACTGCAGTCCAGCCTGGGTGACAGACAGAATGAGACTCTGTCTCAAAAAAAAAAAAAAAAGAAAAGAAAAGAAAAGAGAAAAAAGAAAATGTTTTGGAACTAGATAGCTGTGGTTTGCACAACATTGTAAAGTACTAAGTGCCACTAAGTTGTTCACTTTTAAAACAAGTTTATATTATGTAAATTTCACCTCAATCAGAAACAAACATTAATTGTATATTATTCGCAGCCGACTGTAGCAAGTAGCCTATAAAAAGAAGTCTTAATTCCAGAGACAAATGCCTTTCCAAGTTCACTTTTAGTAAGCCATTTGCTACTCTGTTGCTGTTATAAATTGTGATGACAATAATAAGTGCCTTGGATTTCAGTAGTCTCTTACTTCCAAGCAATTCAAAGTAGTAAATCAGGATTTCTGATCTCCATTTTTTAAAGAAAATCAATAAACAGATCTGTAGCAGAGATGCTGATTCTTTAGAAAAGGCTAAGGAAATTGCTTAATTCATAGCCTAAAGTTTTAAAAGCCGTTTCCCTCTCAGATTCCTTCATGATTCTGATAGCCAGAGATAAGGCTAATCTTTAAGAAGCTTCACAAAGTTGGGAGCCCAAATTAAGAGATTCAGATACAAAAAGCCAAGTGACAAATCAACTTGTTATTCAAAAGTGCTATTATGTCAGCAAGGTAATTGGGACTCATTTAGGGAACAGAACAGAGTATTTACAAACCATTTCCTGACATGGGCAGATAAGGAGATAGAATAAAACAAGTCAGGTTAAGGTTAGAAGGAGTGGTAAGGACTGGCGTGAACTATAACCCTGGCTCCACCTAAATCAGTAACAGTAACCACAGCTCTGCGGAATTTGGGCTCAGCACAGCCAAATCTGCTATTTTTTCAAGAAATGACAGAAACTCAGATATTTATGTGAAACCTTCTGCTCTGTTAATGTTGGAAACAAATTTAAAAAGAGAAGACCATTTTGTGTGCCAACGAAAACAGTCGTGTAAACTGGATTCCACCCACCGGCTGCCAGTTTGAAACCTCTGAGCCCTCACCTTTAAGCCCTCAAGGACATACCTGCTTAAAGATAAAATATTTCCCTGAGCAGGGATCAGGTTATTCGTGGGATTCTTATCTCCTGATTTGGGGGAAAGTTTACAGTGCTAGAATATATCAGATGTAGCTAGCTAGCCAAGTCTCTTTCTTCTCTCCTTCTTAGTTGAGAGGTCAGTCTTGTCAAATGTCCCCCTCCCCGCTTGTAGCCACTGCTCTGTTTATTTTGCAGGAACAGTGAATAAGTAGCAGAATGCTTTCTTAAGTTTTCGCTGATGCAGAGCTGAAGATCTCTGCTACAACAAATGTTCTGAAACGGATTCTTCTCTCTCATCCCCATCCCCTACCAAGGACAGTGTTGAACACGTTGGGGTTGTAAAACTCGAAGTCAGAGTTACAGCCCTCCTAGATTTTAGACCAACCCTGGGGATATGCAGCTGTATTTACTCTTCTTGTGTGTCCTGGTGGGAGGAAGGATGGGAAGAGCAGTGCATCCTGGAACCGTGGCTATGGAAAATAACCAGCACTCCTCTACCCGCTGGCCAATACTGGCACAGACTTAATTTGAGGGGTAATCTTCTGTGAAGTATGATGGGATTTCCGGGAGAAGAATCTCAGTCAGACCTACAATCAAACATACATTTCCTTACCAGTGGTAAGGAAAAAAATCTTTCCTCTTAAAATTAGACACCCCGTCCTGGAAAACACTAACTTCCTACATCCTGATACTTCCTTCCTGCAGCCTTCCAGCTCTTTCTGCCCAGACTCAGATATAAGTGGCCAAGTAGCCACAAGCTGCCTAGCAGAGGAGTATTTTTTTTTTTTTTTTTTTTGAGACGGAGTCTCGCTCTGTCGCCCAGGCTGGAGTGCAGTGGCCAGATCTCAGCTCACTGCAAGCTCCGCCTCCTGGGTCCACGCCATTCTCCTGCCTCAGCCTCCTGAGTAGCTGGGACTACAGGCGCCGGCCACCATGCCCAGCTAGTTTTTTGTATTTTTTAGTAGAGATGGGGTTTCACCGTGTTAGCCAGGATGGTCTCGATCTCCTGACCTCGCGATCCGCCCGTCTCGGCCTCCCAAAGTGCTGGGATTACAGGCTTGAGCCACCGTGCCCGGCCTTTTTTTTTTTTTTTTTTTTTTTTTTAAGACAGAGTCTTGCTCTGTCACCCCAGACTGGAGTGCAGTGATGCGATTTCAGTTCACTGCAACCTCTGTCTCCCAGGTTCAAGTGATTCTTGTGCCTTAGCTCCCGAGTAGCTCTGATTAACCATGCCTGGCTAATTTTTGTATTTTTAGTAGAGATGGTGTTTTGCCATGTTTCCAGGCTGGTCTCAAACCCCTGGGCTCAAGTGATCTGTCCTGCTTGGCCTCCCAAAGGGCTGGGATTACAGGCGTGAGCCACCACGCCTGGCCCTAGCAGAGACGATGACAGTCAATCTTCGTGAGAGCTAAAGAGAAACTTCTGCTGTCACCTTTGCAGAGACCTGTCAAAGAGCCACCTGGTCAGAAGAGCAGGAACTCCTCTGGAAGAAGCCTGGGCATACTTCCTGCACCCCTCCTCATCCCCTTTTTGTTTATGTATGGGTGGATTTTTCAACTTTATCAGCCTTGCAGGAAACCATAAATATATTTCCAGTTGACAGTCATGTTTTCTGGTTGTGAACCTCAAGTCTTCCAAAGTCACCATCTGCTACAGAAACAAAAGTCAACAAATATCACATTCTTCCCAACTGGTCTACCATAAATTATGGCTGCTTTGAACATGTCAGCCTTGTGGTTTTCTTCAGAGGGCAGGATGTGTCCTGGTCCCACTGGTGGTTTAGCTTGGTTTCCTGCCAAGGCGGACAGGGGAAAATGTCCCCCTACCCCCGCCGGCTCTTCCGGGGCAGTGTAGGGCCTTTGAAACTTAAACTTGCATTTGCCGAGCCTAAAACTTGAATCATCGTGTTTTATTTGTTTTTGTTTGCATCAGGAAACTTTCAGTGTTTTTTTGTTGTGGTGGTGGTGGTGGTGGTGGTTTAATTTTTTTATAAATCATTGTTTCTTCTTAAACTTTTAATGCCCCTGAACTGTGACTCTGAGAGGACTTGACAAATTACCTGTGCTCTTTTTTTTTTTTCCAAGACGGAGTCTCGCGCTGTCACCCAGGCTGGAGTGCAGTAGTCGGATCTTGGCTCACTGCAAGCTCCGCCTCCCGGGTTTACGCCATTCTCCTGCCTCAGCCTCCCGAGTAGCTGGGACTACAGGTGCCCGCCACCACTCCCGGCTAGTTTTTTTTTTGTATTTTTTAGTAGAGACAGGGTTTCACCGTGTTAGCCAGGATGGTCTTGATCTCCTGACCTTGTGATCCGCCCATCTCGGCCTCCCAAAGTGCTGGGATTACAGGCTTGAGCCACCGCGCCCGGCCTACCTGTGCTCTTAAAAGGAAGTTTCTTGTCAGGTGTTTTTGCTTGTGCATATAATCCCAGCTACTTGGGAGGCCAAGGCAGGAGGACCACTTGAAACCAGGAGTTCAAGACCAGCCTGGGCAACATAGAAAGACCCCATTTCAAAATAATAATAATATTAAAAGTAACTTTCTTAAAGTTTGAGGCAGTGGGGAGGAGGATGAAGAGCGAGAGAGAGAGTAACTTATTCAAGTTATCTTCTCTCTTTCTCTCACAAAACTAACTCCTGATTGATTGATTGATCGATTGATTATCAGGAGTTCTTCCAGCCTGTGGATTAATTGCACTCCACCTCATCACTCCCTTCCATTTGTTGCCAGTGTCTTTTGTTATTTCTGCCACAGATTCTCTAGTGAAGAAAAGTAAACACTCAAATTTGTTCTCCTTGATTACACCAAGGAGAGGTTGTAGGGTGCCCTCTTAGAGCAGACAGTGGAGTCAGCTGTTGCCTCAGGAGAGCACGCCTTGCTGAGGGCTCTTTGGGTATTTTTGTGAGGAGACTGAGGAGAACTGAATAGGCCTGAGGAGTACTTTGGAGGCCACAGAACCATGGACAGGTGTAAGGGGAAGTTCCAGGAGGGAGGAAATTAGTGTAACTGTTGTTCAGGCCTCAGAGTGTTTGGATCTGGGAGAAGGGCAAAGAAGCTGCTTTGGAGTGTCAGGCAGGCCCTGATGGGCAAATGTGGACGGTCAGTGCTTCTTGAACTTGTTTGTGCTTAGGTACCACCTGGGGATTTGGGTCTGGAGGGATGGGGTGGGGTGAATTCTGCTCCCCTAACATACTCCCTGCTCATGCTTGTGCTGTGCTTTACCTCACTAGGTAACCACACTTTGTGAAGCAAGATGGTAGAATATTCTGGGAGCTAGGGACAGCTTAAAGGTGAGGCCAGGGGCAGGGCCAGGGACGGCAAGCAAAAGCAGCTTGCATCCATATCACCATTAAGGCAACAGATGGACAGTCTTACCGGAAGACTGCCAAAAGTAGAGCAAGACCCCTCTCCCGCCACTCACCCAGTGGCCCACAGATCTGCACTCAAATCCTGGCTCTGCTACTAATTTGCTATGTGACCTTAAGGAAGTCATTTCATTCCTCTAAGCCTCAGTTTCCTCATCTGTAAAAACAGAGATATTAAAACCTCCCTTGGCCATTTCACAGGGTTACCCTGAAAATTAAATGAAATAAGTATGGGGAAACTGTTTGTAGCTGCCAAAGTACTTTGCAATGGAACCTGTGATTATGTCAGATAGATTCCTCTTGAGAACCTTGCATGGTTTCACTCATGTATATGTGATTATCACATCTAAGTACATTTCCCAAAGGATTGGGCAAGCACTTACTCCCGTGGGTGTGAAGGGGAAGAGTTCATATTTATTTCACCATGCTTCAAAGCCTTTGCAACTGGTCCATAGCTCAGGTACTTTGCTATCCCTTTGGTTCAACATTAATCACTTGTTTTATGGGGTGGTTATTCCTCTCTGATAGGATGGAGGACTTGTTTGTGTTTATGGACATTTCCCTGTTCTATTGGAGTTATATCACATTCCACCTTGACCTGGGCAGAATAGTTGATTTTCCTGTTCAGCATGGAACTGGAGGCCCTTTAATTAGGAAATTCTGAATGGGTATGCTGCAGAGATGCATGGCAAACAGAGACTGTTTCCTTCAAGTTTCCCACAGCGGTACAACGGCCTCCCGCCACCAGATTCAGTATATTCTCTCCTGCATCCTCTCAGCACCAATGCTCAGCAGCCCATAGGCAGCCCTCAGCTACAAAGAATGCCCAGGGGATGGAGGGAAGAGATGCCGGTAAATTGAATTTGCTGTTTAACTCACTGTTAGATCTAGAAAATATGGGCTTTGTTTTTTTCAATTCTTATAATTACTCAATGTTTTTTGAAGATTAGAATTTTGCATCTATGTTATCAACTCAAATATCATCACTGATTGTGATGCTCGATGTGAATGACTACAAACAGGCCCAGCTTCATTCTGTTGCCCAGGCTGTAGTGCAGTCTGCTCCTCTGCCTCCTGGGCCCAAACGATCCTCCTGACTCAGCCCCCCAAGTAGCCAGGACCACAGGGGCATGTCACCACACCCAGCTAATTTTTGTATTTTTAGTAGAGAAGGGGCTTCACTGTGTTGCCCAGGCTGGTCTTGAACTCCTGAGCTCAAGTGATCACCCGCCTTAGCCTCCCAAAGTGCTGGGATTACAGGCATTAGCTACTGCATCCGACTCCCAGATGGCTTTTTCACTAAAACCTCAATTTTGTTCCTTCTCTTAGGAATAACATGTATTGAGTGTGTGCCATGTACCAGGCAGGCACTATTTACCTTATTTATTCCTCAACAAAACAAAACAAAATCGGCCGGGCGCAGTAGCTCATGCCTGTAATCCCAGCACTTTGGGAGGCCGAGGGGGTCGGATCACGAGATCAGGAGTTTGAGACCATCCTGGCTAACATGGTGAAACCCCGTCTCTATTAAAAATACAAAAAAGTAGCCAGGTGTGGTGGCAGGTGCCTGTAGTCCCAGCTACTTGGGAGGCTGAGGCCGCAGAATGGCATGAACCCGGGAGGCAGAGCTTGCAGTGAGTCAAGATGGCACCACTGCACTCCAGCCGGGGAAACAGAGCGAGACTCCATCTCAAAAAAAAAAAAAAAAAAAAAAAAAATCAAAAAAAGCAAAACAAAACAAACCCCATAAGATGGGTTTATTATTATCCTGGTTTTATCAATGAAAAACTGAGGCTCAGAGAAAGGATATCATTTGCTGAAGGTCACACAGACAGTAAATGCTGAGGTGGGGTCTGAAGATGAGTCTGTGTGGGAGGCAGAAAAACAGCCCCCCAAGATGTCCACATCCTAATCCATAGGACCTGCAAATGTATTCCTTTACTTGGCAAAAGGGACTTTCAAATGTGATTAATTTAAAAACCTTGAGATGGGGAGATTATCCCAGATTATCTGGGTGGGCCCAATGTAAACACATGGATCTTTATGAAGGAAAGCGGGAAGTAGGAGAGGAAGAAAAGGAGACAAGATAATGGAAGAGGAGGTCGGAGTGGCCACGAGATGCAGACAGCCTCCTGCAGCTGGAAAAAGCAGGACGTGGATTTGCCCCTAGAACCCTCAGAACAAACACAGCTCTGCTGAGCCATTTTAGACTTCTGAACTCCAGAACTCAGATAATACATTTGTATTGTTTTAGGTCCCTAAGTTTGCAACGATTTCTTAGAGCAGCCATAGGAAGCTAATACACATCTGGATACAAGGAGTGGCAGAAAGAAAACAAGTCTCCGTGATTTTGTCAATAATTCATTTATAGGTCGTTGCTAGCCATTTGTGGTTCTCTACAAGGATTTAGGGAACTAATTATTTTTTTTAATGTTCAGAGCTTAAATGCTTACCACTGAGTTAAATGACCTGTCTCTACCTCCACCCTGAAAAATGCCTCTTGTTTGAAGGTAGTTTGTAGCTAGAATTTGGGTTTCATAGGGACTGCAACATAAAGAGTGCAAAGTTTATTTCTGCTGGAAATTATGAGGTTAGTTGAATATCACCTTTCTAAAAGAGTGAGTGGGTGAGGACTGGTTCACAGGGGTGTTGGTTTGAGTGCAGGTGGGTACTTGAAAGAGGAGGGACCTATGTGGCTTACTATGGTTAGATGAGGGTTCTGACCTAGCTGAGGAAACCAAGTGGAGAAGCCACTTGGTGCTTTAGTTTCAGTTAGTTTGATTTTTTCACTATTTTTTTTATTTTTTATTTTTTTAGATGGAGCCTCGCTCTGTCGCCAGGCTGGAGTGCAGTGGCACTATCTTGGCTCACTGCTATCTCTGCCTCCTGGGTTCAAGAGAGTCTCCTGTCTGGGCCTCCCGAGTAGCTGGGACTACAGGCATGTGTCACCACGCACAGCTAATTTTTGTATTTTTAGTAGAGACAGGGTTTCACCATGTTGGCCAGGAGGGTCTCAATCTCTTGACCTCATGATCTTCCCAACTTGGCCTCCCAAAGTGCTGGGATTACAGGCGTTAGCCACTGTGCCTAGCCCAGTTAGTTTGATTTTTACAGCCTGTGGGGGAGAGAAGGGATCTTAGAGATACTAATCTAACACCCTCATTTTACAGATGAGCAACCTGGTCCTGGGGAGAACTGACTTAGCCAAAGCAGACAGGAGGTCCTGGCCAGGACTAGAGCCCGAACCCAGTCCCAGTTCCTTGCCATGCCCACTTCCCTCATCTCTCTTCCCACACCACTTGGTGTGGTTCTATGTACATTAATTGGACATTTCTCATAAACAAGGTCACAGTTTAGTCGCTGTTCAGAAGGTGGTATTTGTAGACTCAGATCGCCAAGTGATATCCACACTTCAATAAGTTGTTCTATGATTCTTGGTTAATAAAACCCATGCTGTTATAACAAGTTTATTTCTGAGCCACATGTGTTATTAAAATAAAATATTCTGTTTTAGCACATTTTGGGCATGTTTGGTTCTTATAGAAGAGCCTGTGCTAGCAGTGGTAAGTTTAGCTACCTGCCAGTTGGATCACATACAAATCTACCCAAGTCTTGACACAAGACAGTAAAATCTAGGCCAAAGGGCACTCTTCCACTCATGTCCCAAACTCACACATACATGACTGCTCTTAGCAAGCAGACTTGAAATTAATGAACACAGAATAATATCCGTGGTGGGATTGTGGATTTCAATCCTGGCCCTGCAGTGTAGGCACCACAGGTTATTTCTTACCAATGAGGAAATAAACCCAGAGGGTTTAAGGAATAGGCCCAAAAGGTCACACAGCCTGCTGTTGTCAGAGCAGGCCAGGGCCCAGGTCTCTCCCCTTTACACTCTGTGGACTAGTGTGACTCTGTGGATCATCAGCATCAGAATAACCCCGAGTGCTTGTTAGAAATAGAGGAATTCCAGGCTGGGCGTGGTAGCTCACATCTGTAATCCCAGCACTTTGGGAGGCTGAGGCGGGTGGATCACGAGGTCAGGAGATCGAGACCATCCTGGCTAACACGGTGAAACCCCATTTCTACTAAAAATACAAAAAATTAGCCAGGCATGGTGGTGGGCACCTGTAGTCCCAGCTACTCGGGAGGCTGAGGCAGGAGAATGGCGTGAACCCAGGAGGGAGAGCTTGCAGTGAGCCAAGATTGTGCCACTGTACTCCAGCCTGGGCGACAGAGCGAGACTCTGTCTCAAAAAAAAAAAAAAAAATAGAGAATTCCTCGAGACCAGCCTGGCCAACATGGTGAAACCCCATCGCTACAAAAAACACAAAAATTAGTTGGGCATCGTGGCAGGCACCTGTAATCCCAGCTACTCAGGAGGCTGAAGCAGGAGAATTGCTTGAACCTTAGAGGTGAAGGTTGCAGTCAGCCAAGACCACACCATTGCACTCCAGCCTGGGCGACAAGAATGAAACTCCGTCTCAAAAAAAAAAAAAAAAAAAAAAAAGAAATAGAAAATTCCCTGGTCTTCTGTGGTGGTTGGGGGAATTGGGAGGGAGCGTGTCGCTGAGGAAACTGAATATTTAACAAATTCCTCATGTGACTCTGAGATACCTTCAAGTTCATAAACCTCTGAAAATGCTCACTGTCAGTGGTTCTCTACTCTCACTCTACATAAGAACTAGATGAAGCATCAAAAAAAAAAAAAAAAAAAATCCTGGGCCCAATCCCAGTATTCAGTTAATTTGGATGGTGCCAGGCAATTGTATAATTTTGGAAAATGGCTCAAATGGTTCTAATGTGTAGTCAGAGTTAGAAACCCATGGCCATTGTGAACCTTGGTACCAAATGCTATACCTGAAAGGGCAGCCGCCCTGTAATTCCGCCCTAGCCTTCTGGCCATGTCCTAGCTTGCGGGCTCTGAGGAAATAGGGCAGGACTCTGAAGAATAGAGAATGAATGAGGAACAAGGTTGCATCCTTTGAGAACTCTAGAGCTTTGATCAGTTACCTCAACCAAAATCAATTCCCCATCCGGGAACTACCCGTGCCCTGACATCCTCCCTTGACTTATTCCCAAGTATCTTACACTGTGTTCCCTCTTTTAGGCCCTTCAGAACAACATCTCTTTGCTGTGCTGGTATCAAGCAAAGCCTATGAGATGTTTCCAATTTGTGAACATAGTGCATCTTGTAATTGATTTGTTCTTCTCTTTGCTCTATCTACTAGGAAGCTCAGAGCCAAATTTGAGGCGCACCTTTAGCAATCATACAGCACCTTATGGCATACACTTTGCTATACCTTATTTTCCTGTCATAGCTTTTCTTTGATTTGTTTCTGTTTACCTACTTTTTACAGACAAATATCCTTTTTTTGATTTATTCTCACATACTATAAATGAATTAATTACATTATTTAAAGACTTTTCATCAATACATTTCTCTTTCTCTTGGGTCAGACAGAGAAAAAGAAAAGAGCATGCAAGAAAGATGGAGAGAAGAAGCACATGCACACAGATAATATACAGAAGTGGGAAGAGGTAAGGGAGGGTTTGTGATCATATCAGCTTTAACAGGGTGGTGCTCTCCAAGGGGCAAGAGTCAACCTGCTTATTATAACCATTTCACAAGGATCTTAAAGGAACTTCCTTCTATGGTCAAACCCTTTTGTTCTTACTCAGAATCAGTCTAGCTGTTAAGTCTGTGGTAGCTGGAGCTACAAAACCAAGGCCTGAAAGTTGCAATACTAGGTACTGTGACTGTGAGTCACCTTTCCCTTTCAGACACATACACCCCACAAAATTGATTTTAGCACACACAAAAATTGAGAAAACACTATAATACTAAATCTAAGATGATTTGCAAAGGAATATTACTTATCGAATGGCTTGAAGTAGTTTTTTAAAAACTTGGAGAGATTTTGATTTCATAATGAGTCAACAAGTCATTTTTTCTGCCATTAAAAAATCTAATTTTTTAACAAAAACACTTAGTTTTTCATGACCTTATAAACAAAAAGCTCTCATTTCAAAGTAAAAATGAAATCTAAGATTATACAGATTTTTATGGCATTGCTTTTATCTAAGCAACATATATACATGCTCAAGTAAAGTAAAAGGTTAAGTAAATTTCTGCAATAAATAGGCTGTTTTTGAAATGCAAAAAACATTATAAAGAATGCAGAATCTTAAGGGTAATCAAGTAGTCATTACGTTTTTCTTAAGTCTTCACTTTAGATGTTGTTATTTCTGGCACAGGTAAGCAGCGGAGTGTTTTTTTGTTTTGTTTTGTGTTTTTGTTTTTGTTTTTTTCAGACAGGGTCTCATTCTGTCATCCAGGCTGGAGTGAAATGGCATGATCAAGGCTCACTGTAGCCTTGACCTCCCCAGGCTCAGGTGATCTCCCTCCTCAGCCTCCCTCACAGCTGGGACTACAGGCGTATGCCACCAGCTAATTTTTGTATTTTTGGTAGAGAAGGTCTTTTGCCATGTTGCCCAGGCTGGTCTTCAACTCCTGGGCCCAAGTAATCCAGCTGCCTCAGCCTTTGAAAGTGCTGGGATTGCAGGTGTGAACCACTGTACCCCGCCATAGCAGCAGCATTTTTCATGTCCTCATATACTGGAATCTTTGGTTACTGCCATATCAGCAAAGAAGCCAATCGTTTTAAGAATGTTTTAAGTGAACACCTCGCAAATCCTAAGGATATCTACCTATTTTTTTTAACCTTGTTTGTATTTTAATAATCTGCCTCAAACATGCCTTTTGAAATCAGGGAAGATATAGAAAAATTAATAACAGCAACTGATAGGATTCAATTCACCACACTGAAACATGTTTTTGTAAATGAGATAAAAATCCTTTCCTGACTACAGGGTTATCTCACCTGTTAGTTCTTTTCACTGCAGGGGAGAAAACAAACAAACAGGCAAAAACCTTTTCCTCTACCCTCTTAGGTTCAGTGTCTGGGGCCTGAGAATTAAACTGGCAAAAGACAGATTAACAGGGGAAAAGGCATCTATTTTATGGATGTTAACATTTTTGCATACATGGGAGCTTCACAGAAAAGAAGAGAAAACCTAAAGAAGCAGTTAGACTTGGGAGCTTATAGATCATTTTAACAAAGGGGGATAAATTGTGGCCAGGTGACTGGACAAAGGAAAGGGGTTTGGGCTTCTAGGGGTGAAAAATTGTAGGAAAGTGACTAGGAAGTATATAGGGAAAGTAATGGAAAGCAAGGGTTGCTTTAGTAAGGTGTCTTTATACCAACTCGTCTCAGTGCCAGCTTTCTGTCTCTAGTGATAAATCACTTTCTTCATTCTGGTACAGGAGAGGGGTGGAAATTTATGCCACCTTCACAAAGGGAAATTTATGTCCTGCTTCTAGGCAGAAAAGGAAAGGGCAGAGAGCCCTTCTTACAACTGCTATTTCTCCATTGCTTTCAGCCCAAAATAATCATATGCCAAGGTGGCATACTTTGGGGTGGTATAACCTGATCCCCTTCACCATGTCACTTCTTTCTTGCCCTGTGGCTGTGCTCAGAGATGCCCTGGGGTTTCAGTGTTGATCTTCCAGAACAGCCATATGTGTCCTGTTAGGAACTATGATCTGTTGGTTAAGAAACAGCCACCTAGATAAAGTTCAAAGAATTCTGCAATCCAGATTGTGTGTGTTCCTAAATGTGGTTTGGCCTGGAGAAACAAGGACCAGGAAATCATGGAAAGCCAGGCAGATGGGAGTTAGAGAGCCTGGCAAGAGTCCTAAGCAAGTGCTCCGTGCCCCCCCTCCCACTTCCCCCTGCCCATCTCTCCAGGAAGTGGCACTCAAACTCAAGCATGTGTGAGAATCACACAGAAGGCTTATGAAAACAGATACCAGGTCTTTGCCCACAGAATTTCAGATTTAGTAGATCTAGAATGCCCAAACATTTGCAATTCTAACAAGCGCTCTAGATGTAGCCTTGCTTCTGGATAGGGACACACTGAGTAGCACTCTCCTAGGGTGGTGAGACTATCTGTCTTCCAGTCAGGCTTTGAACTGACAAAAGACAGATGAACAGAGGACAAGGCATGCATTTTATGGATGTTAATATTTTTACATAAATGGGGGCTTCACAGAAAAGAAGTGAAGAGCCAAAGAAGCAGTTAGACGTGGAGCTTATATGTCATTTTAACAAAGGGAGCTAAATTGTGGCCAGGTGATTAGATGCAAGAAAAGGGTTTGGGCTCCCCACTCTTTCTCCAGTGGGGAGAAAGAAGCTGCTGTGGGTGAAGTTTTCCTGGGGATCTGGAGGAGGAGAAGGGGCCATGCTCATATCTGAATCTAGGTGCTAGAAAGAGAACAGCTGAGATTTTCCATAAACTGTCAGTACTAGTCAGGATGAATCAGAGTGAATCTTTGGAATAGAAAAAAAAAATAAAGATTTTGCTTTCTCATCATCATAACGCTCTTCTATTCAGTCTATGCATAGCTAGTGCAACCTTTTGCTCCACCCAACCAGCTCCATTCCCTTTACCAATTATTTATAATATGCTTGGGTCACTCACGGGAGGAAAACACTGTCAGCATCAAGAGGTAGCAGCATTTTCAAAATATATTTTGCTGTCTTGAACAAAAATCTTAACTATTTATTAGTCAGTAGTTCCATATGGTCTTATACTTTTTGTTGAGTCACAGTCTCCCTCTGTCACCCAGGCTGGAGTGCAGTGGTGTGATTTCTGCTCACTGTAACCTTCACCTCCTGGTTTAAGTAATTCTTGTACCTCAGCCTGTAGCTGGGACTACAGGCGTGCGTCACCATGCCCAGCTAATCTTTCGTATTTTTGGTAGATATGGGGTTTTGCCATGTTGCCCAGGCTGGTCTAGAACTCCTGACCTCAGGTGATCCGCCCTCCTCAGCCTCCCAAAGTGCTGGGATTACAGGTGTGAGCCACCATACCTGGCCTGGTCTTATTACTTCTATACATAAGATAGGATCTTTCAATATTTATGTAGGTGAATATTTCCCATGTTTTTTGAGGATTCCCAAAAGACTTTGGGGGTTGCCAAAAAACTTTTAGGGGTTGAATCTTTTCACAGTAACACAAAGGGGAAGCATCAATCCGTGAAAGTTCAGACCAGCAGTTTAATAACACCCTCTCCATAGCTCAGTTCCCAGTACATGAAGAGATTCAAAGCAATCTTCTTGCTCTCAGTTCTTAGAAAGAAAAATTTGAGACAGATAAAAGCAGTAATTATCTGTATTATTTAATAACTTAAATGTAATAACCTAAGAAAAAACAGATGTCAAAAATATATAGTCTAAAAAAAATTAGAAGCCAAATCCTTTCCTCCTAGGATGTCTGAAAAGGATAGATTCTATGGAGTGTGGATGAAGATAAAAAGGATTCCTACTATGAAAGATGAACTGTGGAGTCCTACTATGATTCCTACTATGAAAGATGAACCGTGGACATAGTCACTTGAGACCACTGAGAGCAATTAGCCAATTTCATTGTCACCAGGAGGGCACATACCAGAGAATCTGGGAGAAAGCCTGGGCTAGAGCCGTTAGCATTCTCAGGCCTACTGGTGCTGTGATTCAACAGGCTTTGAGGGGATGAGGAGAACCAGAGACCACCACCATCACTTGTAAAAAGCATACTATAGAAACAGCACAACTGTCAAAAATCAGCTAGAGCTTAGACTGTATGCTGTTTGAAATCTAGCCTGAGTTGCTTTCTTGTGGAGGGATTGAGACATGTGCAGAGATACTTTAAATATGTGCAGGTGGCCCTTCTTTTTAAAGGATATTTCATGAGCTCTTTCTACTCATTAGTTTTCCTAAGAGTTCACCGTTTAAGCTAGAAAGATGCTGCAAGCTATCTCAGCTAGCTTCTAATTTGGACGTAGCACCAATACTATATACACAATTGAACAAGTGACCATATCTTCCTGATTCTTCTTTGGACTGAATAGGTGTGATCTTGTTAAGAAAAATGTGTAGGCATAGGGCCAGATTTTATCAGTCTCCATCCCAGAAAAATGGTGGAGCATGCCTGGGCTCTTGCATAATTAAATGACTGGCTTTGTCACAACCTTATACTGTCTTATCCTGGCAGCAACTGCTTCAAGTTTACCATTCTCCTGCTGGACTAATGGTTCCCCAGAGATGTCATCAATCTCACGTACACCAGGTGGATTGAAGCCCAGGTTATATACGCTACTGCACGGAGGGTGAATCCAACATCGGCTGAGACAATCTTTAAGTGTTTCAAATGGAATCTTCAAACTGATCACTAAATCCACTTCATAGATTTTTGTCTTCAAATCAGGGCTTCGGTTTGTCCTAACATCCTCAGAAAACCATCTGGGAGCCAGTGCTAGGCATACCTGTTCTCCAACTCTGACACCATTAGGCATGTGATCACATGGTCTGGAACCGAAAGACCGTTCTCCGTGTATTGTTTTGCCATGTCACTAACTTCGGTGTTGGCCTTGGTGTTCTCCCACAAGAAATGGCCATTAGAGAGATGCTGGAGGCCAAACTTCTGGGCCAAGAGGGGCAGCCAGAGGATGACCATGTGCAGGAGTTTGGAAGCCATTGCCTTTGGGAGGAGTGGCGAGGCCAAAGGTGCAGCCAAGACGACCAGAGGGTGCACCGAGAACTTTGTTTCTTGGCCCCGACCTCTGCCACCCTCTGCTGGCTCTGGTACTGTGGTTACTCTCCTACTCGGGGAAGGAGAGACTTTTAAGACAACCCTTACCCTCAGCCCTGTGTAGGGACCAACTCAGCCCTGTGCCAGTATTTACATTCCATAAAGTCACTGCAAACACTGAGTTAGCAAAGACTGAACCATTGCTCCTAAAGGAAATACAGGGTTAAGTCTGGTGAGTCTCTGGTCACATTTTCGCCAATCAATACATAAACTTGCTTTATGTGTGTTTCTGATTTGGGGACACTTTATTTAATATATATTGTTGATTCATTAATTTTGAACTCACACCCAACAGCACTGTAACTCACACCTGAACAAAACTTATACAGGGTATTTTCTTTGCAAGGCACATTACAGCCTTCTTGGGCTTAAGGACACTTCAGTAACTTTATGACCAGTCTTGGGGGCCATTTTAAACATTGAAATCATCAATGAAAACCATGTGGAAAACATGACATTAAATGGACCATAACATTTTTTTTCTTTTTTTTTCATTTGGAGACAGGGTCTTACTCTGTCACCCAAGCTGGAGTGCAGTGGCACAATTATAGCTCACTGCAGCCTTGATTTCCCTGGGCTCAAGCCATCCTCTCATCTCAGACTCCCAAGTAGCCGGGACTATAGACCTGTGCAATCACGCCTGGCTAATTTTTGTGTTTTTTGTAGAGATAGGGTTTTGCTATGTTGCCCAGGCTGGTCTCGAACTCCTAAGCTGAAGGGATCCTCCTGCCTTAGCCTCCCAAAGTGCTGGGATTGCAGGCATGAGCCACTGTGCATGGCCGAAATTTTTTTCAATATGAGAGCTGAAACAAGAAGGCAGAGTCTATGTCACCTTGTTTGCCTCGGCTGGGGACATGCACAACCAGTGACTCAAAATGTTTTACCACTCTGTGCGTGTCTGAATGACCATGAAAGTGCCATGAAAATTGATTTGGGGATTACAAATAGATTTTAGTGAGTAGACAAATTTGCAAATATAGAATCTGCAAATGATGAGGATCTACTATACCTAGACTTCACTCTTCTCCCTACTTATAATCTATTGGTACATCCCATTGACTGAACCCAAGCAGAGGTCAAAATAACCTGTCAATATCATCTTATAAAGGTCAACTTCCTGAGTACCAAACAGGGTAAGCAAGGGTGGACAATGGATCTGCAGGGGCTCTAGAAAATATTCAGCACATCATCCCACGTTATCTGTAGCCTTGAATGGGATCCCTAGGGATCTGCCCATTTTATAAGACATGAATTCACTCATTCTTTTCTTCATCAAGCGTTTACTAAGCACCTAGCAATAAGCTATGTTCTGTGAGGTGTCTAGTAGAGGCTTGAAAATATTAGAAGATGTTGACCCCATTATCTAAGGGCTCACCATCCAGAAAGAAGAGCTGATAGTCAACTGACACATATTTGAGCACCTCCTATATTCCAGACTTTTTTAGGTGCTCAGGATATGGCAGGTCCCAAGACAAATCTTTGCCCTGGCATAACTTACAGACCAGAGCAGAAGAAAGGCAAGTGATTGAAAGACCTCACTGAAGGAGGGTTAGTGCTCTCATAGGAGCATTCACTCATCAGGGGAACAAGTAGGGCAGTGAGGGTGGCCACAGAATAGTAGGCAAGAGCTTTCTGGAGGCAAGAAAGAGTATGGATTGAAGGGCTCTGAGTCAATGCCTGGAACCCAGATTGGGGAAGTAAAAATGATGAGAGATGAAGGCATGTCTTTGCAAAAATATGATTATATTACTAGTCCCAGTGCTGAGAAGTGCCAAAGAGAGGGACAGGTTAAAGCACTGCATGAGACAAAATATTCCAGAACTCCTGGCTCACTGTAATAACTTCCTCAAAGACAGGGGTTCCTATCATCCCTCCCCAGCCTCTGTGCTGCACATGGTGCCCTGCACACCTCCACTTGGTAGCATGCATTCTTCTAGCCCATAGCTGCCCTTAATTGCCCAGGGAGGCCCACCTCCTCCTCAGGAGCACAAGAGTCAGAGTGGTAAAGAGAAGTTCTCCAAAGAGAGACTCAAAAGCTTAAAGAAGGTAAAATTGTGGGGCAAGTGGGATCCTGGGGTACTGCTCAAATCACATCATGCATGGCTCTCTTTTCCCTCATGGTGGTTCTGAGGTCAGGGAAATGTTCAACAACAATGCACACACTCTCGCAGTTCAACATCAAGTAGTCATGCTCCATAGAAGTTGGAAGAATGGATGGATGATGGATGGATGGGAACATAGCAAAACCTAATTCTCTATACTGTGTGGGACCAGGCAGGCTTCAAGCAGTGGTTCCTTTCCCTCACTGAGGCTGGGAGTTCACCAAGTCCCTATATGCCTGGCTCTGCACTAGTCCCTCTCGCAGACATGAACTCATTTCATACTTCCAATTACCTTGAGAGGTGACTATTGTACACTCCATGTAATGCATGGTAGCTTAGTAACCTATTCCAAACATCATGGTTAGCAAGAGGTGAATTTAGACTTGACTCTAATGCCTCTGACTCCAAGTCACGTCCTCTGTCTGTGTTCCTTTTCCATATGCTTCCTCTTTTCTTTTCCTTTTTCTAATTATTTAGCAGGAAGTCCTTTTGAAATGGGATCTTCTCTGTTCTAAACAGTACTTAATGGAATACTCTCCTTGGCAAAGACACTTTAATTTCTGTGAATTATGGGAGTTCTTGCTACTCTCTCGGGAGTGTCTTGTTCTTTTAACCTTTCAAAGCACTTCCCTACCCCTCATAACATTTAAACCTCCCAAGAACCATATAGGATAATTAGGTGAAGTTATGATCCGTAGTTTCAGATGAGTAAACACAGGCTCTGAGGAATTTAATAACTAATCTGAAAGTCATGCTGTCTTACCTTGAGACAAAACAAGAAAGACTCTCCAGACTTCCAGTCTCTTCCTCCTGGCCTAGAAATGGCAAGTGGGCAACATCTTTTGCTGAGAGAAGTTCCGAGGCGAAGTTCAGGGAATGAGAAAGACCCGTGATCCGTTGACAATGCCTGTCATGGGTGAGAAAAAGGAAAATGGAGGCACATGTGCTTGGTATTTGCTATCCCAACTTACCCATAACTATTTCAAAGCCTTAAGTTGTTTCTCACCTTAATGAGGAATTATGTTAATTCTCTTACAAGTAAGGCCTGGCACATAGTTGATGCTTACTACAGAGATGTACTATAATTTACTGAGTGACTGCTATTCATCAGGCACTGTGCCAGGTTACATAGCTACATTCAAGTTTATCATTACTAAGTATTCAGATTTACTAAATTTAAACACAGCCTTAGATATACTTTGAAAAAACCACACCCCTGTATTACACAGGTCTTAGTACCAGAATTTTTAATATCTTAATAAAGAATTCTTACATGCTAAATAAGCCCAACTTAAGTTTATTAAGGAAAGTATTGGTCAGGGCACAGTGGCTCATGTCTATAACCTTAGCACTTCGAGAGGCTAAGACTGGAAGATTTCTTGAGCCCAGTTTGAGATCAGCCTGGGCAATATAGTGAGACTTGTCTCTACAAAAAAAAATATTTTTTAATTAGCCAGGTGTGGTAGTGCATGCCCGTAGTCCCAGTTACTTGGGAGGCTGAGTCAGGAGGATTGCTTGAGCCCAGGAAGCAGAGGTTGCAATAAGCTGTAATTATTGTGTCACTGTCTGTAGCCAGAGTCTGTCTCCAGAAAAAAAAAAAAAAAAAGGAAGGAAGGAAGCATTTATATTTATATCTGGGATAAAAGCACTGTCAGTATTTTAGGGATGAAGTTTACTGCCAGCAGGCACAGTGAGGGCAGGAGCTCTGTTCCATTCATCTTCATGTCTCCAGTGTCTGGCCAGATGTACATTAATATAAAAATGGATGGATAAGTGAATAAATGAATGAAGCTCAGAGCCATTTGCTGATAATGCAACCAGTGACATACTATATGTCCTCTCTTTAGTGGTCATGAAAGTTGCAAGGACAATTTTATCAACTTTGGTCCACAATTTTTTTGTAGAGATGGGGGTCTCACTCTGTCGCCCAGGCTGGTCTCAAACTCCTGGCCTCAAGCAATCCTCTTGCCTCAATATCCCAAAGTGCTGGGATTACAGGCATAAGCAACCGTATATGGCCTCATTAAAAAAAAATTGTAGAGACAGGGTCTCCCTATGTTGCCTAGGCTGGTCTCAAACTCCTGGTCTCAAGTGATCTTCCTGCCTCAGGCTCCTAATAATCATGATAATGGATTATTATGGTGGTGGGTTCCCTATAAAAGGGTCAGTTCACTGCCCCACCTTCACCCTCTCTCACTCTCTCTCCTTCTGTTATGTGATGATGTAGCAAGAAGGCCCTCACAAGATACCAGCACCTTGATATTGGAGTTCCAGCCTCCAGTACTATGAGCCCATAAATTTCTGTTCATTGTAATTTCCCAGTCTGTGGTATTCTGTTATAGCCACACAAAATGGACTGAGACAGGGACCTACTAAGAAGCTATGCTCTCTGTCAAAATGTTTCTGCATTTCTGAGAGGCAGTGAACCCACAATGGCTTAGCATGCGTGTGTGTGTGTGTGTAAAAGCTAAGAAAAAGTAAAGTACTGGAGAGGGAAAAAAAGTCAGTTAATAACTCGAAGTATTATTCCAGGATGTCATCATTGGCGTTAGGCTGTGCTGAATTTGAGTTTAAAAAAAGTAATATTTAGTGAAATATATTCTACACTCTTTCTATTCAAGGAACAGGGTTGAGTTTTCAAAATCATACTTGCTGGGTTTTTTTGTTTTGTTTTGTTTTTTACTATTTTATTGAGGTATTCAGTACCACCTTTAACAAGGAGAAGGCCGGGCACGGTGGCTCAAGCCTGTAATCCCAGCACTTTGGGAGGCCGAGACAGGTGGATCACGAGGTCAGGAGATTGAGACCATCCTGGCTGACACGGTGAAACCCCGTCTCTACTAAAAAATACGAAAAACTAGCAGGGCGAGGTGGCAGGCGCCTGTAGTCCCAGCTACTCGGGAGGCTGAGGCAGGAGAATGGCGTGAACCCGGGAGGCGGAGCTTGCAGTGAGCTGAGATCCGGCCACTGCACTCCAGCCTGGGTGACAGAGCGAGACTCAGTCTCAAAAAAAAAAAAAAAAAAAAAAAAAAACCAAGGAGAAAGCAGGAGCCATGTGTGTCAATCTTAATTAAAAACCTATTTGTCTTCTTTTAGAGATGGCACTAACAGCAGATTCCTTTCTCATTAAGAAGTGGACAGTTAACTGGAGACGCAGATCCACAAGACAGGGCCTCTGGAGACCTGGCAAGAGAAGGAGATGGAAAGTACTAAGCCAGTGAGGGACCCTAGGGCTACACTCTCTTCTCAGTGCAGGCAGAGCTCTAGTGTTGACCCCAGAGAAGAGAGGAAGGGTTGTTTTTTGGTCTGCCCAGAAAAAGAATAGTCCAAGGTCAAAGGGTCTCAGCAAGTGCAACAACAACACCAGGGGAGGGGGACTGCTCATTCTGTTTCTCCAGACCACCTGGGGAGGTGGCTCCAGGCCCCTCTCTTTTCATGGGACCAGTTGAATGTAGTCCTTCCTGTTACCAAAAGTGGTCAGATAATCAGGGGCTGTCCCTCTAGACACAATCCAGCCACTAGTCCTTTAAAAGTTAGAGTTTTTAAAAAATCACATTTTGGTTTTTTTTTTAAAGTATATATGTATGTATGTATGTATTTATTTGTTGAGACAGGGTCTCCTTCTGTCACTCCAGCTGAAATACAGTGGCACAATCATGGCTCACTGTAGCCTCTACCTCTTGGGCCCAAGTGATCCTCCCACCTCAGCCTCCCAAGTAGCTGGGACCACAGGTGTGTGCCACCATGCTTGGTTAATTTTTAAATTATTTTTGTAGAGATGGGATCCTCCTATGTTGTCCAGGCTGATCTTGAACTCCTGGCCTCAGGTGATCCTCCTGCCTTAGCCTCTCAAAGTCCTGGGATTACAGACATGAGCCACCATGCCTGGCCTACTTATTTATTTATTTTAGAGATAGGGTCTCACTCTGTCATCCACACTGGAGTGCAGTGGTGCAATCATAGCTTATTGCAGCCTCAAACTCCTGGATTCAAGAGATTCTCTCACCTCAGCCTCCCAAGTGGCTAGGACTACAAGTGTGTGCCACCATGCCCAGATAATTTTTTAATTTTTTGTACTTTTTATTTTTTGTAGAGATGGAGTCTCTGTGTTACCATGGCCAGTCTTAAAACCCTGGCCTCAGGCTATTCTTTTGCCTAAGCCTCTTAACATGCTGGGATTACAGGCATGAGCCACTGTGTCAGGCTAAAAATCACATTTCTTCATTTTATACATAACATTCGGTGCCTAAACCAAAACTCTTCTGTTATCATCAAGGGTCATCCTTGATTATCCTGCTTAATCCTTAAGGCCCACAACTGATCACCAAGGTGGGTTCTCATTCCAAAGGAGTGTCTACTTGTTGGGGCCATGGGTTGGTTCTCAGGTCCTATAAATGGACTTGTCCCAGGGGCCCCAACCAAGACTGTGTGACAATCCAATAAAATACAATAAGAAAGCCAGAATCGGCTGGGCGCGGTGGCTCATAAATATTTACCTCATAATGTTATGCCCAGACCATTTGTTCCCCAAAGAAGACCACCAGAGTCCAGAGTCAAAGCCAAGCGGCAAGGATCTTTTACTGCAAGTTCGAACTTGGTCCCTCCATTCCACAGCATACAAGAGGCCCTCGAACAATGCGAGTGCTTGCCTTTTATAGCCTGAGGTAAATAGGATAGTAAAGTTACAGAGGAACAAGGGAATTCTTTTGGTTACAGCATTACAATTGGTTTACATTTTAAGTTATACATTTAGTAGTTTTTCTATTGGTTCCCGCGCTTTCAGTAAAACCTCAAACGCTGTGTCCTTATTGGGGATTTTCCAGGTGGTGTTTGTCAGGAAATTGAGAGATATATGGTGGGATGTGTTTGTACTGGGCTCAGGAAGTCGAGAGATATACGGTGTTTGTACTGGGCTCAGGAAGTTGAGAGATATATGGTGTTTGTACTGGGCTCAGGAAATTGAGAGATATATGGTGGGATGTGTTCGTACTCGGCCTGTTTGTGTTGAGCCCGGGGCTGAGGAATGTGCCTGATTTCTTTCAATAAATATTTATTATATGGTGTCAATAAACATTTACCTATATCATTTTTAGTGACTGAATAATAGTTCAGTAGAATAGATCTACTATACTTTATTTGAAATATCTTATTAGGTATTTAGATCATTTCCAATTTTTTACTTCTATAAACATCACCATAGTGGACATCCTTGTAAAATACATTTCTGTTGTCTATGCCCATTTTAAATAAGCTTTTGATAGATATTGCCAAACTGCCCTCCAGAATTGTACATTTTCACTAGTCGTGAAGCAGCATGTCAATTTGACTATTGGAAATTGGTAGCTGAATGTGGTTTTAATTTACATTTCATTGATCAATGAAGTTGAACATTTTCCTCATAGACTTGTTGCTTGAGGCCATTTTCAAAAGGAAATAGGATCGCTGGGTGAGCAGTGTTCTGTTCCTCTAGTCTCCCTATCAGTGCAAGCCACTATTTACTCAGTAAGGGAAAGGGCCAACCTAGAGAAACATCTTAAAGCAGGCAAGACTCCTCACTAAGAACCCATCCTCCCAGATGAGATTCCAGTATCCCCCCTCACCTCGCAAAACCTACCGTCAAGGAAGAACTGAAAGCTCATTTATACTAGACTAGAAGTAATTAATAGCACTTTTGCTGAGCTATCCTTCCCAGGGTGTGGGGAGGGTGGGCGGGTATTTAACCCTTCTAAAAGCCTCAAGCGAAGGGAACAAAGCTGTCAAAATTACAGGCTTTCCTCAGGGAGTGGTAGAGATGTTTGGGGCAGGTGGAAGAAGCCAGTTTTTCCAGATCTGTAAGAATTCTAGCACCCTCCTTACCAGGATGTAGGCAGGCCTCCGAGAAGAAGAGGTTGATCACTGGACAGAAGGCTTGTGTTTCAGCATTAACCCCTGTACTCCCTGAGGCTCCATTCTGAACTTTAGTTAGGAGGTGCCTTGCAGAGTTCTTTACAACTATTGGTGCCTAATGTGTGTGGATGGTGAGTTCCAGTGTGGTGGCATGATATTAAAATATATGAACTAACACCTTTTCTGCAAGATATCAGGCTGCTTCAGATATAACATGAGATCCTAACTTGTGACTCAATATTTCTTTGGAGAGTTGTTTCATGGAAAAAAAATTACTGAAGGAAAAAAGCCTGTATTTATGAAGATGTTTGTTGCAACACAAATGGGGTAGTAAATTATGGTACAATTGCTAGATTAAAAATTACACAATCATTAAAAATAATCATCAGGATATAGGAAAATGTTCCTTTATATAAACGTAAATGAAAAAATTACATCTATACATATGTATAAAAAATTATGCCCAATCATACTTTAAAATTTATATGTAGGCCGGGCGCAGTGGCTAACGCCTGTAATCCCAGCACTTTGGGAGGCTGAGGTGGGTGGATCACGAGGTCAGGAGATCAAGACCATCCTGGCTAACATGGTGAAACCCCATCTCTACTAAAAATGCAAAAAAATTAGCTGGGTGTGGTGGTGGGCACCTGTAGTCCCAGCTACTTGGGAGGCTGAGGCAGGGGAGTGGTGCGAGCCCAGGAGGCAGAGCTTGCAGTGAGCCAAGATCACGCCACTGTGCTCCCACCTGGGCGACAGAGCAAGACTCCGTCTCAAAAAAAAATAAAAAATAAAAAATAAATTTATATGCAGGCCGGTGCAGTGGCTCACGCCTGTAATCCCAACATTTTGGGAGGCCGAGGCAAGCGGATCACCTGAGGTCAGGAGTTTGAGACCAGCCTAACCAACATGGTAAAACCTGGTCTCTACTAAAATACAAAAATTAGCTGGGCGTGGTGGCACACGCCTGTAATACCAGCTACTCGGGAGGCTGAGGCATGAGAATCGCTTGAACCTGGGAGGAGGAGGTTACAGTGAGCCGAGATCGTGCCACTGCACTCCAGCCTGGGCGACAGAGTGAGGTTCCGTCTCAAAAAAAAAAAAAAAAAAAAAAAAAGATAATATAAATAAATAAACAAATAAAATAAAAATATATAAAATGAGTTCAGAAGAAAATACAGCTAAAAGCAGGATTTATATCTGGCTTCTGACATTAACAGTAATTTAAATTTTCTTCCTCATTCTTTTTGCATTTTCCAAGTTTTTGGCAGTAAGTATGTGTTACTTTTAAAAATAATTTTTTAATCAAATAATTGTGAACGCTTATCATTATGTGATTGTTGTACGGTAGAATATAAATGAATAAAAGCAGATTTTAAACACGTAGGTGTGCTATTACACATATTACACTTCTGTTTTGGGGGGTAAATTGCAGATGAGCCTCTCTCTTACACCAGTTTCCATTGGTGTTGGGATTATATTGTTTATAGAACTATTACTAGTTACCTCTGTGATTTTTAGATCGAACAGGATATATTGTTTGGATAATATTTCTTCTGTTTCGGGGATCAGAACCAATATTACCAAACAATATATCCAAACAATAGGATCCAATAATAGTGGGGAGAGGATAAGTAGGCAGAGGATTGTTGGATCCTATTGTTTGGATTTATACAAACAGAGCTGCTCCTCCAGCAGCCTGGGGGCTGTGTGAGAATGCTATTAATATGCAGATTATGACAAACAGCCCAGAATTGGTAGCTCACTTGATGCTTTTGAAATCACTTGTACACAGATTATCTCACCTCTCTCTCAACCATTCCAAATGACTGATTTAGGTCAAGGACAGATGAACTTGTAATTTCACAGAACTGGAGGCATGGGAAACTAAGGAAACCTGTAATCAAATTTGAACAGAAGGTCTTCAAATCCAAAGTACTTGATTTGAATTAATAGTGTTATAAAAGTTTTTTCAAAAATCTGAGTGGCGATGAGAGGGTCAGATGATGACCCAGCTGTGGGAAGAGAGGGTGGGGATGGGCCGAGAGCAAGGTGTGTATATTAGTGCTGTGCTTCCTGTTCCTTTTCTAGTCGTGAGCCCTCAGGCAAGTTACGCGAGCTCCCTGAGCCTCATTGGCCTCATCTGTAAAATGGGACTGGTAATAAGAATGGGTTGTTTGAGGCCAGGTGCAGTGGCTCATGCCTATAATCCCAGCACTTTGGGAGGCTGAGGCAGGAGGATTGCTTGAACCCAGGAGTCTGAGCAACATGGTGAGACCCCATCCCTCACCATGAAAATGTAAAATTTTAAAATTACAAGAAAATTTAAAAATTACCTGAGCATGGTGGTGCACACCTATAGTCCCAGCTACTTGGCAGGCTGATGCAGGAGGACCACTTGAGCCCAGGAGGTCAAGGCTGCAGTGGGCCATGATTACACACCACTGCACTCCAGCCTGGGCAACAGAGCAAGACCCTGTCTTGGAAAAATGGGGGTAGGGAGGTGTTGTTTGAAAACCAAATGAGTTAATTTGTATGTATAACATGTGCAGAGCATGCTCATTAAGTGATAAGTATTGTATTTCTTATTTTCTGAAAAACCAGGAAAACAGTACATTCTTACTTCTTTGTCAGAAGATGGGGCCAAGAGGGTGGGGAAGCCCACAGCCATTGTCTTGTCTTAGTAGGTCTAGGAGGCAGTGGGAGGGCCTCTGCCATCCTTGCATGCTTGAGAAGAAGGAGAATTATACAGCAGTGACCCCAAAGGTCAACCTTGAGCAGCTGGAGGATAAGGGAGGCGGGCATCACTCACTTTGCAGTTTTGCCAGTATGTCACTGTGGCTGACTGACCACCTCTGGCCAAGTTTGAAATAAAGACGGGTGAGCTGAAATTCACATCACTGAGAGGCAGTGGAGCAGAGTGGTTCATGGTCTAGATTTAAAATTCAGTTCGGCTGGATTAGAATCCCTGTCTCTCCACATCCCGGCTGTGTGCATCTGGCCATGTTACTGAGTCCCCCTTTGCTTCAGTTTCCTCATCTGATGAAAAAGGAATGATGATGATGATGATAACAGTACCTACCTCTCAGCGTTGTTTTGAAGATTAAATGAGTCCATCTGTATAAAGTGTTTAGAACTGCATCTGGCATGTGGCAGGGGTTTGCTCTTATTATTAGGCACACTCTGTGGAATGAATAGGAGAGACAATTTAGGTCAGAAAAGATGTCTGAGATTTTGTTTCCCTGGATCACAGTTTACACTGGTAGACAGGTGGCAGAGAGCTTCAGAAAGGCTTGTTCAAGTTCAGATAGTCAGACGGCAGGAGGGAGGCCGAGAACCTTGGCTCCTCAACCCTTGGTCTCTATGCTCCCTGTGTAGCCACACTTGTGAATCCAGGCAAAGGTGTGTCATGAATATGAGACATCATCAGCTCTCTTATTGCTATGTCACCTCTGTGGGACCCCAGGAATCTATAGGCTCCCTACCTTAGCTGGAATAAAAGCTGGAATGAAGCAGATAACAGGGTCAGCAGAGTCATTTGGGACTGCAGACAAGTTCATGGGAAAGGAAAGTTACTTGTTTGGTACCAAAAGCCACCCGCCAGCTAAAGAAACAACCCTGCCCTGGGGGTTGGAATGGCAGCTCCCACTGAGCCAACTGGCCCAGCATTCCGGGGATTCAGACAACCAAGAGCATGTACTCTGGTGGGAATATCATGGCAGAAAACAGGTCCTCACGGTTACTACTGGTCATGTGACCCTCTGGTAAAGGCAGAGAAGGAAATCTGAATTTTCCGTAGGAAACAGCAGAGAAGGAAATCTGAATTTTCCGTAGGAAGATGTGTTCTAATAAGGTTCTGATCTTTTCAATATCATTCATTACTTAATATAAAATATTATGCCAAAACATAATACCAAATAAATACCAAAGTAAACCATGCAAATCATAAACAATTAGAAAATACAGAAAACATAATGAAGAAAGTAGAATTATCATTTTTTGTGTGGTTCTTTTTGGCTGTTTATGTATATATAACTTGATATAATTTAGGTTATAAAGTACATTAAATTGTATATTCTGAATTTGGTATATTATTTCTTTTATTTATTATTTATTTATTCTTGAGACAGGGTCTCACTCTGACACCAAGGCTGGAGTGCAGCGGTACGATCATGGCTCACTGCCTTGACCTCTTGGGCTTGAGCAATCCTCCCACCTCAGCCCCCTGAGTCACAGAGATAACAGGTGTGTGCCATCATGCTCGGCTAATTTTTGAAATTTTTTGTAGAGCTAGGATCTCATTATCTTGCCCAGGCTGATCTTGAACTCCTGGGGGCAAGCACTCCGCCTGCCTTGGCCTCCCAAAGTGCTGGAATTACAAGGGTGAGCCACTGTTCCTGGCCTGCTTTTGGTATATTATATCATAAGCATTTTTCATGTCATTAAATATTCCTTAAAAATATCATTTTTAATAGCTGCAAAGCATTCTGTTGGATGGATGGACCATAATTCTTTGAACTATTGTTAGGTTATTTTCCATTGCTTTTACAGCTACAGGAATGCAGCCCTAGATCACTGTACTTTAATATGTGTGCACACCTCTGATTATGTCCTGAGGTTAAAATCCTGATATAGACTGGCTACCGAGGTTTTGCTTCTGCCCTTAGGAAGGACTCAAAACTCCCCTTTCAGGGCCCCTTGGGAATGAGGAGGAAAAAGGGTGAAGACAGTGGTTCAGATGCAAAATCATTCTCAGGACATGGTGGTAAAAGGTGAGGGTGTCAGTGATAGTAGGTTGGAAATGCTAGTGTCCACATGGGGGCCTCTCTCTCTAGCTTCCCACTTTTGGGGATCTGTTCTCTAGTCTCCTGACTTGCCATCTTAGAAACCTGTCTCAAATGACTTTAGCAAAAGGGAGAGTCAATTGCAAGAATCCTGAAATATCTTCTGTAATCAAAAGAAGGGCATTTGTCCAAACCATGGGAAGGGCAGGGATATAGCTGGCCCTGGACCAACCAAATAACCCCCTAGGAGGGCAGGTTCTCGAAGAATATGAAACTTCCACTTTGACCTAAAGGAGTTGGGGCAGGACAGTGCTCTCAGAAAAGGGAGATACTAGTTTCTAGAGAAAGGGAAGGCTCATGGCCTTTTGGGTGTTGTTTTCTAAGAAGCTGAGGTGGCAAGATGGACCTGGGGCTGCTGCCTCCCACTAGGGGCACTACCTGCCCGTGCGGTGGAAAAGTCTAGGTGTGGGAGCCTTTGTTCTGGTTTTGCTTGAGGCCTTAGGGAGGAACATTCTTTTCTTTTAGGTTGTCTCACTGTTTCTTCCTGCTTTCAGGTTGGTGAGTCCTCTAGGACAAAGAGATTCAAGTATGGATCTTGGGGACAAGAGTGAAGGCAGCCAGTAGAGGGTCTAAGTCTCCACTCAAAGGTATACAGTTAGCACTGTGGGCTTCCATAAGGTGCAGCCCAGCTCAACAACCTGAAGCTTTCACACAGAGATGTGGGGCCAAAATGAGTCAATAACAAATGCTGTGCTTTTGCCTAGAGTGTCCCTAGTGCATATCTTCCTCCTGTACCTGTGGTAGAAGAAGGCTGGGAGTCCTAGCCAAATATCTGTCCAGCTCTTCATCACTATCCAGAAGGGAAGAACATGTTTAGGGCTTTTGAGACACATTGCCAAATTGCTCTGTTAAAAATGGAATATTTTGGTATCAAGCAAGAAGTCTAAACCAGGGGGCTCCTGCCAGTCCTGGCCACGTCATCCTCTCAATCAGCTCTAAGTAGCATGCCAGCATTCTGCACGGGATAGAGTTCTCCTTAGAATTGGTTGATCAGACATGACAGTCACAATCATACCAAAGTTATTTGACAAAATATCGTATTGCTTTCTTCAATATAATGTTCTTATATCATTTTAAAAAACAGTTCCTGCTTTTTTTTTAAGTTAAAAAAGTTGCTAGGGGAATGGAGTACTTTCAAATGGTGTCGAATTCAGAAGAGCTTCATTGGGACACTGTTTTGCTGTGCTTTTTGTTGCCACTGAAGTTTCCTTCTCGAGCACAGGCATTAGCATTCTGGTTGTAGGCTTTCTGCTTTCTCAGGGGTTGGTATTTTTTTGAAGACTGGCCAAACATAGATGAACACCTCATTGCAAGGACTGCCTACCATGACCTCTCTAAGCAGCAACGTGCTGTGATTCGCAGTGAGCCAGGAGGGCATGTGACAAGCTCACACCAGTAGCCACAGACTGGTATTAGCTGAAACATCAAACCCTGTGTGGTTGTTGTATAGTTGCATGATTGAATCAAAGAACGTTAGAGCTGGAAGGACCCTTGGAGACCATAGACTTCAACCCTTTCCACCAGATCTACCCACCTTACAAATAAAGGAACTGAGACCCAGGGAGAGGAAAAGGCTTGTCCATGGTTACACAAGCAGAATAATCACAATCAAGAATAAGGTGAGGCCAGGCGTGGTGGCTCATGCCTGTAATCCCAGCACTTTGGGAGGCTGAGGCAAGTGGATCATCTGAGTTCAGGAGTTGGAGATCAACCGGTCAACATGGTGAAACCCCATCTCTACTAAAAATACAAAAATCAGCTGGGCATGTTGGTGGGTACCTGGAATCCCAGCTACCCGGGAGGCTGAGGCAGGAGAATCGCTTGAACCCAGGAGGCAGAGGTTGCAGTGAGCCGAGATTGTGCCACTGCACTCCAATCTGGGTGACAAAAGCGAGACTCCGTCTCAAAAAAAAAGAATTAGGTGAAATTTTTACAGTGTTAAAAAGCAAGAACCATCAGCCTAGGATCCTGCACTGAGTGAAATTATCCTTCCAAAGAGGAGAGGCTTTCAGTTTTCAGTCTCACAGGTAAGGGGCATGGAAGTCATCGCTTCATCCTGGCAACAAGTAAAAAGCTAAACAAACTGAAAAGCTAACTCGTTCTAGATCTGTCAAGGAAGTGAGGTCACAGGACAAACTACCGCCCCCCAAATTAGAGACAGCCAGGCAGATAATGAGAATCCAAACTTACTGGAGCAGAAACCCACAAGCAGAAACCTCTGAGAGCCAGTGTCACTGCAGGAAAAACCTGCTCTATGATTAATGAACGAATGGCTGGAGGCTTGGTAATGACAAGTCTGACAGTTAAGTGCCCCAGGGACCCAGTTACAGGTAAGACACTTTTGTGAGTTTACCTTCTGGAGTTCTACCAGGTTCTCAGAGTGACGACTGAAGGAAAATCCCTTTATGTTCCTGGAGGAGGAAGGGAAAAGGAACCATTTTGAAATATACCAGAGCATTCTGGTCCCACTTAACAAGGCCTACCCCAAGAGAAAATATTATATCAGGATCTGCCCTATTGGGGTTTAATTAGAGCTGACCCAGGGAAGGGAAATATCCAACTCCAGCCTCTTTTCCCATTCTGTCTCATGTCAAGGGGTGCAGGGGAAATGAGGAGCCCTTATAAAGTTCTCAGCCCTGATGCACAGGCTCCCTAAAAGACTGTGACCCAATCATAGGACTATAGAATGCTACCCCCACACCTCACACCACACCACTAAAGGTCTGTCTACCTAGTGCATCATGCCTGCCTTTCAATAAAAAATTACAAGGCATAAATTACAAGGCAAATTACAAGGCAAAAAGTTACAAGGCAAAAAACACTGTTCAAAGGGACAGGGCAAGCATCAAAACTAGACTCAGATATGGCAAAAATGTTGAAATTATAAGACAACATTATTCCACCAGGAACATTATCAGGCCAGGAATTTAGAACATTGTGAGGTCAGGAATTTAAAAGAACTATGACAAATATGCTAAGAGTTCAAATGGAATAAGTAAACAACATGCAAGAGCAGATGAGTGCTATAAGAAGAGAGATGGAAAATCTAAGACAGAATAAGAAAATCAATGCTAGAGCTCAAAAACACTGCAACAGAAATTAAGAATGCCTTTGATAGGCTGGGCATGGCTGAAGAAAGAATCTCTGAGCTTGAGGATTATGTCCATAGAAGCGCCTAAAACTGAAAAGCAAAGAGAAAAAGGAAGAAACAAAACAAAAACAAAAACCCAGGACAGAATCATGGGACAACTATAAAACATATAATATACATTTAATGGGAATACCGGAAGAAAAGGAAAGGAAGAAAGGAATAGAAGAAATATTTAAAACAATAATAACCGAGGCCAGGCATGGTGGCTCACACCTGTAATCCCAGTGCTTTAGGAGGCTGAGGTGGGTAGATCACTTCAGGTCAGGAGTTCAAGACCAGCCTGGCCAGCATGGCGTTTCCTCATTCAGTCTATTCCTGTGAGATCCTACCCTTTTGGTCTAATCACATTTCTACATGGTGGCCAATCATGCCTTTCCAAGCTCTACTAAACATACAAAAACAATTAGCTGGGCATGGTGACACACGCCTGCAATCCCAGCCACTTGGGTGGCTGAGGCACAAGAGAGAATTGCCTGAACTTGGGAGGCAGAGGTTGCAATGAGCCGAGATCATGCCATTGCATTCCAGCCTGGGCAACAGAGAAAAACCCTGTCTAGAAAAACAAAACAAAAACAAAAACAAACAAACAAAAGATAATAACTGATAATTTCCCTCAAATTAATATCAGATACCAAACCACAGATCCAGGAAGCTCAGATAACATCAAGCAAGATAAATGCCAAGAAACTCCCGCATTTAGCATAAAATATTCAAACTGTAGAAAATAAAAGATAAAGAAAAAATCTTGAAAGAAGCCATAGGAGAAAACAACTTAGTACATGGAGGAGCAAAGATAAGAATTACATCTGACTTCTCTTTAGACACCACACAATTGACCAGGTGTGGTGGCTCATGCCTGTATTCCCAGTACTTTGGGAGGCCGAGATGGGAGGATCACTTGAGCCAAGGAGTTTGGGACCAGCCTAGCCAACATAGTGAGATCCCATCTCTACAAAAAATTTAAAAATTAGCTGGGGTTGGTGGTGCATACCTGTAGACCCAGCTACTCTGGAAGCTGAGGTAGGAGGATTGCTTAAGCCCAAGACTTCAAGGATGCAGTGAGCTATGATGGTGCCACTGCACTCCAACTTGGGGACGGAGTAAGACCTTGTCTCTAAAAAAGTTAGGAGACAAAAAGAATAGAAACCATGCAATTAATAATAGAATGCCTTGAAACGATGTTGATTTGAGGGGAGGAAAAAAAAGACCCAACACCAACCTAGAAGTTTGTAACCTGTGAAATTATCCTTCGAAAGTAAAAAAGACTTTTTCAGACAAACAAAAATTCAGGGAATTTGTCACCAGCAGACCTGCCTTGCAAGAAATGTTAAAAGAAGTTCTTCTGAGAGAGGAAATGACATGGGTAAGTGTGATCATATGACAGACACATATTGGTCTTCATCCACAGTTCCTGGTGCGTAACTCCCATAGCCCTTGTTACAGTCTTTTGTTATAATATTGGGACACTATAGGTCTCTGAAGCAGGCCTCAGGAAACAGAATCTCTCTCTCTGACCTTTTCCTGCCCTCCCTTCATCTGCCAGAGAGGGTCCTGTCACCTACCCTGGAGGAAGGAATGCTACACAGATAGACCAAAAAGAATCTGGACAGGCCTTGCTGAGTTTCCCCAGTCTATTCCTATGAGATCCTACCCTTTTGGTCCAATCACATTTCTACATGGTGGTCAATCATGCCTTTCCAGTGACGTCTCCCTAAAAGGCCCAAGATAAGTTGTGTGCTTGGCATGCACCCATAATCCCAACTACTTGGGAGCTTGGGTGACTGAGGCAGTTGTTCAAGGCCAGCCTGGGTAACATAGCAAGACCCCCTCTCTAAAAAAAGCAAAACCAAAACCAAAACAAAATGCCCAGGAGGACAAAATTTGGGGAGCTTCCTGGTAGCTGAAGACCTGGAGATTCCTGGAGGGCAGTGGGTCCAGGGAGGGCATGGAGGGTCCATGCTCCTTTTTCCATACTTCACCCTATACGTCTCTTCATCTGTAATATCCTTTATAATCAGCTGTGTCTGGCAGTGGTAGGTGCCAGCCTTGGGGACAGAGCCCTCAACTTGTGGGATCTGATGCTACCTCCAGGTAGATAGTGTTGGAGTTGAATTGGAGGCCACTCACTGGGTGTCCACTGCAGACTTGATTGCTTGCTTGGTGGTGGAGAGAAACACTTCTCACATCTGGTCACAGAAGTCTTCTGTGTTGATGACTTCTGTTTTGAGTGAGAGAACAGAAAAAGCATGTTGAGGGTTACACACACACACACTCTCTCTCTCTCTCTCTCACAGTAAGGTATGCAGATCCACATGAAGAAAAGAAGAGCATTAAATGAAAAATTCCCCATCTCTGCAGTAAAACATCCAAACAAAACAAATACATTCCCAAAACATCTGCTTCTGGACTGAGTGTATGTAGTTGGAAGAGGGAAAGGAAAGATGACCCAGAGTCTTTGGGGGAAAGACATTGCCCTGAAGGAAAAGGGAAGGAAGGAGCCCCCAAGGCTAAAGGAAGGGGCTCAGTGACCTGGTCGAGCCTGGACTGGCAGGGGTTACTTCTGCTTGAGAGTGGGGCCTGGAACACTGCTACCCCAGGTGGGGAGAGGAGTTAGAGGAGGGCAAAACGTGCATGGGGAGGTCTGTGACGAGAAAAAGCCCATGAAATGGCATCTCATCTAGCCACAAGCCAAGTATGGATCTCAGGGAAGGGCTGGGTATGTGGCTCATGCCTGTGATTCCAACACTTTGAGAGACCAAGACAAGAGGGTTGCTTGAGCCAAAGGAGTTTGACACCAGCCTGGACAACATAGCGAGATCCCCTCTCTGCAAAATTTTAAAAAAACAATAGGCCCAGCATGGTGGTACATACCTGTAGTCACAGACTCAGCAGGCTGAGGCCAGAGGGATTGCTTGAGCCCACAAGTTTGAGGTTGCAGTGAGCTGTAATCACACCACTGCACTCCAGCCTGGGTGACAGAGTGAAACCTTTTTTCTGGGTGACAGAGTGAGACCTTATCTCTAAAAATTTTTAAATTAAAAACAGATCTCTTAATAAGCACTTATTAAATACCTTCTATGCTTCCCAGCCTTTGAGTGTTAAGGGTTCATGCAGTTCTTTAATTTGAGGAGTTATCCTTCTCACCCTTAACCACTAACTCAGTATCTCCCTCCCTAAGCAATCAATATGATTTTTACCGTAGAGGAATTCATACAGGAAAGGGCTTTATGCCTAAGGCTGTCCATCTATTGTCTGAAGAAGGCCTGCCTTCAAAAACATGTAATCATGTGATGTAGAATATTAGCGGTTCAGAAAGGGAAACAGCAACTCAATAAGCTTTGCTGACTACTGAATCCAGTCCTTCCATATCATAGGTGCTCAAGAAATTTTATGGACTAGTTGAAAGGATCTGGACAATGCCTCTGTTAGGAATTGTTTATCACCAGGACCAGTTATAAATCAGTGTCTTCATTTATTTTATTTTTATTCATTCAAGAAATATCTATTGAGTCCCTACTATGTGGCAGCAACTGATAATGGAAAGGTGAATGAGTCAGTCCCTACCCCTGAGAACATTAAGGAATAATCGACACAGAGGGTCCCTGGAACCAATGTTGCTAAATAAATAACCGACCCTGGAAAAGAGTAACCACACTTAAAAGGTGTCTTATGCTGGACTGTGTTTAGTTCCTGGGAAGTGTCCCCCTCGGGGAGGCACCATGTGTAAGAATGGGAGTTGTGCCATTTGCCAGTTACTACTTATATAATCCTAAGTTATCTAAACTCATGAGCCTCATTCTCTGTAAAAGCGGCGTAATAATCACACATACCTGACAGCGCTGCTGTGAGGATTTGAGAAGACAATGAAATAATCCATGTTATTAATCACTTTGCTCAGTTTCTGGCACTCAGTAAGAATACATACATTTAGTAGATATTTATGGGCTGAATTCCTTGTGGAAAGGGATTACATTTTTTTTTTTTTTTTTTTTTTTGAGACGGAGTCTCGCTCTGTCACCCAGGCTGGAGTACAGTGGCCGGATCTCAGCTCACTGCAAGCTCTGTCTCCCAGGTTTATGCCATTCTCCTGCCTCAGCCTCCCGAGTAGCTGGGACTACAGGCGCCCGCCACCTCACCCGGCTAGTTTTTTTGTATTTTTAGTAGAGATAGGGTTTCACCGTGTTAGCCAGGATGGTCTCGATCTCCTGACCTCGTGATCCGCCCGTCTCGGCCTCCCAAAGTGCTGGGATTACAGGCTTGAGCCACCGCGCCCGGCCAAGGGATTACATTTTAGTCTCTTTGTTAAATACTTCGAGGAATAGGCCAATCAATCACACAAGAGGTGGGATCTAAAATGACTCTTCGTAATGATGTGGCCCAAAGAGTATTTCTTGGAGCACCAAAGCCAACAAGCTCTTTCTTCATAATAAAATAGTTGGAGAAATTCTACTGGCAATGCAATTGCCTTCTCTTGAAGATTCATAATGTATATCAGTAGATTAAGGATGTTAGAAGAGTTTGTAATGAAGAAACCTGTTTAACTTTATTTAGTTCAGTGTTTTCTAATCTTATTGGACCAATATTGTAGCCTGGAAAAACTCAAACTCCTGAAGCTTCAACTTGGAAGGAGATTCTGGGCAGAGAGAGATGGTTGACGCCAGAGCCCCTGCCTCTCCTGAGGGTTTCTCCTTCCCCATGGAGTTCTCACTTTATTCTCTGCTGTTGCCATCTATTGACTTCCAGGTTGTTCAGACGCCTCATTAAAACTCACAGTAGAGCTGATGCTGGCTGAAATATTACAAAGACTTTGCTAAACATCAGAGGGAGTTTAGAAAAGAAACATCAAGAAACACATCAGGCTGGGCGCAGTGGCTCACGCCTGTAATCCCAGCACTTTAGGAGGCTGAGGTGGGCAGATCACTTTAGGTCAGGAGTTCAAGACCAGCCTGGCCAACATGGTGAAACCCCATCTCTACTAAAAATACAAAAATTAGCCAGTGTGATGGTGCACTCCAGCCTGGGAAGGGCAACAGGGCAAGACCCTGTCTCAAAAAAAAAAAAAAAAAAAAAAGAAAAAAGACAAAAAAGAAACACATGAAAGCCTGATGGGAATTGTGGCCCCTACACAGCCAGCTGCTGGTAGGCATTGTCCCCTTGAGACCCTGCCTCCTTTCCATCCCTAACAGGCTGGTTGACCTGTGATCAACCCAATCCCAGTCCCCAATGCCAGCTGCCCCAAAGGAACCCATCCCTTCATGACCGCCCACACTGGTCTGGGGGCCACCACTGGCTCTTTAAGATATCACACTTGGGCCTATGAAGCTTCTCTTCATTAACTGACAAGCAGACACTGGTTTGGACCAATTAAATGAGCTCAGGGATGACTCACTAGAAGGAAATGCAGAGATAAGGAACCAGATAATCTGATTCACATGGTCACCCTCTCCAGGTTCTAGTTTATTTACCTGCAGAATGTCAGAGATGATGGATTTATCCAACCTCTGACTATAATTCTAAAATATCCTATAGCTTGGATCTCCCTGTCAGATAATAAGTCAGTTCTACTGGATTATTTTTTAATGTAACCTAGATAAAAATTCTAGGTAGAACTTACTTCTTTTTGAGACGGAATCTCACTCTGTCTCCCAAGCTGGAGCACAGTGGCACGATCTCAGCTCACTGCAACCTCCGCCTCCCGGGTTCCAGGGATTCTCCAACTTCAGCCTCCCAAGTAGCTGGGATTACAGGTGCACAACACCATGCCCAGCTAACTTTTTTTATTTTTAGTAGAGATGGGGTTTCACCAGGTTGGCCAGGCTGGTCTCACTCCTGACCTCAAGATATCTGTCCACCTTGGCCTCCCAAAGTGCTGGGATTACAGGTGTGAGCCATCACACCCCACCAGAACTTTATTTAAAACAAACAAACAAACAAACAAACAAAAACAAGCCTGTAAATCCCAGCACTTTGGGAGGATGAGATGGTAGGATCACAGGGTGAGGAGTTTGAGACCAGCCTGACCAACATGCTGAAACCCCATCTCTACTAAAAACACAAAAATTAGCCGGGCGTCATAGCGTGTGCCTGTAATCCCAGCTACTCAGGAGACTGAGGCAGGAGATAATTGCTTCAACCTGGGGGAGACGGAGGTTGCAGTGAGCTGAGATCCTGCCACTACACTCCAACCTGGGTGACAGAGCGAGACTCTGTCTCAAACAAACAAAAAAACACTGGAGTTCTTTAGCTCTTAAAAAGTCTGAATTAGTTTTCCCCACACAGATATGGTCAGGAAGAAATGAGAAAACATGACTCTGACCTTGGGCAATTTCAGTTTCTACCTGATCCCTTTCCCCTTCCCTTTCCTCCCACATTACTCTTTTTTTTTTTTTTTCCCTGAGATGAAGTCTCACTCTGTCGCCCAGGCTGGAGTGCAGTGGTGCGATCTCAGCTCACTGCAACCTCTGCTTCCCAGGTTCAAGCAATTCTCCTGCCTAAGCCTCCTGAGTAGCTAGGATGACAGGTGTGCACCACCACGCCCAGCTAATTTTTTTATTTTTAGTAGAGATGGGGTTTCACCATGTTGACCAGGCTGGTCTCGAACCCCTGACTTCATGATCCACCCGCCTCGGCCTCCCAAAGTGCTGGGATTACAGACGTGAACCACCATGCTTGGCCCATTACTCTTAAAATTATAAGATCTCACCCAAGGTGGAGGAAATCACTTAACTCATCCAGGGATAAGAACTTTTGTTAAAGGGTTGGTTTATTCCTTCACACACTTTGCACATACACAATCCTTCCCACCCCGATCCCCCCGCCTTTTCAATTGTTTATGGTCTGGTTGCTACTTCCAGGTATTTTTGGGTACCAGCAGGGAGACAGAAATGAGCAGGATGTATGGGAGAGTCAAATGCCCCTCTCCAAACAATTAAAGGCCTTCCTTATAAATGGCCTCTCTCTGTAAATATAAAAACTAACTATAAGAATCTCAAACTATCAGCCCTAAGAAACCAGGTCTTGTAGGATTGTAGAGTTGGCTGCTATGAAGGGAAGACTGGAAAAAGTGCCTCCAGAGACACAGGGGAGGTCCACAGCCTAATAGTTAAAATGCTCATCACTTTCAAGAACCTTCCTAACCCCTTTAGTTCTTTGATGTTAAGCAGGGAAGAGGGAGGCTTGGAGACCAGGGATGTCCTCCCAGGTTGTGCTGGGACCTGGGTAACCCTCAGGGCTGCCCTCAGGAGCCCTCTGCCCCTTGAACACTATGCTTGGTAGGAGTTACTGAAGGGCTGTGTATACTGAGTAAGCCCTTTCCTATCAATAAACCTCCATCAAGTCTTCAGAGCAATACGTGTCAAGAAGGATATGATACTTAGGGTGATGGTGACCGGGTAGGGAAAGGCTGATTTCTTTCAAAATCAGAAAGAGAAAAATATACTGAAATAGACAATTGTTCTTAGTGTTGAAATATCATCCTGATTTCTCTGATAGTGCTACTTCCTAGGAAGTCACTAGAGATGAGATCTGAGTGACGGTTTAGTTCACTGAGGCTCTACCATGTGGCAGGCTCTGTGCCAGGCAGTGGAAATACAGAAAGATGTAATCCCCACCCTCACAGAGCCTAGGATCCAGTGGATGTGTCAGACATGAACAGGTGATGTCACAGTCATGCAGTAAGTGGTAGGATGAGAATATGAACGGGGAGCTCCTGGCAGCCTTCCATAGTCTCCTGCAGGATTTTTAGATGTGCAACCCCATTCCTCCCACAGTGCTTATTAGGAGACAGCAAAGACTAGGAAGACTTCTCAGGGACAAATCCTAGCTCAATGAACCCAGTACTGTGTAACTGTGACGGTCACCATTTGCCAAATGTTGTAGAGGGCATCTCTGTCTTTGTCTCTGTGGGATCCCTTACTTCTTAATTTGGTGACAGCAATCTATATTCTTCCTGAAGAATTAGTCCTTCCCTGTTGCCTTAGCCTTGATGGGGTGTTAAATACTACCCCTTACACCCCACCTCCAGCCAATTTATGCCTGAGCAAGGATTTTGCATGAGACCCAAGCTAGCCAAACAAGTGTGAAAGTAGTCAGAATCAAAATGGAGTCACTAATGTCAAGAAAACCCCGAAAAATTGAACCCTGACAAATGAAAGAGGCTTCTCATGCTTGTATGCCTGATAACAAAAGCCTGCAAAACCACAGCCTTGCACAAAGGCCATCACAACCTTACACAAAAAATACTGCAAGGACAACAGCCTAATTACTGCCTGTCCAGTATCACACTGAAGTCACCCTTGTTATTGATCTTTGTAGTCCAAAATAATTATTTCAAGACAAGTATGTAATTCTCTTCACTTTTCCTGTAAAAACCCTTGTCTTCCTTTACTTTCTCAAATATGTACATAGTTTGCTATGGCACATTACCATTGCAATGCTTTATTCCTAAATAAACATCTTTTGTTTTAGAGAACCTCTCTCTGTGTATTATTTAGTTTGATGCAAGATTCTCCAAGGAAACTGAACTTGTACACAGACAAAGATGACCATGAACAAAGCTGATTTCATTCTGGTGGCAGCAACCTGGAAGGTCGTTCATTAATTCTTGCTACCTGTATCCCACAAAACAACTTTGTCCTATTCCTCCTCCTTCTTTTTGTTGAGACAGGGTCTTGCTCTGTCATACCGCTGGAGTGTAGTGCTGCAGTCATAGCTCACTACAACCTCATTCTTGTGGGCTCACGTGATCCTCTCACCTCAGTCTCCTGAGTACCTGTGACCACAGGCACGCACCAACATACCTGGCTAATTTTATTTTCTTGTACAGACAGGTTCTCACTATCTCTCTATGCAGCCCAGGCTGGTCTCGAAGTCCTGGACTCAAGCAATCCTCTCACCTCGGCCTCCCAAAGTGCTGGGATTACAGGCATGAGCCACTGCACCCACCCTCTATTCCTTCTTAAGGACAGGCTTGCTCATATTTTTCTATAGTTTTGGGGACACCTTCATAACCTCCGATTAATTTTCTTAAGTAGCCAGAGTTTCTGTTGCTCACAACTAAAGAACCTGGACTGACACAAGAGTTTGCTCCATGCCAGACACACTAGGTCTCACCTTCTCTGAGAGAAAGAATTATTAGGTTTCCATTTTGCAGATAAAGAGACTGATGCTGACAGTCTTACACACCAAAAACACACGGCCAGTCAATGCTGGAGCAAGCATTTAAATCAAAATCAGAACCCAGAGTGCAGGCTCTCTCCTTTTTGTCCCTTCATATCACCAATCCAGAGCCCTGCCATTCAGGTATAAGCTAGTGCTTCTAGAACTCACCTTGGTATGATTTACAGTTTACACAATGTTTTCACACACAATAACACAGGTAATCCTCATGGCCACCTGGGATATCTTCATGACATGGGAAAATAGATATGCTGAAAGTATGGTCAACCCACTTTTTTCCCTGCTTAAAACCCTTCTGTGACTCAACAGAGCCTGCAAAATCAGTCCAAAGGCTCAGCGTGGTATTCCAGGCCCTGTGGCACCCAGGACTGGGGCCTCAGGCCTGCCACTCCCTTTCTTGCACTTGGAGCTCCAGCCATATGGAACGACTCACAGTTCCCCAAAGCTCACCAGACCATTCTGGGGCCCTGAGCCCTAACTTACTGGGATGTCACCTTCCCATCCTCACCCCAAGCTACGGTTGGTGAATGCCTACTTAACCTCCACCAGACTGGCCTTCATCTCATGCCTATGAAGGTGACCCCTGCTTACCTTCCAGACACAAACACAGCCCATCTTCCTCTCAAGCCTCTTCTGCTCCCAAGTAGAACCAATACCCCCGTTGTATCCTAGACAAGAATCTGGGGTGGCTCTAGCATTACTGGATATTGTAATGAGACCTGGTGTTGACTCCAATATCTTTCCACCCCAAAGGTAATTTTAATCCGTTCCTGTAATCTCAAACTTCCTGACTGTGACTAATCACAAATGGCCATGGGATATACCGTGTTTCTGGTTTATTGGTGCTCTTCTCTGCTCACCTGCGTAGCCTTGGGCCATGTTCTCAAGACTTCAGCCAGCTCTGTGCCTGTGTTCACCTGGAACCCCTGTCCTAATAGAGCCGGGGAACTGATGGAGCCTCCTCTGCTGCTTCCTGAGAGGGAGCCACACTCAAGGCCAGCCCGAGGCCACCAGGCCACAGCTCTTGCTCTCAGATGTCTGAGGGAGGAGGGAGCCCCTGTGGTCCTCTAGTTCCCCCACCCTCCTGGCTGCTGGGGTTTACCCATTTTGGCCCCTGCCTAGCCATGCCTCGATTCTGTTCCCTTCTCTACCTCATCACTATCGCCCCACCACCAGAATCTCTCTGTCCTGGGTCTCTTTACGTCACAGACAGTCACTTGTTAGCTGATTAACACTTAGCCATTGCCATGAGCTCAAAGGCTTACCCCAAGGACTGGGCACCCCTCCGCATTATTTGCACATTCACAGGGAATTCCCAGAAGCACTAGCCTTTATCAATGAACAACTTGCCAGGCACTGTGCTAGATGAGTTGACATATGTTATCCTTTTTTTTTTTTTTTTCATTTTCACTCTGGTTGCCTAGACTAGAGTGCAATGGCACGATCTTGGCTCACTGCAACCTCCACTTCCCAGGTTCAAGCGATTCTCCTGCCTCAGCCTCCTGAGTAGCTGGGATGACAGGCATGCGCCACCATGCCGGCTAATTTTTTGTATTTTTAGTAGAGACAGAGTTTCTCCATGTTGGTCAGGCTGGTCTTGAACTCCTGACTTCAGGTGATCTGCCCACCTTGGCTTCCCAAAGTGCTGAGATTACAGGTGTGAGCCACCATGCCCAGCCCATATGTTATCTCATTTAATTCTCATAGCAATTCTGTAATTATTCTCTATTCCCATGTTGCAGGTGAGGACGGTATTGCTCAGAAAGGTTAAGTAACTTGCTTAGGGTCTCACAGATAATAATGAGAGCTGATAATATATAAGCTAATAATAATGAGAGATAATAATATAATAATATTCAATAATAATATAATAATATAATAATTATTATTATAATAATCAAGGCACCCGTGAGGCATAGGGAGAGAGGACTTGGTAGTAACTGGGACGTGGCCTTGCCTTCTCTGCCTTCTGAAGAGCCAGTTCTGTTTGTTCAGCTCCTATGAAAGGGCAACAGGACTTTCTGGGATTTTCAGACATAACCCTGAAGTTCAGGTAGAAGTTGCTGTCCCCAAATCTATTGAGCCAGGGGCTTGAAGCCTTCCCAAAGGGGAACATAGTGGACGCATGGCTAGTGGGGACTGAAAAGGGAAGCCCAAGCAGCTGGATATCAACCCCCATTTATAGCAATACCTCTGTGGGGTATGTGAGAGAGCAAAAGCTCACAATATTATGGGGAGCACTGAAGAGGGCCTAAGCCCCAAGCAGGATGAGTCAAGAGGATTCTGGCTCCTGAGCACTGTAAGCAGATGCCAAAGAGGCATCTCTGGCCCCTTCATGAGGTGGGCCTGCGGTGCCAGGAAGCCAAGCCCACCAGGTGGCGGCAGAGAACCAGTCAGTGGCCAGAGAGGTCTAACAGGTACAAATCCCAACCCTGGGGCTGGTGTGGGGGCCAGGGTAGGGGCTGTGCCATCTGAGCTGCCTCACAGTAACAGTTCACACTTTTGTTGCTAGGCATATTCTGTGCTGGGTGCTGTACCAAGCACTTCCAACAGGATCTCATTTAACTCTGACCATGAGCCTATGAAGCAGATGCTGCTATTACCCCTTTCATTTCAGATGCATGCACTGGGGCTTTCAGAGGTTTGCGAGTTGCCCAAGGTCACACACACTGAAGAGATGAAGTGCAGGTGGTTTGGACTCTACAGCTCCTGCTGTTAATTTGGGACTATATTGCCAGGGGAGAAAAGGAAGCCACTTGAAGTGTTGAAAGTGAAGGCAGGTAGGGCCTGACTTGGGCTGGCTCTGGTGTGGACTCTGAGGCCCGAAGCCAGCTCATGAACAGACACTAAAAGCCTAGTTAAAGGGACCTTCTAGGGGGCTTCCAGGAAACAGGATGTGGTAGGATTTTCAAATTGAGGTGCCCAGGGAACCCCTATTTGAAGAAGTGAGAGCCAGGTTATCCTGTTCACATAACCCCAAAAGGGCTGGGCACCTCAGAAGCTGCAAACCACTCAAAGACCCAAACGGATGCCTGTGAAAGAGATGGTCAGGTCTCCCTCGTTGAGCTCATAAAGCAAACAAGGGCCAGGTGTGGTGGCTCACGCCTGTAATCCCAGCACTTTGGGAGGTAGAGGTGGGCGGACCACTTGAGGTCAGGAGTTTGAGACCAGCCGGCCAACATAGCAAAATCCTGTCTCTACTAAAAATACAAAAACTAGCTGGGTGTGGTGATGCGTACCTGTGGTCCCAGCTACTTAGGAGGCTGAGGCAGGAGAATCGCCTGAACCCAGGAGGTGGAGATTGCAGTGAGCCGAGATCACACCACTGCACTCCTGCCTGGGCAACAGAACGAGACTGTCCCCCAACCCACCCACCAAAAAACAAACAAAAACCTCAAAGAAGCTCGAGAGCATGTTCCCAGACTGGCCATTGTGTGCCCAACATGCTGAGTCTGGTCCTGTAGCGTCCTCTGGGGGAGGGGATGATGCCAGTTGCCTGTCATCTCCACCCTGGAAGAATGCCAGGGCACACTCAATCCCCAAGTCAGCTCACATCACCAGAGAACTTGAATGAGACCTGGGAACGTCACCTTGCCCTGAGATCCAGGTCAGTACTCCCTCCTCTGTGGTCTTGCCACCAGTCATCTATGGGCCAGGCTATTGTAGAACCTAGTGAGTGCAATGGACTTTTCAGCTCAGAACTTCATCCCTCTTTGTAGACTAGTACTCACCACTAGGACTTTCTGGGATTTTCAGGCATAACCCTGAAATTCAGGATGAACTTGCTCTCCCCAAATCTATTGACATCAGGGGCTTATATCCTTCCCAATTTTTGTGCAAAATTCCCTGAGACAGCCTCTGCTCCGGGAACCCAGTCTAAGTCATGCTCTATTGTTCTGCCTCAAGATCTCCAACTGGTTGTTCTCTCTTTCTGAAATGCTCTCTCTCCATCTTTTCATGGCTGACTCCTTCTTACCATTTAGGTCTCAGTTTAAATTGTCCCTCCTTTACAGACAGGCTCTCCCTGCTTTGCCTAATAAAGATCAACCCTGCTGTGTTTTCTTTCTCCCTTATCATTTTCAGAGGTGACTATCCAGTATCCAATGGGTTGGTACTGCCCTTACACAGGATAGCCTTTGTTCATAGCTCACAATGGAAAACAGAAAAATCATAGGATCTGAAAGGAATGGGTCCTCAGGTGTTATGGGGAAGGGGACCTTAGTGGTCATTTAATCTAAATCTTGAGCTGCTACGACAGTCATATTCAGGTGGTTTTTTTTTTTTTTTCTTTGTTTTGTTTGTTCACAATGGCTATGGAGAGCTGGTGAGCAAAGGTGACTGTTGTGTCCCACTGAAATGCTTCTGGGCTATCCAAGGTAGATCATGATGTTAAGTAGAATCAGCTATGGGGTCAACTATTAGGTGAGTGCAAAAGTAACTGTGGTTTTTGCACTGTCGGACTTTGCTATTTGATATTAAATACATTCTTAAATGTGGTTATGTTATATATCATTTTAATGAGAATTTCCTGCTTTATGTATTTTTGCTAATGACTTATTACTTGCTCTTTGTTGTATGTTTATTTTAGGCTATGGAAATGATGTTAGACAAAAAGCAAATTCGAGTGATTTTCTTATTCGAGTTCAAAATGAGTCGGAAAGCAGCAGAGACAACTTGCAACATCGACAACGCATTTGGCCCAGGAACTGCTAACAAATGTACAGTGCAGTAGTGGTTCAAGACGTTTTGCAAAGGAGACAAGAGCCTGGAAGATGAGGAGCATAGTGGCTGGCCATTGGAAGTTGACAACGACCAGCTGAGAGCAATCATCGAAGTTGATCCTCTTTCAACTAAACGAGAAGTTGCCGAAGAACTCAACGTCAATCATTCTACAGTTGTTCAGGATTTGAAGCAAATTGGAAAGGTGAAAAAGCTCATTTAGTGGGTGCTTCATGAGATGAGGGAAAATTTTAAAAATGGTCTTTTTGAAATGTCTTCTCTTATTCTACACAACAACAAGGAATAATTTCTCAATCGAATTGTGATGCACAATGAAAAGTGGATTTTATATAACTGGCAATGACCAGCTCAGTGGCTAGTCCGAGAAGAAGCTCCAAAGCACTTCCCAAAGCCAAACTTGCACAGAGAAAAGGTCATGGTCACTGTTTGGTGGTCTACTGCTGGTCTGATCTGCTACAGATTTCTGAATCCTGGTGAAACCATTACATCTGAGAAGTATGCTCAGCAAATCAATGAGTTGCACCGAAAAGTGCAACACCTGCAGCCAGCTTTCGTCAACAGAAAAAGCCCAATTCTCCATGACAACACCTGACTACATGACACACAGCCAATGCTTCAAAAGTTGAACAAATTGGACTATGAACTTTTGTCTCATCTGCCATATTCACCGGACCTCTCATCAACCGACTACCACTTCTTCAAGCATCTTAACAACTTTTTGCAGTGAAAATGCTTCCACAACCAGCAAGGTGCAGAAAATGTTTTCTAAGAGTTCATCAAATCCTGAAGCATGAATGTGTATGCTACAGGAATAAACACATTTATTTCTCATTGGCAAAAATGTCTTCATTGTAATGGTTCCATTTTGATTAATAAAGATGTATTTGAGGCTGGGTGCGGTGGCTCATACCTCTAATCCCAGCACTTTCGGAGGCTGAGGCAGGTGGATCATGAGGTCAGGAGATCAAGACCATCCTGGCCAACATGGTGAAACCCCGTCTCTACTAAAAATACAAAAATTTGCCAGGCGTGGTGGCATACATCTGTGGTCCCAACTACTCAGGAGGCTGAGGCAGGAGAACTGCTTGAACCTGGGAAGTGGAGGTTGCAGTTAGCTGAGACCCCACCACTGCACTCCAGCCTGGGCGACAGAGCGAGACTCAATCTCAATAAATAAATAAATAAATAAATAAATAAATAAATAAATAAATGTGTTTGAGCCTAGTTATAATGATTTAAAATTCATGATCCGAAACCACAATTACTTTTGCACCAATCTAAGAGATGTCTAAGTAGGTCATATTCCACCTGCAAAGAGAAAATTCCATCTATCCCTTGCAGATGCATGGAAACTCACTGTCTCCAGTGGACAGTTAACTCCAAGGGCATCACAGAGAACTCATGGAGCTCAGCTGAGGAGGTTTCAGGGATTTTTCTATTTCCTTTTCTTCATCATGAGAGTCTGGTACTAGATGCTCTCCAGACCTGAGCCTAAAGACTCTTCAATCCTTTGAAATGAAGATGAGGGAGGGAATAGGAAACCCAGTTTAGTTTGGATTTCAGATCCTTTTGTGGTTCATACGTGTGATGATTAGGTTTCCATGTTCATGTGTGAGATCTGCCTCCCTCAAACCGTGTTACAATGACATGGGCGCCTTACCTATCTGACATGAAAAAAGCAAATGTGGATTTCAGACAAACAAAAAATAACTTTTTTAGTTTATGTCCCATAGAATATGTGGACATATTTATCCTAAAAATATTGTATGGGACATAGTTGTATTAAGAAACTGTTCATTGTTTATCTGAAGTTCAAATTTAACTGGGTATCCTATATTTTATGTGATGTGGCAGTCTTATGGAGGAGGGGCCAACATTTAAAATAAATGGCTTCCCTAGGATAGAGCACTGGGACTGGGGAAAACAGAGGCCGCAGTCAGCTGCGACTTTTTGAAGGAAGGAATGAAGTTGGTTTCTTTCATGCCAATTAAGCAATTACAGACGACCCTGTCAGAAATCTAAACCTGTGACTATCATGGGACTCAAGACCAGGAAAAAAAATAAGTCAAAAAGATTAAGAGCCAGAGAAGCAGTCTTCACACATGCGGCCAGCCAGCGGACGGAGTACTCTCTCATTCAGGAAGGTAAGAGCATTGCCCTCTTGCTATAATCACAGTCCTTTTCTCCCAGAATAGGATTTGGGAAATTCTGGTGAAGTCCTCTGCCTACCCTCATTGCCCCACTGATGTGTGACATCAACAGAATTTCTCTGCAACGTTTGTCAGTCTCCAACTTCAGAGGGCTCACAAAGTCTCCTCCTGAATCCTCTCTCAGTCCTCTAAGACTACCAAGAAGAAAAGCAATTATTCAGGATGGCAGCTTGCCGGGGAGAAGCAGCCTCCCTGAGGTAGATGTGTTCTCCTGTCACTTAAAGAACCACTTCTTCTGGTCTGAGTAGTAAGAGGCGCGTTTGCTGTTGCTGCACCATTTGCCAAGGTTCTGAGCTTGAGGTATGGGATGTATGAAAACAATTTAATGAAGAATTAAGTTTCCATTCTGTCATTTTGAACACAGGGTTCACTCCTATATTATTCACTTGAGAGGATCAGTGAGTTTGACTTTAATTTCTTTTTTTTACAACTGGGAAGGGTAAATTACACAAAAAGTGTCCCAGTGGAAAGGGGTCATGTGGTGAAATCCCCACTCTTCTCTCCCACCCCTCCCTGCTGTTTTAAACTGGAGCTCATTAATATAATTCTATGGGGATCAGACCTTTGAAATTCCTGAGAACAGTAAGAGAGCAGAAAAATACACAATAACAAGGAAAGGAGCTTCCATTATTGGTTTTTAATGAGCATACTTGAATTACGGCCACTGCAGTTTATGGACAGTTTTTGTTGTTGTTCATTTGTATATGTTCTAGTTAAAAAAAAAAAAAATGCTAGCCAAGGGACTTGAATCAGAGAGAAGCAGAAATTGACTTAAGTAGGAAGGGAAACACATTGTTAGATAAAGTCAGGTCCTGGGCTTCCTCAGCTTGTTTTGGGTGGAGTGCCTGGTGACAAGCTGAAGCCCCTGTGTGGGGTGGTTTCCTTTGCTGAAAAGCTGGGCTGGAAGATGCTGTGCTCAGCGCTCAACCTCATGCACCCTCGCAAGGCACAGGCAACAGGTGCTCTGGGAAACATACATTATGTATCATAGCCTCCGTCTGTCTGTGGACTGATATCCAATAATAACTTTGGAGAAAAATAACTCCTCTTATTTTATTAGCCACAGCCCTGGGCCAGGGAAGGTGGAGAATCAGTAAAAATGCATTGTTTGTTTGTTTCTCTAGAAGTTTATGGTGCAGAGTCAAATTGAAGGCACATGAAGAACATTTTTTCACCAAATAATAACTGAGTCTTTTTGCTTTCATTTGTAGTTTCTTCTTTGAACTTTAGTTAGTAGGAGGGGTTAGAAACCTGAGCTATTGTCAAAGCCCTTGATATCAATGAAAGAAGCAGGTGCAAATCTCCTCACAGAGAGAAACCAAAGGGTCCTGACTGTGGATATTGGTCATCTAGTAAGGATGCTGTTGTGGGTCTTTATGAGACGATGAACAGGGTGGCTTTGGATGCATTAATGATGCCCACATGCTTCTTCTGTTAGGTGTCCTGTGCCCTGACCCTACAAGATGCCAAGAGAAGATGCTCACTTCATCTATGGTTACCCCAAGAAGGGGCACGGCCACTCTTACATCACAGCTGAAGAGTAAGTTCAAAACCAGACCCAGCAGGGCTTCCAGTTTGCCATTTGCTGACACAGCCTGCTGACTTCCACCAGCACATGCCTGCTCATAAATCTCCCTAGTGTTTATCTCCCCAGACAGTAACATCCCTGGCAACAAGGGGAGGAGATTCTGTGCTTCTACAAGGGGCTCAGTCAAGCTTCTCTGAGGCCAAACAGGCAGGAAGATGGGAATGGTATAAGGTTGGATCTTGCCATTTTTGGGTGCACTTTGACTATTGGGCCTTATCTGTAGGTTCCCAAGTGGAAAAACATCTGTTCAGAGTCACAATGCCTCTTTCCTCAATCCTTGTTCTGTCTCCTCCACTCAAGCTCCTGAAGGTGGTTTGCAGACAGAATAAAAGTGAGTTGCCAAGGAGCCAGTGAGGATGATGGGCAGGTGCATGTGACTCAGCCCACAGCCAGACTCGAGAGGAAGACTGAAGTCACAGCCTTTGCAGCATAACTTTATCCTAAGGAAAGGTGTTGGATATTATGAGTGAATTAAAAATAACTATTTATATGATTAAGCATTTCTAAATGCTAAGCATTATATACTGGCCTGAGATACTGTTTTTATCTTTGAAAAAACTCACAACCTAGTGGGAGAGTTAGGCATGAGATTAATTTCAGCAAATATAAGTGTGGTGATGAAAACCCAGAGGCTGCAGGGACATACTCTGTACGTGCTGGGAGTGGGAAAGGGATATACTCTGTACGTGCTGGGCGGCGGGGGCAGGGGAGGCCCCACCCTCTGCGTGGGACTCCAACAGGACAATACCCTCTTATGTGGTCTGTCCAGAACTCCCTGCGAACCTGCTCTTTCTTTGGAAAGAGCTGTTGAACCATCTTTAACAGTCAACCATAGGGACCAGCAAGATGTAAGACCCAACAAAGGTACTGAGGAAGAATTCAGCATTTCCTCAGAAGACCCTGGTATAGGATCCTCTAATATCCCTGGCCAGTTGGAGTTGAGGGCAGCGGTATCTTCTCAGAAAATGTCCTGAGAGCAAAAATATACTCGTTGAGGGAGGGGAGCCCATTGGCCATGGTATTAGTTAATCGTTTCAGCTTCCGTATAATCACTCAACAGACTCTTCTTTAAAATAAAGTTTTATGTCTCGTGTAAAAATTCAAGAGTAAAGAGTTCAAGGCCTGTTCCTTTTCTTCTTGCTGGTTACTCCCCTGGGATGTCGCTTTTGTCTCCATGGCTGAAGATGTTGTGCCATCACTTCCACATCTTGCCAACAGAAAGCAGGAGGTGAAGGACAGGCTAGGACCATTCCTTTCAAGGGACACACGTCACTTCTGCTTATTGCTCCACCCCCGCCCACCCCCTCCCCCGTGGCACCTGTGGGTATCATTCTTGCTGTGTTGTAAATGAAGAAAGGTTCAGAGAAATTAGGAAATGTGTGGCCAGACATGGTGGCACTGGGATTTAAATCCAGGTCTGCTTGCCCCCAGAGTCCATGCTCTTAAGTGTTATGCTGCAGGCCAGCAGAGGCAAATATTTGCACAATCCCATCCAACAAGAGGCTAGGGCAGAGGTCAGTATCTCTCAGTGTGAAGCTGGAGGCTGATGCTTGTCAGCTCAGTAGGCTGAAAGCGGAGTTGTCCTTTGCCATGTAGGGCCATCACGCCCAGCTGGGGAACCTCATAGCCGGGTGTACCCACAACCTGAACAAGGTAACTTTCAGGGTCTAGTCAGGAAGAAACCAACTAGGTGGTTCAACATACAGACTTTAATATAAGAAGCTGGTTAAACAGGCATGGGACTGAGACTGAGGAGGCAAAGAAAGCACAGGGGTAACCAAGGCTGTACCCACAGAATGCTGCTTCTACCCCTGTGTCTAGGGGAACAAAGGGAAGGGTGAGGCCATCAGGACCTAGAATTGGGAGGAGGGAACCCAAAGAAATGGGACCCAGATCTCTAAGGAGAGATTTCTGTTTGGCTGGTTCTGGTGTCTCCGGAGCTTAGAAGTGAGGGGCATGAATCAAATACTCATGCCTCTGAGGTGGGAGCACTGGTCAGCCAGTGCTCTGCTGGGGAGGGGCATAATGAAGCTGGCTCTGAGAATGCCAGAAAACGAGCTGGTGCTTGGCATGTACAGACAATGTCAGCATTGCTGGGGTGATGATGATGGGAGCAGGAAGCACACTGGAAGGAGCTGCTCCTTCCTGACCTCCTAGGTTTGCAGGCCCTCTCTAGAGTACTCCAATGGGAGCCAGTGGGCAAAGGAGAAGTGGCATTTGCAGAGTCCAGTTCCAGCATTAGAGAGCAGAGCATAGAAAGGTGGGTTTGGAGTTGAGGGACAATGTCTTAATAAAGGGCAAAGGGGGTTATGACCATTATCATGTGAAGGAATCCCTTGACTGAAGGCACAAGCTTTCTGTGTCTTGCAACTTGAATGATGTGCATAAGCAGGGTCAGGTGGGTTATCTGACATTTTCCTTGAGAACAGGAGGGAACCTCTGGATTCCAGCACAAAAGAAAAATACCCACTCAACCCATATGTGTGGGAGCCATCTCTCTATAAAGAGAAAGTAATTCCTTTTGACATTTTGCTGTCTGTAGAAGGGTCAGATAGCCAAAGCTTCCAGCACATTGAAACACTTAACTTCAGACTGTGAGTGAAGGAACCCCTGAATACATGGAACATCATGATCTTGTGCAGGTACTGAAGGAGATCCGTCCAGAAAATAAGTAACTGCACACGGCACCAATGTCAAAACTCATTCCTCTCATGAAAAGTCCCTGCCCCCGTTGCTGTTTGTTTAAATAGGTGGGATGGAGGTAGGGGAATGGGGCCATCTTCTTTTTTTTTTTTAATTTTTTTGCATAAAATCAGGATCCTGCACAACAGGGCCAACTTCATTAAAGCAATGCATCCCTAAGATATGAGACTATTTATCCTTCTCACAATTGTGCCAGCAGGTGGAATGAGGAAGAATGATGCAAATTAAGTTCCCACATCCAGCCAGGAAGGACTACATATCTGCTTTGAGTATTATCAATCTCTTTGAAACCTCAGTGGAGAGCAGTTCTCACAGTTGAGTGGACACAAGTCATCCTTGGAACTTGTTAAAATGCAGATTCCTAGGTGCTGCCACCTAAGAGGCTGATTGGGTAGACCAGGGGTGGAGTCCTATGATCTGCACCTCAGCGTGCATCTCAGGTGATTCTGCTGCAGGTGACATTTGGAAGACACTCTGAGGAGCCCTGCCAAACCGGGCAGTGCGTTCTTCCAATGTGTGTGGCATACCCTGGTGCTTTTCGCTGTCAGTCACTTGGGCATGTTGTGAGCACCATGTGACGACGCATAAAGTGCTGGAACAGAGCTCTGTCTGTGTCAAGATGTTCAAGCGGATGCCACAGGGTGAAATGAGAGCACAGGCATGTTGGGAGTTGAATCAGCTGCCTTCAGTCATGAGAACACACTTGTGACAGCTTCAGTTCAGGAAAGAGTGACTCTGCAGGAAAAGCACTGGCCTGGGAGACCTGGATCTGGCCCAAATTCTGGTGCTCACTTGCTAAGTTTCCAGTGCCAGTTGCTGTGAATGTTGGTTCTGCCACTTACTGGTTGTGCAGCCCTGGGCATTTGACCAGCATAACATCAGTTATAAAATGAACACCATTCCTACCTCAGAGGACTGTGGTTAGGATGAAATAAAAGCATATATGTGGGGCTGTCTAGCCCAGTGCCTGGCACAAATTGGTGCTCAATGAATGGTAGTCACTATGGTGATGGTAATGTTGATGAATCTTCATAGGTCTCAGCTTCCTGATCTATAAAGTGGGTGGACTGACCTACATAAGTCAGAGTTTCCATCTAGCACTGTCATCCCATGGTTCTCTCCATCCCGTTTGCAGACGGACAGGATAAGCTTGATGTCTCCTCAGCCTTGAGACAGAAGTTGTCCAGTAGATGGTACTGAGCAAAAGTCTCTCCAGGAGAAGCCTTAAACTTTGCTTCTCCTGTAGCTGCTCAGTCTCTTATAAGTCACTCAGCTCAGCAGAAACTTTCTTAGCGAGTTGACAACCACAGATAACAGAGTCAGTTCTGTCGATTTTGATCATGCTGTGATCAAGTAGATGTTAGCTAACTGAAGATGCTTGCCAGGAGTGAACAGCTCCAGGCCCTGTTTTCAGGGTCTCTGTGGTAACTGTAATGCTTCCCAGGGGTCACTGAACACAGGGCCCAAGAGGCTGGTGTAGACCCCCAGATTGGCACCCTGCTGCTTAGACAAGATCCTTCTCAATAAGTAATGCTACGGCTTTGCTGTAGGTTCAGCTCAGACACTTCTCCCTAGGGTTGCAAGGAGCAAAGCGGGGAGTTTAGGGAAGGGAGGGCACGAACATAATTGAGACGGATTCAGGTTCAGATCCAAGCTCTGTTTTGTGCTAGCTCTGTATGATCACCAGTGAGTCATGTATCCTCGGCCTTTTATTTCCTCATCTGTGAAAATAGGGGATGATAAATGGTGTCTACCCTCCAGTGTTGATGTGAGAATTGAATAAGCTAATGAATGTTTAGTACAGCACCTGGCTTTTAGTAGATGAGTCAGTGTTCATTTCTATTTTCTTTTTGTGGGCTGAATTAGAGAAAATGTTCTAAAACAGCCTGATGAGAAGAAAAGATAATTTAGCCCCACTAAATACACTGTCCACATAAAGACCAGTTACTATGGCACTTCTTGTACCTGGAACTTGGGTGCCTGGGCCATGTCAATTAGCAGTGCTCCTGTGGGCACACACTTGAGAGGCTCCTAGATAAAGACCTGCACTAGATCCAGGTGCTGGAGGCCTGGTGGGGTGCCCAGTGTGGGAGGTGGGAAACTACCTGGACACTGGGAGATGCTGCTCTGGGCAGTCAAAGCCCACATGAAGAGAAAGATTGATTTATGCTTCATCATAATGTAGAACAATGTTTCAATGACAAAGCGGATTTGTCTATCTCTTGGGCCAGGGCCGCTGGGATTGGCATCCTGACAGTGATCCTGGGAATCTTACTGCTCATCGGCTGTTGGTATTGTAGAAGACGAAATGGATACAGAGCCTTGATGGTTGGTATAGTTCCCACAGCTGAAATCCCTCCAGGTCCAGGGCCCTCTTTCCAGTTCTTTCCTCTGAGTCTCTGCAGAGTCAGATAATGGCCTCGTTACAACCTCTAGCTCTGATTCCACCTTCTGATGCCTCTTTTGCTACATTGTACTTTGGCAACTCTTCCTTTGCTTCTGCTCAGGCATGAACCCCAACCAGGAACTTGCCCTGTGCCTTAGTCTGTGACTATAACAGAATACCAGATACTGTAATTTATAAATAAATGAAATTCATTTGGTTTACAGTTGTGGAGGCTGGGAACTCCAAGATCTAGGGGCCACACCTGGTGAGGCCTTCCTGCTGTGTCACATCATAGTGGAAGGCATCACATGGGCAAGAGAGTGACAGCAAGAGGGAGCTGAACTCATTTTTTTTTTTTTTTTGAAACAGGAAATCTTGGGATGGAACACAGTGGTGATCATGAGTCACTGTAGCCTTGACCTCCTGGGCTCAAGCCATCCTCCTGTCTCAGCCTCCAGAGCAGCTGGGACTACAGGCATGTGCCACCACACCCGGCTAATTAAAAAACCTTTTTTTTTTTTTTTTTTTTTTTTGTAGAGACGAGGTCCCACTATGTTGCCCAGGCTGGTCTCAAACTCCTGGTCTAAAGGGATCTTCCTGCCTCGGCCTCCCAAAATGTTGAGACTACAAGTGTGAAACACTCCACACACGGCCCAAACTCACTTTTATAACAAACCTACTTTTGCAATAACAAACACACTCCTGCAATAACATTAATCCATTCATGAGGACAGAGTCCTTATGACTTAATCACCTCTTAAAAGTCCTACCTCTCACCATTGTTGCACTGGGGATTAAATTTCCAATACATGAATTTTGGGGGACACATTCAAACTATAGCGCCTGTCTTTTTGGTTCTACTCACAGCAAACTTGGGTACCTGGATGTTGTGTACAGCTAAGCACTGACGGTTTATAGGGCACAGGGGAAGGGGGTTGAGGTTCCCTTATAGCAAACAGGAGTATTCTTACACACCTAAGGTTTTACCACTTCTGAGAATTCTTGCTGGTTCTGTTACTCCACTTTGTGACCTGGTCTTCCTACCTTGCTTCTTTACCCCTTTCCTCACTGGTTACCTGTGAATTCCAAATTCTTCTGACTCTACACTAAGCATCCCAGGATATCATCAGTGCAATGAGGAAACCATCCTCCCTGCATCAGCACAAAAGGTCACTGTGTGTTTTTTAACAGGCTGCATCCTTCTTAGATGGCCAAAGGTTTTAATAGTATTTTCTTTCTTTTTTACCCAAATATGCAGGAAGCGAACACAATTACACAATCCAGTCTTCTGGTACCAGTATCCTCCATGAATGGGAAACATCAACTGAGTTTATAAGCTATAAAAACTACAGATTTCAGCAATCTTGCTTCAAAGCTAGGTAGCACTTTAGCACTTCAACACCCAAAGGCATTCTCCATAGATCTCGATCTCTCTCTCTCTCTCGTTATTACAGATCTGAGAGCTTTTTCAGGTTGATGCAAAATGGAAAAAAATTATCTTTACAAAAGATGTTGGAAAGTCCCATTCCTCATTCAGCAAGCACTTCATTTAGAGGAAAAGGTCCTGTGAAAGAGAGGAGGGTTGGTGTGGGGTAGGGATTGAAGCTTGGCAAGCTGATGAGAAGGAGAAGGTGAGAGATGCAACTCTGGATTCTTTCCCTCTTTGCCAAGAAACTTGGGCAGTCTCATGTCTCCTGTTCCCCAATGTCTGTCTTTCCAGAGCATAAATACAAATACAAACCATAAAAGGCAGGGCAAGTTTGGGGGCTGACACACCCACCGAGCATAGCCCTCTAGTGTGCTGACATTTAGAGGGAAGGAGGAGGAGGAGTTGATGAATCTGAACAAGACTCCAATATTGGAGGAAATACTTGAGGAAAGCCTTGGGTTAGAAAGTTAGGTATAGAATTCCTGCTCATATGGCTGTCCACAACAGGTTAGTAGGGGAGGACTTTAATCTCTGCCATATAATTCCATTTGTAACTCTAGCATGGGGTTATGACACTGCCTTGTAATTGGCTATTTACTGTTTGCCTCTTCTACCCTTCTGCTTTCCCCATGTATGAACTAGAACAGAGAATATTTCTTACTCATCTTCATATCTCCAATGCCCAGCACAGTGCCTGGCACATAGTAGTCACTTAATTGTGTGGCATTAGGACTTGGTCCCATTGTCTGCCATTGAGTTGGTTGGAGACTAGAATGCAACTTCTCCAAGACTCACTAGCTCTATCGTACACCCACACACGTTGGAAATCTGTGATGTAACACAATGTATATCCATTTTTATTTAATACATATTTTCTTCTATATTTTGATTTCATTATATATTTGTATATCAAAAACATGTTTAGTCTTTCAAGAACTAAAGCTATACAAACTCAGTATATTGGTACTCATTTCCTAACTAACTATAATTATTAGCTTGATCCTACTGAACACAAATGCAATAATTTTTCTTTTCTGCTTCAATGCTCTCATCTTAAATTCATTCAACTGAAAAATAACAGAGAGTCTTAATGTCATGTGCTCAGACACTGTGAACATTTTGCTTGGAAAGTTTCAAATTCAAACTCTATGCCTCCATTCCTCTAGGATTAGATCAGTGGTTTGTAGTTTCTGAGACTTTTTGAGAGGGAAACGTGTTTAAATTTCTTGGTTTATTTAATTTCCATATTTATTTTTTAAATTAATATTAAAATCTTATTTTGAGATTTTCATATATCTAAAAAAGCCAGTTTGGAGATCAGAAGTCTAAGTTTAGGCAAAATTATGTAAAATAGTATATTAAGTATTGCATTTAATTACATAATTACCTCCCTTTCTGTCTTCAGTGATTCTATTTTCATTTTAAAGTAAAGAGCTATAAATGACATTAAATATAAGCTTTGGGCATGTGAATTACTTCATCTTTAACAATCTTCATTAAGCTTGAAATGTCTACTTTTCAATTTCCATTTGACCACAGAATAGTAGAGAGGCTGGCTGGAATTTAGATCTCTTAAAATTTCTCCTTTGGTTAACAATTCCCCTGAGCCCTGGAAAACATCTTTTGAAAGGAAAGGCTGCTTTTTGTAGCAACCTGTTTCTGCAAGAGGAAGTGGGAAATGATTTGTAATAAACTGGACAGTGGTTTTTATATTAAGCAGTTTTACATCTTCACTTGGAAGTTCAAGACAAAATACTTTTGATTCTTGGAGAATTTCATAGCCCTTGCTCTCAGCTCAGTTTACACTCATGTGTCAAGGCACTGTGTTTCTCAATGCATGGTCAGTGGTCACCTGCACTGGAATACTTTGGGGTCCTTGCTAAAAGGCAGATTCTGGGATCATCTCTGGTGGTGGGATTCGGGAATCCGTATTTTAAAATGTACACCCAGTTTTAATGTAAATACAGAAAACTGGCAGTGAACTGGTAGAGTGGATCATACTCTTATCCTATGGTCAGTGAGAGGCTTTAAAAAAAAGAAAAAGAAAAATTGACAAGGGCAGTTTTATTTTTTTTCTTCCCAATCAGTACACCTTTTAAATCCTTTTCCAGTTTATTGCATTAGTTAGGACTTCCAGTATGATGTTGAAAAGGTGTGGTGAGACAGGACATCCTTGCCTTGTTCCTGATCTTAGCAGAAAAGCTTCAAGTATGATGTTAACTGTTAATTTTTTGTACCTAGATATTCTTCAGCAAAGTTGGGTAAGTTTCCCTCTATCCCTAGTTTATTGAGAGTTTTAAATTATGAATGGGTGTTTGATTTTTCAAATGCTTTTTCTACATCTATTGACACAATCTTGCGAATTTCTTCTTTAGTCTATTGATGTATCAGAATAATTCATTTCTCTCTTCTTCTTCTTTTTTTTCTTTTTTTGACATGGGGTCTCATTCTGTCCCCTAGGCTGGAGTGCAGTGGTGTAATCTCAGCTTACTGCAACCTTCACCTCCCAGGCTCAGGTGATCCTCCCATCCCAAACTTCCAAGTAGCCGGGACCACAGGTGCAAGCCACCACCACCTGGCTAAATTTTTTTGTATTTTCTGTAGAGATGGGGTTTCACCATATTGCCCAGGCTGGTCTCGAACTTCTGAGCACAAGCGATCCACCTGCCTCGGCCTCCCAAAGTGCTGGGATTACAGGCGTGAGCCACCACACCTGGCCTGATTTCTCAATATTGAACCAGGTTTACATACCTGGGATAAATCCCACTTTGTCATGGTGTGTAATTCCTTTTATACATTGTTAGTTTAACTTGATAATATTTTGTTGAGATTTTTTGCATCTATATTCATGAGAGATATTGAGCTGTAGTTTTCTTGTTTTGCAATATCTATCTGGTATTAGGGTAATGCTGGCCTCATAGCAATGAGTTACAAATTATTCCCTTTGCTTCAATCTTGTGAAAGAGGTTATAGAGGATTTGTATAATTTCTTTCTTAAATGTTTGGTGGAACTCAACACTGAACTCATCTGGGTCTCGTGCTTTCTGTTTTAGAAAGTTATTATTGATCAGTTTTTATAATAGATATAAATCTCTTCAGATGGTCTAGTTCTTGTGTGGATTTTGACAGATTGTGTCTTTCAAAGAACTGTTACATTCACCTACGTTTTCAGATTTGTGAGCATAGTTGTTCATGGTATTTCTTGCTTATCCTTTTAATGTCCATTACTATTTCTGATAATAGCAGTTTGTGCCTTCTTTTTTCTTCTTAGCGTGGCTAAAGGCTTATCAATTTTATTGATCTTTTCCCAGAATCGGCATTTGGTTTCATTGATTTACTCTACTGACTTTCTTTTTTTTCTAGAGACAGGGTCTCATTCTGTCACCCAGACTGGAGTGCAGTGGCAAAATCATAGCTCACTGTTACCTTGAACTCCTGGGCTCACGCAATCCTCCTGGCTCAGCCTCCTGAGTAGCTAGGACTACAGCTAGCTACCGTAGTAGCTAGGACTATAGCATGTGCCACCACATCTGACTAATTTTCTTTTTTTTTTTTTAATTTGTAGAGACAGAGTCTCACTATGTTGCTCTGGTTGGTCTCAAACTCCTGGCTTCAAGCAGTCCTCCTGCCTTGTCCTCCCAAAGTGCTGGCATTATAGGCATGAGTCATTGTGCTCTGCTGATTTCTTGTTTCCAATTTCATGGATTTCTTCTCTAATTTTTATTTTTCTGCTTACTTTGGATTTAATTTGCTGTCCTCTTTATTTTCTTAAGGTGAAAGCTTAGATTGATTTTAGATCTTTCTCATTCTCTAATATACACATTCAATGTTATACATTTCCCTCTAAATACTGCTTGCACTGCTAAGCAGTATCCCACAAATTCTGACATATTTTAATTTCATTTAATTCAAAATATATTTAAATTTCTCCTGAGATTTCTCCTTTGACCCATATGTTATATAGAAGTGTGTTGTTTAATCTCCAAGTGTTTGGGAATTTTTCAGTTATCTTTCTGTATTGATTTCTACTTTAATTCTATTATAGTCTAAGTGCAAACATTGTATAATTTCTATTCTTTTAAATTTGTTAAGATGTGTTGTGTGGCCCAGAATTTGGTTTATCCTGGTGAATGTTCTGAGCTTGAAAAGAAAGTGTATTCTGTTGTCATTGGATGAAGTAGCCTATAGATGTCTATTATATCTAATCGAAGATTTTGTTGAGTTCCACTTTTATACATTGCTAGATTTGATTTGCTAATATTTTGTTCAGATTTTTTTGCATCTATATTTATGAGAGATAATGAATTGTAGTTTTCTTTTCTTGTAATATCTTTGTTTTTGATGTTAGGGTAATGCTGGCCTCACACAATGAGTTAGTCCTTACTGATTTTTAACCTGCTGGCTTTGTCTATTTCTGATAGAGAGATGTTGAAGCCTCCAACTATAACTCCAACTTCATAGTGGATGCAACTACTTTTTCTTGCAGTTCTATCAGTTTTTATTTCATGTATTTTGATGCTGTGTTCTTAGGTACATGCATGTTAAGTGTTGTTATATCTTCTTGGAGAATGAACACCTTTATCATTATGTAATATCCCTCTTTATTCCTGATGACTTTCCTTGAAATCTTCTCCTTCTGAAACTAATATAGGAACTCCTACTTTCTTTTCATTAGTGTTAGCATGGTATATCTTTCTCTATGCACTTACTTTTTTTTTTTTTTTGAGACAGAGTCTCGTTCTGTCACCTAGACTGGAATGCAGTGGTGTGATCTCAGCTCACTGCAACCTCCACTTCCTGGGTTCAAGTGATTCTCCTGCCTCAGCCTCCCAAGTAGCTGGGATTACAGGTGTGCGCCACCATGCCTGGCTAATTTTTGTATTTTTAGTAGAGATGGGGTTTCACCATGTTGGCCAGGCTGGTCTCGAACTCCTGAGCTCAGGCCATCCGCCCGCCTCAGCCTCCCAAAGTGCTTGAGATTACAGGCATGAGCCACCACGCCCAGTCCAGTTATACTTTTTTTTTTTTTTGAGACAGAGTCTCGCTCTGTTGCCCAGGCTGGAGTGCAGTGGCGCGATCTTGGCTCACTGCAAGCTCCGCCTCCTGGGTTCATGCCATTCTCCTGACTCAGCCTCCTGAGTAACTGGGACTACAGTTACCTGCCATCACGCCTGGCTAATTATTTATATTTTTAATACAGACGGGGTTTCACTGTGTTAGCCAGGATGGTCTCAATCTCCTGACCTTGTGATCTGCCCGTCTCGGCCTCCCAAAGTGCTGGGATTACAGGCATGAGCCATCATGCCCCGCCTTACACTTCTTTTTTACTTTTTTTCAGTGGTTTCCCTAGAGTTTGCAACAAACATTTACAACTAATTCAAGCCCACTTTCAAATAACACTATACCATTTCATAGGCATTATGAGCATCTTAAAATAAACTAATCCTAATTCCTTCCTCCTGTAAACTAAAAACAAAACCTACATCCTCCAACCAACTGAATGGACCCCCTCTTGGCCAAGGGGACCCCAGGGAAACCTGAAAAACTGAGTCTTGGCCATGATGGGAAGGGAGATGAGAGATGCCTCATTATACACCCTCCCTTTTAGAGTTTTAGGTACAACTGACTAGCATTAATTTTAAAATAGAGATTATAGGACTGACAGAATTAACTCTTTGTGGCAATATCAAATTAGGAACAAGACAATGCAAGGAAAGGGTTAAATCATGCCCTTCAAACCATAAAATGTTGTTTTTTAAAAAAATTAACCCTGTATAATGTGGTTTACTTTCCAAATTGACTCTGGTATAGCATCACGTGACAGATTGCAGACTCCCTTATCTTAAGCATTCCTTTATACTGACTTCAAGTCTTAAGACAGAGCTGAACTTTCAACCAACTGCCAACTAAAGAATCCCTAAAACTCACCTGTGACTTGTAAGCCTCTGCTTTGAGATGTCCTGCCTTTTCAGGCTGACCCAAAATATACCTTCTGTGTATTGATTTATGATTTTTACCTACAATTCCTGCCTTCCTGAAATGTATAAAACCAAATCATAACCCAACCACCTCAGGCACACTTTCTCAGGACCTCTTTTTTTTTTTTTTTTTTTTTTTTGAGACGGAGTCTCGCTGTGTCTCCCAGGCTGGAGTGCAGTGGCGTGATCTCCTCACTGCAAGCTCCGCCTCCCGGGTTCACGCCATTCTCCCGCCTCAGCCTCCCAAGTAGCTGAGACTACAGGCGCCCGCCACCACGCCCGGCTAGTTTTTTGTATTTTTAGTAGAGACGGGGTTTCACCATGTTAGCCAGGATAGTCTCGATCTCCTGACCTCGTGATCCACCCGCCTCGGCCTCCCAAAGTGCTGGGATTACAGGCTTGAGCCACCGCGCCCGGCAGGACCTCTTGAGACTGTTCTCCTGGCCATGGTCATTCATGTTGGCACAGAATAAACCTCTTTAAAATATTTTGCAGTTTTTTTCTTTCTGTTAACATTCCTTTCCCTTGTATCATTGCTGTTATTCATTTCAAGTGTATATAAGCATACACAATTAAATACACTGTAGCTATTATTCATTTTTGAACAAACTATTATCTGTTAAATCAACTAAGATGAATATGTTGGGTACAGTGGTGCATGCCCGTAGTCTCAGCTACTCAGAGGCTTAGGCAGGAGGATTGCTTGAGTTTAGGAGTTTAAGACCAGCCTGGGCAGCTTAGCAAGATCATGTCTCCTAAAAAAAAAAAAAAAAAAAAAGAGAAAGAAAGAAAAAGGAAGTTTTGGGAGGCTGAGGCAGGAGAATTGCTTGAATCCAGGAGGCGGAGGTTGCAGTGAGCTGAGATCACGCCATTACACTCCAGCCTGGGCAACAGAGTGAGATGCTGTCTCAAAAAAAAAAAAAAAAAAGTTTTTATTTCACCTTCACTTATTCATTCTTGGATGTTCTTCCTTTATGTAGATACAAGGTTCTGACCTATGTTATTTTCTTTTTCTCTAAAGAACTTCAAATGTTTCTTGCAAGGCAGGTCTACTGGTAAAGAATTCCCTCAATTTTTGTTTGACAAAGTCTTTATTTCTGCTTCACTACTGATGGATAATTTCATAAGAGTGTTCCTTTTGTAGATTCAGTCTTCTTATCTTTCCCTTCAGAAATATTCTTTGACCACCTATTGGGTCCCAGGCACTGCACTAGAGCTTTACCTCTAGTTAATTCCCACAACAATTCTGAGAGGTAGGTGGGTATTATCTTCCTAGATGCAAACTCAGAATTCAGAGAGGCAAAGTGATGAGACTGAAGGCACACAGCAAGTAAGTGGCAGAACCTAGATTAAAACTCATTCTTAAAACTTTGGCTTCCCTTCTCTTTTCTAAAATGGATTCAGTTACTACTTCTTCCCACTCACCTTTATCAATTTACATTTCAGGATAAAAGTCTTCATGTTGGCACTCAATGCGCCTTAACAAGAAGATGCCCACAAGAAGGGTTTGATCATCAGGACAGCAAACTGTCTCTTCAAGAGAAAAATTGTGAACCTGTGGTAGGTTGAGATCCTTCATAAGGGTATTTTCATGAATGGCTGTTTTTAACTCAAGTGAATACAATGATTTCCATTTGAAAAGCAAGAACAATGTGAATGTACTCGTTGCCACTGAACTATATATACCTAAAAATGGTTAAAATGGCAACTTTTTTGTGTATTTTATGAGAATAAAAATAAATAATAATAAAAACAAAAAACAAGGGAAGCACAGGGATTTTCTTAAATTGTGTTGTCACATACTCAGAGTTTCCAGGGTCAATAATGAGAGCCCTACATGTAAGATCCAAAGGAAGAACTTAGTCCTGGATACAATATTCTTTTATGTTTTTAGTCATATTTGCCTTTTTAATGGATGTAGATATATGCAGAGGGGAGGGATAAAGTACCTATTATTTATTGTATAGAGCTGTGCTGTCTGATGGCTTAGCCACTAGTCATGTGGTGCAACTGAACACTTATAGGAGTTTAAAATAAGATGTATTATAATACATACCATATTTCAAAGATATTAGTATGTGGAAAAGAAGATAAATGGTTCATTAATTATTTTTATATTGATTCATTTTGAAATAAATATTCTGATAATATTAGGTTAAATAAAACATTTTAAGATTAATTTTACATGTTTCTTTTTTTAAATGTAGCTACTAGAAATTTTAAAATTACATATGGCCGGACATGGTGGCTCACACCTGTAATCCCAGCACTTTGGGAGGCCGAGGTGGGTGGATCACCTGATCTCAGGAGTTCAAGACCAGCCTGGCAAACATGGTGAAATCCTGTCTCTACTAAAAATACAAAAATTAGCCAAGTGTGGTGGTGCACACCTGTAATCCTAGCTATTCTGGAGGCTGGGGCAGGAGAATCACTTGAACTCAGGAGGTGGAGGTTGCAGTGAACCGAGATAGTGCCACTGCACTACAGCCTGGGCAACAAGAGTGAAACTCCATCTCAAAAATAAATTAATAAAATAAAATAAAATTACGTACCATATTTCTATTGGACAGCACTAGTACATATACAACACAGTATAATGGTTGAGAGCACTGACTCTGGAGCCAGATTACTGTGTTTGATTCTTACCTCAACAACTTACTAGTTGTGTGACAATGGGCAAGCGAGTTAACCTCTCTGTGCTCTGGTTTCCCATTCTGTAACACGAAAACAATAAAAACACTCCCAGAATTGTTGTGAGCATTAAATGAAGCCCTGACACATTTATTCTGGATACAATATCCTCTTGTTTTATATTTGGTAGTGTCAATGTGCCTTTAGACACAATTACAAGGATCTCTGTGGTAAAGATGCAATGTATATAGTGTCGGTAAATAGCATTCAATGATTTGTTTGTTAGGGCTTGAGATTTTTACTGTCATGGAAAATCCAGGTATAGCTAAGCTTTTGAGATTTTGGGAACCCCTTAACCCTATTTTTCTCTACTCTTGCCCCCAACAATCAGCATATAAACTTGTGAAATTTAACAATTACTTCACTGGGCAGAAATTATATGTGAACACTTAGAAATTTCAGTCCACAGGGAAACTATAAATATGTTAACTATTTTAACTTAATCCTTTCCTAGAAACATATACACTGTTACCAAGACCAAATTCTCCCTTTCTTGTTCTCACAGGTTCCCAATGCTCCACCTGCTTATGAGAAACTCTCTGCAGAACAGTCACCACCACCTTATTCACCTTAAGAGCCAGCAAGACACCTGAGACATGCTGAAATTATTTCTCTCACACTTTTGCTTGAATTTAATATAGACATTTAATGTTCTCCTTTGGAATGGTGTAGGAAAAATGCACGCCATCTCTAATGATAAGTCAGTGTTAAATTTTTAGTAGGTCAGCTAGCAGTACTAATCATGTGAGGAAACAATGAGAAATATTAAATTGGGAAAACTCCATCAATAAATGTTGCAATGCATGATACTATCTGTGCCAGAGGTAATGTTAGTAAATCCATGGTGTTATTTTCTGAGAGATAGAATTCAAGTGGGTATTCCTGGGCCATCCCATTTCTCTTTACTTGAAATTTGGCTAACAACAAACTAGTCAGGTTTTGAAACCTTGACCAACATGAACTGTACACAGAATTGTTCCAGGTGAGTCTTTACTATGGGGTGCTCACAAAGGATACTTCTATAGGTTTAAGACAAAGAGCTGACTGGCCTATTTATCTGATCAAGAACATGTCAGCAATGTCTCTTTGTGCTCTAAAATTCTATTACACTATAATAATATATTGTAAAGATCCTACAGCTTTCTTTTTTTTTTTGTGTAGTGGGAGGGAGTTTTGCTCTTGTTGCCCAGGCTGGAGTGCAATGGCACGATCTTGGCTCACCGTAACCTCCGCCTCCCAGGTTCAAGCAATTCTCCTGTCTTAGCCTCCCGAGTAGCTGGGATTACAGGCATGCGCCACCATGCCTGGCTAATTTTGTATTTTAAGTAGAGATGGGGTTTCTGCATGTTGGTCAGGCTGGTCTCAAACTCCTGACCTCAGGTGATCCGCCCACCTCAGCCTCCCAAAGTGCAGGGATTACAGACATGAGCCACCACACCTGGCCAGACCCTATATCATAGGTAAGACATATAATGCAGTCTAATTACATTTCACTTCAAGGCTCAATGCTATCCTAACTAATGACAAGTATTTTCTATTAAACCAGAAATTGGTAGAAGGATTTAAATAAGTAAAAGCTACTATGTACTGCCTTAAATGTACTTATGGCAATTTAGCTCTCTTGGGTTCCCAAATCCCTCTCACGAGAATGTGCAGAAGAAATCATAAAGGATCAGTTATTCTGGAATGGTGTCATTATTTGCATAGCAACATTGCAATTTGTTTTCCTTTGGCCACATCAACATATCACCTACACTATCATTTATCTAATATTTATCTTTCAGGCAGCTCGTTTAAACATTTTTTTGGCTTTAATTTCTATTGCCATACTAAGTGGAAAACCAGTATCATTTTCCATAGTAGAGGATAACTATAAAAATGAAGATAATGAAAGTAATTTTTTTAAAAATTATACTTTAAGGTCTAGGGTACATGGGCACAACGTGCAGATTTGTTACATACGTATACATGTGCCATGTTGGTGTGCTGCACCCATTAACTTTCGTATAAGGAGTAAGCAAAGGATCCAGTTTCAGCTTTCTACTTATGGCTAGCCAATTTTCCCAGCACCATTGATTAAATAGGGAATCCTTTCCCCATTTCTTGTTTCTCTCAGGTTTGTCAAAGATCAGATGGCTGTAGATGTGTGGTATTATTTCTGAGGACTCTGTTCCATTCCATTGGTCTATATCTCTGTTTTGGTACCAGTACAATGCTGTTTTGGTTACTGTAGCCTTGTAGTATAGTTTGAAGTCAGGTAGCCTGATGCCTCCAGCTTTGTTCTTTTGGCTTAGGATTGTCTTGGCAATGCGGGGTCTTTTTTGGTTCCATATGAACTTTAAAGCAGTTTTTTTCCAATTCTGTGAAGAAAGTCATCGGTAGCTAAATGGGGATGGCATTGAATCTATAAATTACCTTGGGGAGTATGGCCATTTTTACAATATTGATTCTTCCTATCCATGAGCATGGTATATTCTTCCATTTGTTTGTGTGTTCTTTTATTTCACTAAGCAGTGGTTTGTAGTTCTCCTTGAAGAGGTCCTTTACATCCCTTGTAAGTTGGATTCCTAAGTATTTTATTCTCTTTGAAGCTATTGTGAATGGGAGTTCAGTCACGATTTGGTTCTCTGTTTGTCTGTTACTGGTATATAAGAATGCTTGTGATTTTTGCACATTGATTTTGTATCCTGAGACTTTGCTGAAGTTGCTTATCAGCTTAAGGAGATTTTGGACTGAGACAATGAGGTTTTCTAAATATACAATCATGTCATCTGCAAACAGGGACAATTTGACTTCTTCTTTTCCTAACTGAATACCCTTTATTTCTTTCTCTTGCCTGATTGCCCTAGCCAGAACTTCCAATACTATGTTGAATAGGAGTGGTGAGAGAGGGCATCCCTGTCTTGTGCCACTTTTCAAAGGGAATGCTTCCAGTTTTTGCCCATTCAGTATGATATTGGCTGTGGGTTTGTCATAAATAGCTCTTATTATGTTGAGATACGTTCCATCAATACCGAATTTATTGAGAGTGTTTAGCATGAAGGGCTGTTGAATTTTGTCAAAGGCCTTTTCTGCATCTATTGAGATAATCATGTGCTTTTGTCTTTGGTTCTGTTTATATGCTGGATGATGTTTATTGATTTGCATATGTTGAACCAGCCTTGCATCCCAGGGATGAAGCCCACTTGATCATGGTGGATAAGCTTTTTGATGTGCTGCTTGATTTGGTTTGCCAGTATTTTATTGAGGATTTTTTGCATCGATGTTCATCAGGGATATTGGTCTAAAATTCTCTTTTTTTGTTGTATCTCTGTCAGGCTTTGGTATCAGGATGTTGTTGGCCTTGTAAAATGAGTTAGGGAGGATTCCCTCTTTTTCTATTGAATGGAATAGTTTCAGAAGGAATGGTACCAACTCCTCCTTGTACCTCTGGTAGAATTCGGCTGTGAATCTGTCTAGTCCTGGACTTTTTTTGGTTGGTAGGCTATTAATTATTGCCTCAATTTCAAAGCCTGCTATTGGTCTATTCAGGGATTCAGCTTCTTCCTGGTTTAGTCTTGGGAGAGTGTAAGTGTCCAGGAAATTATCCATTATCTTCTAGGTTTTCTAGTTTATTTGCATAGAGGTGTTTATAGTATTCTCTGATGGTAGTTTGTATTTCTTTGGGGTCAGTGGTGATATCCCCTTTATCATTTTGTATTGCATCTATTTGATTCTTCTCTCTTTTCTTCTTTATTAGTCTTGCTAGTGGTCTATCAATTTTGTTGATCTTTTCAAAAAAAACAGCTCCTGGATTCATTGATTTTTTGGAGGGTTTTTTGTGTCTCTATCTCCTTCAGTTCTGCTCTGATCTTAGTTATTTCTTGCCTTCTGCTAGCTTTTGAATGTGTTTGCTCTTGCTTCTCTAGTTCTTTTAATTGTGATGTTAGAGTGTCAATTTTAGATCTTTCCTGCTTTCTCTTGTGGGCATTTAGTGCTATAAATTTCCCTCTACACACTGCTTTAAATGTGTCCCAGAGATTCTGGTATGTTGTATCTTTGTTCTTATTGGTTTCAAAGAACATCTTTATTTCTGCCTTCATTTCGTTATGTACCCAGTAGTCATTCAGGAGCAGGTTGTTCAGTTTCCATGTAGTTGAGTGGTTTTGATTGAGTTTCTTAGTCCTGAGTTCTAGTTTGATTTCACTGTGGTCTGAGAGACAGTTTGTTATAATTTCTGTTCTTGTACATTTGCTGAGTAGTGCTTTACTTCCAACTATGTGATCAATTTTGGAATAAGTGCGATGTGGTGCTGAGAAGAATGTATATTCTGTTGATTTTGGGTGGAGAGTTCTGTAGATGTCTATTAGGTCCGCTTGGTGCAGAGTTGAGTTCAATTCTTGGATATCCTTGTTAACTTTCTGTCTTGTTGATCTAATGTTGACAGTGGGGTGTTAAAGTCTCCCATTATTATTGTATAGGAGTCTAAGTCTCTTTGTAAGTCTCTAAGGACTTGCTTTATGAATCTGGGTGCTCCTGTATTGGGTGCATATATATTTAGGATAGTTAGCTCTTCCTGACGAATTGATCCCTTTACCATTATGTAATGGCCTTCTTTGTCTTTTTTGATCTTTGATGGTTTAAAGTCTGTTTTATCAGAGATTAGAATTGCAACCCCTGCTTTTGTTTGTTTTCCATTTGCTTGGTAGATCTTCCTCCATCTCTTTATTTTGAGCCTATGTGTGTCTCTGCATGTGAGATGGGTCTCCTGAATACAGCAAACTGATGGGTCTTAACTCTTTATCCAATTTGCCAGTCTGTGTCTTTTAATTGGACCATTTAGTCCATTTACATTTAAGGTTAATATTGTTACTTGTGAACTGGATCTTGTCATCACGATATTAGCTCATTATTTTGCTTGTTAGTTGATGCAGTTTCTTCCTAGCATCGATGGACTTTACATTTTGACATGTTTTTGCAATGGCTGGTACCTGTTGTTCCTTTCCATGTTTAGTGCTTCCTTCAGGATCTCTTGTAGGGCAGGCCTGGTGGTGACAAAATCTCTAAACATTTGCTTGTCTGTAAAGGATTTTATTTCTCCTTCACTTATCAAGCTTAGTTTGGCTGGATATGAAATTCTGGGTTTAAAATTCTTTTCTTTAAGAATGTTGAATATTGGCCCCCACTCTCTTCTGGCTTGTAGAGTTTCTGCTGAGAGATCTCCTGTTAGTCTGATGGGCTTCCCTTTGTGTGTAACCTGACCTTTCTCTCTGGCTGCCCTTAACATTTTTTCCTTCCTTTCAACTTTGGTGAATCTGACAATTATGTGTCTTGGAGTTGCTCTTCTCGAGGAGTATCTTTGTGGCATTCTCTGTATTTCCTGAATTTGAATATTGGCCTGCCTTACTAGGTTGGGGAAGTTCTACTGGATGATATCCTGCAGAGTGTTTTCCAACTTGGTTCCATTTTCCCCGTCACTTTCAGGCACGCCAATCAGACACAGATTTGGTCTTTTCACATAATCCCATATTTCTTGGAGGCTTTGTTCATTTCTTTTTACTCTTTTTTCTCTACACTTCTCTTCTTGCTTCATTTCATTCATTTGATCTTCAATCACTGATACTCTTTCTTCCAGTTGATCGAGTCGGTTACTGAAACTTGTGCATTTGTCATGTAGTTCTCATGTTATGGTATTTATTTCTATCAGTTCTTTTAAGGTCTTCTCTGCATTGATTATTCTAGTTATCCATTCATCCATTCTTTCTTCAAGGTTTTTAGTTTCTTTGCGCTGGTTACATAGTTCCTCTTTCAGCTCTGAGAAGTTTGATCAACCGAAGCCTTCTTCTCTCAACTCGTCAAAGTCATTCTCCGTCCAGCTTTGTTCTATTGCTGGTGATGAGCTGTGTTCCTTTGGAGGGGAAGATGTGCTCTGATTTTTTGAATTTCCAGCTTTTCTGCACTGCTTTTTCCCTATCTTTGTGGTTTTATCTGCCTTTGGTCTTTGATGATGGTGATGTACTGATGGGGTTTTGGTGTGGGTGTCTGAGATGGCCAAATAGGAACAGCTCCAGCCTCCAGTTCCCAGTGTCAGCGACACAGAAGATGGGTGAATTCTGCATTTTCAACTGAGGTACCAGATTCATCTCACTGGGGCGTGTCGGACAGTTGGTGCTGGTCTGCGGGTGCAGCCCGACCAGTGAGAGCTGAAGCAGGGCGAGGCATCGCCTCACCTGGAAAGCGCAAGGGGGAAGGGAATTCCTTTTCCTAGCCAAAGGAAATTGAGACACACAACACGTGGAAAATCAGGTAACTCCCACCCTAATACTGCGCTTTACCAAGGGTCTTAGCAAATGGCACACCAGAAGATTGTATCCCACACCTGGCCCAGAGGGTCCCACGCCCACGGAGCCTCCCTCATTGCTAGCACAGCAGTCTGAGATCTAACTGCAAGGTGGCAGCAAGCCTGGGGGAGGGGTGCCCGCCATTGCTGAGGCTTAAGTAGGTAAACAAAGCCGCCAGGAAGCTTGAATTGGGTGGAGCCCACCACAGCTCAAGGAGGCTGGCCTACCTCTATAGACTCCTCCTCTGGGGACAGGGCATAGCTAAACAAAAAGCAGCAGAAACCTCGGGAGAGGTAAATGCCCCTGTCTGACAGCTTTGAAGAGAGCAGTGGATCTCCCAGCACAGAGGTTAAGATCTGAGAACGGACAGAAAGTAATTTTTTTTAACCTAAGAAAATACTAACGGTCACAGAAGGCTATGAACCTGAGACCTGCTCTCTTTGTCAAACAGAGATTAACAAGGATCAGAGAAAAGATAAAGGCTGTCTTTGACATACTCAGAAGGCTTACAAGAGTTTTAAAGAAATTACTTTCTCACTATATGATTCATTGTTATTTAACGGTGAGTCAGTAAACCACCTAAAAATCATCTTGTGTCATCAGAAACACTAGTGTAACATAACTGTATCATTTTCTACTAAAGACAAAATTTCACCAAAGGGGAAAAAGAAAACACAGGATAAAGAGACATATTACACACATCGAAAAAAACAACATTTAACAAAATACTAAAATATTTCCCCACTCTTCTGATACTGTCAAGTCTTAACACTTAAAATAAGGCTTCCACCTCTCCCACTCCAAACAAATAAATGAATTCTAAACAAAGGAAACTTCATCAGGCATTTGGGTACCTCCTCCCCTCACCACGAGGTCTCTGCTGAATCTCAATCCTATACACTGAGGAGCCTGTGGCTTGAACCCTACATCCCTCCAAAACCCCCAGACTGTCACTCACTGAGGGTGCTGTCATTTCTCTGTGGAAAAGACTTTCTTCACAGAGTTCCTCAGACAGTCTCCCAGGTGATGGACACAGAGACTTGGGCTGAGTCTGCCAGAAAGAAATTAGAAAAGTGAGATATTTTTGAAAGGAATAGAAGGTGCCAGATTCAGAAAGACTTACTCCCCACTTCACAGAGGCACCCACACCTCTGAAGATGACTCCTTGGATTGGAAACCAATTGCAGGGCAACCCTGGGAGCCATGTGTTAAGGATGGAAGGTCACATGATGCAGGAAGCCTGGGTTATTACATTATCACTGAGAGCTCCTTGCATATTCTGGTTATTAATCCCTTGTCAGATGGGTAGTTTGCCGCTATTTTCTCCCATTCTGTGGGTTGTCTCTTCACTTTGTTGATTGTTTCCTTTGCTGTGCAGAAGCTTCTTAAGTTGATGTGAACCTATTTGTTCATTTTGGCTTTGGATGCCTGTGCTTTGTAGGGTATTAATCAAGAAATCTTTGCCCACTCCAATGTGCTAGAGAGTTTCTCCAATGTTTTCTTTCAGCAGTTTCATAATTTGAAGTCTTAGATTTAAGTCTTTAATCCATTTTTACTTGATTTTTCTATATGGTAAGAGATAGGGGTCTTGTTTCATTCTTCTGCATATAGGTATCCTGTTTTTCCAGCACCATTTTTTTTAAGAGACTGTCCTTTTCCCAATGTATGTTCTTGGCACCTTTGTTGAAATGAGCTCACTGTAATATATGGATTTGTTTCTGAGTTCTCTATTGTGTTTCATTGGTCTATGTGTCTTTTTCTTTTTCTTTTTTTTTTTAATGCCAGTACCATGAGGTTTTGGTTACTGTAACTTTGTAGTATAATTTGAAGTCACATGATGTGATCTTTCCAGTTTTGTTCTTTTTGCTTAGGTTGGCAATTCTAGGTCTTTTTTTTTTTTTTGGAGACTGTCTCTCTCTGTTGCCCAGGCAGAGTGCAGTGGCACATTCTCAGCTCACTGCAACCTCCACCTCCCAGGTTCAAGCTATTCTTGTGCCTCAGCCTCCCAAGTAACTGGGCTTACAGGTGTGTGCCCCCATGCCCAGCTAACTTTTGTATTTTTAGTAGAGATGGGGTTTCACTATGTTGGCCAGGCCGGCCTTGAACTCCTGACCTCAAGTGATCTGCCTACCTCAGCTTCCCAAAATGCTGGGATTACAGGCGTGAGCCACCATGCCCAGCTTCTAGGTCCTTTTGTGAGCTATTCTTTTGGCTATTCTGGGTCTTTGTGATTCTATATAAATTTTGGGATTATTTTTCTATTTCTATGAAGAATGTCATTGTTACTTTGATAGGGATTGCATTGAATCTGCAGATTGCTTTGGGTAGCATGGATGTTTTAACAATAATTGAGTCTTCCAATCCGTAAACAATGGATATGTTTCTGTTTTTCTGTGTTCTCTTTGATTTCTGTCTTCAATGTTTTAGTTTTCATTGTAGAGATCTTTCACTTCTTAATTCCTAGGTATTTTATTTTACTTGTAGCTATTGTAAATGGGATTACTTTCTTGATTTCTTTTTCATGTTGTTCCCTGTTGGCATACAGAAATGATACTGATTTTTTTATGTTGATTTTGTACCCTGCAACTTTAATGAATTTATCAGTTTGAATAGTTTTTTCATGGAGTCTTTAGGTTTTTCTAAATGTAACATTGTATCATCAGCAAACAAGAATAATTTGGTCTTCTTTCTTCCTAATTTGAATGCCCTTTCTGTCTCTTGTCTGATTGGCTTAGGTAGGACTTCTACCATGTCATCAGTGAAGGAGACTCTACCCCTTCTAAGAACACTTGGATTATATGGAGGGGGAAACTGGCCTTGAAGAAAATTCATGAAATATTAAGACAGAGACCCTTCAGTATTCTCTAACAGCCTAGACTGACTTAACACAAATGAGGAGAGGAGCCTTCAGGGAAGGGAGATCCTCGTGACCTTTGCAGATAGATAGGATGAGACTTCCCTGTTGCTGAAGGAAACCTGAACTCAGGAAAATGAACCTCACCCATATACATGGTACAGGAGTCCTCTACTGCAGCGTGCCCTTCCTTTTTGCCCTGACATACCTGTGGGCTGAGAATAGGTAATGGCATGGCACTGCTTTGATCCCCTAAGCTTCCTGCAGGCCAGGGTAGGGACTAGAGTGACCAGAGCTCATGGCTGGTCTCCTTTGGCTGCAATAAGCATTTTCCACTTGCCCAAATTCATTGTACAAATAATAGTACTTTATTTGCATGGTGAGCAAAGTTACAGAGCACTGTTTTATAGAACCTGGGGTTCCCCTTCCTGTCCAGCCCTCAGTGGTGGTGACTGATGCTTAAGACAAGGCTTAAGTCTCTATGCATTTCCCTGTGAGATTCTGATATGGTCTCTCTGATTGTTTTTATAGTAAACAGCAGGCATACTTTAAGGAGGAAAAAAGAGCTAGTCAAAAGATTTTCTGCCCAGGTTAAAGTCAGTGAAAATTTAGACTGATTATACAAATCAGTGAAGCCTTCAAGTTATCTCTGGTGAAGACCAGTCCTCTGAAGTTACAAATGTTAAGTTTAGCATTTAGTAAATATCTGGACAGGTTTACTTGTCACTTGAGAATATTGTAGGCCTTCTCAAAAAAAGAACAGAAGGGAGTCTCTAAACTTTCATTTCATGGTTCAACAGTTACTTGACGATGCATCGAAATCCCTCAATCTCAAGTAACCAGTGCCAAAAACATCTTCAAAGTGTCTCAGAAGAACTTTCAGAAGGAAATAATGGATCGTTTGGATGAAAACATTCATTTTTAGGAAAATCTAAAAGCGCTATCCCAAGAAGCTGTGAAATGGAATACAAAGTGTGAGAAACGAAGGAAAAAAATGCTTGACAACTTGAAAACATAAAGAAGTTGTAAATGATAAAGAGAGCCCTTTAAAATTGAAGGTGATATACTTGCCTGTCTTCTTTAGCAAAAATTACATGGGTGATGGCAACTTGAAATCAGACAAAGACAAATCAGAAAATTGAGAACTTCTAGGCTGTAAATCAAAAAACAATTTGAAGAAATACACTGATGCTGTTAAATGTTTCCTTAAAAAGGCTTGAAGAAGAAAAACAAGGACTATTAAAAAGAAAATCAAATGAATCACTTACAGTTCAAAGAAATGGTCTCTCATCTGAATAAGCATCTTTGTAGTCTGAAAATGTAGCTCATATGAAAACATCAGCTGTGTAACATCAGAAGCATGACGCCCACAGGAAGATGGCCTCGAGAAAGTCTTGGAAAGAAGCACTTTCTACTATCAAAACTTGATCATTTCCCAAGAGAAAAAATGCTCAAGAAAGTTGGATGGCAGCTTGGCACACTAACAGAAAGCTCACTGAGCTAAGAAAAGAAAATGATCACAACAGATAAAGTTGACTAAAGCAGTTTAAATTTCAGGTTTTCCCAAGTGGTTCCTGCTGTTCCATGTGCAGGCGATCCCATGCATCATGTCTGCAAAGAAGGGAGAGGTTAAAACTGTAAGGGCTTACACATTTGGGTCAGTAGGTTTGATTCAGGTTTACAGCAACCAACTCCTAACTATATACTGGAGGACACATGACCGTGTTTTCTTTACTTAATAATTTAATCTCTTTTTATTGTTTTTTCTTAGTTGATGCTACATTTGCTTAAATTCAAGTTCGAAAGAATTACAATTCCTAAGATGGTGTTTTACAAATCTAGATGGTTTTAATACAATTCTTGACTATTAGACCATTCCATGAGGCTCTCAGAATCAGGTCCATTTAAGTACTGTATTTAGGCTGAATTAAATAGTTCACTATTACGTAAACCATAATTGAATTTTGTATGATCATGGAGATAAATAAATCAATAAAGGTCATTTATATATGCTACGAACTGTTACAAGAAATGTGAGTAACAGTATTTACCTCAATAAATTTAGGTTTAATAGACAGAATCCCACCCAAACCCAACAAAAAAAGAATAATACCCTCCAACTAAATCTATTAGTATTTTTATTAGTTTAGCACTACATTCATAGATTTAGGGGAGGTAACACTTTGTTCATATTATTTGCTGTTTAAATATTTCTAAATTTTATGCAGTCAAAAATAAAAGCTTTCCCTTAAAATACCTTCTTTATCCTTCTCAATCTCAACAGGTTGTCTCATCTCTAGCATTACTAGATACCTGATTATGCCAAATATCAGGTCTTCACACCACTTTTCTGGCCCACCTAATATCCTGACGGGTCTCCCTGTCTTTGGTAAGGTCAATGATGGCAGCTACTATTTAAGTATTTACTATGTGGTAGGCAATAGGCTAAGTACTTTAGGTAAATTATCTCATCTAACCTCATAGCAATCCTGCAAGGTAATTGTCCCCATCTTATGTTTGACTATTACTACCCTTGCTCAAAAGCTTCATACTTTCAGAATATTTTTCAGTCCTCTATCAGCTAGCTCAACCTATTTTTCTAATCATTCCCTATAGGTCCTCTTAACCTACAGCATTTCATTCAAATTCAACTGCTGTGTTCCCTACATGCTCCTTGTGCTTTTCTTAGACTCAGGCTTTGTGGGCCCAGTTGTAAACGTACTTGCAGTCATAGCACAAATGCCACCTCTTACATGAAACCTTCTCTGGAAACTCCCTGCTAAGTTCTTACAGTAAGTTCTTTATTCGTCTAACTTATTATTATTTTACTATTTTTTGTATTGAGGACAGGATGGAATCCTACTCATCTGTATTGTTCCTGCAACATCTTCTACATTATATAGTTATCAATAAGTGTGTAGAATACATTTACAACTTTGGTAGATGCCTTGAATTTGTTCAATAATTACTTTAAGAATGTTTTACATACATCATTCTTAAAGTAATTAAGATGATTACATACATCATTTGATTCTGTAATACTGCTTCATACATTTTTAACTATGTTTCTCACATTCACATTTTCACTCCAAGTTATAAGAATGTTCTAAACTATGCCATACCCTTCAACTTTTCTAAGTATCAAACACCATGCTGTGGATAGTAAATGCTTGCTGAATAAATGTGTAAGAATAACTGGGGCAGATGATAGCATTATAGTAACAACAAGCCAATAAGCTCAGTTGATGGCAAAACTACTTCTGGAATGACTTCAAGTAAACTATCATTTCTAAGTTTTAGTAATTTTGGCTAAGTAAAATCCCTATCAAATTTCTTAGATCTCTTTCAGAATATGCCAATTTCTCAAGCTTTTAATGTTAAAAAATTCTAAATTTAAGTTGATCTACTGGATCAAGCAAACATTTCCACTGATTTTAGTGTACATATTCTAGCTATCACTACTTTAATCATAAAACTATTTCAACTAATTAAATACACCAATAAAATTGGAGACTTGGGATGTGAGCAGGACTTCAGCTATTTAATATTACACGTGTGTGTATGTATGTGTATATGTATGTGTATATAAACGTATATAAAACTAATCACAAAGGAAAAAACTTTTTGTGGGGGCAGGAAAAACCATAGGAAATGAGAGGAAAGGGAAGTGCTAATACACCAGAAGGAGGCAGGCTATTTCAGCATCTTTTAACTTAGTATTTTAGGTGATACAGAACACAGATATCTAAATGGCTTAATTCTATACTAAGTATAAAAACACGCCCCTCCAGTACCACAAATCTTTTCAGGTGGCACTGTTGTGACATTTCTTCCTTTTCATGTATGCCTTTATAGATGCCCTTTACAGAACCCTTAATAACACTAAACACAATGAATTCAGGAATTTAACTTTGTACTCTAGCCACGATCTCAGACATCCACATGATCTACAAAACTGGAGGAAAGGAATCTGGGTTTTTGAAGATATAAATCCATTAATCAAATTTCTAGTTTAAAAAATGGAGCATTAGTTTAAAAAAGTAAACTAGACCTTAAATAAGAGGTTATCTAGATTTGTCACTCACCTACTCAACAAATAGACATTGAAAACAGTGTGCCAGATGCTGGCATGATGATGATGATTGATAAGGTTCCTGAAATTAAATAATTTCATACAAGTAATTATAGTTTTGAAGAAGTGCTATGTTGTTCTCAGTCTGAGTGACTGCACAATATAATGATGTTGGCTGAGGTATGACAAGGAGAGGGAGTTTACATAACATGTAATAAGAACCTGTAATGGAACATTAGGTCAAAGAGGACATCTAGGAAGACCCTGAAGTGTCTTGAATTTTCTAGAAACTAAAAGAAAATTAGAGTACGGTGAATAAGAGGGAGAATAGGTTGAAATGAAGCTGGAGAAGTAGGTGGGAACAGACTGAAGAGCTTTTTAAACTTTAAGTGGGGACTTCAGTATCACATCAGAAGTTCAGATCACACAGAGCTTTGAAGGTCATATTAGAATTTTGGATTTAGGAGTTAGAAGAGATTTAGTGGCTGGGCGCAGTGGCTCACACCTGTAATCCCAGCACTTTGGGAGGCCGAGGTGGGCAGATCACCTGAGGTCAGGAGTTCGAGACCAGCCTGACCAATATGGTGAAACTTCATCTCTACTAAAAATCCAAAAATTATCCAGGCTATGGCGGCATGCACCTGTAATCCCAGTTACTCAGGAGGCTGAGGTGGGAGAATCGCTTGAATCCAGGAGGCAGAGGTTGCAGTGAGCTGAGATAGCAGCACTGCACTCCAGCCTGGACAAGAGAGAAGACCCTGTCTCAAAACAATAAAAAAAAAAAGAGATTTAGTGGTTAATTAGTTTAGGTCCTTCACTGGGATTAAAGTTGGGCCATAGGTAATTCAGTAAATTAGTTTCTTAAAGTGGTTTAGAGAATTCTTCTGAGACAAAAGGCAAACAGTTTTGGGTCATTTTAAAAGCTGAGTAGGTAAATACATTCATTTATTGAGCACCATCTATGTGCAATGCAATGCACTTGAAACATCACCCACTTTCCAAGGGCTTTCTTAACTGACAGAAAAAGGGGGAGAGTGATTGAGTAGAGTATAAACATGACTAGGAAAAGTACTTAAGAGCATAAAGAGCCGTTTTTGAGAGCCGTTAGTGACTTTCTAGGAATATTTTCACTACCCTCTCCACTTTGATAACAAATACACTTTGATGTAGTCTCAAAGGAAATCTTTAGGCCTATGCTTCCATATCATTTTCAACACCCAACAATAACTTCATATGATGAAGTTTAACGACATTATAAATGGAAGGATCAGTATACAATTCAGTAGCTCAAGATAATGGATATAAAGATCCAATAAAGATAAAAGCTACCTTTTATTCAAAACAAGGCATATTCTTGGGTGCGATGGCTCATGCCTGTAACACCAGCATTTGGGAGGCCAAGGTAGGTGGATCTCTTGAGACCAGGAGTTCAAGACCAGCCTGGCAATATGGTGAAACCATCTCTACAAAAAATTAAAAAATTAGTCAGGCATGGTGGCCCATGCCCGTAGTCCCAGCTATTAGGCTAGTGAGAAAGTAACTGCGGCATTTTTGCCACTAATGGCAAAAAACCGCAATTACTTACACACCAACCTAATACTTGGGAGGCTGAGGTGGGAGGATGGCTTGAGCTCAGGAGGAGGAGGTTGCACTGAGCTGAGACTGCACCACTACCCTCCAGGGTGGGCAACAAGTGAGTCAAAAAAAAAAAAAAAAAAGGAATTTTCTGAAATACTCACAAGATCTAAGTGAAAGTAGTATTTGTAAGCTGGAAAGCCAGTACAAATGCTAGCCCTAATTCAGATTTCCCAGCCTTAATTCTTTCTTGTAAAGGACTATCTTCAATTACATCCTGTATTCTTTCAATGGAACAAGAACACACGTTAAAAATGGTATTCAAACAAAGAAATACAGCAACTCAGTTTATTACATGCAGATTCTTCTGCATTGTTGCTAACAGTTCACTGGTCCAAAATTACTAAAATACTTAAAAAACTATACATTATGTAAACAAAACATAAATAAGACAGCATAGTTCTTTGTACATATATTTAGTACAGGTTGTTAGGGATTCTGGAATATGTACAATTTTACATCATGGACTGCATTTTTCACAATGCATAAATATATATATATTTTTTACAGAAACAAAAATAAGATTTCACTAATGACACAGAATACCATATCATAGATATGCTGCAACAGTCCAAATTCAAGAAGAAACATGTCAATGTAAATGTGCAAAAGGCTAGCTTACTCTAAACTATTCAAACTTTGTTCACTTTATGTTCTACAAACAGGTAAATCCTGACTTTAAACACAGAATCTCGAAACCCTCCTCAGAATAGCAAGTGAAATGAAACAGATTTTTCCCTCCCCAAGAAAACAAAGCCTTGTTGCAAGCTAATGAAAAGATACATTAAAACACACACACACATACACACACACACACAACTATGTATAGTATGTTTTCAATAGTATAATAAACATTTAAAATTTTTATGGGAGTCAAAACAATGCCCCATTATTTAAAAACTGGCTCTTTTAGTCTAAATTCAAGATGCAGCTGTGTCAGGCTTCTCTAAGCCCGATGACTGAAAAGCAGGGAAGACAGACGCAGGATTTCGACTGGCAGATACAATCTGAGAGAGAGATGGAGAGAGTGAAGAAACCTTAGATGCTGGAGTGTTTATGGTATTCAAAATGGCTCCTTCTGGGCTAACCAACAATTTTTTGACAGGTGTGTCCAAATGAAACACTGAAGTGCTACTTGGCAGTGGAGGATTACTGGGGCAAATGGCAGAAACCAAAGATGTCTTAGCCAAAAGAGTAGCTGGAGGAGACTTAATTACTGAAGTCAGAGATACTGTTGGTACAGGAGGTGGAACAGGAACTTTAACAGTTGTGTTTATGATTTGTGGTGATGTATGTACTGTGGGTATAGAACTTGCATTCCCAAAAGAGTTTATAAATTTTGTAGGGCTTCTTAGAGGATGTTGTAGAGGTTGCCCACTTAAAGAATTATTTGACGCTAGTGTAATCTTCTGGGTAGAGTTATCTATTGGCGTAGACTGAATGCCTTGGCCACTGTTAAGAACTAAGGGGGCTCCGTATTTTGGATTAGTAGATATAAGGAGAACATGGCTGCCAGCTCCAAGACCTTGTGGTGGAACAATAAACCGGGTTCCGTTAATCATAATCTGAGTACCAGGTGCCAAAGGTGTACTGGTATTGATGACTATTTTTTGCTGAATACAAGGTTCACTGAACTGACTCCCGACTAAACTAGTTACATTAGATGGTGCTGAAGCCGTGTGAATGGTAGCGCCACCTGGAGCAGAACTGTAACTGGGGGTTTTTACTAAAGCTTGCTGGTTCGGCAGAGAAGCAAAATTGGAAATATTAACTATTTTACCTGGACTTGGTGAAAGGGATGACAATTCAGTTTGAGGTTTATTTGTGTTTACATTTGTTGGCACTGTAGTTGAAATCCCTGGTGACTGAAACTGGAGCGAAGTCCGAGATTGTCTTTTAGAAAGAGATATAGAACGTGTGGCTCCTGGTACTGTTGCTGAATGTGGAACTGTGTTTATTATTTTGGGGGATGTAGTCGCAGGGGCAGGTAAGGCAACCGTAACAGGAATTTGCAAAGCTGATGCTAAACATTTAGGAGACACTACTGGTTGTGTAGTTGAAATCAGAACAGATGATGCAAGGTGTCCTGTTTTCACAGTTGATATAGCCACAGTGTTTCCGAGACTTGATGAGCAAAGTCTATTTGACAAAATAGGCATAATTCTCGAAGAGGTATCATTTCCACTGACTAAAACAGAAGGTCGTGTCCCAGCTGAAGCAGAGGCTGAGGTCACTGAAAGGGAACCTAAAGATAAATTCGCTCCGGTAACTGAAAGCATGTTTACTGCTCTTGCTGCAGAAACCACCGATTCATTAACAGGGGTAATATTCTGACTCACAAAATTTGAGCTTACTGGAATTGAATTACCACTTGTTGACAATGGCAAAATATAGCCCTTGCTACTTTTGTCTTCTCCTTTTGGGGTTACATTTTGTAGTATGTTAATTGACGGTATAGCTGGCACAGTGCCTGAAGTATTTACAATCGCTTGACCTATGTTTAGTCCAATTTTCACATCTTTTATCTGAGACACAGCTGGTGATGAATTTATTTTTATTGGTGTGCCCACTGTAGATGGAATCAGTACTATCTGGGGTTGCTCTGGAGTCTTAACATATGCTTTATTCAATGGAGGAGGAAGAGTTTGTTTTAATGATTCTGCAACAAGAGTCGGGGTTGATGTACCACTGGGAACTGGGGCATTAATAAAAACTAATTTCTGGGCAGAAACACCTGTAGATGTCAGTGCAGGTGTCATATTAATTGCAGTTCCATTGCCAGAAGAAAGAATAGATGGAGCTGATACCAGCATAAGTTTCTGAACTGGAGTCCCACTGATTACATCTCCATTTGTTGTTGCTGTTGCTTCTGACCTTGTAACAGGGTAACTTTTTGTGATATAATCTACCTGTTGCTGTTTAGTTGGAGTATGAATAATATTTGCATTGTTTTGTCCAAAATTTGCTGCTGATATGCTAATTACACTTACTGAACTACTTGTTGTTGATGGTAGTAGAGTGCTAGAACAAACAGAGGACTTCAAGGGAGAAGAGGGCATGTGTGAAGTTTTATCTATCATGTGGCCCAAATCACCACTGCCAGTGGGGTAGCCTGATGTAAGTTTGAGATTTTTCCCCATGGATGGAGCAAAGCTAGCTGGAATGGAAACAGAAGCCGGTGTTTGGCTGAAAGGTGAAAGACTAGATGTAGTAGTTGTTCCAGCTACAGGTGAAAAAGCAGAGGAAGAAGTTGTTGATTTTGGCACCAGAAATGCCTGAAGCTGAGGAGCAAAAGTGAAAACTGAACTTGAAGTTACAGTATTGGGTGAATTTTGATCTGGGTTGGTCTGTACTTTTACAACTCCAGTGTTCCCACCTCGTGTCCTAACAAGAATTGACTGTGAATCTCTTATGCACACAGTTTTCAGCTCTTGCTTTGCTTCAGAAGAATCAGCAGTCTGTTGTGCAAAACAGTTGAAGGAACTACCAGGATTTGTAGACCCATTTAGTGGTGTTGTTGATAACAGAGGCTGACCTGTGGAGGAAATGGTGGGTGAAGCACTGGGCAAGGAGAATGTGGCTGCTGAAACTGCATTCTTGGTTTTTCCTGCCTCACTCTGGCTAGTCTTAACTGATGGTGTTAATAAGTTATTTACAGAGGTTACAGGCGACAAAGGCTGTGGTCTAGCACTAGTTACATTTGATAAAGGTGTAATCGTTTTGTTGAAAACTGTATTTGGTAGTTGGGTAGAAACAGTTCCTGGTGAGTTGACAAAAACTGATGCTAAAGAAGAATTTCTGTTTGTTGTCTGTGCGAAAGATGAACAATGTTGTTCTGTACCTTTCTGTTGAAGTGGTGGTATTTCTTTTGCAACTGCTTTTCCCTCTTTATGCTGAATCACAAAATTCTTAGGCAGAATAAGAACTTGCTGCATGATTTTTTCCCCTGTTTTAGGATCCACCACAGGCTGCATCTGAATCTTTACAGAGCTATTTTGAAGATCTATTGGCAACCACTGGCCACAGGGCATTTTGTATACCATTTGTAAAGGACCTTTTGTATTGGTGTGGCAGGTCAATGCTGGCTTTACGGGGCTTGCTTCTGGAGGAGATAAAACTGGTTTTTCCACAGCAGAAGCACTTCTACCTGTGGAAGGAGGCAGTTGATTTGTTAAGGTCACTTTGTTCCCAATATTCTTTGCGAGCAAAGCCTGAATGGGTTTGGTCCCTTTCTGGAGAGTACACACAGGTACTGAATCCAATGAGGCAAATGACTCTGGAAATGATGGCTCTGCATGCTTTGATTCATTGAAACAGTCAATCTGCACATCACCTTCTAGATTCTCAACTATTGTCTCATTTGTGCTTAACTTTGCTTTCTTCCTTGGAGAAAGCTCTTTTGTGCTGTCATCCACATAACCAGTCTGTTTGGACTGTCGTTTAAGTGTTTTAAGCAGTGTCTTCGGTAAGTCTTTTGAAGGTAATTCCTTTTTCAACAGCTTGCTTCGAGCCATAGGAAAATCTATTTCTGACAACTTCATATCATCTGAAAATTATAAAAATAGGCATTTTGTTTATAAAAAACAGCAACTAAATAATAACAACATCAACTGTAAAAAAGAAAGTGAATCTTTGAGTGGGCAATGTATTAAGAAATCTACTGCAGGGTGATTCAAAAGCCTTAGCACCACTGATGAAGATAAAGGTAAGGTCATCTTTGACATGATAACCTAGATATCATAACCATGCCCAATAATAACCTATTATTGAGAACATTTTTTTGGTCAAAATTTTTGGTCGAGAATTCTGCTAATTCTTCTGCCAGTGTAAGTGCAAAAAATTGTTTCATTAGAAACACCTAAGTCAACAATCAGGGCTCAGAATTTAATTTGGAAAGGAATCTAGTTCTCTTTTTCTAGCTAGGAACATTTTGATACCATAGAGAGGTGGTTCTCCAAGCTATTCTATTTCTAGAGACTCTAAAGGACAAAAAATATCCAGCTTTTTCTGATGTTCACCCTTATAGTAAAAAAATTTATGTTCATATTCGGTCAAACTAGGTTTATAAGACATTACTCTTATTTGCCAAAGATCGAAAACAACAGGTTAATGCATTTCTAACCACATACTTTCACATTAACCTCTATATAACCAAAGAAAGTCATTAAACTAGATTTACATAATAATGTAATCTGATAAATGGAAATGAATTACAGGTAATCTAATCCAGCCCTTTATCCTTATTAAAATGATGTGTTCATTCTGGTCTCATTAGGCCATCAACCTTGGTAATTCCTCAAAAAATAATCTTCACAATATTAAGAACTTGTCAAATTCTATTTCTAAAGTAAATCTCAGATACAATGCTTCAAAAATACTAATAATAAAAAGAAGAGCATGAATCAATTTCAAAGGGATTACAGATCAAGGGCATGTGGTTTGTAATGGGCAATGACAGGCCTACAGTTTGGAGTGAAGCACTGGCTCCTGAAACTCCTAGAAATGTAATAATGACTCCAAGAAACTTTTTGTTTTTTTTGAGACAGCATTTTGCTCTGTTGCCCACTCTAGAAAGCAGTGGACAGCTCACTGTAACCTTGAATTCCTGGCCTCAAGCGATCCTCCTATCTCAACCTCTTGAATAGCTGGGACTACAGGGATGCAACCACCATGCCTGGCTAATTTTTATTTATTTTTTTGTTGAGATGGGGTCTTGCTATGTTGCCTAGGCTAGTAGAAACTTCTGATAAGGATGTGGACAGTACTTCTTCAAAACGTAACAGATTTCTCCAATGAATGCATTTCATTGACCATATTATCTTTTGCCTTCACAGCAAACAAAAACTTCTCTTTGTGCTTTCTGTGCTGATTTTAAAAAAAAAGGTTTAACGCTTACCTGAATCAAAGTGATCTTTCTCCAGGATATCCAGAGGTTCTGTTAAGTCAATAGACTTACTGATTTCTCCCTTAGGAGAGTCTTTTCCAAGATCTCCTTCACCTTCATCAGTAGTCCATAGTTCTCTAGTAAATTTATCATGATCAGGTTGTCTTCTGAAATCATCATAGTCTTTCTTTAGGCGGCTCCTGAAATAAAATGCCCAACATAACAAATAATACATATGTATTAAATTCTTGAAATCTAAACTAACTTTTAACATTTTAAACTACATATGGAAATATTTTTTATGAAGTCATTAGAAATTATGCTTTAATCTTAAAGTGTGTCTAAAATGCTTAGTTCAGTCTTGCCAATGCTCAGGAAGACAGAACCTATGGTACAGGCGTAAGAAACTTGAAACTTAAAAAATTATATGTATCTGGCCAGGCATGGTGGCTCATGCCTGTAATCCCACCACTTTGGGAGGCCAAGGTAGGCGGATCTCTTGAGCCCAGGAATTGAGACCAGCCTGGCCAACATGGTGAAGCCCTGTCTCTACTAAAAATACAAAAATTAGCTGGGCGTGGTGGTAGGCACCTGTAATCCCAGCTATTCGGGAGGCTGAGGGACGAGAACTGCTTGAACCCGGGAGATGGAGGCTGCAGTTAGCGAAGATCACGCCACTGCACTCCAGCCTGGGTGACACAGCGAGACTCCATTTCAAAACACACACACACACACACACACACACACACACACACCCCTGCAAATTTCAGAATACAGATTTGAACATACCATCTGATCATCTTTTTTCTTTTTTTTTTTATTTGAGACAGAGTCTCGCTCTGTTGCCCAGGCTGGAGTGCAGTGGCTCAATCTCGGCTCACTGCAAGCTCCGCCTCCCGGGTTCACGCCATTCTCCTGTCTCAGCCTCCAGAGTACCTGGGACTACAGGCGCCCACCACCACGCCCAGCTAATTTTTTGTATTTTTAATAGAGACAGGGTTTCACCATATTAGCCAGATGGTCTCGATCTCCTGACCTCGTGATCCACCTGCCTTGGCCTCCCAAATTGCTGGTATTACAGGCGTGAGCCACGGTGTCTGGCCTGATCATCTTTATAAAGATTGCTGTTAGATAAATTAAATGAGACAACAATAATTTTTTTTCTAGCTGCACTGACAGATTAGAGAGTCTTAAAATTACTGACTATAACACATCTTAAAAGGTCATTTAAAAAAGTTTAAGCCAGAAATTCTAAGCACCAGTATCTATTTTTGCGACTATTATACAGAGAGTAACAAATCTATCACTTAATCCTGGGAGTAATTGTATCTAAACCCTTCAGTCTTAATAGAAATATTTTTTAAAATTAAGCCTAGGAAAACAAAGCTGAAAAGTAATCTTTCACAGAGATCCTTTTCATATAAAAACATAATAGCTTTATTTCTGAGAAACTAGAGATGGAAACATCTAGTATTTTAGAGATCCTTTATTATTCCTTTTGTTTTCAATGAAGTTTTCTACCCTATCCTCAACTTTCACCCTTAGTGTTGTTTATTCAAAAAAGAAATATGAACCTATGTTCTCTATTTCCTCCCTCCCTCCCTCCCTCCCTTCCTCCCTTCCTTCCTTGACAGAGTCTTACTTTGTCACCCAGGCTGGAGTGCAGTGGCACGATCTCAGCTCACTGCAACCTCTGCCTCCCGGGTTCAAGCAGTTCTCCTGCCTCAGCCTCCCAAGTAGCTGGGATTACAGACGCGCACCACCACACCCGGCTAATTTTTGTATTTTCAGTAGAGACAGGGTTTCACCATGTTGGCCAAGCTGGTCTCAAACTCCTGACTTTGTGATCTGCCCACTTTGGCCTCCTAAAGCGCTGGGATTACAGGCATAAGCCACCACGCCTGGTCATGTTCTCCAATTTATTTTTACTACACATTCTTATTTGTGCACATTAGATTTTAAGTCCCACCTCTGTTACTTACTAGTTGTAAGACTTTCAATTTTAATTTAGTTTTTTGAGATAGGGTCTCACTTTATCACCAGACTGGAGTACAAGTGGCACAATCTTGGCTCACTGTAACCTCCACCTCCCAGGATCAAGAAATGCACCCACCTCAGCCTTCTGAGTAGCTGGGACCATAAGCATGCACCACCATACCTGGCTAATGTTTGTATTTTTTATACATACGCAGTTTCACCATATTGCCCAGGCTTTAATTTTTTTTTTTTTTTTTTGGAGACAGAGTCTTGCTCTGTTGCCCAGGCTGGAGTGCAGTGAAGCGATCTAGGCTCACTGCAAGCTCCGCCTCCTGGGTTCACACCATTTTCCTGCTTCAGCCTCCCGAGTAGCTGGGACTACAGGCGCCTGCCACCACACCTAGCTAATTTTTTGTGTTTTTAGTAGAGACGGGGTTTCACCATGTTACCCAGGATGGGCTCCTCTCCTGACCTCGTGATCCACCCACCTCAGCCTCCCAAAGTGGTTTTTAATTTTTAAAACATTAAAATTCCTTAATTTTCTAAGCATCAGTTTACTTATTACAAATGAGAATAGTAACAGTACTTACCTCTCAGTATGTGTGGCACATAAATATTCAACAGATGTTAGTTAAAAATTGCTTTCAATTTATTTATGTTTTAAATTATTGTTAAGGGTTTTACGGAAGCACACGAGGGCTGTGAAAGGTATTAGAATGGGTTACTAAATGATAATCACAAAATGAATTTCCCTTTCAATCTATAAAATTGGAATGAAAAAATATCTATGTGGAGATAGTATAAAGTTCTCCTCCCTTCTCACTCTCAGTAACCTTCTTGGTCTCAGTTAATGGCTTTACTTCTTATTTCAAGAAAAATGGAGGCAATCAGAAGAGAACTTTCACATGCTCACACCTCATCTGCAACTCACCTTAATGTATATTCCTATTCTCCATCTCCCTACCTAAGCTAACACCTCCATTTAAATGCATCCTCTTACCTAATCAAGGATAACACTCTACTAAATGTCCCTTCCTTTACCTGAATCCATTTTTTGTCTACTAGATCATTTCCATCAGTACACAAACATGTTACTCTATAACATCAACAACAACGACAAAACACATCCTCTTAACCTCTTTTCCTTCCAGATACTGCTCCATTTCTCTATTCCACCTTATAGCAAAACTCCATGAAAGAAGACTCTTCCATTTCTTTCCCCTAATTCTCCTAAATAGACTTCTAAGACTTTTATCCACTTTTCTACTACCACAGCTTACCAAGGTCATTAATATGATCCTCATGTTGCCAAATTAAATAATAAATTCTTATTTCTCATTTCCTCAACCCATCATGAGCAGTCCTCCTTTATGAAACATTTCCTTACCTGGTTTCCAAAACACTTCTCTTCCTTGACTATCTTCCTATTTTACTGAGCACTCCTTCAAAGTCTCTTCTGCTGAGTCCTACTCATCTTGGCCACTTCTACATGCTGGAAGATCTAGTACTCGCTTTTGTTTTCTTCTCTATCTATGCTCATATACTAGGTGATTTCTACCAGCCTTATGTCTTTAAATACAATCAAGATGCTGACAGCTGCCAAATTTTTACCTCCAGACTCTCTTGAACTCAGACTCCTATACCAAACTGCCTATTCAATAACACCAATTAGATGTCTAAAGAGCATATCAAAGTTAACATGTTGAAATCCAAACTCTTCAATCCCCTCTACCTCTCAAATTTGCTACTCCTTGAGTTTCCCCTATCTCAGTTAATGGCAATTCCATTATTCTAGTTGTTTAGACCAAAAATAGTGGGTACCATCTTTTTCACTCCTCACTTTCTCTCATATCCGATATATCCAATCCTTAAGCAAATTCTACCAATCCTACTTTCAAGATATATCCAGAATCCAGCCACTCTTTGGTATCTGCACTGCTACTATCCTGGTCCAAGCCTCTACCATTTTTCTCCTGGATTACTGCTATAGTATACTGGTTTCCCTGCTTTCATCTTTGTACCATTATATTTACCTCAACCCAACAGTTAAGAGTGATCGCTTTAAAACATAAATCGGATCATATCCCTTTCCTGCTTAAAACACTTCAATGACTTCTCATCTCACTCAGTGTAAAAACTCAAATTCTTAAATATCTACATGATCCGGCTTCCTTCCTCCTTACCTCTCTGACTCTTGCCTGTTACCACATTTCTCTTCACTTGCTCGGCTTTGGTTACACTTGCCTCTTTGCATCTCCACTAAACACCAAACATGCTATCAACTCTAGGGTTTTAGTACCTTTTATTCCCTCTGCTTTCCCCTCAGAAATCCACACAGCTCCCTTCCTCATTTCTTTAAGGTCTCTGTTCAAACACCAACTCACCAGGGAAGCTTTCCCTGACACCTGATTAAAGAGTAACCTTCATCCCGCCCAAATCGGCCATTTCTTAACCCCCTTAGCTTGCTTTATTTTTCTTCACAGTACTTCTTTTGCCACCTGACATTTGAGTGTGTTTTTTTCCATGAGAATGTAAGTCACAGAGTAGCGGCTTTGTTTAGTCAACAGTATTTTCTCAGGGCTTAGAAAATGCCTTGCACACAGTGGGCAGTCAAAAATATCTGCCAATTTACAAATGACTGGAAAACTACTAAATGATTCCAGGACATCATCCAAAGATCATAAATTAAGGACCATAAAATAAGTAAAACAGATTATAATGTTTGAATTACCTGTTTCTTTGGAAAGCCTTCATTAACTTCGGTTCCCATGGCAGCAATTCATTTAAAAGACGGATCAATGTACTATGTAATTCTTTTACAGCTTGCCTCCGATGATACCATTTTCCCTGAAAACAATGTTTAAAGTAAATCCCTTAGATTTATTCTAAAAGTAAATGTCAAAACTTATTTTCTGAGTAAAATACAAAAACATCAATACTCCATAAAACATATGTCTTCTTCAGAAGCTTGAAGAAAGGGGGAAAATATCAATATATGTAACAATTCTCACTTCTACCAGAGAAATCTGAAACCTGTTTCATCCAACTGGAAGATAAAAATTTTAAAAATGTTTTAAAATTGCATCAACTGTAAATGTTTTAATAAGTCATTTGTTAAATATATGTAAAAATACAAACATTTATATAAATTCATTAAATAAGTATGACATGGGTCATTTCAGTAAAGTTATTGTAATTTTCCCAAAGAGTGGGGAAAAGGGAGAGAAAAGGTACGTCTGTTATCAGGTCCAAAAGCAGTCTTTTTAACAAACTTCCTAGGAAATTTTACAATTATTTTATTTTACAATGTTTCTAGCCCAGAAAAGCAACCAAGCAGTTACTGTTTTCAATACTCTAATGCTATAGTAAGAGTTAATAATTACTGATGTCCTCTCAATCTGCTAAGTATTAACCTAGGTATTTCACATCTACATATCTAGAGAGAGCTCTAGCATTTACAAAAAGCCTTCTGAGATATGTGCAGTGTTATGTTCACTTTACAAATGATGAAAATAAGGCTCATAGAGATTAAATGACTTAAGGTCCTATAACTTAAACCCATATCTGCCTGATTCTGAAGTCCAAGCTCTTAGAATCACATCACTACCTCTTAAAAAGTACATCACATAAATTCAATCTGACACAGGCTATAAAAACCTCTAGAAGATACACCTCACCTGTATATATAAAATTATTTGAATAACATAGGAACAATAAATTTATAGCTGCTAAGCCACAGTATATACCTGTTATTACCATCATCTACTGTTACATAATCATGTTGGGTTTTTTTTTGAAATGACTTTGAGACATAATTCACACATCATACAATCCACATGTTTTCTTTCTAACAAAAGATACATAATTATATACATTATGGGTCACATTTAACATGCATAAACTTAGATTCTGTCCTATAGCAACTGTTGAGTCCATTTGCATATAAGTAGAACACTAAGGGAGAAAAATTACCACTATCTAGAGCAAAAAGTATTACAAACATGTGCATAAATTTCCCAATATACATAAGGTTATACATATACATATATATATGACCTTCAAATTTCAGTCATGAAAATTTTAGTCATATATAAACCTGTGTGATGAACAGTATAGTTTTACAAAAAATATTCTGTGCTTTAAACCAGCAGAATGTTTATGCACATAAACAGGTAAATTTCTACCTCTGAGGTTTTTATATCTTAGAAAAGGAATTGCTTACTAGAAGAGTAGGAAGATACGAGATTATATACGTGCATATGCACATAATGAATATGGAACCTAGGCTCATGACTAATTCTTGTTTCTTAATGGTATGATGAATCACAGTATTAAGAAAAAAAATTCAAGAAAAGTAATTTTTATTTCAAATATTAATTTAGATAGGCCTCTTGTTCAATGTGTTCTAAAGTACACAAAGGACCCAACTTAAAAATGAGCTACACCTTACAAGTTTATTTTTCTCAAAGAGACGTTATAAAAGTACTTATTTTAAGCCATGAAAACAGAACTATTAAACTGGTACACAATAAAATCGAACAAAAAATAACTTTCATTTAGAAAAAGTGAACTTAAAATAGAAAATAGGTAACTTTTCCCTTTAATAAGGCATGTACACCTTGAAAGTTTTTCTCAAAGAAATGTTATAAGATAGTAAAAAGTGCTTATTCTAAGCCATGAACACAAAACTATTACATGATACGTTATAAAATTGAACAGGAAGTAACTTTCATCTAGAAAAAGTGAACTTAAAATTGAAATTAGGTAGACTTGTAACCAACATTCTTGCACTTCTCAACTATTTGGCTTCAAAAAGTGAAATGGTGAGAGTGGAAGTAAATCTTCCCTAAGTTAAAGAGAGAAGAAGAGGAAAGGTATGATGGTAGGGAGACTATACTCTTTGTGGCAGAATTAACTGGAAAACTGTTCAAAGGCTAGGGAACACCAGGCATGCTGAATTCCTCAGCGGGAGTTACAGGAGAAAAATGACAGTTGTAGAATTACTCTGGGTAGTATGACTGCTGCCTGGATTAGCATGTGGTAGTGCGGTGGGGGATGCAGAAGGACTAGCAGTATCGTGGCACAGAAGAACTTACTTAGGTCTAGGTAGATGAGGCACAGGATGGGGAGACTGTGTAGCTGGGATGTTGTTATTTCAAGATATTTGTCAACTGCATTTCTGTCTCTGTTGAATTATTAATATTAATTTTTGTAGAAAAGAGTTTTTAAATGATTAGAAAGTTTTTACCTTTTAATTTTATTTTTATTACTAATCTTAGAAATTTAATCCAAAACGGATAAATATACTACTGAACTAGAAGACTGTATATAAGGAAGGAAGCTTAAATATTATGATCAGAGAACAGACTTCTTTCATACAACTCTGTCTCACCCAGTAATCTGTTTTGAAATGTCTGTTATCTTTTAACGTTATATGCTTTGTGGCCTTCTTCTCTTTCTTTATATATTTTCAGTCTGGGGTAGTGGTGGTATAATATTTCATTCATAATTTGAAAATGCTTATTGAATCATTCTATATTTGGAAATCAAACCACAAAGTTTATTATTTTCATAACACAAATTATAGGAAAGTAAAGATTGATAAAATGCTTTGTCTAGCAGATACATATGAAAATAATGACCACAACAAAGGGCACCCCTATAACCTGCCATGGAGAATGTGAGTCAAGTTTTTATGTTGCTCAAATGCATGCAGAGGTTTAAAAAAGTTGAAAATTAACTGTTCTGGGATTGCTATTTGAGCTAAGGTGTTTTAATTACTGAGAGTAAAAGGGAAACTCACATTGCCTGTTTCATGTATCATCTTCTTTGGTCAAAACATGGTGCTTACAACCCCAATCAAATTAAAATGACACTGTCCCTTTCTACTTAGTAGTGGTCTCAGAGTTTCATGGTATACAATGAAATTAACGTGAAGAGAAGAAAAGTTATATAAAAGAAATTAGAGATGATAATCTGCCTTATCTTGGGTCTAATATAAAAATCTATTTAAAAATCAAACAAATATTTATTGAACATTAAATCAGGTCATTAACTAAAACCTACTAATAGCTTTTCTGATTGATCAACTTTATTCATATACACGGACAAGGGAAAAACAAAGAACAATGATCATGTTTCATCTAGGATGAAATTATTAAAGTTGAAAGGAAACTCAAAGGGCATTTATTTTCTAGAAGAAAATGGTCTAAAGTTATACAGTGAAGTACAGTTGACCCTCTGTATCCAACCACAGATATAAAATATTTGGAAGAAAAAAAATAATGAATGGTTGTGTCTACACTAAACACATACAGACTTTTCTTTCTTGTCATTATTCCCTAGACAATATAGTATATCAACTATTTAAATCACATTTACATTGTAGTAGATATTGTAAGTAATACAGAGATGATTTAAAGTCTACAGGAGGATGTGTGTAGGTTATACATAAAGACTACACCATTTTATATAAGGCACTCGAACATACATGGATTTTGGTATGAAGGTGGGGTCCTGGAACCAATCTCCCAAGGATACTGAGATACAACTGTATTTGCAGATAAAAACAGCCATTAGACTAGAATTCTACACTCTAAATACTAGCATCTAATCTCCTTCCACTATACAATGCTGTATCTCTTGGACCCCACAAAGACAATTCCTAAAGAAGAAATAGATTATATTGTGTAAGTACCTATATTTACACGTAGGTATCTCTGTATTGTAAGAATTAAAATCTCTAAAACTTATTTTAACTTTTATAATTACAATAATAATTAAAATTATAATGACCTAAAGTTAAGAGTGAATTAAAAGCAAAACAGCAAGTTCTTCTATCTTCAAACACAAAGAGAGAATATGGATGTAATAAAAATCAGAAAGACTCTTAAGACTTTCTCTATACTGATTAATACAGAAACAAAGATAAAAATGGCAGATAATTTAGTAAAAGATCATTTGTGGAGTAATGCTATGATTTTCTCTAATAAAAATATATTTAATAAGCTTTATACATCTAATTTTAGTTCTGACTTTCCTTTATAAACAAGTATGTGAATACAGGGATAAGTTAACTGTTTCCATGTTAGAATTTTCACTGTTTTCATAGTCAAAAAATACTAAGAGAATCTCAATGCATTATATGAATTTAATAATTCAAATATTTACTGAAGGTCACTTTATAAAGTGGCAAGTAGTATTTTTCTTTTATGAATCAACAAAAGTATGAATTTCAAGTGGAACCAAAGGCATACAATATAATTTAAATTTGAAGCTTACCTTTCATGCTTTCTCATCCAATGTCCACTGCAGCTGCAGATTGCCAGCTCCCTTTCCATGAGATGGCCCAACTACCAAACACTGGAGGTTTTATAACCCCATAGGGATTGCTACAAAGAAACTGGTCTATGGTCACAAGGTAAGTCCTTCATTATATTATGCAGTTTTATAAGTTTTTGAGTGTAACAGATTAATAACTTAAGGAATCATAAAGGAAAATATAAAGTAACTTACAAAACTACACAATACTGTAAAAAGAAAAGTTGCATCTCTATGTACGTGAAATGAGTGGGGAGGGAAACTTACCTCACAACTAAAGAACAACTCCATTCTGCTACAGTAATCTGGGATGGGTATAACAGCACCAGCATAACACTGGCTGGGGTGTGGCAAGGAGAGGGAGTTGGCAATCTACTGATGCTGGGGACATTGGATACCTAAAAAGGAAGAAAAAGAGGGACATAAATAAATTCTAGATTAAATGTCTCATTACCACAAATATATTTTGCACACCTTAATTTAGATGCTTTGTACATTAAACTTAGGTGAAAGTCACTTGTTTATACAAGTCATACAGTTACTTACAAAGATTTTTCTTATATCTAAACAAAACAGGTATCAGCCATCATATGAAGAAAACATGAAAACCATATAAAAATATACAAAGAATGCTTTTTTAAATGGAGATGGTATAACTGTGTAGATAACATTTTTATTAAAAAGAACAGTACAAAACATGACTTACACAACAAAAGTATGAATGCTATTTTCCTATGTGCTTTTATTTACAAATATGTTGTTAGATCACAGACACATGAAGCACAAAACATTTTTTGTTACAAGTTTAATTCTTGTCACAGACATAAATTCTGTGGTAGAGAAGGTATTAAATATCAATATCTTATGCTTTCCTTTTTTTTTTTTTTGAGACAGGGTCTTGCTCTGTCGCCCAGGATGGAGTGCAGAGGTGCGATGTCGGCTCATGGCAACCTCCACCTCCTGGGTTTAAGCAATTCTCCTGCCTCAGTCTCCCTAGTAGCTGGGATTACAGATGCCTGCCACCACACCCAACTAATTTTAAATTTTTGTATTTTTTTTTCAGTAGAGATGAAGTTTCAGCATATTGACCAGGCTGGTCTTGACCTCCTGACCTCAAGTGATCCACCTGCCTTGGCCTCCTGAAGTAGTGGGATTACAGGCACGAGCCACTGCGCCCTGCCATATTATATTTTTCAATTAAAACGCAAATACCTTTTAGAAAAGCTAAATGGATCCCTATAAAAAGAAGTCTTATTTAAGGGTCTCGTGCTCTACTGACTGAGTTAGCTGGGCACTTAAAGATGTCTCATTTAAAATCACTAACTATATCCAAAGGTATAATCTAAACTCACATGTATAAAAACAGCATATATATAATAAACTGTAACTAAGTATTTTAATAAATGAATTATTTGACATTCTCCTTCATCTAAGTACTATTAAATGAAAAGGTAATACTATATTCAATAAGTATTCACTTATTTTTCTTACTGCTTACCTACAGAAACTACCACCATATTAACATATTCCTGCATATTCAGTTTTGGGAGTAAAACATCATGTTAATCATGTTGGTGCACAGTACCTGAAAAAGTGCTATTTTGATAGTATAATCCATATAAATATGAAAAAAGTTAAAAAGTATTTTAACACTGACATCAAGCTCTAACATGAACTATTACATATGCTATTATTTTCTCTTGATAGTTTTACCAATTTTTACTTAGGACTAGGAGAAAAGGAACGTGTTTGTACTTTAAAGGCATCCCACACTGAATACATTGAATAGTATATCCAACATTTCCATTATATTTCTAAATTAGCATTTAAATAGAAAGCATGAAGGCAAACTACAACAATAACAATAATGATAACATTGCAAGTTTCTCTGTCTTCTGGCTTTGTAGAGGGGGAAAAACTGGGTGACAGGTCACATTCCTGGTAAGGTAGTTCACTATCACTGGGGAAGAAAATCTAACAACATACATTTAAGAGATAACGTGCTACCATTTTCATTTATAAAGAAGAACGAACTGTGGACTAGAAATTAACCACTGGTTGAGTATCTGAACTTGACTGTTTTCAATAAATTGATGTTAGCCAACAAATTGATGAAATTTTAACGGATCTATATATGCTATCAGAAAGATGGGTTCTCAAACAATTCACAGCACAATCTAAACCACAAAGTAATGGTATGTTTATTTGGCATAAGAGGGGCATAAAAAGTTCCACATAAGTGACATTAAGACGGGAAATATTTGAAAAGCAGGGACAGCATCCTACTTACTTTTAATTTTTCGTATTCTCTCACAACGCCTAACACAGAAAAGGCCCACAGTAAGTGTTCCATTACATAAGCACATTTCTCATGTAACTGAGGTTTCTTCCTTAGATACAAAAGATTATTTAAAAATTGATTAAAATGTTCCTAAAATATGTCTTTCAGATTTTCTGACAATATGAATATAATCTAACTCTGGATGACTTCGGTCATCATTACGAACAAGTTATTTTGTTAGTTTTAAGCTCCTAAGACCTGCTTTTATGCTTTTTTTTCAATTGTCTTTTTAAAAATTATTCATTAGCCAGGCATGGTGGCTCATGCCTATAGTCCCAGCATTTTGGGAGGCTGAGGCAGGTAAATCACTTAAGCCCAAGAGTTTAAGACTAGTCTGAGAAACATGGCAAAACCCTGTCTCTATAAAATATAGAAAGATTAGATGGCCCTGATAGCGTGCACCTGTAGTCCCAGCTTCTGGGGAGGCTGAGGTGGGAGGACTGCTTGAGCCTCAGAGGTGGAGGTTGAAGTGAGCCAAAAATCACACTACTGCACTCTTGCCTGGGTGACAGAGTGAGACCCTGTCTCAAAAATAAATACATAAATAATTTATCAGTGTTTCATGCTGTCAGCAAATCTGCCTTAAACATCTCTTGTTCTAATTAAAAGCAGCTGCTACTATTTGTTAGAATTACATCTTAAAGAACTGGTTTCCCATAAGGTCTTTCTATTTTAAAGTGGTGGAACATCCACACGTGTACTCTGTGCTCTCTATTTAGGCTCCTTTGTGCTCTCTGCTGGATTCTGGGTTAATTTTCCTTCAATATATAATGTATAATTTTTTTCTTTTTCTACAGAGTCTAGTAAGATGCTAGGAAAGTTTTATTAATGTTCAGTCTATTCAGTTTTGACATAATTTCCCAGCTCACAAAAGGCACTGAATTAAAGTCTTTCCAAAGATTTTTATATCTTCTATAATACAAAAACTCAGAATGATGTAAAGCTTTTTTTTTTTTTACCTTAACCTCCATAGATTTAAATTCAATTTTCCAGAACTGTGGAAGGTAGTAAAGAAATTGTTAAACAGAAGACAATACAAATTTATTGGGACTTTGAAAAATGTTTGACATTTACAGTGTCACTTATATATGAATAAGGGTATGTGATACGTGATTCAAAAAGGTTTAGGTGGCCGGGCGCGGTGGCTCCAGCCTGTAATCCCAGCACTTTGGGAGGCCGAGACGGGCGGATCACGAGGTGAGGAGATTGAGACCAATCGTCTCTACTAAGAAAATACAAAAAACTAGCCGGGCGTGGTGGTGGGCGCCTGTACTCCCAGCTACTCGGGAGGCTGAGGCAGGAGAATGGCATGAACCCGGGAGGCGGAGCTTGCAGTAAGTGGAGATCGCGCCACTGCACTCCAGCCTGGGCAACAGAGCGAGACTCCGTCTCAAAAAAAAAAAAAAAAATGGTTTAGGCTGGGCGCGGTGGCAATCATGCTTGTAATCCCAGCACTTTGGGAGGGTGAGGTGGGTGGATCACAAGGTCAGGAATTCGAGACCAGCCTGGCCAAGATAGTGAACCCCGTCTCTATTAAAAATACAAAAATCAGCTGAGTGTGGTGGCGTGTGCCTATAGTTCCAGCTGCTCAGGAGGCTGGGGCAGGAGAATCACTTCAACCCGGGAGGCGCAGGTTGCAGTGAGCCGAGATCACACCACTGCACTCTACCCTGGGCGATAGAGCAAGACTCTGTCTCAAAAAAACAGGGTTTAAAGCAAATTACCTTAGACACACTAGCCTGTAATCCCAGCACTTTGGGAGGCCGAGGCAGGTGGATCACCTGAGGTCAGGAGTTTGAGACCAGTCTGGCCACCATGGTGAAACCCCGTCTCTATTAAAAATACAAAAATTAGCTGGGCATGGTGGCACATGCCTATAATCCCAGCTACTCGGGAGACTGAGGCAGGAGAATCGCTTGAACCTGGGAGGCAGAGGTTGCAGTGAGCTGAGATCACGCCACTGCACTCCAGCCTAGGCGAAAGAACAAGACTCTGTTTCCAAAAAAAAAAAAAAAAAAAAAGTAAAAAGAAACACTAGAAAGCTCTTGACTACAGAAGCATTTGTACCTAGGGCAACTCCTTTGAAACTCAACTCTGTGCTGGGATATATGGAATATACAGCATTAATTACCTGCCTGATGTAAAAAACAATGTACAATCTTTTTTCCCTTTAATGGGAACTTTGGAAGAGAGAGGTTTTCAAACATTGTTTTCATGCAAGTTTCCCTGATGAGATTCAAACTATCAAGCCAAACTGCAGTAAGTAGTAACAGTGAGCACTGTAAACAAAGGTTAAAATCTAGTTCTTAGTTGTGTCGAGTAGGATATGAATGAAGATCATGCATTTTCAAATAATTCAGTGACTACAGTCAACAGAAACTTTGTTTGCCTGACCAGTCATATATGTCTGGTTCACATTTCCTATCATCTAGGTCCCCTTTTTCATTATTATTCTGAACATGTCAGTTAACATTTGATTCTTCATAAAATTCATGTTATTTGCCCTTTTACCCTACTCCCAAATAACATATTAATACAAACACGTAATTAAGGGAAGTGAGCAAATGTCTATGGTGTCTGGTGACTTATGAATAAACACAGCTTGAAAATAAAAGATTAAATCTTTTATAAAAGGACAGGGGCTAGCCCAACCAACCCTAACTAAAAATAAAAATTTTAGCACTTTGGGAGGCTAAGGCAGGAGGATCGATTGAGCCCAGGAATTTGAGACCAGCCTAGGCAACACAGCAAAACCTTATCTCTACCAAAATATACAAAAATTAGCCAGGTGTGGTGGTTTGAGCCTCTAGTCCCAGCTTCTCTTGAGGCTGAGGTGGGAGGATCACTTGAGCCCAAAAGGTCAAGGATGCAGTGAGCTATGATTGTGCCATTGCACTCCAGCCTGGGTGACAGAGCAAGGAGCCCCTGCCTTAAAAATAATAATAATAATAAATAAATATTTTAATCCACAGGTTGAGGATAAAATCTTAAACTCTGGAAGTGAATTCCTTGATGATAGGAACTTAGTTTTAATCTCTGGATTCCTACCAAGTTCCTGGTACTATACATAGCACATAGAAGACATTCAGAAAATAGTTACCTAATAAATAAGGATAGAATCTGTAACTAAGCAGGTAAAAAGCACATTTTATCTGTTGTGCAACATTTCCAAAAGGTCATTTTAATTTTTAAAAGATTTAGTATAACTATTTAAAGGAAAATTGATTTTCTCCCACAGCTGAGATAGTTTTCAGTTTTGTTAACCATTAACAAGTTTACCAGAAGATCTAGAATAAAAAACATATTTTACACATGATTTGACTATTAAAACCTTAAATAAAACTAATGTTAAGAATAACTTAGAGATTATTACAACTATACTTACAACCAAAGCCATGAAGTAAAGTAATTAAGGCTTACTGAGGACTCTGAATGTACTTAAAGCTCCTTACACTGTATTCTATACAGCTGGCTATAAAATAATATTAAAAATATTGACTTGAAACCTCACTGAGAAAATGGGACATGAAATGGAGAGAAGAGGGAAAATTCCATTATCCTTCAATATAATAGAATAAAATTTCTTTTTTACAGGTGTTAGAAAATAAGATTAATGCACAACAATTTCTTTGCCTTGTATCAGTATGCATATAGTGAAAGCTGTTATTAATGTTATAAAACCACTTATTACACCTAGTTTTAAGTGGTTTTATAACATAACACACTACCATTACATGTGTAGTAAGTGGTTTTATAACATTATATGTAGTTTTATAACATTGTTATTTTATAACATTATTTGTCAATATTTTTCCATTTACTTATGTTATCATTCCTTATAATATTTTCAGTTAAGAACATATCATATATTTCTAAAACTGAATAAAGAAAATACATATATAACCATGTTGTTTTTAACTAAGGGAAGCCAAGGTCAAGAATCTTTATTAATCATTGATGGAATTATGAAGGGTAAAGGTTAACACAGACATTCATAAGTTCCATCAAGGACAAGACTTAATTAGAAGTATATTATGTAATAGAATACTCTCTAAGATGAGATCTGGTATTATGATTTCACTGATTTCTACCTAACTTTCAAAACATCAACTTAGTAAGTTGGCAGCAGTGGACAGAATGAAATAAGGCCCTTAGCAAATACAGGCTTTTATCAGGGTTTTACAACCTCAGCACAACTGACATTTGGCACAAGACAGTTCTGTGTTGTGGAGGAATGTCTGTGCATTGTAGGATCATTACAGTGTAGGATGTTCAGCAGCATCATTGGCCTCTATCCATTAAATGCCAGTGCCACTTCTTCAACTATGACAATCAATGTCTCCTAGGGAAGGGGAGCAAAATCATTCCTGATTGATAACCACTGGCTTATACAGAACTCTGTGACCAAAAAACTGGGGGGGAGGTTAGCATCTCTGATCTAAGCTTCTGACTTCCCTAATATTCAGTCTAGCTAATGTATACCCTTTGGTTAGGTAAGAGAAGTATTATTATTGTATTCTGAATTTACATTATTTTAAGAATATAATAAAGATTAACTTTATCCATTACTTGAAATTTCTTTATAATTCTTTTTAACATACCTTTTTACATACTGCAATCATTATGTACATATTATTTTGTATGTCTTTTTGTTTTGAGACAGAGTCTTGCTCTGTTGCCCAGGCTGGAGTGCAGTGGTACAATCTCAAGCGCAGTGGTATGATCTTGGCTCATGGAAGCCTCTGCCTCCTGGGTTGAAGCTATTCTCCTGCCTCAGCCTCCCAAGCAGCTGGGATTACAGGCACGCGCCACTACAGCCTGGCTAATTTTTGTACTTTTAGTAGAGATGGGGTTTCACCATGTTAGCTAGGCTGGTCTCGAACTCCTAAACTCGTGATCTGCCCACCTTGGCCTCCCAAAGTGCTGGGATACAGGTGTGAGCCACCGCTCCTGGCCTATTGTGTATGTTCTTAAAACTTAACATTTCACAAATATTTCCATGTTGTAACAATGATCTACCAATTTTACTAGCTATGTAACAGTGTGTTAATATTGTTTGGTTATCATCTCCCTACTGCTGGACATACGGATTGTTTCCAAATTTCCACTACTAGGGGTGGTCTGCTAAACACACTGTTGCATATATTACTTTTGGCAGTAGGGAGAAGAAATGGGGAGAACAAAAGTTAAATTCCAAATAACATCATAGGATCAAAGTGCACAGGTGGTTGTGCTCAATATGTATAGCTTTCCTTACATATTGATTATAAAATTTAGAAATAAACAAAATCTTAGATCCTACTCAACGTTGAGGGGCTTATCTGATAAAAGATGTATTAGAAAAGATGTGGTCTTACATTTAAAATTTACTTATCAATATTTATATAAGACTTTCATTTATCATCACATAACCCAGAAGAGGTTTTTTTCCTTATAAATAAATTTTTATTGCAAAATTTTCACTTTTCCTCATACCCAATCTCTACGAGGGTCTTCCTTAATGGAAAAAGATTGAAACTTCTTTGAAAATCAGAACTATGATACAGAACATAAAGGACATTGAACAAATATGAGGGAAAAGGGGATTATATGAAAAACTTAGAAATATAAGTTTGGTGAAATCTTCCAATTTTTATTACTTAGAAAGCAATACTGTCTATTTCAAATACATAAGATCAGGTAAAGTTATCAATAGCTTTATCTTTCAGGAAAACTAATAAATTTCCTACACTAAAAAAGGTATCTTTTAAATAATTAAGCAAAATGCAAATTTTATCCGCTAAAACTTCAAAAATAAAAACAAAATGTTCCGATTTCTTCTTTAGATCATGAAAGAATGCTACGATGTAAATAATGATGAGAAATACATTGTTGTATATTTACCTCAACCAGAGGTCTCACTTTTAACAAATCTCTGATAGATAATTAAGTTCAGTACCATAGGATCTAAAGGATGATGACGACTTTTTGGATTAAACCCCTAAATGGAGTGATGGGACCAAGTGAACTGAGTATAAATTTCAGGAAATTAAAGCATTTTTCTCTTCACATTATTAACCATAAACAAAATTAGTTGTTTTGCAAGGATGAGTAAACAATCTAAATTTTAAAACACTAAGTCTTCCAGTACAATGAATAGTTCAATGACAAAACCTCTAAAAGGTTAAAAAGACCTTGTTATGTAAACATAAAGCTGCTCTAAAAAATAAAGTTTATTAATTAAAAAAAAAACTTTTAAAATGGAATATTCACCTGAGTGAATAAATGGGATCATTCTTCCCTGTTGCTTTTCTACTTTGGTAGGAAAAACTATCTGGAAAGTCCCTGCAGAGAAGCCTCCTGAAGCAGCTAGGTGTTTGTATTATATGAATCCATGTTAAATCCTCTATCACATGCGTAATTTCTATCTTTAGTAATGACATTTATGACAAAGAAATATTTATAACAGAATATATCTTGTTACTGGAGTCATTATCATAGATACGAATGTTGATAATAAAAGAATTGTTTTGGCCCCAGATACTTAGTTTTGACAGTGATATACTCTTATGAAGATCAGTATTAATACTTCATTTGTCTGACAATAGTGAAGGAAGGCCATAAGACAAGGAATCAGTCAAAAGAGTTGTCACTATTACCAAGTTTACACACTTCATTGTTAATAAAATCCTTCAGGTCCTCACCATGAACTCAATTCTAGTAAGTATGGTTACCTGCTTTCTTAATCCACAATATATCAGCTAGGGCAAGTATATGGACACACACAAGAAATGACAGGTGACAGATAGCCTGGCAAATGAAAAAAAGACAGAACAAAAGCAAAAATACAAACAAAATCCTTCAAAATATAGTAACATAAAAGCCTTTTGGTGAATGTTTAATCAGAACTACTAATACCAACAGATTTTTAGAGTAACAATATTGTTATTCATAATAACGACCCTCAAGTCATAAAGAAAAGGTTAAATTGTATTTAGTACAAGGAGTCAGGGAAGTTTTTCCATTAAAATTAAGTTTTAGTATCAAAGGTTTAAGTTTCAGTTATCTAGAAATTCAGTTAAGTGGAACACCTTACTCCCAAATGATGCCAAACTGGTAGTAAACATAAATAACATAACATAACATACATTACATAACATAAACATTCAATGAAGTTAATTCTTAGAACATCTATCACACTCAATATTAGCTTTTGTAAAAAATAAGGAACAATAGATGCAAACTTTTATTGTCTATTTGCTTTATGCTATGTGGCCGTTTCATTGGTTAAGATAATCTGTTTATGTAAACAATCTTTTAAACAGTTTAAATTAAGGAGAAAGAGCTCTTATGTTGGTAATCTCAGTAAGATTATCCCTGCTAAGTACAGTTCCAAGAATTTCTACTTTTTGAAGGGTGGAAAACATATTTTAAAACTAATATGCAAACATCAGGGGGCATGGACAAGTTAAAAGTTTAGAGATACAAATCAACTAAACCCTAGGGTAATCTAAAATTTACTGATTAACATGCCCTCAAGGAATACAATGTCAAATATTTGTAGTTTATGTTTTCTTCTTTTTTTTGAGTCAGGCTCTGGCTCTGTGCCCAGGATGGAGTGCAGTGGCATGATCACAGCTCACTGCAGCCTCGACCTCCTGGGCACAAGTGATCCTCCTGTCTCAGCCTCCTGAGAAGCTGTGATTACAGGCATGCACCACCACGCTGAGCTAATTTTTTATTTTTTGTAGAGATGGGGGTCTAGCTATGTTGTCCACATTGGTCTCGAGCTCCTGGGCTCAAGAAATCCTCCCACCTCAGCCTCCCAAAGTGCTGAGTTTACAGGCCTGAGCCGCCACGCCTGACTGTGGTTTATGTCTTCTTTTACTCTTCTTCTACACAGTACCAATGGAAATGAGGTGAATGGCTTTACAGAAGCCTCTAGAACGCTTGCAGAAGTCTTTTTCTCCTATAATATATGCCATAAGTATATAATTCAACTATGCATTAAAAAACCCTCTAATTTATAATATGGGAATAAATAAAAGTTATGTTTAACTGTAGCATAAAAAAATTGGCAAATTTATTTAACAGAATTGTTTAGAATGAAATATGGACACCTCCCTAAAAACAACTTCTGCAAAAAACAGTAACACTCTGATATTTTTAAAAGACTATTCCTTTCTATTAGCGAACAGAATTAGTCCTTTCTGAGCATAAAACATAAAAAAAAAAAACCCCTCTGGCTACAGAGTAAATAACATTTACATAGCATAAATGTCTGAGGAATATATCACAGCAGTAAATTTTAATGAAACACATGGTCTTCCACATCAAGAGACTGCCTATACACCTAAAGTGTATGTGTATAAAAATATAATAATCTAAACAATTTTTAATGAAAATATTTCCAAAATATGCAGTTTTCCACATTCTCAAGTTAATTACTGAATGTTTTCTTGCTAATTGATGACTATCATTATAAGCATTTATTCTCTCTCTTAAATTACCATGATACTCTCAGGGTTATCTATCACACATGAGACTTCTGGAATGCTTAAGGCTGTTTCACCCTAGTACTAAGTAATTCAGAAGGTTGTATTTTTATGGTACTGCAATCTCCTTTCAGAGTGCTACCAACATGTCTTTCCTAACAACATATAAAATGACTAATACAAATCTGCCGATATCAAACTTGCTGAATCACTAACCATATTTTACACATATTTATATTAACAGGTTCTGAGCATAGATCTAAAAGTGGCTTCATGATATTCCTAAGGTGCAAAACGAAAGGTTCAAAAAAAATGATTTTCTTCAGGTTTAAAGCCTTTCCCATTTATTTATTGGTATGTAATCGTGTTTAAAATCTGTGCATAGCCCAACTATAAATGCTAGTTAAACAGGTGTTACTGATTTAATAAATAGTAGAATTGAGTGTTTTACCAAGTATCGGGTGAATAAATATATGCCCTTAAACTCTAGTCTCTCAAGAACAATAAAAATATTAGAAAATGAAAGTAAAAATTATAATTTAGAGGACACAGTGAAAGTTAAAAAACTTTCACCAGATAAAGGTTCTTAAAAAAGTCATATTGTTAAGTATGTATCAAAATCATCTGGGGCAGTATTAAACAATTTATATCTGTTTTTATGTTACACTGAATTAAAATTTTATGTTACTAAGCAATAAACTTCGATTTGCATATAACTATTAAGAATATTTGCAAGGCAAACATTAACCAAAAAAGTACCAGTCAGAAAACAACCAGCCAGTATACTGGGAAATATCTAAAACTATACCTGATACAAACCAGGCAAATAAAATTAATTTAACTGCCCTGGCATGATTTCTATTAAAAATGAAAACTAGATCACACAGGAGAAATAAAAGAAACAATGTTTCTATCTTTCATTGTAAATTTTCATGTAATCCAGGAAAACAAGATTTCAAAAAAGCTTTAGGAAAAAGCAGGAATAAATTTTAATGCTGACAATAATAGATAGAACTTTTGGATCAACACCTACCGATTTTTTTCTACTGTTTTCCAGATCTTTGAGTTCATTCTCGATTTTTGTGATTAATTCCCTGAGTTCATCAAGATTAGTGCAAATAAGCTAAAATAAAACACAAAAACACAGCTTGATAACACATAATATAAAACACCCAAAATGTGGTAACAGAAGTTGTTTTAACACACACTGAATTCACAATTATTTTTCTCTGTAATAGTAAAAAGCAAGGAAAGTTCTGCAGTTTATATTTTAAAATATATTTATTTACTTGCTATGATATATGAACTTCAGGCTTAGTATAAAAGAAGCTGAAATTTCAACATTGGTGGTTTTATCCCACATCCCCACCTTTCAGTTTGCTTTATAATTCGGGTACTTTCTTAACATTATTAACTTTCAGCCCAGAATGACAAAGATCTGGAAACTCACCCTAGATTTCACAGGTTGTCAAATCACCTTTAAGAAATGCTTCATCAGGCAGTCTCCCAGTAGGTGAATAAACACACTCCTGGAGAACTGTTATACCTTTTCCTTGGTTTGCTAACTATACAATTTAACAAACCTTAGTTACTCCTGTTGGGGTTGCTAAAAGGACTGCAACTATATGTAATACATTCAAAGACAAACAAAATAAAGTACACATTCCTAATATCAGTTTAGTATTCTTTAATAAAACCATCTCCACAGATAGCATCTATTTCCTTTCATAATTGTGTGGCTCATTTTATTTCACCTGGTAACACTGGCAAATGGCCAAAACAATTATTAGTCATTAAAAACTAAACTAGCTTGGTTTAATTACTAAAGTTTTAGTGAACTGTCAGCAACAATAGCAAAAATATTAGTAACAACATCTTAGTTTTTGTAAAATTATACTGAATTTCTCCAATTCGTTCAATACATTTTTTCCTAAAACAATTTAAGCTATTTTAAAAAAAATTGTGAAAAAGAACTAGATTTCTGAAACAAAACTGCAACCAAATAGACAGGAAAAATCTCAGATTAATGAAAAGTCTTGTTGTAATGTTTATACCATGTGATAATTTAAAAAACATACTGTACTTATAAATTACTAATTCGCCATTAGCTTTTATCAGCCCCATGTTTGTTACATTCATTAATTTCCATGTAAGGGAATTGTTTTCCTAAAAGGCACTTTCTTTTGTTAGAAGAGCTAACAAAAACAACAAAAGCAAAAGTGGGTTACAACAAAATAATTCCTCATGGCTACTGAGTGATAAAAATAAGACAGAGCCCCTTAAATTTCTTTTACTATGTTAAACCATATGAAATTGCTGATACGCTTTTCATCTACAAAAATGGCAAGACAGTTCAACCTAAGAGACTAAGAAAAAATTATCACAGATAATTTGTATTAACAATTACCTATTAGGAATATCTATATAATTTCAAAGTCATAGAATTGACTAAGCAGGGAAAATATGTACTAAAATAATCCAGATTAAACAATTTGAGAGTAGAAACAATACAGTGATGTAATGGAACAGTGATATTTATTAGAAACTACACATTCTAATTTGCCAAATTTACTTATGACAGAAGTGTTGATGGTCAAGCAGTGGACTGGCCAACCAGGTAAGTGGGTCTAGAACTAGAGAGCATCTTCATCTTCTATTGTAACTATGAAGACTTGAAACAATGTTGTTCCTACAGTGGATTTTTATTAAGTATTCAGTGGGGACTAAACTTTTCATAGTAAAATCTGCTATTATGATGACTGTGTCAAATTTGCCCCAGAGCTTGTAGATGGATGGCTATTTCTCTTTTCACTGAATTTGGTGTACTTGTTAATATCAAATCATAGATTTCTTATTTGCACATATGGCAAACCTCAGAGGAATTTTTATTTGCATTTCAGTTGTCTCACTACACAAAGAATAAGGGTACATTTTGCATGCAGTTTGTAGAAATTTACAGGAACAATGAAGACATATACCCCTACAACTAAATGAAGACATATACCCCTACAACTAAACATGCCCTAAAACATTTTGAGATCTTTCAATTATCAATTAGTTATGAAGTCAACAGATATTTATGTTCCATTTAAATCAAGAGATAATACAGTTCTGAAGCCAAACCATGAATGAAATCATATAGCTTAAGAGCTACCTGAAATAACACTTCCAAGTGGCTTACCTAGTTAGTAAACTACTAAATTAGTACTTCTCAAACTTTAATGTGCATAAGAATTGCATGGGGATCTTAATAAAACGGTTTTTTGTTTAGTATGTCTGAGGTGAGACCTTGGATTCTGCATTTCTAACAAGTTTCCAGGTATTGTCTACAGATAACATTTTTGAGTAGTAAGGTACTAAATGACTATGAATTACAAATCAACATGGCTACTGAAACATTCTGGTATCATGGAGCTAATGAGTATGAAAATACAAAAAGATTAATTTCCAAATAGGGAACGGCATATTGAATTAAATGTACAATGATAACACAATCGTTTCTTAAAATATTTTTAGCTATAATATTTATTCTGAGGTTATATTAAAATGACCTTAATAGCTACATAACAATTTATACTTAATATATTAATACTAATATATATTCTCTCTATATATATTTAATATATATACCCAATATACAGAGTCAAATTAACCTTTTATAAAACTGAATAGGAACACAATTAATGTGATTTATGCCAACTCAATGTCATAAACAACTCTACTGCCTCTCTTCTACCTCCGAAATAAGGCATATATGTGGCCATTACATTCAACTCAACTTCATATGATGCTTTTAAAAACAGAATCAACCCAATAAACAAAGTTCAACTTTTTTTTTTTAACAAAGCAAAACACCTTATTAAAACCTCCTTCTCATTATCTTGCATTTGAAAAACATGTCTGAGGCACAGGGCCCACAGCGGTGAACAAGAAACTCCAAAGCAGCTCAGATTACAGTCAGGTCACATTGCTAACACTCCTGAGAGGAGGTTTTCAGTCAAGCCGCAGAGGTTACAAGAAGAGTTTTATCTCCCAGGAAGAACCTCTCCAAGGCTGTCACACTCCCTCAAGTTAACCTTTCATTTAATACAATCCATGGCAAAGCTACAAAATCACAGATCTCAGAGCTGAAAGGGACTAAAAACATGTAATTTGTCCAAGCCTTAGCCTAGGCTAAAGAGACCTATCTCTAATTCATATAAAAGCTAATTAAACTAACAGAGGTAAAGTGACCTAAAATGACACACTGATACAGGAAACCACAGAACCCAGGACTTCTCCTACTATATTATATTCTTTTTAAAAGGGTCTTTATAAACAAAACAAAATAAAGAAATCTAACAACTGAACTTGTATTGTAGTTTTAGGATTTAGTTTATATCTAAGCTTTCACTTTTATTAAATGGTAATATTAAAAGGTCCTCTCTTCAACTCAAGAAGCAGCAATGTATGTATATGGTGGGAGTGGGGAGGCCCTGCAGAGATCAAAAAAACATAACCACATCTCAGAACAGCTGCATAATAAATCATTCCTTACTTTATTGATACTTCACACTAGAAATTATTTGGATAAAAACGCAATAGGTTTGAAAGATATTTACTTGCTCCAAAAAAGGACATAAGGTAACATTAAAAAAATATAAACAACACGGTAGATTGTATTAAAAAGCAAAGCAAAAGGAAAACAATGTAGAAAAGTAAAAATGAAAAAATCCAGACAAAAGGGATCACATTCACTCCCATTATAATAAAAAGATCCTGTAATTTATTATAAAAATTATAAGTGAAATACTAAATGCATGGTATAAATTCAAAATTTATATTGTATTTAAACTAAAATTATAATAGCATCTGCTAAAACTATGCAGATGGAAAAATTCCTTTTTATTTCTTATCATCACCATACCAGCAATAAGGACTACTTAAAAACCTGCAAATAAGGATATCACTTGTGACGTGAAAATCAAATAAGTCTGATAAACAACCATGTGATTAAACACAGGTGTTTCTCTCAATGAACTATATATATTTTTAAGGGAGAACTATATTAATTTTAAGGGAGAATTAAGAACTCCTGCTGTTAAAAGTGAAACAAAAAGCCGAGGTTAAAAATATTCATTTTAGGAGGGAGCAATTCAAAATAATGATATAATCAAAAGGTCTTAAATACAGTGAAGCAGTTAAAAAGCTGATTAAACTAACAGAGGTAAAATGACCTAAGATGACACATTGATAGAGGAAACCATAGAGAATTGCTTGAACCAGGGAGTCGGAGATTGCAGTAAGCCAGGATCATGCCACTGCACTCCAGTCTGGTGGCAGAGCGATCCTCCGTCTCAAAACAAACGACGACAACAAAAAAAACTAATTTTAATTTTGGTTTCAATTTGTTTTGCTGAAGTGCTTTATCTCTTATCCCTTAGTTTCTCCATTGGTTAGATGGAGAAGTACAGTTTTTTCAGAGGTATGTTAAGGATCAGTGAGTTTTTGCTTATGTTTGAAAACAATGTTAATATAAGTCTTAGCAGCTGGATTCTGGAGTTCTGCAAAGCAGCCATTAAAATCAATCATGCACATGAAATGGGAGCAAGTGCACACTGCACGAAAGATGTTTTTTTGGTTATCAATGAAAAGCAGATTTAGGGTAACTAAGGCTGTTAAATTATTTTTAAAACTTATGTTATTGAGACCCAACACATTAGTTTTTAAAAATACTTCCTGTAACTGTCATAATTATGCACAAAAGATAAATCATATAACATTAGATATCTCTCTTAAATGTTAAATGAAAAGACTTCTTAGAAAAAGTAACTATTAGGAAAACTGATATTCACTTTTCAGTCTAATAGTCTTTCTTTTATTACAAAACAGGTAAGGAAAAGAGAGTTTTACCAAGTTAACAAAGTCATAAATAAATGTTAAAGTTGATATAAACACTTAAATCACCAATATCAATAATTATTACTAAAAAAATCCAATAATTTTCCCTACATGCCAAATATATAATGCATCATAACAATAAAGAAGGTATAAACATAAGTTTTCACTCTCGTCAAACATCATGATGCAAATACTATTACTTGGTTTTCCACTTTTCAAATTCTTATAGGCTTAATCATGTGCCACTTTCATTAAGACCAAATCCAAGATTTATTTCAAGGTTTTAAGTAAATGGAAAGAGTGCTAAGGGTCAATAATAGATGTTTTTATGCCATTTTAAATTGATTTTCCTATGCATAATTCAGTGTTTTTCATGAGAAGCAACTGACCTGCTTACTTGAAAACATAATAAAAATGGCTAAAACAGTAAGCTATATCATTCAATCCTCACAACTACTCTACAAGGAAGGTACTATTATTACCCCACTGTACAAATGAGAAACTGGAATCAGAGAGAGGTTAAATAGCTTACCCCACAGAGTTAATTAGTGGCAGAGCTGGCATTCAAACCCAAGTAGGTAGTCTGGTTGCAGAACCCTTGTATTTAACCACTATGCAGATAACTGGTACCCACTGAATCAAGGTTTTTGGAGAATGAAACCAACAATCTTCATTTTAAATGAAGGTATCACATTATTTTTATTTGAGAACCACTGACATAACTCTTAGGAAAAAGTGGCACACATTTGGTTAGCCCCTTTACAATATACAGTCGTCCCTCAGTATCCGTGGGGGACTGGTTCCACGACTCACCTCTGAACCCTGTGGATACCAAAGTCCAAGGATGCTTAAGACCTTGATATAAAGTGGTATAGTATCTGCATATAACACATCCTCCCATATACTTTAGGTCATCTCTACATTACTTACAATACCTAATACAATGTAGCTGTGATATAAATTGTTGTTGTACCATATTGTTTAGGGAATAATGACAAAAAAAGTCAGTACATGTTCAGTACACACACACTTAAAAAAATATTTTCAATCCAAGGTTAAATGCACAGATGCAGAACCCACAACCCACAGATACAGAGGGCTGACTGTATACACACACACACTCCCAACCCACCCTGCCACACACACAAATCCAATCCATTATTTGAATGCTCACAGTGGATACTCTAAATAGGAGCGGGATGAATATTTTCTAAACCTGGGTGCAGACACTAGGTGTGTATATAAACATGGATTCTTTCTGAAGCAAATAGGGGGGCAAGTTCAACTTCTAGCTTTAAAAAAAAGTCAAAAACACAGGCAAACTAAAAAGAAGCAGAGGTCAAAATACATTTTTAAAAACTCATTAGGACTTAAAGAAAAAAAAACTTCACAATTTAACCCTTTCATTTATCTCTATCTAAGCATGCTTTCTGCCAATTTAAAGAAGACGGGTCCTTTGGCAAATCGGTCAGGTTTTACAAAACAGATCTATTATCTACCCAAAAACAGGTTCATTGTTCTCAGAAGCAAGATATTTCAGAATGAACAATATGAAAATCTTCCGGCTAAATATTTCTATATTTTTATGTTTAATACTAGAAATGTGACATTTAAAACACCTTGGACAAAACAAATAATTTGCAGAATCTGAGGTGCTAAATACCGTATCACTAGAACTTTTGGGCAGGGAATAAATTCACTTTATTACATAATAGTCTTCCTACATGTGGAAGACTTTCAAATAAAGTAACACACTACATAAAATTATTTTGAGAGACAAAACTAAGTTTTGCATTTAACAGCAAAGTTTACTAGTGACTAGCACTATCTATCTTATTGATGTGTGTATTTGAAGCAAATGATCTATTTCCCTAGTTGCCAAGTTTCTTTATGAGTAATGCCGTGGCATTCATATTGTAAACTAGGCACAAGAACCACTGTTTTCATGAGACTATTACTCCTCTCTATCCTCTCTCTCTCTCTTTTTTTCCCTCTCTCTGTTTTCTCTCCCTCTAGGACACCTTGAGAATCAGGAAGAGACTTATTTATTTATTTATTTATTTAGAGACAGTTTCCCTCTTGTTGCCCAGGATGGAGTGCAATGGCGTGATCTCGGCTCACTGTAACTTCTGCCTCCCAGATTCAAGCGATTCTCCTGTCTCAGCCTCTGGGTAGCTGGGATTACAGGCACATGCCACCACACCCAGCTAATCTGTTTTGTATTTTTAGCAGAGACGGGGTTTCATATTGGTCAGGCTGGTCTCGAACTCCTGACCTCGGGTGATCCACCTGTCTCAGCTTCCCTAAGTGGCGTGACCCACTGCGCCTGGCCAAGACTATTTTAAACAGCTCAATCTAGCAAAATATTTTGACCATGACCCATGGTCAGCAACACATTTTACAATGCATGTCCTTGTGTACACACACATAACTGAAACCAAAGTTTCATGAAACAATATATGTGAGCGTACATATCCACACTGCTATCTATATGTAGCACACTTACTATATGTAACTGTGTTGATTTCTAGTTTAATTTTGTTAGCTTAAAAAAGAAACACTGGTCATGCAATCTACTAAAATGATTTCATGCCTCACTAATGAATACTATTGCAATTTAAAAAAAAACTGTCTATGTAGCCTGTGCTACTTAATACATGGAAAAGTCTATTCACTAAGATGGGTATAGAGGAAATATTAACAATGGGTCAGATTTGCTCTAACATCTATATTCCCAGGGCTGATGCTTTGAGGATTGAGAAAAAAATAAGTGGGAGAAATAGTAAACATAGGTGTGACATCAGAGGAAGCATGATGATATAATACTAAAGCATTAAAAAATATGTTACAAGAAGTGGTATAAAGGCCTCTAAGTAAACAGTAAAATTGTTATTTTTTTATTGACTACTCTGGAACCAAGGTTATATAATATAATAAAGGATTTTGTAGAAATGTTTGTAATTCATCCTAAAAATACCATTAAAAACATTCTATTCTAAAGTACTAAGAGAAAAACGTATCTATTTTAACTGTTGATTTAAAAATGTTAAATTTTTACCAGTTAGTAACTTCCATAAAAACACTCTCCAAAATAGAATTTTTACTGAAAATGAAGGTGTCCACATTTTTAGATATATCTATTAAACTCACATTATATATTACCAATATTTTCATGATTGTTGTCCCTTTATTTTCATCTCTACTTGACTTGAGACTCACAAATTCATTTTAACATCACTTTTATCTTTTGGTCATTAGGTATGAGTTTATAAAACTTTTGAAAATTGACTGGACACATGAATACAAAGACGTTTTTAAAGAAAGTGTTTATTGAAGAAAATACATCTTTTATAAAATAGAAAATAAAAGCATTAATTAGGATGAGATTCTCTGCTCAGTATTAGCTACCAATAAAAAACTCTTCACTTAATCATATGGCAGTAAATATAGTTACTTTTTCTTTTCACTTAAATGTTTAAAGACCATTTCAATTAACCTTTACTTAACATTCTCTCTGAAGATCATATACAGCTAACAGTTGAAAGATTTGTTTTCCAAGTTAATAAATACACCATTTATTTCTACAGTGCCCAAATAAATGAAAATGAATTACCTAGGCAATATTACCATCTTCCAATTATGATTTGTTCTAGGAAGAGTTTCATTCACACATTGCTTTTATGTATATAATATATATATATACACACACACATACATATACTATATAGTGTGTGTATATATATTTTTTCTATTAAACTGCTTCTAGGAAACATAGCAGAGATTAAGATATAAAAGAGGGTTTTTACTATTAAAAAACAAAAACAGAGGTAAAAATTATGAAATACTAGCAGATTAAATCTTGGCTACATCTGCACTTGCAGGGGGAAAAGTCATTGTCAGAAATATTTCATTACAAGTATGTGTGCTACAGTTTCTTGGAATTCAGCCAAACTCTCCAGGAATGATATGAACACTGAAACAAAAAATTTAAAAATTTTGAGACAAAGTTGAAACATTTACCTGAAACTCTGGTACAGTAGGTGACTTTGTGACAGTTTTCCTCTTCTTTGTGATTGCTTTTTTAGAGATGGATTTTTTTCCTTTCAAGATTAAAAGAGAAAAGCTTCATAATGCTGTTTATAGCACTTCATTAACAAAAAACAAATTACGCAGAGCCTTGAAAGTTAAATTTTAACTAACAGACGGCTGCTAGTGAGTCAAATAAAAATGATGAATCAAAACAAGCCCCAGTAAAAGCAAACATTAAACTATTAACTACCTGTTAACAGACATATTAACAAATGCTGTTTTATTTTTATATGAACCAAACTATTACATCTCCTAAGTGTTATACAGTAGAATTTATTTCAAGATTAGGCAAAAAAGTCATATTACTACTGCTTAATTAAAATCTACATTTGCAACTTAAAATGAGACTACATAGGGAGAAAAACTTTACCTTTAACATTGACTTCGCAGTCAGGAACTGGCATAAGAACTACAGCTGAAGACTATGGTCTCTAGCCAACCCAATGTGAAAATCCCCTTAGTAGCTTAGGTAACTAAGCTTTTCTACTCCTTTAGCTCTGCACTCTCCTAACAGGCTGCCCTTGGTGGTATCAATACCCAAAGTTTTAAAAGAAGATAAATATCTACCTTTAAAGTGCACCTAGTTGTTTGTGGAACCAGAAACCACTGGGAAAAATAAACCTCTTATACTTAAAGCCAATTCACAGTATACACTGAAATATATCTACTTTCTGTATTTAACTTGACAAAAAAATATACATACATGCATAAAACTTCTATTTTTAGGCCAGGCGCAATGGTTCACACCTATAATCCCAGCACTTTGGGGGGCCAAGGCAGGCAGATCACCTGAGGTCAGTTCGAGACCAGCCTGGTCAACATGGCAAAAATCCGTCTCTACTAAAAATACAAAAATTAGCCAGGTGTGGTGGCGCGCGCCTGTAATCCCAGCTACTCGGGAGCCTGAGACAGCAGAATCGTGTGAACCTGGGAGGTGGAGGCTGCAGTGAGCCGAGATCACACCATTGCACTGCAGCCTGGGCAACAAGAGTGAAACTCTGTCTCAAAAAAAAAAAAAAAAAAAAATTCTATTTTTAAGTTAGAAACACATTAAACATTTTCCCCCAATTTGTAATTAGCAAAATCAATTAACAAACTGTTAATTACTCAACATATACTAGATATAGGACACTGTACAAGTTACAGGGACAAGAAGGAATTAAAAAATCATAAAAAAGAAAAATCCTATCCTCTAGGAGCTTACAGTCTACATAAGGGCACAAAAAATATTCAGAAATACTTTTCTGTCATTTTTAGTTCACAACCATTTGCAGACTAAAATCCCCTTAAAAGTCAATACTTTTTTCAAAAGGGAAAATGAGTACATAAAGTAACTTTGCTGTACATAATCCTAATGCTCCTTTCCAAACATTTTCCTATATAAATACAATCATCTTGCAAGAATATGTCAACTCAACTGACACAATTCCAGTTTATAATTGTGTTTTTTGTATTACTTTTTAATCATATCACAGAACTATAATTTATAAAATTTCTAACTTTTGGCTCAATAAAATCCATGTATACTACGACTGAACTGCAAATTGTGAGTTGCTGAGGTTCATGGGGGTTTAACTGTCTTATTTTAGTAAGTATTGATGGGTGTCATTTGACATTTGCTTTTAATTAAATCAAAATAACCCAACATATATTTCTTTATTCACCATTGTTACTTACTTCTGTGCTTACACAGTACCTTGTAACAGAAGTAAATGCCTACAAAGATAGGTAAGTGGGTGGGCTGCTTAAATAGCAATACTCAGGGAGAAATGATTAAATTCTTGGTATCCCTATAATACAGCTAGTAATTGATTTCTAAACTGAGTGCCGTTAAGTATTGCTGAAAGGGGCTCATGAATTTGAATGCCAAGATGCCTTTCCTCTATCACTGCCTTTACCATTTTTTGAAGTTCACAAGAAAAAATGAATGGTCTTGCTGACCTATGTACAGGAAGGTTTTATAAAAACAGTAATTTGAAGGAAATAAAATTATTCCTAAACCTCTCCCCACCAGTCCTACTCTGATTAGCTTAAAAAAAAAAAAGCCATTTGATTTTGCATTCATTTATAAGCACAACAGAGGTCACCCTTGATAGTCCCATGAATTTCATCTTATTTTTACACAGGCACTAAACACAGGTACTAAATTCTCAGTTAACTCTAGCAGCTACTCTATTTGAATGGACTGAGAAGCTAAGGTGGTTACTTAGTATTTCAGTTCACCATGTCATTAGGATGCTTAAATGTTATTAGGAAATTGGAGGTAATGTTATATATCGGTTATAAGCTTGAGTTTTAGAACTAAACTACCTGGGTTTGAATATCTGCTACAACCACCTACTATTATAGAGGTCATGTATAATAGCTACACACATGACCTTGAGCAAACTGCTTTATTTCTTTGTGCAGTTTTTTCATCTATAAAACAGGGATAATAGTATTATCTACTCTGTGAGAATTAAATGGGTTCTAACATCCCAAAAGCTTATACTACTGCTAGGCACATGGTAGGTGATCAATAAATGTTAGCTATTGCTTTAGCTAAGCTATGGTGAGAAAAGCCTAAACAGAAAATCTTTTAACCTTCTTCAAATTCTTTTTACTTACTCCATCTCAGTTCTTCTTATGCATATGTCCTCTAAACTACCACTCTACTTTGTACACAAATCAATGAATGTAATAGAATATTATAATTGTCTGTTCTTATGTTTGTCATCCTTACTATAATGTAAATTATTGGTGACAGAAATCACATTATTCACTTTGTATTTACAGCATTTAGCACACATAAGTTCTAAGAAGTGATCCCTAAATATAAGAATCCTACTTTTTTCAGAAATGTCACCACCAGTTGGGGGGTAGGAAAAGGTATGCAGGTAATTGTTTACAATTCTGAGGGTCCATTTAAGTCTATTTTATAGTGAAGAAAACACTGACGACGATTTTAAATAAACAATTTACCAACATGACCTAGTAGTGGTAGTAAGAAGATTAACATTTACTGAGAACCTACTATGTGTCAGATACTTAGTAAAGTGGTCTGTATAAATTAACTTATTTATTTCTCAATATAACCCTCCCAGGTAGGTAGTAACTCTATCGTAATATGGGATAACTGAAGATCAAAAAGATTAATTAACTTACTCATGTGTCACACAGTAAGTAAGCACCACAGTCAGGGATTCTAACTACAAAGTTCAAGCTCCTTCCATTATGTAATTTTACTGCACAAATATCGTGAGTTACCATTTATTGATTCCTACCATGTGCCAGGCTCCATGTGACATACTGTGCATTTGCTATTCTAATTAATCTTAACAATACAGCCAAGTAGGTATTACCTCACTTATCACAGATAAAGAAACAGGCTATAAACAGGTAAAGAAACTGATGGAGGAGCTGTAGCTAATATGCACTAGAAGCATATATGTGAAATTAGGTCTGTCTCACTTCAAAGCTTACTCTTTTTATGGTAAAATATTGCATTCTTTCAAATTTTTTGAAAGAGATGTAATCTGCTTCTGTTTGCCTCAGAGCATTCCTTTTGATTAGGGTTGGATGATTTGTACATTTACGGTTTTTTAATACCTTCCGTATATATCCTCAAAAAAAATTTTCAGTATAAATTTTCCTGTATTCTTCAGTAAAAAATCAGCACTTAAAAAATAAATATTATTTTAAAAATCGAGCATCATATACTGCAAAACTACGCCTTTATTTGGTAATCTGTTTTTGCTTCAGGACAAAATATATACAGGGCAAGTTACATACTGCCCCCCAGTGGGCTTCCCTTCCCGTATCACTCAACTTGATCATATCCCAGGTATTTTACTTCCACTGCCCTAAGTTACCTGGTCATATAAAACAGAATAAAATTCTCAAACCTAAAATCATGCTGAAGTCAGAAGTCAAATTAAAACATACACAGAATTTCAACACCACTCTTGAGCCTAAAACAAGAAGTGTCAACCTGTACCTGGAAAATGCATAAGGAAACATTAATAAACCTTAATAATAAACCTTAGTAATTAATGTTACAAAAGTATACCCTAATGAAGCTTTCTAAAACACTATGCTTAGAAAAACTTAAGAAAAGAATGCCCAACCTGAGAGGGAAAATCATAACTAAGATATATTTTATACTGTAACTGAGGCATAAAACTCTACTTTTCTAGAATCTGGAAATATGCCTTTTTTTTAAATGGCATATTTCTTTATACAAGAAGGTGATTATCATCCCCCTTTCAGTTCCCCTTTCTCAGTTTCTTATTCCTCATCTTTACCCCTCTCCTTCATCTGGTTTTCCTGTCTTCACTCCTCAGACCACTGGGCTACTCATACTCAGACTTCCATTTTAAGCCAAGTGTGGTGGTGCATGCCTGTGATCCCAGCTCGCCTGTGGTCCCAGCTATTTGGGAGGCCGAGGTGAGAGGATGGCTTGCACCCCGGAGTTCGAGGCCAGCTGGGCAACATAGCGAGATCCTGTCTCTCAGGGAGGGAAAGGAGGAAGAAAAAGAAAAAAAAAAAAAAGGTACTTCAATGCTTTCCTAGATTCAGCCTTTCCATGTTTTAAAATTATCTCAACACATTCACTCCTCCCTCTGTGCTTTCCTCTTAGGAATCTTAATAAATAGATGAATACTAAGATATTAATCATTGTTGCAAGTGAAAACTCAAGGGTATTTGTATTATTAAATAGTGAATCTGCAAAGTGCCTGGGATGTAAAGTCACAGAACTAGAGCCTAAACTTGTCTTTTATTTACTAAATGTGCACGTCTTGAGCTAACTATACTCCAGGAGTTTCTGGAGTTCTATCTCAAGTAAGCAATTTGACCTTAACAAAGCAGTTTATTTTCCTTTTATTCTCCTTACCTATAAGCAAATTTCTTATCATACTGGAATTCTTTAACCTTATCACATAATTCAGTAACTCCTCAACACCCATTTCTTTTAACTTTTAACTGAGAATATTGAATCAGTTGCCAAATTCTGCTACTTATTGCAGCATCTCTCTCAAAATAGAATTTTCTTCTATCATTATGATAGAAAAGTCACATTATCAATCCTTACCTGGATTTAGAATTTTCTCTTGTTAAAGTTATCATCTACCCCTTCATCTTACCCCTGCCAGCTTCTTTTCATAGCTCTTTAATGGTATCCTAATTATCTTGCAAGACCCTTTCTCCTAATCCTGTCACTTACTAGCTCTAGCTGTGTGACCTTGGACAAGTAAATGTCTTTGTATCTCAATTTTTAAAAATCTCTAAAATCTGTTAATAATGGGGAATAATAGTAATATTTATTTTTTGAAGTTTTCATGAAGATTAAATGAGATAATATGTATAAAGGCTTAGAATAGTGCCTGGCATACAATAAGCACTCAATGAGTACTAGGTTTTTTAGAGAAAAAGTAGGCTTGAACAAATAAAAGGACATGAAGCACAGTAAATCCTTGCACTCTTATATTTTGAAATCTTCAGCTGGTATGCTAAAACTTTTCTCCATAAGATACATGTAGTTAGGGTCTCTAGTGCTGTCACTATAGAACTATATAATAACCTTTTCACAAATACGGGCCTTGAAATAATCAAACACTGTAGATTACATTACCTTCTCAGTCATTTCCTATAAAGCAGCTCATTACTTTTTACACATCTGATGTATCTTATTTCAAGCTCAATTCCCTTGCACTGGACTCTTGATTCAATCATTTAACATAGCATCACATGCCTAGAAAGATGACCCAAAAATGACACTTTTCTGTCATTCGAACAGCTTCTAAAACCTCAACTTTTCCATAAAAGCTTTCTTTAATTGTGCTTCTTCCAGTGACACCTCACTTAATTATACCTCTATGCTTTTGCTCGTGTTATTCAACATTTTCCACCTATTCAATCCCCAATATTCTTCAAAGTCCTTCATCCCTTGTAAAACCTTCCCAGACTAGCATAGCACACTGATTTTTTCTCTACTTGACCTTATTGTGTTGTCTTTATCTGTACTTAACTGTTATTCACTTGAGGTCACTGACCACTTAACTTAGTTTTTTCACCTATAAGAGTTTTAACTTAGTTCTTTCACCTATAAGAGAATAAGACCACCTGTCTTATCCATTTTAGTCAGTTTAGAGGTGATACCATAAAATGATTTGGGTGAAAATAATGACTATTGGCTGGGCACGGTGCCTCACGCCTGTAATCCCAGCACTTTGGGAGGCCAAGGCGGGCGGATCACCTGAGGTGAAGAGTTCGAGACCAGCCTGGTCAACATGGTGAAACCTCATCTCTACTAAAAATACAAAAATTAGCCGGACATGGTGGCACACGCCTATAGTCCCAGCTACTCGGGAGGGTGAGGGAGGAGAACTGCTTGAACCCGGGAGGCAGAGGTTGCAGTGAGCAGAGATCATGCCAATGCACTCCAGCCTGGGCAACAAGAGTAAGACTCTGCCTCAAAAAAAAAAAAAAAAAAAAAAAAAAAAAAAAAAAAAATTCCAAACAAAACTGGTTGAAAGCATCTTAAAACACCATAAGCTTTTTGTAATTGTTAATGCATCTGTAATCTTTTTTGTATTTTTTCAGATTTTATAAAAAGTCCCCTAATTTTTAGAATTTCTAATTCATTTTAGCCAACTCTACTTGCTCTATACAATCTATAATAACAGTACATTATTGAAAACAACCAAAATGTCCAATAAGGAGATTGGTTAAATTAACTGCAAAATACACACAACAGAATCCTACACAGCCGTTTAAAATGATGATGCAGGGACCTATTTATTGCACAAAGATGTTCGTGGTATACTGATAGGTAGGGGAAAAAAGCAGATTGTTAAAATGGTATGTATAGTATAATCCTATTTAAACAAATATAGTCTTTGAAAAAGTGTTGAAATAATAAGTAGTTAATAATAAGCAGTTAGTTTTAGTTACATCTAGGTGAACCATATTACATGTGTTCATTTATTTATTCAGTATATTCCCACACAATGCATCAACCAATCTGCTAAAGTGCCAGGGATGCAAAACCAGAAATAATCCTTCTGTCCCTAAGAATGTTACAGAATAAAGAGGAGACAATCATCAAAATAACCCAGAAGTAAAGGCAACTATAGTAAGTATTATGAAGGAGAAGTGTCTGGTGCTATAAGCATGAATAACAGGGAAAATTTTAACAAGTCAAAAGATAACAGGAGGCTTCCTTAAGGAAGTGATAAAAGAATAAACATTTACTAGGTAATGAGGAAAGGGAAAGGGCTATTCTTTTTGCTTGTCTCTATATTCTTTAAAAAAAATGGATTGCTTTTATAATAAGAAAAAACAATGAAAGAAAACCAAATGATCTAAATTTTTTTGCTCTGGGCTTTTTTTACTCTTAGTTATTTTTAATTTATGCATAGCTAATCTTGCTTGTCTTGCTTAAATGACAAAGTTTTCAGAAACATTTATATTTTGAAAACAGGTCATCAAGGAAAAATTTCTAATTGCCAGGTCATATTTTTCTTATTCTATGATTGAATAAAAACATAAGATCAAGCATGAGATAATGGACATTATATTGTTTCCATTGTCTTCTATTTATTCCATAATGTTTCCAATAGTAAGGAACAGACCTAAATGAGTAAAAATGAATTCAAAATTTAAAAAGGAGGAAGGAAATCCCAATTTTGAAAAGTAGATTAAAATGCTTAAATGTTACCCAAACTGCCTCAAACTGTGCTAAAATTATCAAGTCATTTTCAACCAAATTGTCTTTGTGCCTTCTACTAAAAATCACCTGCCAATACAATAAGGCTTACTAAATTTGGAGATACCACCAAAAATTAAATCCTGTATTACGCAACATAAAACAGACCAGATTGATTGCATGTAGGTTCATACATCAGTCATAAATGACACAGCTTATCCCGGAGTGTATTCTACAGAATACACAGGTTATTGGTAACTATTACTTGAAAAAAAGCAGTGTTAAAATAAATTTGAAAAAAATACGTTAAACAAAATCAAGCAGTTTTCTTTTCTTCAAGACTTTCCAGAGTCTTTAATAAACAGGCCCAGAATAACTTAACAAATTAGAAGTTCAAAAGGTTTTGAAAACTAAAAGTCTCAAATATAATTTATATGGTAACAAAACCTGACTTGAACTTAAGGTTTTCTAGTCTTTGTTTTATTTAGTCTAATTCATACATTTCTCTGTAGAGATTATATGTTTGATTACAGGAGTAATTCCCACTGGGGATATTCCTTAACCTAAGCCCCAATGGGGATAACTTAAACATTATATACACCATAACACCGTTCTAATATCTGAAGAGTTCTAAATTTCAAAACAAATCTATTATCAGTTTTGCAAAATGAATTGTGAACCTCTACTAAAGCACAATGTGAATCTTTAAGAGGAGTATTTTCCAAACCTATGATGATGGAGCTCACTTTTAAAAAGAGTGAGAAAGTAAAGACTGGACTAAGGTATGCCCCAAACTGATTATGAAAGGCCAGGATGTCTCACACCTAATAAAGAAGAACAGGGCAAAGCTTCAGATAGACAAGTGGACTGAAAACTACATAAAACAAATGTTTAATTGTTATTATAACATTTTATGTAACATTGTTATATCAACAAGGAATTCAGTAACTGAGGAAAAAAGGGAATTAGCCGATGTTTACCCAGTATTAACTAGGTAAGCAGACAAAACTGGATCTACCAGATCCAAACATTTTTGTCACTTAAGACCTGACTTTCTAAAATTTGCTCTGAGAATAAAGTAAGTATACAAACAAGTGTATTCTTTTCTTCTATTTCAGGCATGTAAGTCTTCTCTCCTCAACTAAGGCTTAGAGTACTTGCTGAATACAATGTATAAATTTGCCTTCCAAGTGTTTCCATTCATTTTTCTAGAACTGGATACAAAACTCCCTCCAATTTTCTCTCTGATCTACAGCAGTGTCTATTTTATAAACCACTTTATTGCCTTTGAACACATGAATAGCAGTGTAATAAACAATAAAGGATTTTGGGTTACAATTACATTAATATATTATATACTTGAGTTGGGAAGTAGTTCTAATTTTAAAATATTATTTAATATTTTAGAGACTAACTTTTTTTCTTTTTTTTTGAGACGGAGTCTCGCTCTGTTGACCAGGCTGGAGTGCAGTGGCATGTAATTTTCTTATATTCCACATATTTTCTTGATATAAAAATATATACTGAAAACAGAGTTCTGAAAAATATATGATGTGAGAAAAAACAGACTCAGGAAGATAATCTGACCACCCTTGGTTTAAGTAGCTAGTTGCTATGAACTTTAGTCCTGGGAATGTTACTTCCTGAAATCAGTGCTTTTCCTACTACACCGTACTGCCCTACACCTGGGGTGGGAACCATTGCATAGTGATGGGAAAGAAAGTGGTTCAGAGAAAGGTAAAAACATAATGCCCAAACATGCTCAACTGAAAATTAAATTCAAACTTACTGCATCAGTACTTTTTTTGTTGTAAGTATATAAAACGACATGTACTCTGCCTTTTAAACTCATGGAATATAAAATAAAATTTGACCCTCAAGTATACACGCATGCATACATGTGCATTTCAGTCTCTCAGTCAAAGCACCCATGATGAATAATTGAAAAAACAATTTGAATTATACTTAAACATAACTCCCATCCATTTGTGTTAGCTTACCAGATTTGTGCTTCTTGTGTTTTGCTTTTTTTTTGATGATCAATAACTTATTCTGGATCTCAGGTTTGTAAGACTTGAATGCAAGAGAATGAAGACCTTCACGCTTTCTCTGTAAGTTTTCATTCAAAACATCTTTCAATTTCTTTTTTTTCTTTTTCTTCTTTTTTGCCCTCATTTTAGTTAGTTTGAGTTTCTTGTGGCTCTGTAGTGACTGCTCTAACAGAATATCCCTTACAACTCTGTGGCAGTTAATTTCTGGATGATCACTGTGACTTCCATTTACATGTATTTGGCAAGATTTTAGAGTATTTTCTTTTAATGGACTGGGTTCAATCTTTATTCTGGAAGCTTCACCATATTTTTCCTGATTTTCTATAAACCTTATTTCACCTGGACTGAGAGGCTCTCCAAAGCCAGTAACTTCCCCTGGACTCCCTGGTTTCTCTAAGTTTTCTTTACAACAATCCGTTTTTTTAATTTCACAAGGCCTGCGAATTCTAATTTCATAGTTGGATTTTACTTCCATTTCAACAGAGATGTCATGATTATCCAAGATCATTTTAGTAGGGCAGCAAGCTGGATCAAAATTATTTTCCTGCTCTTTCTTGAAGGCAGAGGGCATGCTGTCTCTACTACATCTATGTTCTCCATTACTTGTACTAACATAGTCACACTTCAATTTCTCCAATTTAATCCGAGGTACTCTTTGTATTTTAATGGGTGGAATTGGAAATTCTGGGGCCTGAAAGGGTCTCTGTTTATAAATCCGTACGTCTGCACCACAGAACTGTGGAAAATGTACATAAGCATTCTCCAAATAATCATAACCAAGAATAACTTCTCTGCATTCATGGATAGGCTGTCCAAGTACAGCATCTTGAACTTCTTTTTGTGTTTCATACACAAAGTCACAAAGACCCTTAAGTAGCCATACTTTTTGGTAAAAAGGTAGTTCGTGAAAAGGTTTTTCTTCTAATGGACTGACTTCTCCAAGAACTTTAAAAAACTGAGGACACAACCCCAGTTTTTCAGCACAGTTATCAGGATTTTCAGTCTGCCCTACAGCAGTGTACCACTGTTGTACTTTCTGCCTCAGTGCTGCTTCCCAGGTCCTGTAAGGCAAAGTAGGTCTTCGATGTAAGGTAGGTCTGCGATGGGGAGGACTTAATAGAGAAGTCATTATTTTAGATAGGAAAACATTACACTGAGGCATCAGAAGACAACGTTCCAATTCGTAAAAGACTATTTCTGGCAAATTTAGAATTTGTTGAGCTAAACAAAGGAAATGCCCAATAGCTGGAATTTCCCACATGGTCTCCATACAAGTTGGAGCTGCTTGAGCTAGAAGTTTTCTTTCCCATTCTTCTATTTCCTTTTGACTAGCTTCTTCTGCTTCTTTTCTTTCCTGCTCCCGAAGCCTAAAGAAATTTAACAAATTATACTATTATTATTTAGAGGGTACCATAAAATGATAAATTTTAAGTATATTTATCTTTAGTCAAAAAGGCAACTAACTGTCCTAGTTTTATTTATTTATTTATTTATTTATTTATTTATTTGAGTCTCGCTCTGTCGCCCAGGTTGGAGTGCAGTGGTACAATCTCAGCTCACAGCAACCTCTGCCTCGCAGGTTCAAGCAATTCTCCTGCTTCAGCCTCCCAAGTAGCAGTCACCTGCCACCATGCCCAGCTAACATTTTGTATTTTTTAGTAGAGATGGAGTCTCACCATGTTGGCCAGCCAGGCTGGTCTCAAACTCAGGTGATCCACCTGCCTTGGCCTCCCAAAGTGTTGAGATTTACAGGCACGAGCCACCATGCCCAGCCTGTCCTAGTTTTAAATATCAGTACAAAGTGTCTCATAAAAGTACCATTTTGCTTTTCTCAGATGAAGAAATACACATATCACTTCACTCTGAATTTGATGGAGGATTCCTGACATAATTATCCTCAAGGTAAATTCTTCAATTTATAATATCAATTACATTTACTAAATGAAAGCACAGAATTTGATTACAATAATTTCTAGAAGTAATATGACTTCATATAAGAGCTGTAAAGATATTTACATCCTTTGACCCCGTAATTACATTCCTAGAAAATTATACTAAGAAAATAAGTCAAACAGAAGCAAAAAGTTATGTACTTACCAATGTTAACTGGAGTTTTATCATATAAGCAAAACAAAACTATGCAAAAATTGTTTTAAAATTGGGAAATAAACTTGAAATATTATGTAGCCTTAAAAATTAAAATTATTAATATCATGTATAAATACAGAAAATGTCAGAATACAACATAGTACTTAATAGTCATAATGAAAATAAGTATATACTGAGCAGGGAGGTGACAGTATTGCAAAAGTAAATAATTTCTAGGTTAATGAGAATATGAGTGCTTTTTTCTCCCTTAAGATTTTCTTTATTAGCACTACTATAAAAACTTTTTAATTCAAAAAAAATTAAATTAGATGCAAAGATAGGCATTTAAGTCTTCGCGACCTTAGATTAGGCAATGGTTTCTTAGATCTGACACCCAAAAAATAAGCAACAAGAGAAAAATAGATAAACTGGGTATCATCAAAACTAGAAAATTTTGTGCTTTTAAAAGACATCATCAAGAAAGTAAAGACAACTCACAGAATGAGAGGATATTTTTGTAAATTATATACTTAATAGGAGACTTGTATATAGAACATATAATGACCACTTACAACTCAATAATAAAAGGACAAATAGTCCAGTTAAAAAATGGACAGGTTGGGTGCAGTGGCTCACGCCTGTAATCCCAGCATTTCGGGAGGCCGAGGCAGGTGGATCACCTGAGGTCAGGAATTTTGACACCAGCCTGGCCAACATGGTGAAACCCCTTCTTGACTAAAAACACAAAAATTAGTTGGGCATGGTGGCGCATGCCTATAATCCCAGCTACTAGGGCGGCTGAGGTAGGAGAATCGCTTGAACCTGGGAGGCGGCAGTTACAGTGAGCCGAGATCGCACCATTGTACTCCAGCCTGGGCAACAAGAGCGAAGCTCCATTTCAAAAAAAAGAAAAAGAAAAAAAAAAAGGAGAAAGAAACTTGAATATGAATAGATATTTCTTTAAAGATGTGAACAGCAAAATGAACAACAAAAGCACATGAAAAGATGCTCAACCTCATTATCAATTAGATAAATGCAAATCAAAACCAGAATGAGATACTACTCCAAACTTGGTTATTATACAAAAGACAGATAGTAACAAGTATTGGTGAAAAAGTGAAGAAACTAGAAACCTCATACGCTGTAGGTAGTATAATTGCTTTTGAAAACGTTACCATGTGATCTAGCAATTCTACTCCTGCGTATATACCCAAGAGAAATAAAAACACTTGTCCACATGAAAACTTGTATAGAAATGTTCTTAGCAGTATTATTTATAAGAGCCAAAAATGGGAACAAATCAATGTCTGACATTGGCTATTTTTCTACAAATCAGATTGCAATCCAGTAAGATAATATATAAATAGTAAGAACACTACTTTGGCAAATATCACAACTTGCTCTTTCATAGAACAGCCTACTTTTATATTTTTGGTTGAAATGTCATACTACAACTGTCATTAGTGATTTGGTATTTATATATATTACATTTGAGTACCTAAAAAATATTAAATATTCTTAATAAAATTCAACTTTTTTCAAATGTGCTTAGAGTTTTATGCAATTTTATTTTTTACTAAATGAGGATGGTAGTGGCAGGTAGAATTTGGCTTCCTCTGTACAGAGCTGGGACTCCAAAAGCACACACACTCAGTAGAGGGGCATACTAGAAAAAAGTCCCTTCCCCCAATCCTCAACTAGAGGACTGCAAGAAAATTTTTTTGTCTTCACAACAGGAGTGGTAAAAAAATAAAATCTAAAGAATTTGTAACTATAAGCTGACTCATACAGATTTATTGCCCAATTTCACATTTCCTGAGTGCTCAGAAAAACATCACACTAAGAAATGAGTTTAATGTGGTTTCATGCCAATATTGCTGTCAGGTACACGAACAACAACAAAAAAATCAAATCTCTAAGGGAATGCACCTTAAGCCCAGACTTTAAGGAACTCCTACTGCTATAGTGTATAGATAAGAAATGAGTTCACAGTCAAAGATAAAACATAAAAGGAATTAAGATACTAGGAGGGATAGGAAGAAGGAATCTGGCCCCAAGATAATAGATGTAAGAATTACAGGACACAAGGAATACAATGTTCAGTGAAAAGAAACTGAAAACATGAGCAAAGAGAAGGAGATTATACAAAATGACAAAGTAGTTTTGAAAATGAATTAAAAAGAACTTCTAGTAATGAAAAATACAGAAATTAAAATAAAAACAGATTTACAGCTAACTCCTTGATATAGTTTGGATATTTGCACCCTCCAATTCTCATGCTGAAATTTGATTTCCAACGCTGAAAGCAGGGCCTAGTAAGAGGTGTTTGGGTTATGGGGGTGGATTCCTCATGAATAGCTTAGTGCCATTCTCACTGCAGTGAGTGAGTTCTCACTCCACTATTTCTCACGAGAAATAATTGTTAAAATGGGCCTGACACCTTCCTCCTCTCTCTTGTTCCCTTTCTCACCATGTGGTATGTTGGCTCACCTTCACCTTTTGCTAGGAGTAGAAGCAGTCTGAGGCACTCTCCTGATGCAGATGCTGGCTCCATGCTTCCTATACAACCTACAGAACCACGAGCCAAATAACCCTCTTTTCTTTATAAATTACTCAGCCTCAGGTATTCCTTCACAGCAATGCAAAATGGACTAAGACACTCTTCAACAGCAATAACAGAAGCCAGCACACAATGGAGTATCTTTAATATACTCAGAAAATAAGTGCCAACAGAAATTGCTATTGAATAAAAATATCTTTCAAAAATATAGAAAAAAAGATATTTTCAGAACAAAAAAATGTGATATTTGTGACTAAAAAACACAATCTAAAGGAAATTCTAAAGAATATGCTTCCAGTGGAAGAATAGTGATTCCTAATCGAAGCACAAAGATGGGGGGGAAAAAAAGTGGTAATACATAGGTTAATTTACATAGATATGGCATAAATGATTAAAATGTTCTATGGAGTTTAAAAAGAAGACAAGATAGAATTAAAATACATGACAACAACAGCTGGGCTCTGTGGTTTGCGCCTGTAATCCCAGCACTTTGGGAGGCCAAGGCAGGCAGATCTGAAGTCAGCAATTCAAGACCAGTCTGGTCAACAAGGTGAAACCCTGTCTCTACTAGAAATACAAAAATCAGCTGGGTGTGGTGGTGCACGCCTGCAATCTCAGCAAGGCAGGAGAATTGCTTGAACCTGGGAGGCAGAGCCTGCAGTAAGCTGAGATTGCACCACTGCACTCCAGCCTGGGCGACAGAGTGAGACTCCATCTCAAAAAATAATACTAATGCTAATATAAAATAAAATACATTACAATAATAGCAGATAAGCTGGGAGAAAAATGATTAAACTGAAAAGGAAGAGACAGACTAAAGAAGCACAAATCAATATCTAACATACAACAAATTGACTGGGCTGGGTGTGGTGGCTCACACCTGTAATCCCAGCATTTTGGGAGGCCGAGGTGGGAGGATAGCTTAAGCCCAGGACTTCAAGATCAGCCTAGGCAACACGGTGAGATCCCAACTCTTTAAAAAAAAAAAAAAAAAAAAAAAGAGCCTGTTATGGTGGCACAGGCCTGTAGTCCGAGCTACTTGGGAGGGTGAGGTGGGAAGATCACTTGAGCCCAGGAAGTCAAAGTTGCAGCGAGCTGTGTTCATGCCATGGCACTCTAGCCTGGGCAAAAGAGCAAGACGTTGTCTCAAAAAAACCAAAACAAATCAAAAGCAAGGGACAAAAAACAAATTGGAGCTCCAGAAAATAAGAATAGAGAGGTAGGAAGGTAATGGTGATGGTGATAGTTGAAGACATAATGGCTGAGAATTTTCCAGAATTAATGGGCACAAATCTTCATTTCAGAAAGCTCCAAAAAATAAATGAAGAAAGTAAGCCACATTTGGGCACGGGATAAAACAATGATAAAACATCAAAGACAAAAAAAAAAAATTCTTACAAGACGCAGAAAAAAGGACAGAGTACATATACAGGAATGACAGACTGAGAGATCTATTAATAGCAACAAAATAAACCAGAAACGACAGAACAGTATCTTTAAAGTGCTGAATTAATATAACTGTCAAACTAGAGCTGCATAACCAGCTAAACTATCATTCATAGATCAAAGTAAGTTAAAGCCATTTTCAGTTAGACTGAAATGAAAACTTTCATGTAGTGTCTTCTGCTTCCATCCAAAATGAAGTGACGAAGAATCAAATTTATACTTTCATTTGAACCAACAAAAAAATCTTAATACATGAAATAATGGTTTTCAAGCAAAGGATAGTGATCCATGACACATGAGAAAGAGATAAGGTTAGTCCAAACATTGTTCCAGTTTACTGCCTTGAATGAGTATCCAGATCATGATGCAGACAGAGGGTACCCAGGCAAAGCCCAGTGGACTCCCTTAATTGAGAAGAAGCCAAGAGTCCAGACAGACCAAGGCAACTAGAGTCTGCAGGACATAGTACCTGCACAGTACCAATGAGTAGACAGTTGCATAGAGAGAGAATGCTACAGATGTGCAGAGGATCTCCCGGGAGTATTCAGAGCACTGATTAGTACAGGGACAAACTTACAAAATATTAGAGAACATAGCACCCATTCCCACTAGCCACGCTAGAAAACTAGACTCATAATTCATGGAATATTGGGTGGAATACTCAGGAAGGTCTTACCTTGGTAGTAGAGAATAATTAGACATGGACTAGTGCTCAGGATCCAACTAACAAATCATAAAAGGTCAGAATAATAAAGTTGTTTCCAACTAACTTAACTGCATTCCAGGAAAAAGCTCAAGATTTATAGAGATCTAAAAATATCCAGTGCTCACCAAGGTAAAATTTACAATGTTTGGCATTCAAACCAAGGCTACCAGGCATACAACAAAGCAGAAAAATGACCCATGATGAGAAAAATCAACCAAAACTGACCCAGAAATGATACACATATTAGAATTAGCAATAAGGGCCGGGTATGGTGGCTCACGCCTGTAATCCCAGCACTTTAGGAGGCTGAGGTGGGTGGATCACTTGAGGTGAGGAGTTTGAGACTAACCTGACCAACATGGTAAAAACCTGTCTCTACTAAAAAAAATGCAAAATTAGCTGGGTGTGGTGGTGCACGCCTGTAATCCCAACTACTTGGGAGGCTGAAGCAGGAGAATCGCTTGAACCCGGGAGGTGGAGGTTGCAGTGAGCCAAGCTCGCACCATTGAGCTCCAGCCCGGACAACAAGAGTGAAACTCCATCTCAAAAAAAAAAAAAAAAGAAAAAAGAATTAGCAATAAGGTCATTAAAGTAGTTATTGAAACTATATTCCATTTGGTTAAAAACTTAAGTAGAGATATGAAAGATATAAAAAAGACCCAAACTAAACTTTTGGAGATAAAAACTGCAATGTCTGAGATGAAAATACACAGAATGCGATTTATGACCGATTAGACATGGCAGAAGAAAAGATTAGTGAACTTGAAGACAGCAATAGAAACTATCCAAATTGAAATATACAGAAAAAATACTTCTACAGTATATATGTAGAAGAAAAGAGATGATTACAGAAAGAAGTTCGAAAATGTGAGAAGAATTGGGAACAAACAAACTGTTAATCATGGGTAAATATGAATAAAAATTATATTATAAAAACAGTAATGTTTAGTTTAGGGGATAAAAAATGACACAAAGCTAAATTATTAATCAACAATAACATATGAGATGGACAAGGCAGAAGAGAACGAAATTAAGAAGAGGAATAGAGCTTCCCCATCAGTGGAAGCAGGTGTAAAAGAATTCCACAGATAAATAGCTATAGATAATGCCAAATGGAAAAATCAAGAAACAGCAACATAGTATTTATTTAAAAATGTGAATATGATTACCAGAAGGAATAGCTAAAAGTTAAAGGTAGCTGATTCTGAGTCATGGGCTTGAAGTTGAGTTGAGTAAGACTGATGCCTTTTAGTAGCCTTAAAGATACACTGCGACTTTTAAACTAGAGAGTCTGTAAAATAAAAAAAGTCTTAAATCGAGTTTTCAAAAGCTAAAAAAAAAAAATCAGATGACTTAGTCATGTTTATGTTAAATTTATAGATACTGTGTACTTTACCATGAAATTCAGTTTCTCTACACTTTATGTACTGAGAAGGATAGAATATTTTTCTGGGTAGAATATTTTTCTTCAATATACTGTTGTTAACAATAGACAAAGTTTTCAAGTTATTTCCCATAAAATTTAATTTACAGTTTGTTTAAAAGTTTGTAATAGGATACTGTATCTTAGAATCAATCATCAGAAACTGAGTTTATTACTATTCTTGGTAGAGAAAACTGATTTTGGTTAATCTTGTCATAATTAATTCTATGAGCTCGTTATAAAATCACTTATTAGTTAGAAAACATCTCAGACTGTAAGTCTGGAAATTCTCCCTTTTTGGTTATACATACAAGTAAAATATAATGTTGTTTATGGCAGATTTCTATTTTCAAAATTAAATGTGATACCTTGCTTTTATCCAAAGGAAATAAGATTAAAGGAACTAGGAAGCACCAAATAATAAAATAGATATGAAGAGTCAACACCAAGTAGGGAAAGGACAGCAAAAAAAAAATCTGGGAATCCTGAAGGCAATGCATACATGACTAACATCAATGAAATACATTTTGTTCTGACAGAGAAGAGTGTTACATGTTCTGCAGAAGTGAAAGAGTGACAACTAGTGCTTGGAAAAGAAAATGAAAGGGAAAGTTGGAGTAGATGAAAAAACTTTTATGGACTTGCTTTGCCTAAAGCAGTGAAAAGCAACTTTTGGCCAATATAAAGATTGGTGATAAGGTAATTTCACAAACTATTTACTTGCTGCGGATATTAAGGGCATACAGAGGGGTGAAATAACTTCCCCCAGGTTTTCCTAGCAGATCAGTATAACAGACAGAAACACAGTTTGCCTGGTAGGCCAAAGTTAGCACCAATTGGCTTGCTCCTAGAAGAGGAAGAAAATTCATGATACAGTTGACGCGTGATGCTGCCATCTGTGCGCACTATCTGAAGTTAATCAAGGGCTGCTACTCACACTGCTGCTGTTCCTCATACACTGTACCTTTCAGGGAAAGATTATGGAATCTAGCCTCAGACTATGAATACTAAAGAGATGTGAGGAAGCACAAAAAAGTACATGGCTGGTATAGGCCAGCATAAGGCAGAAGAGCACTTTACCTTTAGAAATACAACTATGGAGTCTCTTTCCTGATCCTCAGTAGTGTAGTAAATAGGGAATGGGAGCCTGCTGAAGATCTCTAGAGTTAATATATATAATCATCTATTTTTTAAAAACTTTAACACTTATAGTTAAAAAATTTAAAATAGTATCTTAAAAATGCTGAAGTACATCACATTTTGCTGGTAAGGCAGATAAAAAACCACCTTCCAGAATTATTTTCATTTAAAAATTTTGTCCAAAAGTACAGTATTAAAGACAGATAAAGCAGTACATGTTTCTAAAATACCAGCTCAAAAAATTAACCCTTCAATGTTGGGAAAATACCAAAAGACTGCCTCAGGATAGTTGCAAAAACAGTATTTGCTATTTTTAAAAAGAGGGTACATAAACAATACTGAATCAACAAGAAAATTGGTTCAATTTTTTTTTTCTGGATCAGTTCTCATTTTTGATGTTGCTCCTTACTGGGCTGTGGCATGCTTGCATGTTACTCTGTGAAATACTAATAGAAGCTGTGCCTAAGGTTATTTTAGCCATGCACAATTTGGCAAAAACACTAGCTTTCCAAAAGAAAATTAAGTTTTAAAGTATCCTAACTTTACTATTATAGTTTTATAAACTTTTATTGAATGCTTACCATGTGTGATGATACAAAGAGGTAAGAAAACATGGACCTCACTCTCAAAGACATTACAATTTAGTAAAAAAAAAAAAAAAAAAATAGGACCTTTAATCTAAAATAATCCATTAATTGAGGAAACAATACAATGTATACAAATTGGTGGCATGAAAAAAGGAAGCAAGACATTTATTTATATTTTCTAAGATGAATAACACATAATATTATATTTCAGAAAAACTAACCATTCATATCAAGTCCATCAGTCAAACTTCTTATTTATCTGCCAACAACAGAATCTCCTCTGGCTAGTTGAAGCAGAAAATGAATTTATTTAAGGATTATAAGGGAGCTTATAGAAGCTCTGTTAAGAGTCAGAGAGCCAAACTTAGATGACAAAAAGCCAGAAAACAAGTCCAACCACACTTAGGAGGTTCTCCAGGAAAAACCAGACAGTCAGCACTAGTTGGCACCTTTGATACCAAGAACCTGGAACAACCAGAAACTCCTACCACCAGCTTTACCAAAAAATAAAACCTCTCACTCAAGATTGCTACCTGATGTTATTTCCATACAATATCAAGTAAGAAGTATATGCCTGCTCATATACCTCTACCTTACCTGTGAATGGGTTTGAGAATATAAATTTTCTGGCATCTATCCTGGGAAGTTAAGACTTGTACTATAGGAAATTATCAAAATGTAAGAAAGCTATTTAAAAATGCTGGGTGGCCACAAATGATGAATATATATTTAATTAAGTCACTGTTACTTTGTGTTATAGAGAATATGAAAATAAATCACTTAATTATAAAGTCACAGTATTTATTTTACAAAAATAATCACTGGAGTTAAAAAATCTGTTTCAATTCCAGTGATTTCCAAATCAGCAAAATACCAGTAAATTTGTACAAGTATATGAAATAAAGAGTACTTACAAAATATACACTGGCTGGGAGTGGTGGCTCATGCCTGTAATCCCAACACTTTGGAAGACCAAGGCGGGAGGATGGCTTGAGCCCAGGAGTTCGAGACCAGCCTGGGAAATACAGTGAGACCTTGCCTTTACAAAAAATGTAAAAATTAGCCAAGTGCGGTGGTCATGCCTGTAATCCCAGCTACTTGGGAGGCTGAGGTGGGAGGATAACTTCAGCCTGGGAGCTGGAGTCTGCAGTGAGTCGTGATCACATCACTCCAGCCTGGGATACCCTGTCTCAAAAAAACCCACAAACTAAAAAAATCCATTATTTCTGGTAATCCAAATAGTTTTGCAAAAAAGGAACAGGGAATAGATCTAGTATTTTTAATACAACTAAAATAGACTTAAGTTTTCAAAAGTGCTACCTAATAATGTCATATTCCAGAGTAATAGAAATTTACTTGAGGAGAACCAACTGCCAATTTTCATCTATTTTATTTTATTTTTTAAGTATCTACAATGGCCGGTATGGTGGCTCATACCTGTAATTCCAGCACTTTGGGATGCCGAGGAGGGCGGATCACCTGAGGTCAGGAGTTCGACACCAGCCTGGGCAACGTGGTGAAATCCCGTCTCTACTAAAAATACAAAAATTGGCTGGGCATAGTGGCAGGCGCCTGTAGCCCTAGCTACTCAGGAGGCTGAGGCGGGAGAATCACTTGAACCTGGGAGGCGGAGGTTGCAGTGAGCCAAGATTGCACCACTGCACTACAGCCTGGGCAACAAAGCAAGACTCCATCCCCAAAAAAAAAAAAAAAAAAAGGTATCTAAAATGTGTTATCTACTTTCCTATTTAATAAACAAAGTATACAAAATATTATTCAATCATTCCTTAATGGCTTTAGGTCATCATTATAAACAGAATGTGGTGGTGGTTGTGATTAGCTTAAAGATTATCTTAGCAATAAATTAATCAGCTCTTTCACTCAATTTTCTCAGACTTTCACTTAGAGGGCTGCTGTCTCCTAAATCAATGGGGTCTCTCTACACCAGTTCCCCTAAGACTGACTGTTGTCCTATCAGCATTTTCTTGAAGATGGCCACAATACCAAGCCTTTCTCAGTATTTGTTCCTCTCTGTCCCACAGGCCATCACTTGCCATCTCCTTTATACTGGTTTCCAATGCTGTCCAAACTAATAAAGACAGCAATAAAAGAATACCAGGATTTTAAATCTGGCAATCTAAGAAGCCATTATTTTGATGGCATATGCTGCACAAGGAAGGAAATCAGCCTACTTTATAAAAATTAAAATATAGAGTGGGGAGCTTCCTTCCTTTAAATGGAATAGGTATCAAATTAGAAATGAAATTGCTACATTTGAAGATTGTAAAAAATTTCTGTAGACCAGGTTTGGTTTAAAAAACACTTAACACACACACACACACACACACACATATATATATATACCGAGAGAGAGTAAAAATTTTTTAAAAATCTACTTTTGAGTTTGTGTCTGCTCAGATGATCAGCTGAAAATTATCAGATGTCCATCAGATACCAGATAAAGTATTACCATATTAAAATATATACTAAATTTTCAGGCTGCTGCTATCTGGATCTCAAATTTCTGATATAACAGGTGCTTTAACCTACTTAACAAAATGAAAACTGTTTTCCCCAAAGGTTTTAATTAAAACAACAACAACAAAAACACCTTCCTCTCTCTTCTAACATGACCCTTCCTATGATTTCAAAGTCCTTTCCCTATCTAAATTTATAAAATCTATACTCTCAGCTAGTCTCTAACTCTTGACAGGATATTAAATTGACTGCTGGGCGTGGTGGCTCAGGCCTGTAATCCCAGCACTTTGGGAGGCGAGGTGGGCGGATCACGAGGTCAGGAGATCGAGACCATCCTGGCTAACACGGTGAAACCCATCTCTACTAAAAATACAAAAAATTAGCCGGGCATGGTGTCGGGAGCCTGTAGTCCCAGCTACTCGGGAGGCTGAGGCAGGAGAATGGCGTGAACCCAGGAGGCGGAGCTTACAATGAGCCAAGATTGAGCCACTGCACTCCAGCCTGGGTGACAGAGTGAGACTCCGTCTCAAGAAAAATAAAAATAAAAATAAATAAATAGATAAATTGACAGATTAGATTGTTTGCCTCTAGATCCATTCTCCATCCTTCACTGTAAGGTTTATCTGTATCAATAGGCAACCTCATTCTCAGTCTTCCCTTGAGTTCATCAATGGAGAGACCTGGGAGGTGATCAGAAAGATGAAAGAAAGTGGGATGAAGCATTTATTTCCCTGGCTCCCTCCTCATGAGGTTGCCTTGGGCTTTGTCCTTCAACAGAAGGTATCGTCTCAAAACAGCCTCTTCTCTATAACTGTTTCCTGGTTACCAGTTACTCTCTCTGCTTGCCCTCCTTACAGCCTTATTTCTTAAGATTCTGCTACACTGTAACCCCTTTGAAAATAAACCCTCTTTGAAATATCCTAATTTGAATGTGCCACATGTTTCCTGGCAGAGGACAGACACTGATACCAACACTGATAGATACTATATCCAGAGAAGATATTAAGCAGGCAATTAGGTCTGAAATTTAAAGGAGAGATCTGGACTACCTATCTGTCTATCTATCTACCCATCCATTCTTTCTATCTATCTATCTATCATCTATCTATCTATCTAATTTAATCTATCTATCTGTCTCCATCCTCAAGGAAGACACAAGAATGTTTACTATAGCATTCTATAATAATGAAACAACAGAAACATTTCAAAATGTCCATCTCTTCTGGAAAATGGATACACTGAAATATAGTCACATGATGTAATACTATCTTACAGTTATTATATAACACTTGAAATAAACTAGAACAAAACAGTTCAACATGAATAAAGCTCAGATACATAAATAAATGGAAATAGAAAGTTGTGAGGGATAAAAGACTATACTTTGGGTAAAGTGTACCCTGCTCGGGTGATGGGTGCACCAGAATCTGAGAAATAATCACTAAAGAACTTATTCATGTAACCAAACACTACCTGTTCCCCAAAAACCTATTGAAATTTTATGTATGCATGTATGTATGTGTATATATATATATATTTTTTTAAGTTGCCAATTATATGAAGGTTAAAGACATGTAAAACAATGTTACATATTATCTACAAATATATACCTATGTAATTAAAACATTAAAAATGCATGGAAATGACCACTTTTTGTAGTCATGATGAAGTAACTGAACCAAACTTACCCTCCTACTGTAAGCAGCTACAAACTGAACACAATATATAAAACATACATTTCAGACACTGGACAAACAGTGCAGGACTGTGATCACCAAGAGAAGTGAAACAAATGAGATGATCTCTACAACTGCCCAGTGCTAGGACAGTTAGTTTGAATAGCTGTCCCCTCCAAAACTTGTGTTGAAATTTAATCCACGACGTGGCAGTATTGAGAGGTGGGGCCTTCAAGGGGTTACGGGGTCATGAGGGTTCTGCCCAAACTCATTAATGACCAGATTAATGAGTTATCATGGGAATGGGGCTGATGTCTTTATAAGAAGAAGAAGTGAGACTTGAGCTAGCACTCAGCCCCCTCACCATGTGATGCCCTGTGCAGTTTCAGGACTCTGCAGAGTGTTGCCACCAGCAAGATGACTACCAGATGTACTCCCTGACCTTGGACTTCACAGCCTCTATAACTGTAAAAAATAAATTCCTTTTCTTCATAAATTACCCAGTTTCCAGTATCCTATTATAAGCAACAGAAAATAAACTAAGACATACAGCTTTCTAATTGAAGGCAGTTTTTAGACTATCAGCATAGAAAGTCGGGAACAGAGAGCCCAGTGGAGTGGAGTTGAGGGGATAGAGATTGGCATCTGGGGAGGATGAAGCACCTGGAAGTTGTGAGATAATTCCAAAAGGAAGGCAGTTATACAGAAGAGAAATCTATTGTGTATTTTAAATTTTGAATTTTTAAAATTGTGGTATTGTTATTTTTATTGTTTTTTCCCCAAATATGGGAAATATTTGGGAAACATGCAGTTGGTTGAAACAGTGCATGTGGAACCTGCTGACATGGAAAGCCGACTGTCCTAGAGTTAAACTCCACAAAGCTGATTCTGACCAGAAAACTGTAAGGCAGCAATTCAGACACCACACAAACTTGGGAGGTAACTGAGTTCTGACCAGCTGAAGCAGAAAGTCCTCAGTCACCACTTAGGGGCATTTAGCAGAGGCCTGAGAGGGATTATGCTGTCATAGGGCTCAACTGGAGTGAAAGCTATTTCAGATACACCCTAAAACAGCTTAAAACCTGGACTTTTCAAACTGTTCTACAAGAAATTTAACTGCTTGCCAGCACAAAGCCTAATCCTCTTCAAAGGAAGTAAATAAAACTCCAGACTCAATAAAGCAATGTTCACAATGTCTAATTTCCAATAAAAATTACTGGACATGCCAAAAAGCATGAAAATACAACCAGGAGAAAAACAATACAAAGACTTAGAAATTACAAAGATGATGAAGTTAGAGATTAGAAATTAAAACATGAAGATAATGAGATAAATGAAGATACATAAAAAACAACTAAATATAACTTTCAGAGATGAAAAAATTATATTCAGTAAACAGTTCACTGGATTAGACACTGCAGAAGAAAATATGAGCAACCTTGAAAACTTAGCACAAAGAAGACTGAAAGTCTATGGATCAAAGAAGGGAAATGAACCTCAAGCAAGATAAACACAAACACACATACATAAGCTCACACCAAATGCACATGACAAATTGCTGAAATCTAATAATAAAGAGAAAATCTTAAAGGCAGTTAGAGAAATAAGATAGGCCACCCATATAGAAACAAAGATAAGGAAGTCAGCAAGCTTCTCTTAAAAAACTATGCATAGTAAAAGATGTTATACTTAAAGTGCTGACAGAAACAAACCTGTCAATACGGTCATATATATATGCATCTCACACACACACACACACACACACACACACCCCTCTCCATTCTTCAAGATGTAAGGAAAAATAAAAACTTTTTCAGACAGGAAAAAACTCAGAATTCATTGCTGGCAGACCTACATTACAAGAAAAGCTAAAAGAGCTCTTTAGACAGTAGAAAAATGGTATCAGATGGCATCAAGGATCAATATAAAGGAAGGCAGAATGTTGGGAAGGGTAAATGTATGGATTAAATATAAAATACTTCTCTTCATTATTTAATTTCTTCAAAACACAACTATTTAACGCACATACAATAACAGTGTATTGGGGGTTTAAAACACATGTAGAAGGAAAGTATACGCCGGGCGCGGTGGCTCAAGCCTGTAATCCCAGCACTTTGGGAGGCCGAGATGGGTGGATCACGAGGTCAGGCGATCGATCGAGACCATCCTGGCTAACAGTGAAAACCTGTCTCTACTAAAAAATATAAAAAACTAGCCGGGCGAGGTGGCGGGCGCCTGTAGTCCCAGCTACTGGGGAGGCTGAGGCAGGAGAATGGCGTAAACCCGGGAGGCGGAGCTTGCAGTGAGCTGAGATCCAGCCACTGCACTCCAGCCTGGGCGACAGAGTGCGACTCCATCTCAAAAAAAAAAAAAAAAAAAAAAAAAGGAAAGCATAAGACAACAGCACAAAAGAATGAAAAATGGTATACAGAAGCATACTGTGAAGTGGTATAGCATTAATTGAAACTGACCATGATAAATTAAAGCACATTCTGTAAATCCTACAGAAACTACTTTGAAAAAATAAAACGAGGCAGAGCATTATAATAGGCCAACACTGGAGATAAAATGGAATATTAAAGAATGTAAGAAATATTACCAGGGATAAAAAGGGACATAATAAGAAAGAAGTCAATACATCAAAAAACATAAAAGCCATAAATATCTATGCATCTAACAACAGTTTCAAATTACATGAAGCAAAACCTGACAAAACTCAGAGAAGACAAAAGGTTACTGTACTAAAATTTGTATTTCTAGATATACTAGTAACAAATAATTGTAAATTACATTTTAAAATGACTTACAATTGCATAAAAACCATGAAATATGTAGGGAAAAAGGTAACCAAATATGTAAAAAATGTGCACACTGAAAACTACAAAATACAGCTAAGAAAAAAAGAAAACAATTATCCAGAAATTGATAACTTCCATGTAATCTCAATCAACCTTCCCAGGCTTTTTCTGTAGAAATTAACAATATAATTTCAAAATTACACAAAAAGTGAAGGTCCTAGTATACACAAACGAATTTGAAAAAAAAAAAACCCATAAAGTTGGAAGACATGCTATTTAATTTGAAGACTTAAAGTTATAGTAATCAAATCAATATAGTGCTAACGTAAAGATACACCTATAGCTAAATGAAACAGAACAAAGTTCAGAAAGACTCACAAATAAATGTTCAATTGCTTTTCAACAAAGATGCAAAGGTAATTCAGTGGTGAAAGAATAGTTTTTTTTCAACAAATGATACTGAAGGAACTGGCTATCAATATAGAAAAAAGTGAAGTTTTTCCTTAATTCATACCACACACAAAAATTAACTTCAAAAGAATAAACACAATTAGAAAAACTAAAATTTAAAAATTTCTAGGAAAAAAAGGTCCATAACCTTGGGTATGCTAAGATTCCTTAGGTAGGTTCACAAAAACATTTAAAAAATGGATGATTCAAACTTCCAAGACAAAAAAACTTCTCCAAAAACACTGAAAATCAAGGCCATGCACTGAGAAAACACTTGCAAACACATATATCTGACAAAGGGCTTATATCCAGAATACATTAAGAATTCTTGGCTGGGCGCGGTGGCTCACACCTGTAATCCCAACACTGTGGGAGGCCAAGGTAGGCGGATTACCTGAGGTCGGGAATTCAAGACCAGCCTGACCAACATGGAGAAACCCCATCTCTACTAAAAATACAGAACTAGCTGGGTGTGGTGGCACACGCCTGTAATCTCAACTACTTGGAAGGCTGAAGCAGGAGAATCGCTTGAACCTGGGAGGCGGAGGTTGCAGTGAGCCAAGATCGCGTCACTGCACTCCAGCCTGGGCAACAACAGAGAAACTCCGTCTCAAAAACAAACAAACAAACAAACAAACAAACAAATTGAATTCTTACAGTTCAATAATAAAATGCATGGGAATGAGAAACAAAAAAGTTAAGATAGGGGTATCTTCTATAACAGAAGTACAGGGAAACTAGATGGCATTTATGGCTAATTCTTAAAAAAAATAAATTGTTGGGTTGTGGGCACATAGGCTTTTTTTTTTTTTAAATTATTATTTTAAGGTCCAGGATATAAGTGCAGGACGTGCAGCTTTGTTACACAGGTAAACATGTGCCATGATGGTTTGCTGCACCTATCAACCCATCACCTAGGTATTAAGTTTAAGTTCAGCATGCATTAGCTATTTATCCTGATGCTCTCCCTCCCCCTACCCCCCTTACAGGCCCCAGTGTGTTCTGTTCCCCTCCCTGTGTCCATGTGCTCTCACTGTTCAGCTCCCACTTATAAGTGAGAACATGTGGTGTTTAGTTTTCTGTTCCTGTGTTAGTTTGCTGAGGATAATGGCTTCCAGCTTCACCCATGTCCCTGCAAATGACATGATCTCATTCCTTTTTATGGCTGCATAGTATTCCAAGGAGTATATGTACCACATTTTCTTTATCCAGTCCATCATTGTTGAGCATTTGGGTTGATTCCATGTCTTTGCTATTGTGAAGAGTACAACAATGAACATAGGCATGCATGTACCTTTATAATACAATTATTTATATTCTCTGGGTAATATAGCCAGTAATGGAATTGCTGGGTCAAATGGTTCTAGATCTTTGAGGAATCATCATACTGTCTTCCACAATGGCTGAACTAATTTACAACCACACCAACAGTGTAAAAGCCTTCCTATTTCTCCATAGCATAGGCTTTATTTTAATTTTATTTATTCTTTGTTCTATGCTTAAAATATTTTGTAATTTAAAACGTTAACACTAAAAGAGATAGCTTAATTCATATAACTCCATTAAGTTATCATAGTTACTACGATATTTAACAGAGGGTTTTCCTCCCATGGCTTATTCTCCTATGTTTATTTGATGTCAGGGCACACATAGATTGATTCATATTCATAGTTTCCTACTACCCATTCCTGCTTGGATATGTAAATGTTTTCATTATCATATTAAAGAATTTATTCAAAATGAGTTAACTGCTTTCCCCTACCTAGACTCACATTTTCAAGCTCTTCTATTTTCTTCGCTAGTTTTACCATTTTACAAATCACAAAATGGTATACTGCTTAGGAGCACAAGCTCTAGAGTCAGACTGATTGGGTTCCAATCTTGAGTTCACTACTCAAAAACTGTATGACCTTGGGCAAGTTACTTAATCACTCTGTGCCTCAGGATAAATGCTGAATACAAGGAAGGTGCTTAGAGCTAAATCTGGCAAATACTCATGCTCAATAAACATTAGCCATTCTTTTTTTTATCTTAATTGTTTATATCACTACTATTATTACAACTACTTTTTGACTTATCTTTGTCTCTTCCTTTGTTCTCCCTATATCAAGGAAGATATTAAGTCCCATTAATTGTTCTCAGGACAATGTGATCTCTTCCAATTTCTGGTGACCAGTATTGGAGGTGGTGACCAGTAGTGAAGATGCGGACTACTACAGCCTTCCTACAAGCCTTCCTTTTCTTCAATTCTCCCCATTCCAATCTACTGTACACTACTGTCAAGTTAATCTTTACCCCTTTCCATAAGCCCTCCTTTCCCATAGTAGTAGTTCTATGAAGCTCTGCACAAGGAAAAAAAAATACTTCACAGCAGGTTTCCAAATTAATCACTGCTAGAAAAAGTATGATAGTAGAAAGTCTCAAGGCTGAGTTTCAATCCCACAAATTTCAAAGCAAGTTACATTTATTATTACAAGAAGAGCAACAAAATATTACAAATTGCCTCTGACCAGCATTAACAAGTCCTTATAACATTAGTAATCACTCCTAACATAGTTTGCAATTTGATTTAGTACTATAAAAAGAACTAGTCCTTTTTTTTTTTTTGGCCAGTATAGAAACATGAGTGTCACTTACCTCTCTGGGCCCTGGTTCTCTTTTTATAAAATTAAAATGTTATATAAATGCCATCACTCTTATGCTCCCAGACCCTAGAAGCTACCACTAATTGAGTACAACACTTTTTCCTGATGAGCCCAGAGTAAGCACAGTTATCCAGGATATTAACACCAATGGAGGAACAGGCAGCGGTGAATTTATGTCATGCTTGAACTACATACTCTCTGGAGTTTCTCCTGATTTTAAAGGTCTGTGCTTCTGTCCTAAAACTACAGATCTATAGAAAATTCCTCTAATTTAAAACTTATAATTCACTCGAGAACGAATACTACTAGAAATCTAGAAAGCATTCTGAAATATTCTATAGAAATTATTTTTGTATAGCCTTAAAATAAGTGGTTTTAAATTTTAAAATTATATTTTAAACAAATTTTATTGTGATAGTTCATTATGAATGCATATTTTTGTAACAGTGCATTTTGGAACACTATTAAAATGGGCCCAGAAATTTGATATGGGCACATAAAAATTATGCAGCTGAAATTATGAAATTTTTTTTTAACGTTTACCTTTTTTCTTCTTTTGCTCTCAGCTGTTCTTCCTGTCTCAAAACTTGAACCATTATAGATTCAAAAACTCCACTTGTCAAGCCTGCCAAACTTCGCGGTGTTGACCGACGCCTTGTTGAAGTACATGCAGTTCCCTTCTCATCCTCCAATCCATAATAGCCTCTAGATGTAACTGCTATCGTTGTCTTTTCTCTCAAGTGCCTTGAAGAAGAATAAGCCAATTCACAAGGTCAAATCTTCTGGATAAGCAATAAACCCCATTAGACAGCAACTTAAGAATCCCTTTTGCTAAATACATAAAAGTATTTAAACCTTACTTAGCATTGTTCTAAATTTTTATCCTCCCTACACAATTTCTCATACTCCTTACGTCATAAAATCAGAGTGATAGTCTCTTCCCTATATTAAAAAAAAAATCTGAGATTCAAGCATTTAAAATACTGACTAAAGCACTACCTCTTTAATGGAAAACAAAGTTTATTGTTTACAATATATTTCATACTACCTATTAGTGGTATGAGAAAATGTACAGAAACATTTGGAAAAAGAAAATGTAAAATGATACATAAACACTTTGAAAAAATTATAAACAGCCAGGTGCGGTGGCTCACGCCTGCAATCCCAGCACTTTGGGAGGCCAAGGCAGGCAGATCACCTGAGGTCCGGAGTTCAAGACCAGCCTGACCAACCTGGAGAAACTCTGGCTCTACTAAAAATACAAAATTAGCCGGGCGTGGTGGCACATGCCTGTAATTCCAGCTACTGGCAGAAGAATCACCTGAACCAGGAGGTGGAGGTTGCTGCGAGCCGAGATCGTGTCACTGCACTCCAGCCTGGGCAACAAGAGAGAAACTCCGTCTCATTACAAAAAAAGAAAAAAAAAGAATACAAAAATTTGCTAGGCATGGTGGTGAATGCCTATAGTCCCAATTATTAATATATTAATACTTGGGAGGCTAAGGTGGGAGGACTGATGCTTGGGAGGTTGAGGCTTCAATGAGCTATCATACCACTCGACTCCAGCCTGGGTGGCAGAGATCCTGTCTCAAAAAAAAAAAAAAAAAAAAAGAAAGAAAGAAAATTTATATAAATTAAAAGTTGACCCTATAGTTATATTTCCCTGCTTTCCTATAGGCTTTAACATAAAATAGGCTAAAGGTTGATTAAAATGTGAATTTTTTTTGTATTTTTTTGAGAAAGAGACTCTGTCACCCAGGCTGGGGTACAGTGGCATGATCTCAGTATCTCAGTTCACTGCAGCCTCAACCTCCCTGGGGTCAGGTGATCCTCCCACCTCAGCCTCCTGAGTAGCTGGGACCACAAGCATGTGCCATCATACCTGACTAACTTTTGTAATTTTGTAGAGACAGGGTTTCACCATGTTGCCCAGCCTGGTCTTGAACTCCTGGGCTCAAGCGATCAGCCCACCTTGGCCTCCCAAAGTGCTGGGATTACAGGCGTGAGCCACCCCGCCCAGCCAAACATAAATCTTTATGACGTAAAATATAATAATTGAAGTCCTGTCCTCCTTGGACTATGTCCAGAGTGATTTATTATACTAAGTTAGAATAACTTTATAACAACCTTACCCTCAGTGCCATCTAGGTCCCATGAACCGTATGAGTGTAGGGTTCTACAAAACCGTAGCACCACTATGTGTTTTCTCCGTTATACGGAGATAACACTATAACTAATTCAGCTTTAATTAGGGCATGAATGTTAAACTAGTTTTCCAAAAATACTGAAGAATTTGGGCTCATCTAGCATACCATTTTAGGCTGTGATCCTTCAGTATACAACGGCATACATCTATATGATAGTTAATTGGGCTGGGAGTAAGGAATTGTGGACCCAGGGAAGATAGCTAACTGGCAACAATAGATACTGAATGGGTGTACTCGAATTTGTTTTAGTATAATGTTTTCAGTGGGTGAATTAATTAGCTATGTAATTTTAACTACTTCTTCAATAATGATGAAATATTAATGGACAATATTGCATTGAAAACTAATGACATCTCAGAGGTCACAGTAGGTATGTAGAGCATTGAGGATAAAATCCAGTAAGTACACAGAACGCTGGGGATAAGGAAAATTGAGAAAAATGGCAAGTAATAATGGCTAAATTGTTAATATAAAGTCAGAAACCGTATTTTACTCTTTAATTTCAGTTTTATAAGTAGACAAGATGAAGGTATAAACTTTCTAAATCAGTATTTTCTCAGAACGAAGACCAAAGAGAAAGTAATATCCTTTATTACTTATCAGAAATTAACATTTATAAGCTTTGATATTTATTACTCATAATTAAAAGAAAATCCAACCAACCATGATGCTGTTTCTCTCTTACCAACATGTAAAGATTAAAAAGACTGATATTACTCAGTGTTGGAAAGGATGTAAGGAAGGAAAAATTCTTAAACATCATTAGTAAAAGTGTAAACGGGCAGTCTTTCTAGCAGTCAATTTAGTAATAATCATTAAAGTTTAACATGAACATATCCTTTGACCCATCATGCTTCTTGGAATTTAACCTACGGATGTACTTCTACAACTATGACCAAGAACACTCAGAGTATTGCCTGTTATTTTTTAAAAACACTGGAAACATAAATGTTTTTCAATATGAGACAGATTAAATAATGTAATGAACACTACAATATGGAATAGCATCCATCCATTAAAAGGAATCAGGCATATGTATATTTACTCACTGTTAAAGATGTCCATATTATACTCTACACGTAAAAAAAGTTTCTGAACAAAATATATTTTTTAACCCAAAAAGAATTATGTGCACGTGTGTTGTGTGTGTATGTGTGTGTATATATATCTCACATGTACAGACACACTACTAGATGCCATATGTGTATTAGTTTTCGTATGATATGTACACATACATCTAGTAGTGTATCTCTACATGCATCTAGTAGTGTGTCTACACACGCATGAGTTCAAACTCTCATCTAGACTACTGCAGTTGCTTTGTGACAGGCCTCCTCGCTTCTGCTCTGATATTCCTAGAGTCTATTCATATAGCAACCCAGGTAATCCTTTTAAAAAGCAAATCAGGGCCGCATATGGTGGCTCACGCCTGTAATCCCAGCACATTGGGAGGCCAAGGTGGGTTGATCACCTGAGGTCAGGAGTTCCAGACCAGCTTGGCCAATATGGTGAAACCCCATCTCTACTGAAAATACAAGAAGTAGCTGGGCCTGATGGCATGTGCGCCTGTAGTCTAAGCTACTCGGGAGACTGAGGCAGGAGAATCACTTGAACCTAGGAGGCAGAGGATGCAGTGAGCCAAGATCGCACCATTGCACTCCAGCCTGGGCGACAGAGAAAGACTCCATCTCAAAAAAAAAAAAAAAAAAGAAGCAAATCAGATGCCATCAAATCAGATGCTATTACCTTGCTTTTGCTTTGTCTCCTCCAAAGTCTTCCAGTCAGAATAATCTGAAGTTCTTATGACTTCCAAGACCTAGTATGATATGGCCTTCGCCTGCCTCTCCAGGCCTAATTTTCTGCCACTCTGACCTTAGCTCTTTGTATGTCAGCCACAAAATTCTCCATTTTATTCTCAGTCATACCAACACATCTGCTTCCATGCATCTTTGCACTTGATCTCTCTCCTTTAAGACACTCTTTCTCCAGATACTCATATGGCTATACTCTATCACTTCATTCAAGTCTCTGTCCGAATGCCACACATCCGAAAGACCTGCCCTAACTACATTATTTAATAAAAGATACCCTATCACTCTCTATTCTTATACTAGTTTCTTTTTCTTCATGTCACTTATCACTACATTGCATTATATAATTACTATTTATTTGGTAATTATCCATCTAACAGAATTAAAGCTCCAGGAGGATAGGAACTTTGTTTTGTTAATGACTGTCACCAGGCCTTCAAATTGTGCCCTATATATCTATATGTACATAGAAAGTATTTGGAAGAACACAAGCCTATTTTCCATTTTAAATTCACACATATAATTAAGGTTTAAAAATTTCAGTCATCTATATTGTCCACAGTAAAAGAATCCTGATTAAACATGTTGCTATCTACTTGAGTTCCATTAATCAGTGAATAAAATAATATAAAAAAAAAAAACTTACCTTCCAAATAGGGTTGTCAAATAATCAATGGCCAAATAAACGCACTAAAATAGCTCCCCCATTGCAAAATTCAAGCTTTTTTTCTGTCTATTAGGGAAATCATTTCATGAAATCAATCTGACAATAGTTTGAAAATAATAATATAGTGCCATCCATAAGCAAACACTAAGAAATAATTATGGTTACTTATTGAATTTTATACTTTCTTTCCTCTCCCCCCCCCTTTTTTTTTATAACACAAAGCATGTAAAGTCTTTTCTGTGTTGATACATTCCAAATTTCAGAATTCAGAGGCTTGATTCTGTTTAAAATTATTACAATAAGTCTTAAAAGAAAGTGAATTGATACTAAGCTTTACTTATAGTTAATATACAAACTGACAATTATTCCCCTATTAAAAATAGATGTTTGAACACTTTTGCATTATGTGATTTTCTTTTGCTATCAAAAACAATATACATGTGTCATCTATAAAAATTCTATCACCACACTTAAAACTCGGGGTTATCTAATCTGCTTAAAAATATTCTAAATGAAGCCGGGCGCGGAGGCTCACGCCTGTAATCCCAGCACTTTGGGAGGCCAAGGTGGTAGATCAACTGAGGTCAGGAGTTTGAGACCAGCCTGGGCCAACAGGGTGAAACCCCATCTCTACTAATAACAAAACAATTAGCTGGGCGTGGTGGCACAGGTCTGTAGTCCCAGATACTTGGGAGATTGAGACAGGAGACTTGCTGGAACCTGGGAGGCGGAGGTTGCAGTGAGCTGAGACCTCGCCACTGCACTCCAGCCTGGGTGACACAGCGAGACTCCGTTTCAAAAAAAAAAAATCTAAATGAAGAGTTTCAATCACTTAGTTCACCTATCCAGTTAAAAATATTAAAATGCAACTTTAGCCCTAAGGGTCCTGGCAAGAAATAGATAATATGTAAAAAGATGTGATGTTTATTTAACGAAGGGACTATTTACAAATGTGCAGGCAAGGTTGAGAGAAAATAGGAAGGGACAGTGAAGCACTTTGGGGCTAGCCACAGCAGAGAACTATTTTACCACTCTAAGCCCATTAGGGGCAGGTGAGTGAATAGTTGCTGGAACCCAGAGAGCAGTGACTGTAGGAGAGGGCCATAATGATGGAGCACAGTCACGGACAACTTGCAATCCAGCAAAAAGGAAGCTGTAGGAATAAATATGTCTGCCCTCTCAGTCCTCCTGTCAGTCCCTCCTATTGGCTGAACCCAATCAGAAGTCAGAGGTCAAGGCATACCAGTATGATCCTTATAAATCAGCCTTCTGGGGCATAGAGCACAGTGCACAAGGGTGGAAAATGCATTCAGAGGGGCAAATGGAGATTAACAGCACAGCACACCTTAGTATTAGTATTAGTCTTCAAGAGCAACTAATTAAATTAGGAGAGACAGAAAATTTTACTGGGGAATTCGACAAAAAATTTTGCATATTTGATAGATAAGCATCATCCGTCTAAGCTTCTGTCTACATTTATGTATCTTTACAAGCTCTGTGCTACAACAGCCATTGAAACCAAGTATCAGAATAAACATAGCTTAAAACAAGTCTTTCAAATAGCTGTACAGCCAAGTATAAAACCAAGATTCTCAAAACTAAGGAAGCATCACAATGACCTCACCAAAAACAACTTTTTGTACCATCGATAATGTTAAAAATTTTTAAAAATATGCTTATTTGCTCTCTCATTTTAAGTATCTAGTTTAGCTTATTTTTTTTTTTTTTTTTTTTTTTGAGACAGAGTCTCGCTCTGTGGCCCAGGCTGGAGTGCGGTGGCGCGATCTCAGCTCACTGCAAGCTCTGCCTCTCGGGTTCACGCCATTCTCCTGCCTCAGCCTCCCGAGTAGCTGGGACTACGGGCACCCGCCACCACGCTGACTAATTTTTTGTATTTTTAGTAGAGACGGAGTTTCACCATGTTGGCCAGGATAGTCTCAATCTCCTGACCTCGTGATCCTCCTGCCTCGGCCTCCCAAAGTGCTGGGATTACAGGCGTGAGCCACCGCACCCAGCCTAGCTTATGTTTTATAACATAAAACATAATAGCAAAGTATCCATATATAATGTATAAATAAATATGCATAATTGAAGGTACATATTGAAAATGTTTGCTGCTTGGGAAGCCAGATCATGAAGGTTTGGAGACCACTGCTCTTATCTGCAGCTATAAACTATCTGATATACAAAATTATTTTCAGAAAAAGAAGCAGCCTTCATACCCACAAAAAAGCATTTATCAAAGACCATTAAACTTACTTTCTACTTGATCTTTACCTTCTACTTTCTCAGTCATTACTCTTATTCCCCCTGAATTTCTTTTTTGTCTTCCTTCAGACCTCCAGTCCCTTGTCTGACTCTCATTTGCTATAACATAATTCAACTTCTTTTAGCTATTCACATAGATAACCAGTTGAGACCCATCAAATACACGACTAACCTCTTCTCTTATCTCCCTGGACCAATTATACTTCTGTCTCAGGCATGTAGCCTCTCTCTTATATCTCAGTCAAAAGCCCCTTCAATCCTATACCTCTCCTACTGAGCAGTGTAGGAAAAAATAACCCCCTTATACTCTGTTGTCTAACCATAACCTCAGCTGGGCTCAACTGTACCTAATATGACTTCTTTGAAGGTGATCAACTCCTTCTTTCATTCTCCATAACAGCAACTTCAAATGCTATCATTATTCACTTTATTTTATTATTATTATTTTTTTTGTGAGATGGAGTTTCACTCTTACTGCCCAGGCTGGAATGCAATGGTGCCATCTCAGCTCACTGCAACCTCCGCCTCCCTGGTTCAAGTGATTCTCCTGCCTCAGCCTCCCGAGTAGCTGGGATTACAGGCATGCGTCATCATGCTCGGCTAATTTTGTATTTTCAGTAGAGACGGGGTTTCTCCATGTTGGTCAGGCTGGTCTCGAACTCCCAACCTCAGTTGATCCACCTGCCTTGGCCTCTCAAATTGCTGGGATTAGAGGCGTGAGCCACCACGCCGGCCCAAATGCTATCATTATTCAAAAGCTTCATTCCATCACCTCGCAGGTGACTTTGTCCACAACTTATTTCAGAGAAAATGGTAGTTTTTAAGTAAGAGCTCCATTAACTTCCTGCTTCTCAAAAACCAAAATTATCTAAATCCAGGCCCATCCTTACTTTATGTTTCAGTGAAAAATGTGCCTCCAATCCTCTGATGAAAAATAAATCACTACACAGGTCTTCAAAATTTGTATTTCATTAATTATCTTCTGAATCTTCAAACTCTCTTTCTCTACCTGTTAGTTGCTTTAGCATATAAACAAGTCCAAGTTTATATTAAAAACACACTATTCCCCGAGTCACATCTAAACTGCTGATCCAATTCATCTTTCATTCACATCTCAATCTATAATGTGGCATCTGCTTGGAGCTACTCCACTGAAATCCCTCTTCCCAGAGATCTCCCAGTTATGACATGTAAAGGATATTTTTCAGTTCTTATTTTAGTCAACCTTTCTGTACCATCTGGTCACTCTTTTGTTAAGAACTTGAATTGGACTTTGCAGAAAGAACAGTTTCAGATAGATAGGAAAGAGTGAAGACAGAATACTAAATAAAGACAAAAATATTCATTCATATTATTCAAATATATTTTTCAAAATATTTATTGAGCAACAGGGATTTAGCAAAGAACACCCTAACAATCTGTATATATGGAATGAAAAGTATAAACTTCAAAGATGACTGACATATTCAGGCTGAAACAATGATAACACCACTGACAAAAATGTGAAAGTCAAAAACAAAAATGGAAAACTGGAAAGGAGATTTGGGTTAGAAATATACTCAGTTTTTAACATCTTGAGATAACAATTGCACAACCAACTGGAAAAGTTCTATGGACAAAAATACAAAACTAAAACTAAAGGCGGGGGGTTCAAGATACTGATTTAGGAGTCCTTAGTGGTAAGTAAAGCCATTAAACAACAAAAATAAATAAATATATATATATAAATAAATATATTTATTCCCCTCCGGAGGAATACATATAGGTAGATAAGATCTTACAGCATAGTTTTAGGAATTATCCATAGTTATTTGCACTGCTATTGAGGCAGTGCAATGGCACAATCTCAGTTCACTGCAACCTCTGCCTCTTGGGTTCAAGCAAGCCTCAGTCTTCCAAGTAGCTAAAATTACAAGCATACACCACTATGCCTGGCTAATTTTTGTATGTTTAGCAGAGTCGGGGTTTCACAGGGTCTCTCACCACATTGGCCAGGCTGGTCTCAAACTCCCGACCTCAGGTGATCTGCCCACCTCGGCCTCTCAAAGTGCTGGGATTATAGGCATGAGCTACCATGCCTGAGCCATGTAACTAATTTTTAAAAAATCATTTTGCTTAGAATATATTTCTTCTGTTTTTCTGAATTTAGGAAAGGCACAAAGGCAAATGCAAAGTTTTTATTTACGAGAAATTGTATTTGAAAAGTGCCTTATAAACCTTGACAAGTTTGATAAGCATTTTTAGTAAGTTAGGGCTGCTCTGCTTAACATATTACTACTGCTACAGCTATTCCTTACCACACAGAACCACTCAGGAGTTCTCAATGCAGGCAGAACAGAAGCTCTCTAGGTCACTAACTCTCATACTGTCTCGATATGCTAATGTTCCCTAGAAGATGCTAAAAATGTAAAGAGTCTGCAAAGTAGGCAGGTAAATAATACCTTGGCTTCCTCTTCCTGGCCAACTCTTCTATTTATCTCCTAAGCATTGATGAGGCTTTAAAGTAGCAGATCGTAAATTTAGGACACTTTAAGATTCAGACAATGGCACAAGGAAGAAAGGCAGGAAAGCTAGAGCAAGTCTTAGCGCCTGCCTAACTGAAATAACAGGTCTTAACAAAGAGATATAGGACTTGGCAAGAGCTAAGGACATAATTAAAATTAGAAGAATGTGGCATGTGGCTATTACAGTGTCCACAGAAAATAAGCAATGCTATCAACTTTTCATCTTTCACTTCATGAATGAGAAGAATACCTTTCTTATTCCCCACAAACTAGTGATTTCTATTGTTTTCCTGCATATTTCTTATGCGAAGTGAACAAAACATGGGTGATGCAAATGTTGATTCTGCTATACTTATTTAAAAGCCACATATCTAATGGAAAAGTAAATACATGAAAATAATGGGTTTTTTTTAAGAAGAGGACTCACTATACCAAATATATTAAAATAAATTTTAAAGTCACAATAATAAAGTTTAATATCAGAAGATGAATAGTTAGATCAGCAGCATACCAGAGAAAGTTAGCTCCAAATACACCAGAGACATACTATAAAGAAAAATAGATCCAAATACACCAATAACATATTATAAATATGGTAATTCAAAATAATGGAGAAAGTTGATGTTGCGACAACTGGGTATTTGAGAAAAAAATAAAGCTGGATTTCAACCTCACTTCTTCACCAAAACAAATTTCAGGCAGATCCATCCATCCATTCATTCATTCCTTCATTCAATATTAACTAAGCACTTACAGGTAGTGGGGTAGGTTTGGCAACAACACAGGCAACATTCCTGTCTGCTCTGAGCTTACATGGATAGTAAAGAAGATACACAAAAAGTAAGCAAACACAATACATAATAAATAAGTTCAAACTGTAAGTTACATACTATACATTTTGTAAAGGACAGTCAAGTACACTTACTTAAGTGGTAACAGTAGAAAGAAACAGGCAAGATTTAAAATACACTTTAGAAGTAGGAAGAATCAATGAAAAATACTAGTTTTTTGGCTAGAGCAACTTGGTGGATGGTCAAATCTCTAAGACTAAACTTAGCAAAAATAAACAAAAAAACCAAAAGTTCTGTTTTGAACATGTTAAAGTTTGAGATGGCTATTGGACACTCAACTGGATAAAAGAAACTATTAACAGTAGGACTGGCCTCTTAGCAGTAGGAGACCTGGAGACTGGTGAAAGAGGGAGATTTTCTCTTGTACTGTTCTTTTATTGCCACTAGATATACACATTTTAAATTAATAAACTATTACGAATATAAACACTAATCAATGAATTGCTAAAAAGTCTACATATATTAGTTACAATTCAACTATTTTCTTTAGACTCCCATAATATGTATACACAAAATAGTTGTTAATAATCTATATTGCAAATACTGTCAATCCTACCACCACAGGTATCTAAAGGTATCTATTCCTTGAAATCTTTTATGATCCTTTTCTCTCCTGTCTGCTTCTCAGGAGAAAAGACTCCCTTCTCTCAATCCTTACAGCTTTTGTTCATAAGCAACCAAGCATGATGATTAAGTGCTATATAACAAATTCAAACTTTGCATTTAATTTTTTTGTATGTAAATAAATAATACATGTGCATAGATGAGATAAAAAGGGTTTAAATTGTTAATAAAATATTAAGAGATTTCAGTTATCCTATAATTTATATACTCTTCTCATGAAACTTTTAAAATAAGTCTTGGATATAACTAAGAAACTTTGACTTAAATATTACTATCAATCAAATTCCCTAGCCTGGAATTAATAAGTAGTAGAAATCACTAGCGTACTAGAATTGTATGAAGGATTTAGATAAACTGAAGAACATAAATGGTTCTCATACTTGTCAGTAGTCTGTGGAATACCTTGAAATACTATCATATTTAATAGTTTTTAAATACCTTCTACTAGCAACATTGTATTTTTTAAGGATTATGTTCTTCTAAGTATTAAACTGTTACAAATACAAATTTGTGTCTAAAAAACTAAGTTGTCAAATTAAGCATATTGATATTGTCAGTATGTTTATAATTTATTAATTACATTTGCCATAATTCTTTTTTTGGTTATTGGCAAAGTTACTAAAACCAACTTGGCAGATTGACTAACTTAAATTGATAAAATTCTGTATTTAACATATTTTTTCCCTGAGAACAGAAGATTGAAATGATTCAAAGAAACAAAACAACTAAGTCTAACAAATTATTTAGAGATGTAAATCTAGCATATTATCTCAATGTGGCAAAATTTCTCTTCTTTCTAGCACTGCTCTAGGATTTCTGCAATATATAAAACTAATTTTTCCTGATACATTTATATATATAATCAAATCTAAAAGAAACAAAGTCAAACGCAATTCTTTTAACTTGGAAGTCAAGAATAAGCAAAGCTGAAAACTAAGGGATGGGAAAAGATCAAATTGAGTCTAGTTTTCTCTTTCTCTAATTCATTTCATCTATGCATCCCTTGTAATTCCTAGTTTAAAATCCTTCATACAACTCCCTAATACTAGCACAGCATATTAGGCCCTCTGTGATCTGGCTAAATAATCTGGCCCTCACAGTCACACCTGTCACTACTTTTCTATATATAATTACACTCTAGCCAAACTAAACTACTGGCCATTCCCTAGCTACATACAGTAGCTCTTTCTGCCTTTGCACTTTTAGATATGCTATTCTTGTTGCCTGGAATAACCTCTACACCAACAGTTCACCCGCTCGTGTCTTTCCATATCCATCTTTGAATATCCCTATAGTGCCTATCAAATAATAAGCACGGTAAATATATGCTAAAAATAATGAACTGAACTTGTCTTACCACATTAACCACATACTACCTTCTATTATGCTTTTGAACACTGTGTCCATCCCTTAAGGGAGGGTATGGTGTCTGTGTTCAATTTTTAACTTATACGGTTTATTCAGAATTGTAAATATTAACTTCCTTTCAGTGGAATACATTTTTAATATAAAAGTAATATGCTTATTGTAGAAAACCTAGGACATACAGAAAAGTTAAAAGAAGAAAATGAAAAATACTTAGGATCTTTCTAGTTAACAATAACTATTAACATTTTCTTGGTTTTCCTGAATCTTTTTTCAAAATGTACCTACTTAATATTCCGACTGTAATGCATGCTTATTTCTTGAATATTCATAGGTCTCAGGTGGAAGACGATATAACAAAGGGTTTGGTGATAGATATTACCACTGGGGCTTATTAGCCTTTCCCGATTAAAAAAAAAATTTTCTGGTAACTTAATATGAATTTTAAGATTCACATTATTATACAAGTTCCTGGAAAATGAAAATGGCTATTATTTGTTCTAGGCAACTCTCATCTTACAGAGATAGCCTAAAGATGATCTGAAAGCTAAAATAAAACTATGAAAGGGATGACATCTTCTCTCCAAGATATGATTTTTCTTCCCTGCTCTAGTGTTCTTTGAGAAATAAAAATAAATACAAGGGCACAAATGCAAGGAGAAACAAACTATAAGGCAAAATACATTAGAATCTATTAGGACATCTTTATTGTCTTAATTCTAAATCATTCTCAAATTAATATTTTCAAATGGAAGAACAATCTCTCTAAATAATAGTCTGTAAGTTCAGCATATTTCAAATAATGCCTTTTTACTTATTCCAAAATAAATTCTTTTCAGCTTCATTAACTACCTTTTCTAAATTAAGCATTTCAGCTTTTAATATACATTATACATATTATAATCATAACTGTAATCTTTTTTCTTTTCAGTTTGAAGACATTCAATCCTCACACAAAGCTCTGCCATTGGCTCCCTTGTATTTTCACTAGACTCTGTCCTGAGCAATCTCATTTACTCTATTTATTTATCATCCTTCAGCAAGTTACCCTCTAATTAAACATTTCTAGCCCTTGTCACTATGCTGGGCTCCATATGCACTCTTACAATTCTCAGCTGGATTATCTTCAAATGAATGCCTCCTCTCAGGTCCCCTAAGCATCACCATCAGCTGGGCTCAAATGCTCCTATTCATTTTGGACATCATCTGCTCCTTCACACTCCACATTCAACAGTTTGCCATTTACCACTGATACCTGTTGAATTTACCTCTTTTGTATCCCCATCCACCTTTCTATTCTTACTGTTTATTATCTCTTGATAGAATTAACTCAATAATCTTTTAATTGGTTTTCTTCCCTCATTATCCTTTCACTTCTGCCTTCAAACCTCAAATACTACTAGTAAAATCATCACTTTACTCCCTTAGTTGCAACCTGTGATGGATCTACACTGCCTAGATTCTGAATTCCCTAGCAAGCATTCACGGTACTTTATAATTGGCCCCAGACTATCTTTCTAGACTTAGCTGCCACTACATATCCTCATCATCCTATACTCTAACCACTGGGTATAAGCGGTTCCCCTAAACTACTCTGTACTCTCCTGCCTCCATACTTTAACTTTTAATTATGCCTCCAAACACTTAACTTTAATTATGTGTTTCTGTTTACCTATCACCTTGAAGGGACAAAGTCATGTTTGTCATTGCATCTACAGGGCTTTACATATTATCTAACACATAACAGTTCAAATAACTGTTCAATGAACTACACATCTTCACCTATCATTATTCTACTCACTCTTCAAAACCTAGCTCAAAAACCATAATCTCTTGAATAAAATATTTTTAATCCCAGCTATCCACTCCCAATAGTTATCCCTCCTCTGCACACTATAATATAGCTTATCACAGTAGTATACATCCTCAAAGTATGCTCCTTGGAACGTGGTCATTCATGAGCTGAACCAAGATTTACCACCTAAAATCCGAAAGTGATTATGTTTTCCCAATTCATAGGGGGGAAAAAACTAAGATACTATATAGAATATCTTCAATTAAGGGTTCCCTCCCATTATTTATTTTAAACCTTTTAGATGTCCTAGCAAAAAAAACATATGATATAATTAAAAATATATTTCAGGATGTTGTGCAAATAGTACCATGACTTCTAAGTGTTCTGACAATGGAACAGGTTTGAGACTCACAGTTTAAACATACTTAACCTTTTACTATGCCTGTAATACGTGTTCCTTCCTACCACCTCTTAAACCTGTTGGGGCTGGGGACTGCCCCCCAAACCCCAGAACAAAGCGGGTGTTCAATAAATGTCTTGTTAATTGAACTTTTTCATACCTCTGTTACTGCACTTAAAAACATTTTCTGAACCTTCTTGAAATAACACTATTTTTAAAACAATGGCTACTATAATAAATAGAACTACATGGAATATCAAGCTCTAACATTCTATAGGTTCTGAACATGAGGCAAATCCAGATTCTATTACCAAAGATCCCCAATATTTAAAGATTTGTATAAAAAAAAGAATTACAGAAGCCAGTGGGAGGTAGGATGGGTTAGACTTACTGAGGAGAAATAAACATCTTGTTAAAATTCCCAATTAATTTATAGGTTTTGATCTTAACTGAGCATAAGCAAGCCACTAAGAATTCAAATTTACCTCAGGAAAGGATTGAAATAAAAATTCATTTTTAATTTGATTACTACTTGTACTTGGAAACCACTATTTTTAAATTTTTGAGGCTTCATGAGGATGCTGTACTTTTTTTTTTTTTCACTCTATCACCCAGGCTGGAGTGCAGCGGCGCCATCTCGGCTCATTGCAACCTCCACCTTCCAAGTTTGAGCAATTCTCGTGCCTCAGCCTTCCAAGTAGCTGGGATTACAGGTGTGTGCCACCACACCTGGCTACTTTTTTCTTTTTTTAAAGTAAAAATGGAGTTTCATCATGTTGGCCAAGCTGGTCTCAAACTCCGGGCCTCAAGTGAACCACCCGCCTCAGCCTCCCTAAGTGCCAGGATTACAGGCGTCAGCTGCCACACTTGGGCAAGGATGCTGTACTCTTACCCCAATCCAAAAAATATTCTGCCAACTAAAAAGCAATTACAAAACCAAATAACCTTCAGCTATATTTTAAGAAAGTCTTTTTAATCCCATACATGTACCATTTTTTAACAGTAACAATATGGAAATCAAGAATAATTTTAACAGAGATATACACTAGCTTATTTTCGCCAAGATATTACCTTAAATGGCAAAACTGAAAATTTAAATTTTAGCTCTATTAGTGTCACTGGTGATGCAACTTTTCTAATGACAACCTTTCAAAACTAGAAAAAACATCTTCAGGTTACATGAAAATATTCTTAAAGTTTTCAAAAATATCATCATTTAAAAATCAGTTTTGGAAGATGTAAAAATTCAAACTAACATTTGACGTTTTCTAAAGTTCTGTTCATAATTTCCTATTAAGTATTTTCTATTCCTTTCCACTTAGATGATCTTCTCCCTGTTTCTAATGTTAATTGTTATTTCTCGCAGTTGCCTCAAATGGATGAATGAGATCCCTTCTAAAATATAACTTTCTTGAGAACAGAGATGTTGTCTAACACAGAAAATAGTATCTATAGCAATGCACGGTCAAAACTGTATTTTTAATACTAAAAATTTAAAAATCTGTGTTAGGACTTTCAAAATATGTTATCACCTTTGAAGCAGGCAATAGATACACCAGTAGCTCAATTTGGAATTCATTCTGAGAATTAATCAGCTTTTGGAAACTGAAAGAGCAGACCTGGATTTTAGTCCTGCCTCTCTTGAAAATATATATAGATAATATAAAAATCATAAATATTTATAAATTGTTTATAGATTATATACATGCATTGCTGCTTTAAACATCACAAAAAGCAAACAAAAAGATATTTCAAAAGGATAAAATAATAATAGAACATACTTAGGTTCTAATATTTTCTTCTCTCACCCCAGTGGGTCATCCTGTCTACTTCCTGAGGTACACAGACCACTCTGGAAACCACAGTGAAGCACAGAGAATTATTTGTAGTTTCCAGAAATACTATGCTGTTTCATGCCTGTAGTTCAGTATTCTGGAATGCCCCAGTTAAACCTTCCTAAAAAGTTCAGTAGTAATATTGAACTCCTTCAAGAATCAATTCAAATACAAACACCTCTATGATAAGACTAGTCTTTCTCCTTTTCCTTACCTCCTCTCACATGTCATCCCCACATTCACCCCTTCCGCTTCAGATTTATGTCATTTTCCTTTAAATTCCCCTTGTACTTCGTTCCTATGTCCATTACAGAATTATTTTATTTTTAAGTATTTGTTTTCCTACTCAACTACAAACCACTTAGGGCCAGGGAACTTACCTTTTGATCTCAGGGGCATAAATGCCTAATTCTAGCAGATACTTAAATACTTGCACAATTATTCTACCCTAACACCCTCATTATACAGATAAGGAAACTGAGATTCAAGTTGTATGCTGTGTTGCCGGGCATGGTGGCTCATGCCTGTAATCCCAGCACTCTGGGAGGCAAAGGCAGGTGGATCACTGAGGTCATGAGTTCAAGACCGGCCTGGACAACATGGTGAAACCCCTTCTCTACTAAAAATACAAAAATTAGCTGGGTGTGGCAGCACGGGCCTGTAATCCCAGCTACTCAGGAGGCTGAGGCAAGAGAAATCACTTGAACCTGGGAGGCAGAGGTTGCAATGAGCCCAGATCGCACCACTGGTCTCCAGCCTGGGTGACAGAGCAAGACTCTGTCTAAAAAAAGGAAAAAAAAAGGTAAATGCTATGTCCAGGGTACTAATGCTATTGGGCTGTTCTCTAATGAGAATGTGGTATCCTCTTTACTTAATGTACCTCATTTATTGCTCACAAGAAAGCTCAGCAGTATATGGAATGGCTTTAAAGTCTCTTTACACTTTGAAAATAAGTTCCTTTAGTGTCTCACAAATATATTCCAGAAGACAATAGAAAATTTAAATAATATCTAAGTGATTCATTGGTTTCATTTCTAAAATACCATATACCACTTTGAGATATTTACAAATAAGATATCTAAGTCATTTATGTGCTGAAAATCATACTCCCGTGAACACTCTATAGAATACTGTTTTGAAACATCTATATATCTTAGTTGCATTCCAAACAGCTGTGACCCTGCTTTTCTCAAAGTTGTGCCCACTGGAAGCAGTTAGTAATGACTCAGATTTTAGGCTAGAAGAACTGATGTCCCAGTATCCACAAGTGTGGTCTCGCAAACCTAATGTGTTTGCATACATCAAATACAAAAAAGTGAAGGACTCCAACTTTAATTAACTGTTTGAGGTCATGATACTATTTTTTGCTACTAAAATAGCAAGAATTTTATCTCTATTGGCCTAAGGAATGTCAGAAGTACATTACATTTATAAACTATAAAACGTTATAAGTTTAATTTCTAAATATGGATACTATTAGATCACATGGGAATATAAGTATTCTGAGCATTAACCACTGAGAATGATGATTCTAAGCATTTAGAAATTTACCTTTATTTCTAAGTAAATAAAGTTTCTAGGAAACTTTATTTAAGGAAATAAGAGAAAGGAAAGGAGAGTAAGAAAAAGAAGAAAGAGACTAGTCTATCATAGAGATGTTTATATTTGAATTGATTCTTGAAGGAGTTGAATATTACCACTCAACTTTTTTGGAAGGTTTAACTGGGGCATTCCCGAATGCTGAACTAGAGGCATGAAACAGCATAGTATTTCTGGAAACTACAAATAAATAAATAAAGTTCTAGGAAAAATTAGTTTCTTAGTCTGCTCTTTTGTAAGACTAAGAAATGTTTATTACAGGCCGGGTATGGTGGCTAGGGCCTGTAATCCCAGTACTTTGAAAGCAGGCCGAGGTGGGCAGATCACCTGAGGTTAGGAGCTCCAGACCAGCCTGGCCAACATGGTGAAACCCCATCTCTACCAAAAATATGAAAATTAGCCGGGTGCGGTGACAGCTGATCCCAGCTACTCTGGAAGCTGAGGCAGGAGCATTGCTTGAACCCAGGAGGCGGAGGTTGCAGCAAGGTGAGATTGTGCCACTGGACTCCAGCCTGGGTGACAGAGCGAGACTCAGAGAAAAGAAAAGAAAAAAATAAATGTTTATTACACACAGAGCTTTTGAAAACACCAGTAATTCAAACTCACATGCCATCTCTTAGCACTTTTATTCAGTCATTCTCTTGCCTCATTCTAAATCCCTATTTGCACATCTCATAAATTAGATGAACTCTAAGGTTCTTCCGGGTCTAAAATATTGTGACATCAATCAGAAGGATACTTTATAACTTCAAAATAATAACGTGAATAGATTGTTTTTTATGTGAGTCACAGCAACAATGCACTGTGGCGACAAGGGTAACATACTACAGAAATATAAAATTACTAAAGTATTAAAAGTAATTTACAAAGCAAATATGTGAATAATTATTCTATTACTAAATAATCTTACTCTATGAAAGGATTCAAGAAGAGTTTCCTTAAAGAGAGTTCCCTTAATGAAGACAGGCACTATGTTAACTGTTTTCGGTGAAAAAAATCAGTTAGTCTGGAAAATAGCATATGGGAAGCCAACAACAAAGGTTACAAAAAAAAAAGTGACAAATCAAGAACCAAAAAATTAACACAATTTCTAGGAGCTATTCTTTAAAAGCACAAGTACAATGCCCAGTTTCAGATATGAAGTATACACTCATTATTCAACGACTGCTACTACTTACATTACAATGGCTAACACTTATACTGGGCTAACTATGGGACCAGCACTGTGGATTTCACATTTATTAACTCATTCAATCCTCAAAGCAACTCTACGCGAGTACTAATATTATCCCCGCTTGATAGATGAGGAAACTGAGGCCAAACAGGTTAAGTGACTTGCTCAACTTAACCTCATTCTGAAAGTGAACAAACTACTATTCCACTTCAACTACCAATTCCAAAAACACTGAATTTTTCCACTCCCGAAAAATTTAAACTTTAGAAATTAACTTGACTGACATCGACTATACAATTATTATAAAACAACACATTCATTTTAGTATCCTCCTCTTAATGTTAAATAATTGGATATATGGGTGGTGGATACCAAGAGCACAGTGTCATCTGACTTGCCTATGATTTCTGGCAGAATAAACATAAACGTGTAAACTTTAGAAAATGTGTGTTGACGCATTCCCTATTATTGCAAAAATTCGGTGTCCTCAGATGAAATGGAGAGAAAAGATCAGTAGTACGCAAGAGTAACCATTAACCATTTATTAACACTCCATAAATCTTCAATGACCGACATGAGTAGTAAATGATAAAATTATTTTTAATGGTTTCAGACACCCTTTTACATAAGCCAAAATTATTTTTCTAGAGATATTTCGTCCTAAACGCTGTTTTAAATGTCATGTTAAACTGTCTGAAAGTTAAGGGTCCAACCTCCATCCCACAAAAACTGTTGCTCTGCCTACACGTGCAATTCTTCCTACAGGGCCCATTCCATCTTACATCTGCAAACTGTACCCAGCTCTTCAGCGATGCAGACCCGGGTTTCCTTCTCAGTTCTCAGTCTACGCGCACGCCGGGTTCGGCCCACACCCACCACACCCCTCCGGTCCCCGCCCAGCGCCGCTCCTCCTCCCGGGCTTCTCCAGCACCGACTCAGCCCCTATCAGCACCGCCCCCAGGCCCCTGGCCCAGCCCATCCTCGGACACGTGTGAGGGTGTGTTTGTGTCACTCTGTCAGTCCCACCGGGGATCGGGCTTGCTTACCGAGAAAGAAGCGCTAACTTCTGCTCCAGCATCATCTCCAGCTTCTGGCCCTGTTTGGAGATCCAGTGGTCCACTCCGTGCAGGCGGTAGCACGTCTCCAGCATCAACCTGAAGTCCGCCACGAACTCGGTGATGCCCCCGTACTGGCCGCTGGCGAACTTCTCCTCCATCTTCAGCAGACACATGCCCTGCCCGGGCTGCTGCGGGAAGGCGCGACCGCCCCGACCCCCGCTGCGCGGCCCTTCCGCCACCTCCTCCTCCGCGGTGGCAACGCCCCCCAAGGGCTGCAGAAAGGGGGCGGTGAGGCCCCGGTGCTTCTCCTGCAGGAACTCGCCCAGGATGCGGTAGCCCTGCTGTAGCTCGTAGGTCAGCTCCTGCTCCTTGCAGCCACCGCCTCCGATCACCATCGCCTCCATCTCTTCCTCCTGACCGTCCGCGTCCTCCAGCAAGGAAGCACTCCTTCCGCGGGCCGGCCCTGAGGCCGTGGCCGCCGCTGCCACCTCCTCCTCGTCGTCCTCTCCTTCGGCCGCCGGTGGCGACCGCTCTTCCTCCCCGGCCGGCTCCATCGCTCCCGGCGTCCCGGGCACGCTCATGCCCCGACAGGCCTAGGCTGGGCGGTGTGGAGAGGCCGCTCGAGGTGCTGGGGGACGCGTGAGCGCGAGCCGCTTCCTCACGGCTCGGCCGCGGCGCGTAGCCCCTGCCACATCGGGCCTGGCTCTCCTCAGCCGCCGGCTCGGCTCGGTGCGCGCGGGGGTCTGGAGCTCACCGCCGGCGGGGCGGGGTTACATGGCGCGCGGGGAGGGGGGAGAGAAGAGGAGAGCCTAGGTGCCCTCCTCTCCCCTCCCCCCGGCGGCGGCGCGCGCACGGCCCTCGCCGGCCTCACCCCTCCGCACCCCGCCCGCCTGCTCTTCACCGGCCAGGCCCCGCCGGGTCGCCGCAGCCTCGGCGCCCCACCCCCTCCCGGGCCAGCGGGGGGCTGGGAGGGGGCGAGGAGGAAGGGGGTTCTCCTCTCCCCTCCCCGGAGGGGGCCGCAGCGGCGGCTCCGGCTCCTCCTCTCCCTCACACCCCCTCCCGCCCCTCTCTACCTGCGGGGGACACGGGCAGGAGGAGGCGGCGCGCGGACTGGGCCCGGCGACAACTGTCAGTTAGAAGCCCCGCTGGGCGGTGGTGGGGGAGAAAGGGGAGGGGCAGGGAGAGAAGGGGGAGGGCACTCAGCCCCCCGACTGGGAAGAGCTGTGGAGAGAAGCAAAGAAAGAGGCCCCGTCGCCATCCCCAGTGCGCATGCGTAGTAGAACAATTTCTGCCCCCTCCCGCCAGCATCGCGCCCCGCCCCGCTACGCAAAAGGAAGAGCTTCGGCTCAGCTACAGGCCCAGAAGCCTGCTAGGGTTGCGCGGACCAATGATGTAATCAATCGTAGGCGAAGCTAAGAGGCTGATGGAAGGGGAAGCAAGGCGCCTGCGTAGCTTTAGTCATCGCCTCCTGGGAAGGTGGCCAAAAGGGTGTTGGTTTAAAGCAAGTGCTGCAAGAGGAAATTTCTTTTGCAAGGCGCTTGTTAGCCCCCCAAACTAAAATTAAAGTTGCTAGATAACCTTTGTTAATGGCAAATGAATAGTGGGAAAGCGCAAAATGTAAATCTACTATAAAATTTACATTCTATTCCCACTCTCCCTTGTGACTGCGAGTCTTTTATATATAACCAGAATTTTGAGAAGTTTAGAAAGTTTAAGGACTCGACCATACGTTCACATGCAGAAGAAAAGGAGGTGATTTTTAGAACTCCAGCTCTTAACATCAATTCATATTTTGGAACTAATTCCATGTTTTCAGTTAAAAAGTTCCACCTTCCCGATTCCTGAGATCTGTTAAGAATAAAGAAAGAGAATGGAACGTCATTTAAACAAATTCTTGGGACTGAAAACAGTCAAAACAGTTCATGTCTGAGCTGTACAGCATTAAACAGTTGTTTGCATGGGCTGACAAGCTCACTACATTTTACAATTACTGTGTAAATAATGACTAAAAAGTGGACTCATCATTCACATTGGTTTACATGTTACTTAAAATTAGTTGAGAGGTAGGAATTTATGGTTCCGCAAAGCAAATATTACTATTTTCTCATATTCTATTTGAAAGACGCACATTATTTTTTCTAGGTACACAGAACCCTCATTTGAAACCTGAATTACCTAAACACAAAAACAAAATTACAGAAATCATGCATTTTAAAAGTAAAATGTGTATAACTAAATGATTAGGATACTCTGACTCTTACAATTGTTTACTTCTCATTAATGTGAACTTTTAAAGCAGTGATAAAAAGATAAAAATTTGGCCGGGCGCGGTGGCTCAAGCCTGTAATCCCAGCACTTTGGGAGGCCGAGACGGGCGGATCACGAGGTCAGGAGATCGAGACCATCCTGGCTAACACAGTGAAACCTCGTCTCTACTAAAAATACAAAAACTTAGCCGGGCGAGGTCGCAGGCGCCTGTAGTCCCAGCTACTCGGGAGGCTGAGGCAGGAGAATGGCGTGAACCCGGGAGGCGGAGCTTGCAGTGAGCTGAGATCCGGCCACTGCACTCCAGCCTGGGTGACAGAGCGAGACTCCGTCTAAAAAAAAAAAAAAGATAAAAATTTGTTTTACCTCAAAGCTGTTTTTTGTCCAGTAAGTTAAGTATCACTCTTAGGTAAAATAGTGAAGCGGGAACACTCTTTTAGTTAGGGTATTGACACTGTCCTCCACACAGACCTTTTATCTAGTATTCGAGGTCTCCTCTCATCAGACATTTGTAATATATAATGCATTTACAGGGTTCTCTTCCCTCAGAGTCCACAAAAGAACTTCAGCTCACAGAAAAAAAATGCAGGGATCAATCTTACTTCAGCACCTGGCAACCAAAAAGTGTGTCTGACTATACATTCCTCCTTTCTTTTGACAAAGCCCAGGAATCTGAAGCCCAATGTACCCAAGCAAACATCCTCTACTCCTCTTTAGTCATCAGCCCTATTTCATGACTCTTGGACAATATTAGCTTATATTTATTGAACCCTGTGCCACTAAGCACTTTATATTCATTATCTCCTTTAATTCTCACAACAATCCTATCAGCTAGGTATTAGGCTTATTTTTCAGATGAGGAAACTGCCTCTTAGTTTAAGAAAGTTGTTAACCAAAATTAAAATCTAGGTCTGTCATACTTCAAAAACTCCAGGTGCCTAATTCCAAGTCATCTGGCAGAATTTCTAATTCCTCATACATAAAAGTATAGGGAATTGCTAGAAATGTTGATAAAGGGTTTCTTAATTAAGATTATATAAAAGAGAAAAGTGTGAGTGAATAGAAGGAACCTCAACTCTAGGTTACTAAGAGGTCAAGATGATAGCAACTTAACTATAAATGAAAGTAGGATCGGGTCTTTGGTCTTAAAAAAGAAACTTTGTTACACAAGAAATATGGGCCAGGCGCGGTGGCTCACACCTGTAATCCCAGCACTTTGGGAGACTGAGGCGGGCAGATCACCTGGGGTCAGGAGTTCAAGACCAGCCTGGCTAACATGGTGAAACCCCATTTCTACTAAGAGTACAAAAAATTAGCTGGGAGTGATGGTGCGCACCTGTAATCCCCGCTACTCAAGAGGCTCAGGCAGGAAAATCGTTTGAACCTGGGAAGTGGAGGTTGCAGTGAGCTGAGATTGCGCCATTGCACTCCAGCTTGGGCAACAAGAGCGAAATTCCATCTCAAAACAAACAAAACAAGAAATATGTTGGTTGTAGGTATGTACGTAAATTAGAAAATATAGGTAACTGAGAAGAAAATTTGCCACTTAATCCTACCACCTGGAGAAAACCTCTATTAGTACTTTGAGGTGGGATTTTTCTATTCATTCATCTATACTTTATTTATCTTAAATATACTAAAAATTGTGATCATACTATACATAATGTCCTTAATTTTCCTTTTAGCCTAAATAGCCTGCCAATATGAATGAATAGGGAATGGATTGGGAAAATTCTGAAGTAAAAGGAGTTCCAAACTATAAAAGAACACAATAGAAGTACAAACAACAACAGCAATAACAGCTACAATTTATTGAGCACTTACTAGATCTTAAATATTTGCTAAATACATACACAGTACTCATAATAGCCCCAGGAAATTATAGATTTATTTAAGTTTTGGATCAACGATTAATGATTAGCTGAGTAGAAAGCTATTTTCTACCCTACCATAAGCTCGACATTAAAGACCGACATTCCAGTTAATATAATTAACCTCGGATTTTTGGAACTGTTTTCTCATAATAATGCACATCTACTGCTAAATGACTACTCTCAAAGTTGCTTTCTTTTTCATATTCAAAGAAAATTAAATTTGCTTTCCTCTCACTTTTACAATAGAATACTCTTCAGTGCTACTCTAGAATCCATTAGGAAATTCTTTGAAATAGAAATCAATTTAAGCCCTGTAACTACAGATTTTTCTCTTGTTGAGCTGCTTTGCAGGGGGAAAATGTCATACATATACAAACTCTGCTGAAACACACAACACTGACTCCCAAGAATATTGCTTACTTACTCTTTGTCAAACACTGTTACATGCTACCAATATTAGATGTATCAGGACTCCCTTGTCAGTAACTATGGTTCTTAGAGTCCTGGATAACTTAAAAGAATAGAGACCTGTCTGGCTAAAGAAATTTAAAAGTTCTCTAACTCTCAACCAGACACGCTGGGAACTACAATATGGGTATGTCCCACCCAGTTCCCAGGACTATATTATGAAAAAGTTCATATACATCCCATATCCACTGCAATATCTCAAAATTCTCCTAGTACCAGCATCCTCCCATCACCACAAATATCAAGAATATTAATCAAAGAGGGACAAGCCTGCCACTATATCCTTCATTCACAATTCCAAAGATGTTTGTCCTGGAAATTCTATCTTATTTTCGTGAGCTCTTAGCATATTGTGATAGCATGACATCTTCACATCAAGTATACTGCTTGGCTAGCATCAATAATAGTTCAATCAAATAGCAACAATTTATATACTTTACATTAACTAGGGGAAAGGTGACAAACTTTGTAAGACAGTTTGAAGCACAGGTTATCACCAAGGTCTGTGTTTGGAAGATAAAACATGCAAGATAAACAGAGGACTAACACTGACTAATTCTGGAGAAACATGGGGAAGAACTATAAACTGCTTAGCAGGGAGAAAACAGTTCTCTGATTTATAATAAAATCTATTCACAACACTTATTTGTAGTTACTTTTATGGTAGATAATATTCAAGTTATATTAAAGTGCTTCAAGCAAAATTTAGCAACTCCTGTAAGGCTTCCTGCTGTTCATCGTCAAGTTGCGATACACATTCCAACCATAAATCTTCAGAAGTCTGTACCTGACGCACGACATTAGCTAGACGTTTGGCACAAGGATCTTCATAGTTAATAGTCTCATTAATTTTTCCTTCTGCAATTATACTGATTATTTTGGGAAGATTGGAATTATTTGGACCAATTACAACTGGGTGGTTACTTTCAATTAGGTCACAGAGAAAACTCAAAGTCTGAATAGCTTCCTCTTTATCTTCATGCAGTGGAAGCCATGATAACCAGTGTGGAAGAACTTCATCTACATTTACACAGTTAGGCTTAAACTTCAAAATCTTCCCTATTGCTGAGATACAGTTCTCTGTAGCAATGACATTTTTTTTGGTTTTGGAATTTGCACACTTAATAACTTTTACCAGCAGTGGAACAGCTTCTGAACATAAAGAACGATAATCATCTCCACCAAACTGTGCCATGACACCCAGGCCATAAGCAGCAGCTTGCCTGACTTCAGGGTTGTTATCTCGCATATTTAGTAGCATTGGCCACCGAAAATATTCTACATATTTAAATGAAGTTGGACTGCAGTGCTCTATGATGTCATCAAATATGCACAATCCCCACTGTCTGTCTGGCCATGGCCTACTTGAACAAATTAGATTTACAATTAATGGAAGTAGTTGTTCAAACCATGGTAAAATCTTTTCCTTATAAGTACTAAATAATGAGTGCAAAATATCTGATACTTTGGTCAGAATATAAACATCACATTCATCCTCATCTTGCAGAGACATCTCAACCTGTTGATCATAGTTTTCTTCCTGTCTTTTAACCTGTCTCAATTCTTGGTTTTTAAAGTGCCCTTCAAGTTTTGCTTTCAGTATTCCTCCCAGTTCTTCCAAGTGTTCATCATTAAGGCAACCATCTCCCATAACTTCAATGGACTTTGCAAAAGAATTCATTATTTCCGAGAGCACATCTGTATCCGGTTCAGTACCAATAGCCTTGATTAAGGGGTCACATATGAATTGCCACATCTGTGCAAGATACTCTGGGCCACGAATTCTTGCACATTCCAGGAGAAAAGGCATGGACTCTGCTGCTGCCACTCGAACATTGTCATGGAAATAAAATTTCAGTAAAGGAACCATCAACTTCACAACTAGTTCTGTATATTCCACAAACCCTTCCCTTAACTCCTTAGCATAGTAAACCAACATTTGGCAAGCAGTTGCTTTTGCTTCAAGTCCTGAAGTTTTAATTCCAAAACTCTGCTGGTCTCCAAGATTTACAAATTGCCAGCCATCATCATCACTCATATTCTCCACATCCTGTGTGTCTAAGAGAGCAACATCAGGTTTAGCTGAAGCAGTCTTAATAAGAGGCTCGATAACTAGTGGAAGGTACTGTTGAAAATCTTTTCCAAGAATTTTACACATTCTAGCCCATGCTGAAACCATGTAAGAGGTCTGAGGGTCATCATCTTCCATATTATTTAAGTCTGATTGTGTCTTCAACAACAGCTGCATCACATTTGATGCATCTTGCATAAATTTTTCCTTCCCAACGGCAAGACCAATATGGCTAATGCACTCAATAGTTTTTCCTCTCAGAAGCTTAAGTTCCTTCTGAACAGCAAGCTCAACGATGTGCTTTAGTGAGGGCATGAATATATCATAATATGGGACAAATTTTTCTTCTATTGTATCTGCAACTGATGCAATGGTTGTCACAAGTTGTTCCAAAGCCAATTTAGTTCCATTCCGAATCAACTCTTGAAGTTTAATCACCAAGATGGAATGTAGATTTTTCACCATACTATCCAAATATAGAACTAGCAATGATTTGGGGCAGTCTTCAATAAAAATAATAAGAGCAGAAGCTGCATGTGATTGCACACGCTGATTACCTTGATTTTCCATGGTACGTAACAGAGCTGCAATCACTGTTTCATGAAATTTCTTTTGGAAATTAGGTGCAAAATCTGTAGCCATCTGTCCAAGTGTAGTACAGGCTGCAGCCCTCACCCTTGGATGAGGATCCTGAAGAAAAAGCAAAACGGAGTTAACTGTTTCATCTAGAATTGATTCCATTTGTTGATGGCATCCTTCTCCAATGGCAGATAAGGCCATTAATCCAGCATGTCGATACTTCCAGTCAGGGCTCTGAAGCATCTGCATGATATGCTCCTTGGTCATTGGTAAAACAACTTTTCCACCAAGCCCACAAGCCAGTCTGTCTAGTGCACTCTCCGCAGCAACTGCATTGCTGTCAAAATCATCTTCTTCCATTTCATCAGCATTTACCCAGTCCTCATCATCTTGTAGATCAACCATCATTGCTAATATATGAGGAACTGCCTGTGCAATAATATTTGTATGTTTTTTCAACATCGGAGTGGCAGTTTCAGACAAGGTCACTATAACTTCGAGGGCCAGCTGGCGCTGCAGATTACTAAGCCTAGAGTCTCCACATAACTTCAAACTCAACTGTAGAGTATCTTCTAAATAAGGACCCAAGTACTTAGGTACGGTATCTGCAATCTCGACAAGGGATTCTAGCACTGAATCATCATCCTGGTAGCATGAGTCATTCACAGCCTGTAAGATTCCAGGAAGCAAGTCTGCAAAGTCTTTGAAAAGAGCAATATTATTCTCATTAGCAAGTACAAATGCAGCTGCAGCTCTAGCGGATAATGTCCTGATTGCTGGATGTTCTTGATCTTGAATACATTGGTCCAACAACCGTTTGATGATATCCAAATCATGCCGCTCTTGGGTCCCAAAAATCCCAGGAAAGTGCCAGAAAACGTGAAGTGCAACTTCCCATAGAACCACATTTTTAGAGTAGATTGAATCAATAAGAAACTTCAGTCCTTCCGGCCAGTGGTTAGTACCATCCTCATCTATCAAATTCCTGGCCAGCACTGCAAAAATATCACAAAGTTTTTTCCTCATGCTAGCATGTGTTTCTAACTTAACAGCCAGAATCAGTTCAATCTTGACATCCCTCTGAACATCAGCAGGCAGATTTGGATAAACCTCCTCAAACCCAGAGGACAAAAGCCGTCGTAGCAGTGCGGCAGCCATTTGTCTCACCTCATAACCTGCTCTTCTATTTCTGACGGCATCTAAGAGGAAGGTAGTCTTACACAGACCTGGGATATTTTCATAGATTTCCTCTGCTTGCCTCCGCACCATACAGCTTGGATTGATCAGGTTCTTCAGAAGCTGGTAAAACTCTTGCTTTTCTGACACAGTCGCCGGCACCCCTGTAGACGCGGTCGCCGCCATTGCGCTCTGTCAAAGCTACCGCGACCGGGAAGGAGGGAGGGGGTCTGCGGCTCGAAGCAGTGACGTAGGCGAGGCGCCGGCGGGGATGGGCGGGGTGCTTCTCCCTCCTCTGCCCAGAAGCTTTCGCTGCGCTCTGGCAGGCGGCGAGCTAGGTTTTGGAGAGAGGTGAGAGCTGTGTGGAAGCCAATGGCATCCTCCATTTGTTTTTCAATAAGATAAACGTGCACTTGCAGAGGAGAGAAGAAAAGCACTGATTAGAATGGGATTATGACTGATTTTTTTTTTTTTTTGATACTAGGTCTCGCTCTGTCACCTAGGCTGGAGTGCAGTGGCGCGATCCCTGCTCACTATAGCCTCAACCTCCTGGGCTCAAGGGATCCTCCCCGCTTCAGTTCCCCCAGTAGCTGGGACCACAGGCGCGAGCCACCACGCCCGGCTAATTGTTGTGTTTTTTATAGAGACAGGGTTTTGCCATGTTGCCCAGGCTGGTCTCGAACTTCTGGGCTCAGGTGATTCGCCCGCCTCGGCCTCCTAAAGTACTGGGAACACAGGTGTGAGCCACTGCTTCCGGTCAGATTATGAGTGATTTTTTTCTTTTTTATTTCTAAATTTATTGTTACTTTGATAATTTTAAAACAATAAATCTATCTTGAAAACATGCCAAGTAGGCCGGGCGCGGTGGCTCAAGCCTGTAATCCCAGCACTTTGGGAGGCCGAGATGGGCGGATCACGAGGTCAGGAAATCGAGACCATGCTGGCTAACACGGTGAAACCCCGTCTCCACTAAAAAATACAAAAAATTAGCCGGGCGAGGTGGCGGGCGCCTGTAGTCCCAGCTACTCAGGAGGCTGAGGCAGGAGAATGGCGTGAACCCAGGAGGCGGAGCTTGCAGTGAGCTGAGACCCGGCCACTGCACTCCAGCCTGGGCGACAGCGAAACTCCGTCTCAAAAAAAAAAAAAAAAGAAAACATGCCAAGTAAAAGAAGCCAGTCATGACCACATATTGTATGATTCTATTCATATGAAAGGTACCAAACAGGCAAATCTGTATAACAGAAATTAGTGGTTGCCAGAGGCTGCGGGGAGGAGGATGGAGAATGACTACTATCAAATAGGCTGTTTCTGAGTGAAGAAATGTTCTAAAATTAATTGTGATGGTTGCACAATTCTGTGATTATACTAAAAACCATTGAGTTGTACAATTTAAATTGGTGAATTGTATGGCGTATAAATAATACTACAATAAAGCTGTTTATAAAATAATAAGTGTGATAATAAAAAAATAATTACTTCCCCACTACCACATCTAATGCAGTAGAGTGGTAGCTCAAAATCTGGTGTGTGTCAGAATCACCTGACCTGCAGGTTATAATAAAGAATGGGAAAGACAACTGAGTAAATGGTATGGTAGAAAGTGATCTGAACTAATAATCAGAAGACAGACTTGCATCCTGACCTTGTTGCTAAATTAATTTTGTATCCTAGGACAAGTTACTCAAGATTTTCCTTGCATCTTGTCTAAACTGAAATATGAAGGGATACAATTACTAGAATCCTAACTACCCATTAGTGGGAAGCTGCTGAGGTTATTCCAAGAAACAAATGTGTTTTTTTTGTTTGTTTTTTTTTTTTTTTTTTTTTTTTGAGACGGAGTCTCGCGCTGTGTCACCCAGGCTGGAGTGCAGTGGCGCGATCTCGGCTCACTGCAAGCTCCGCCTCCCAGGTTCAGGCCATTCTCCTGCCTCAGCCTCCGAGTAGCTGGGACTACAGGCGCCCGCCACCACGCCCGGCTAGTTTTTTGTATTTTTAGTAGAGACGGGGTTTCACCATGTTAGCCAGGATGGTCTCGATCTCCTGACCTCGTGATCCGCCCGCCTCGGCCTCCCAAAGTGCTGGGATTACAGGCTTGAGCCACCGTGCCCGGCCTACAAATGTTGATGAAACTAAATTTGTTTCATTTTTTCTTTTTTTCTTTTTTTTGAGATGGAGTCTCGCTCTGTTGCCAGGCTGGAGTGCAGTGGTACAATCTCGAGTCACTGCAACCTTCGCCTCCTGGGTTCAAGCAATTCTCCTGCTTCAGCCTCCTGAGTAGCTGGCACTACGGGTGCATGCCACCACGTCCAGCTAATTTTTGTATTTTAGTAAAGATGGGGTTTCACTATGTTTGGCCAGGATGGTCTCGATCTCTTGACCTCATGATCCACCCACATCGGCCTCCCACAGTGCTGGAATTACAGGTGTGAGTCACCGTGTCTGACTAATTTGTTTGTTTAATTCAGGCAGGTGTGTCAATCAAAAACAAATTTTATTCCTATAACAATGATTAGGTCTTACTTTTGTATTAGCACTTTACCACACTCATTTTGACCCTTATACAGAAGTGAGAGATTGCTAGGATAGGTATAATACTAAATTTAGGTGAGAAGTGGAAACTAAGGGAAGTTACAGGATTTGCTTAGGATGACACACCTGAGTCTCAATTCTACCTCTTCTCTAAGTGACACCGATGCTCTTTTCACCATATTGCTTCCCCATTAACTACTCTTGGTTTTGCAGCATGATCAGAGGCTTCAGTTACTTCAAAGTCTGTTTTAAACTTTTCCAAGCAGTCTTAATTTTATTTTTGTAAAGTGCTGCCGCATATACCCACAAAAATTAGAAAATCATAGTTTTATATTAACCAGATGATAGACTAAGTAGTCTCATAAATTACATTGTAGGCCGGGCATGGTGGCTCACACTTGTAATCCCAGCACTTTGGGAGGTCGAGGCAGGCAGATCACGAGGTCAAGAGATCGAGACCATTCTGGCCAACATGGTAAAGTCCCATCTCTACCAAAAGTACAAAAATTAGCTGGGCGTGGTGGTGTGTGCATGTAGTCCCAGCCAGGAGGCTGAAGCAGGAGAATCGCTTGAACCTGGGTGGCGGAGGTTGCAGTGAGCCGAGATTGCATCACTGCACTCCAGCCTGGCCACACAGCAAGACTCCATCTCAAAAACAAAAACAAAAAAATTACATTGTAATATGAAATAGAGCTATTCTCTAAAATAACATTTCTCATTCTGTAGACTGAAAACCAACTGCATTAGAATTGCTTGGGATACTTATTTTAAAATATAGAGGTTAGGGCCCAAGCTCCTATTAACCCAGAAGTTTGGGGGTACTGAGGCCTAAGAATGTACAATTTCAACCAGCACATTGGGTTTTTTTATAAATACCAACATTTCAGAGTCACTGATGAGATCAGTTCTGGCTCTAAGATTGTGACTACAGTTGTGCATTCATTGGTTTTCTTTCTTTCTTTTTTTTTTTTTAGATGGAGTCTCGCTGTGTCACCTAGGCTGGAGGGCAGTGGCGCGATCTCAGCTCATTGCAACTCTGCCTCCGGGTTCAAGAAATTCTCCTGCCTCAGCCTCCCAAGTAGCTGGGATTACAGGCATGCACCACAACGCCCAGCTAATTTATATATTTTTAGTAGATACAGGGTTTCACCCTGTTGGCCAGGATGGTCTCAAACTCCTGACCTCAAATGATCCACCTGCTTCAGCCTCCTAAAGTGCTAGGATTACAGGCATGAGCCATCACACCTGGCCCATTCATCGGTTTTCTTACTGTTCCTTCATTGGTTTTCTTATTGTTCCTTCAAAAAGTCAAACTGGAGGGCCTTTGCATTTGCCATTTCAGGAAATGTTAATAAGTGTGTGAAAAAAAGTTTTTTTCTTAACACTACACCATTAGCATATGAAAGACATTGAAAAAAACCACAGTGATACACCACCACAGACCTACCACAATGCTTTAAGTTTAAAAGTTGGACAAAGCTGAGGGTTGCTGAGGATATGGAACAACAGGAAACTCAGTTATATTTTTGTTGAGAGTATAGGTAAATTGGTACAACATCTTTGAAAAAAAGGTTTGGGACTGGCACGGTGCCTCACGCCTGTAATTCCAGCACTCTGGGAGGCTAAGTTGAGTGGATCACCTGAGGTCAAGAGTTCAAGACCAGCCTGGCCAACATGGTGAAACCTCGTCTCTACTAAAAATACAAAAACAACTAGCTGGACGTTGTGATGCGCAACCCTCCCAGCTACGCGGGGAGGCTGAGGCAGGAAAATTGCTTGAACCCAGGAGGCGGAGGTTGCAGTGAGCCAAGATTGCACCACTGCACTCCAGCCTGGGCGACAGAGGGATACTCCGTCTCAAAAAAAAAAAGAAAAGAAAAAAAATATTTGAAAAATTCTGGATTAAGATTATGCAATTATTCGGCCGGGCACAGTGGCTCACACCTGTAATCCCAGCACTTTGGGAGGCCGAGGCAGGCAGATCACGAGGTCAGGAGATTGAGACCATCCTGGCCAACACGGTGAAACCCCGTCTCTACTAAAAATACAAAAATTAGCTGGGTGTGGTGGCGCGTGCCTATAGTCCCAGCTTCTTGGGAGGCTGAGGCAAGAGAATTGCTTGAACCCGGGAGGCAGAGGATGCAGTGAGCCGAGATCATGCCACTGCACTCCAGCTTGGTGATGGGGAGAGACTCCGTCTCAAAAGAAAGTAAAAAAAAGATTATGCAATTATTCAATTATTCTCTCAGCAAGCATTCATTGAGGGTATACTCAAGCATGGTGCTGAGTGCTGGCATTAAAGATTAAATTTGTGAAGATATGTGAATCTCATAGTAAACAGAGATAGCAAATGTGACATAGTGTAGTGATCACTGTAGTAATGATAAGCCTGCCATGGAGCCATATGGGGTTATCGAGGCAGCTAATTTACTCTGGGTATGGGGTTGATCAATTAAGGCTTCCCAGAGGAGGTATCAGAATTGATTTTGAAGGATGAGTCCTCATTAACCGTTTGAAAAGACAGAAAGTTGTTTTAAGTAAAGGGTACAGCTTTTTCAGACACAGAGAGGCTTTCAGGCGTACTGTGATGAGAGTCCTGCCAGTGTCTCAGTAATGCTGGAGCAGTGAGCATGGGATTTGAGGGGGTCTGGGGATAACACAGGAAGCTGGAAGGAGGAAGACAGAAAGTTAAATAAAGGCCAGATCATGAAGGGTATCATATTCCATATGAAGAAAGGAATTTTTTCCAAGGACAAGGAGCTGATTTTAATCAAAGGCTATGAAATGATCTAGTTTTAGAAATATAACTTTCACAGGAGTGTAAAAATAAAAACTCGAGTGTGAAGACTGGAGGCATTTATGAGGCCAATAACCTAGTTCAGATAAGCTGGAAGTTTAAACCATAGCAGTGGTGGAGGGAAAGAAAAGAGGGCATGGATTGAAAAGGTTTTAAGGAGTGGAACTGAGAGCACTCAATGGACCAGGAGAAGCCTAGGAGATCTCCCCAAGTTCTGGCCTGGGTATCTGGTTGGAGATGCTGCTATTTACCTATTTATGTATCTATGTATAAAGAAAGAACAATGTTAATGCAGATCAAAAGACTAGTAACTCTTCTGGAGGGAAAAGAGACTTTGGTGAGTCCCAGGGTCTATATTTTGTTCTCTAGTTGCTCTCAAGTGCTATAGTGATGGTCATCATCTCAGCAGTAGGAGCTAAACTGCACGCACTTTAGGAAAATTACTTATGATCTTGTACTTTAGAGAAACATAAACTGATTCAAAATCTTAAGTTGCTTCATTTTTAGATTATGTAATTGTTTTTGCATTGTTATTTTTCCCCTCCTAAGGAACACATATAATACCCAATATTCAAGACTGGACTTGCAGATTTGGTTAGAGTCGAACAACTGTATTACAGTTTGTAATTAAAATTGGCTTTGTTTGCACTGGTGAGAGACCATCTCAAGAATGTTCCCACAAAGTGGCTCAATACCAGACAATTCAGGTGTTTATTAGCAGCTTACCAGGTGGACAAAGTTCATCATAAGTTGCAAATATCTTCCAGGATCTGAGAGATTTAGAGTCAAATGAGAGGGATTGTATTAAATTGGACATAGTTGACATTTTTTAAAAGAATAATTCAGAACCAAAAAACAAAACCAGAAAACAAAAAATACCATGAAAGCTCCCACTGACCAAAGATGGGACCATCTGAATATAAAAAAGAATAATGCCTGCAATGGATTAAAAAACATCAAATATATAAACAAAAGTGATGAGTATCTAATACGAAAAAAGGTCGCTAACTCTGATCGTCTCTGGAGATTGCTAGGTCACTGACTCTTTTTTTTTTTTTTTTAAGAGATGGGGGTCTCACTTGTCACCCAGGTTGGAGTGCAGTGACATGGTTCACTGCAGCCTTGACTTCCTGGGCTCAAGGGATCCTACTGCCTCAGCCTCCCCAGTAGCTGGAACTACAGGCACATGCCACTATACCCAGCTAATTTGTTTTTAAATTTTTTAAAATTTTTAGTAGAGATGAGATCTCACTATATTGATCACGCTGTCTTGAACTCCTGGGCTCAAGCCATTCTCCCACCTCAACCTCCCAAGGTGCTAGGATTACAGGTATGGGCCACTGTACCCGACCCAACTCTGAAATTTGATAAAGAGAAATAATCAAGATTTTTCTGCCTTTCCTGTACAAACTGTATTTCAAAATACCAAATAGTTGATGAGGAAATGTTCTTCTTTGTAGAATTCCAGCTAATAAATGCATAAAGGATATTAAATCAGAAAATTGCTGTGTTGTGGCCACTAATGAAATAATAAATTATCTAGGTAACAGTAACCAATGGATGTTAAAACCATTAGATGAAACACTGAGAATTTAATAATAGAAGAATTAGGCTAAATTCACCTAAAATCACTGATTAATCTTTATATGACTAAAGGTAGGATTAAACCAGAGATGTCATTTACCTGTTGTCTTTTAGCTCCACTTCCATACTTTCTATAATTTATTCTCTGATGCTGAGGTTAGGCCCTGGAAACAAAATATCTCCTTTCATGGCTGGGTCACTGTTAGGTTCCACCAACAGAAGCCACTAGTGATTGAAGGATAAAAAGGGGACAGAAAAGGGATTAATCCTTCCTGTTTTTCCTGTTCTTGACTGAATTGCTCCAACAGTGGCCCTTCCTCCTGGTGGCAGCAGTTTCTTGCTTCTTGCAGGACTCTTAGAAACAAAAAACAGAAAACCCAGTCACATCCCATGTCTGAGAGGTACCAGCAGTAGCCTGGGGTCAAGCCCTCCTCAATGGTTTTACCCACAGCTCTGGCAAGCCCCTCTACGGAGTTCAAAAGTGCCAGTTCCACTTTGTTCCCTCAGCTTTAGGGGTGGTAACAGGTGCTGCAAGTTGTCATCTTTCAGTTACATTTTGCATCACTGCTCTTTGATCGTTGAGGTCTCTCACACCTGTGTAACCAATCCCCTAAATTAAATCTCCTCTAGAAGTACATAATGTGGTTTCTGTTTTCCTGATTGGACCTTGACTCATATGTCATTGAATAATGCAATAGGCAGTACACAGAACCACCTAAAAAGAATTTTTGTTTTATTCAGGTTTGTTGAGGTATAACTTATATGCAAGAAAATTCACCAATTGCAAGTGTATAATTACTAACATGGATTTTGACTGTGAAGTTATCATTACCATAATCATATATAGACCATTTTCATGACCTCAGAAAGTTCCTTTGGGTCCCTTTCCTGCCCCTGGCCCCAGGCAACCACTGATCTGATTTCTGTTGCTATAGCTTTGTTTTTTCTAGAATTTCATATAAATAGAATTATTCAGCATGTGGTTTTTTGTATCTGGGTACTTTCATTTAGCACAATGCACCGAAATTCATCCCGATTAGTGCATGTTTGTTCCTTTATATTCATATATCATATGAATAGTGTTATTTCATCATATGAATATACTACAATTTGTTTATGTATTCATCAATCAATAGATGTTTGGATTTTTCCCAGTTTTAAGATATGAATAAAGCTCCTATGAATGTGTGAGTACAAGTTGTTGTGTGAAAATATGTTTGCATTTCTCTTGATAAATACCTAGGAGTGGAATGCCTTGGTCATATGTTAAAGGTAGTTTTATAAGAAACTGCCAAATTCTTCCCAAAGTGGTTGCACCATTTTTCATTCCTAACAGCAGTTTATGGGAGTGCCAGTTGCTCCACATTCTTGACAATACTTAGTATTGTCTTTTAAATTTTAGTCACTCCAGTGAGTATTTTGCAGTATCTAATTCTGATTTTAGTTTGCCTTTCCCTAGGAATGATGGTGTTGCATATCTTTTCATATGCTTATTTTCCATTTGTATATCTTTGGTGGAGTGTTTATTCAAATCTTTTGTGTATTTGAGAAAAGACAGAGAACCTCTCATATTGTTTTATATTGTTTTATACTCAGTACCTGTTTTAAGAAAAAAACAATGAAGTAAAACCAAAGATAGGCAGCCTGACGCCAAGCCCGGAACCAGGCCTGGGTCTGCCTGACCTAAAACCAGTAGTTAAAAATCAACCCATGACTTAGAAACCAATGTTCCTGACATTGTATAGAATGACATTGTGAAACTCCCTGCCCTGTTCTGTTTCTCTCTGACTACCAGTGCATGAAACCCCTGTCACGTATCCCCTAGATTGCTTAATCAATCACAACCCTTTCATGTGAAATCTTTAGTGTTGTGAGCCCTTAAAAGGGACAGAAATTGTGCACTTGGGGAGCTCAGATTTTAAGGCAGTAGCTTGCCGATGCTCCCAGCTGAATAAAGCCCTTCCTTCTACAATTCAGTGTCTGAGAGGTTTTGTCTGCGGCTCGTCCTGCTGCATATTTATTTTTTTATTTTATTTTTATTTTTTTTTTTTTGAGACAGAGTCTCGCTTAGTCGCCCAGGCTGGAGTGCAGTGGCGCGATCTCGGCTCACTGCAAGCTCCGCCTCCCGGGTTCACGCCATTCTCCTGCCTCAGCCTCCCGAGTAGCTGGGACTACAGGCGCCCGCCGCCTCGCCCGGCTAATTTTTTTGCATTTTTAGTAGAGACGGGGTTTCACCGTGTTAGCCAGGATGGTCTCGATCTCCTGACCTCGTGATCCGCCCGCCTCGGCCTCCCAAAGTGCTGGGATTACAGGCGTGAGCCACCGCGCCCGGCCCTGCTGCATATTTATAAAAAATGTAGCTTTTTGTCCTCTTAGTGTTATATTTCAGGGTTCTTTATATATTCTGAACACAAGTTTTTATCAGATATATGTTTTCAAATATTTTTCTCCTTTTTTCCTTAACTGTGTCTTTTGAAAATCAATAAATTTTAATTTTCAGAAAGTTCAGGTTAAGTTATAGTGTTAAAGTTTGTGCTTTATGGCCTATTTAAGAAATATTAAGAGTTACCCAATTGAAGGTCACAAAGATTTTCTCCAATGTTTTCTTCTATAAATTTTGAAGTTTTGCTGGGCATGGTAGCTCACACCTGTAATCCTAGCACTTTGGGAGGCCAAGGCAGGTGGATCACTTGAGGTCAGGGGTTTGAAACCAGCCTGGCCAGCATGGTGAAACCCTGTCTCTACTAAAAATACAAAAAAAAAATTAACGAGGTGTGGTGGCACATGCCTGTAATCCCAGCTACTTAGGAGGCTGAAGCAGGAGAACTGCTTGAACCCGGGAGGCAGAGGTTGCAGTGAGCTGAAATCACGCTACTGTGCTCCAGCCTGAGCAACAGAATGAGACTCTGTCTTCTGTCTTAAAAAAAAAAAAAAAAAAAAAAATTGAAGTTTTAGCTTTTACATTTAGATCTATGATCTATATCAAGTTGGTTTTTGTATATGGTATGAGGTATGGATTGAGGTTCATTTCTTTTTACATATGCATTTACACTTGTTCCACTTTTCCTTCATTTAATTACTTTGGCATCTTTGCTGACTATCAATTGAACTATCAGTTCTGAGCCTTCTATTCTGTTCCAGTAATCCATCTATGTCTGTCCTTTCTCTAATACCACACTGTCTGGTTTTCTATTCCTTTACAGTAAATCTTGAACCCAAGTATAGTTTCCATCACTTCACTACTTTGAAAATGATCTAGCTTCTCATCCAACAAAGGAAGGAGAATTGTTGTAGAATAAAAGAGATATAAGACATAAAATATGTACCTCTCCACTCTCCCATTGAAAATGTAAATTTGGGAAAATGTCTAGCAAAAATATTCATTGTTTGTTCATTTATTCATTCATTCTAATAATGCCTCGTTTGTTTAGATCACATTTATTTTAAAGTTTCTAATTCTGGCTTTAGCATAAATAGGAAATATCCGTAACCCAATACATTAACTTAGATCTTTTTTTCTAGCTTTATTGTGAAGAATAATTATTAAATAAAATTCTAAAAATCATTGAACACTATAATTTTTAGAAAGTACTTTTTAGGCTACAATAAGTTGAACACTTAAACTACTTAAAGTCCACACAATTTGTAAAATTTGTATGTAATTAGGAACTTTTTGCAATCTATAATTACTGCATCTTGAAAGATTAAACATTAAGCTAGATAAAACTAAAAACAAATTCCTTAATTCTTTTCATTGTGAACTTATTGATTTAGAATAATAGGTCAACTTCTTCACCCTACCTAGATCTTCTGCAAAAAATAGCTGAGGACAAAGATATTCCTGACATCTGGGACTACAACCTTAAGCAGCTTGTGTTTTAACTTAAAATAGTTATGTAAATATGATGTTATAACTGCTGATATCTTCAAGTTTTTAAATACAAAACTGCTATCTCTCTCAGCCTTTCACTTCATTCATTTATTCGGCAAATATTCATTGAGTACCTACCATATGTCAGGCACTGAGCTGGGGCATTGGGGATGCAATGCTGAATAAAACAGAATGTCTGTCTTCATGAAGTTTACAATCTAGTCTGGAACTCCTTAGCTCATGCCAGGAAGAATAGCCATGTTGAACCTGTGGTTACCTCTTACCTCTAGGTGTATGAGAAACACAGTAGTAAAACACTATTATAACCTTTAAGAATTGTGTGGCAATTTGGAATATCCAAAGTTGAATAAAAATGTAAAACTCTACATGAATACTCAATTGAATTATTCTCCAGATGGTTGAGAATACTTACATAATACTTGCAGGTATTAATTGATTTAATTCTTATAACGAATTATTTAAAGGGTAGAAACAGGCATTGGAAAAAATTTTAAATACAGATTTAATAACTGACTCAGAGGAAAGTTATAAGAGTGTTGGAGGATATCTGCCATCCAGACATTTGATGCTCGTTTTGTTCTCCTAAAATAAGAATGTTTGAGCTGGGTGTGGTGGCTCATGCCTGTAATCCCAGCACTTTGGGAGGCCCAGGCAGGTGGATCACCTGAGGTCAGGAGTTCAAGACCAGCCTGGCCAACATAGTGAAACCCCATCTCTACTAAAAATATAAAAATTAGCTGGGTGTCGTGGCACACGCCTGTAGTCCCAGCTACTAAGGAGGCTGAGGCTGGAGAATCTCTTGAACCCAGGAGGTGGAGATTGCAGTGAGCTGAGCGATACACTGTCTCAAAAAATAAAAATAAAATAAAATAAAGAATGTTTGGTTCCTCCGGGACTACAGAATGCCCAGTAGAAGCAATGCTTAGTGGGAGGGATGGTGGAGAATGAGGAAAGAACCGAAGTAGAAGTTAGACTGACATTTATTAGACATTTTATTAGCTATAAATTTAAGGAAAAACACACTCAGAAAAATATCTTACACTGTAGACATATTAAACTGTATTGTAAAAATAAAGCACTCAGAAAAAATATTTATAATAATACTAGTAGGGTTACAAAAGTGAAAATGTATCTGATTGATTAGACCTACTGTTTTGGACAGTTTCTTGTGTAACAGAAAAAATAAAAATTATACAAAGGACCTGCCCAGTTGGGTAGTGTACTTGGTAGAAAGACTTAAGATGCCAAAACATTTTTATCTGCATCTTCAGCTGGCATAAGAAATAATGCCCGGGTGTGGTGGCTCACACTTGTAATCCCAGCATTTTGGGAGGCCGAGGTGGGCGGATCTCCTGAGGTCAGGAGTTCTAGATCAGCCTGGCCAACATGGCAAAAACCCATCTCTACTAAAAATACAAAAATTAGCTGGGCGTGGTGGCACGCGCCTGAAATCCCAGTTACTTGGGATGGTGAGGCAGGAGAATTGCTTGAACCCAAGAGGCGGAGGTTGCAGTGAGCCGACATCGTGCCTCTGCACTCCAGCCTGGCGACAGAGCAAGACTCCGTCTCAAAAAAAGGAAGGAAGGAAGGAAGGAAGGAAGGAAGGAAGGAAGGAAGGAAGGAAGGAAGGAAGGGGGGGAGGGGGGGAGGGAGGGAGGGAAGTAAGGAATCCTGGCCAACACAGTGAAACCCCATCTTTACTAAAAATATAAAAAAATTAGCCAGATGTGGTGGCAAGCGCCTGAAGTCCCAGCTACTCCAGAGCCTGAGGCAGGAGAATGGCATGAACCCGGAAGGTGGAGCTTGCAGTGAGCCGAGATGGCGCCACTGCATTCCAGCCTGGGCGACAGAGTGAGACTCCGTGTCTAAAAGAAAAGGAAAGAAAAGGAGAGGAGAGGAGAGGAGAGGAGAGGAGAGGTTAAAGGAGAGGAGAGGGGAGGGGAAAGGAGAGGAGAGGGGAGGGGAGAGGAGGAAAATTATTTAGCCATTGAATTAGAAGTCCTGTTAGTATAAAACTACCATTAGTGTACTGATCTGTTTGCAGCCATTGTATCATGATATGTCTAATGCATTATTGTGTGTATACTTTTCAAGAGCTTGTGAAATCTGATATATTAGAACTGTGACGTGTGATTGGTTACAAGAGTAATCACTTAAACTTGGCCACCATGTTGGCCAAACGAATTACTTGCAAATTAAGGGTGCCCAGGACCAGGGTTTCTTGATGGAGGACTTTTAGTCCTGGGAGAGTCCTAGGCAAAGGGGGACCCTAACTTTTCCCTAAGTTTCATCAGCTTTTAAGTGTCAGAAAAATATTTGTTGCAAAAAGATATTAACTATAAAGGTTAAACCAAATTCAAGTTAAACATTTTTTTGAGGCCAGGTCTCGCTCCTGTCGCCGGGCTGGAGTGCAGTGGCGGGATCTCAGCTCACTGCAAGCTCCGCCTCGAGGGTTCCGCCATTCTCGGCCTCAGCCTCCCGGTGGCTGGGGCGACAGGCGCCCGCCACCTCGCCCGGCTAGTTTTTGTATTTTCTTAATAGAGGCGGGGTTTCACCATGTTAGCCAGGATGGTCTTGATCTCCTGACACCGTGATCCGCCCGTCTCGGCCTCCCAAAGTGCTGGGATTACAGGCGAGCCACGGCGCCCGGCTTTTTTTTTTTTTTTTTGAGGGCAGAGTCTGCGCTTGGTGGCCGAGCTTGGAGTGCAGTGGCGTCGCCGGCTCACTGCAAGCTCCGCCTCCCGGGTTCCGCCATTCTCCTGCTTCAGCCTCCCGGTGGCTGGGACTACAGGCACCCGCCCGCCCTGCGCCCGGCTAGTTTTTTGTATTTTAGTAAGAGGCGGGGTTTCACCGTGTTAGCCAGGATGGTCGATCTCCTGACCTCGTGATCCATGCCTCGGCCTCCCCGAAGTGCTGGGATTACAGGCGTGAGCCACCGCGCCTGGCCCAAGTTAAACATTTTTAACAAGAATTCTTTATAAGTGATGCTTTGTAATTCATATGCATTACATCACGATGAACATATTTGGTTGTCCTTCGATTATTGTTGCTAAGCTTTAAGTGTTGACTGCCTGATCCTTCTATTTTGTTTTTCTCCTTGAGATCAATAGCTTATTTTAGGGTGTTGATACTTTGACAAACTTCAGATTGTCCTTGTCTGAATGAGTTATTTCATCAGGAGTGGGGACAAAGGTGATTGTTTTTCTAATTCTGTATTTCTTCCTATATTTATAAGCTGCTGTTATTCTGTAAAGAGGAGCTCTCCCTCATTTTCTAAGGCTAATTGGCCACTGTGAAGGAGTGCTTCTTACTATTTAATTACAATTTGCAGAGTAAGGGGTTAGTGTAATAGCCACCTCCAGTGATGACAAATATGGTTGTTTTGTTATGTTTTGTTTGATTTTCTTTTTTGTTGATTCACCAGGAACTGTGAAGAGTCAGATTTTACCCTACTTCAAAGTGAACAAGCTGGCCTTCCAGTTATGTTTTTTATCTCTGATGCAGAAGTCTCATATGCTTTTACCAGTGCTGGTAAAAGATATGAGATTTCTGCATCAGAGATAAAAAATAATAATTTATTACTCACAGCAAGAACAGTAGTCAGAGTACCAACATTTTTTCCCACGAGTTCCCAACCCCCAATTCATACAGAATGATTAGAAGAGAATGACAGCTGCATGCACTGTGGGTTGTGTACAGAAGAGAAATGCAGAGCTTAGAGTACTGGAATTTTTTATAATGAAAAACCCTGACTTTTCCAAAAGCTTGACTGCTTTTGCTCCAAAGAAGGACATTATCTTTCTATTCTTGACAGTAACCATGCCTACCCTTTGCTCCAGAGGGAGACATTATTTCTGTCTTCCAAGGCTGTTCACTATTCAAACATCCTCAAAAAGGTAGTTCAGAATGTCTTCACTCACAAGACGTGTATAAGTGTGAGAGACCATGAGTATCATTACGTGCTAGTTGTTCTCCATCCTGGCATAAACCAATGGCAGTCAGGCTTCTTTGCTGTCTGGCTTCTGGTTGGATTAGCCAGATAAGCATCAGCAAGGGACTGGAAAGGGAGTTAGGGTATTTATTCCCATCTCTCCACCCCATCGTCTCCCACCTTGCTGCAGTTCTGGTTCTGGCTGCATTCTATAGTTACATTTCTTATGAGAGGACTCTCTTTCAGGCTACATACTCTTTCTTGGCTCATTCTCTCCCATATCTCCTTTAGGCCTATAAGTGGTAAAAGTATATCATTGTTGCCAGATTCTGTCCCTTATTGTGTTCTCATAACCTTGCCTATATCTCTGTAAACAATCCCTTCAGTACACTTTCTTCAGTAACACTTTCTAAATATACTTTGTTTCTTGCCAGGATCCTGACAGGAACTTACAGATTTAGTTAAGTTTCAAAAGAGAAAAGTTAGAAATTAATAGAGCCACAGGTTAGAAAGGTAGTAGTTTAACAAAAAATGATTTTAGAATATAGAAATATTATCCTGATATGCTAATTTATGCTAATATATTTGCTAATCAAGGTTTATAATTTATCGTCTAAGGTTGGTATCATATAAAGAAAGGTAATAATGTAATTTATTACCTTAGCAGGAAAAAGAGTAAGAATCATGTGAACATAGCAATAGACACCAAAAAGGATTTAATAAAATTAAAAGTCAAGGAAAATGAAATATAAAGGGTGTTTTATAAATGAAGAGCCTTAGAATGAATTGTAAAATTCATTTAAAATAATTTCTTTAAACCAAACCATCATAAATAACAGAAAAACACTGCAGCACTGCTGTTTGAAGTCTGATCCCCTGACCACCTGAAACAGGATCACCTAGCACATTTGTTGAAAACACAGATCCCTGGCTTCCATCCTGAGCTACTGAACAAATTTTTGAATCTGAATTTTTAACCAGCATCTCAGGTTCTCAGGTGATTCTTAGAACCACTGTAGTATAGTCATTCTTTTTTTTTTTTAAAGATGGGGTTGCCTAGGCCGGTCTTGTACTCTTGGGCTCAAGCAATCATCCACCTTAGCCTCCCAAAGCGTTGGGATGACAGGCATGAGCCACCACGCCCGGCCATTCTTTTATAATGCTTTTACATTTTGAAAATTCATGTTAAAAATCAAATAGTACAGCACAGAATGTAATAAAAAGCAATGGTTCCTGGTTCCATATCTTCCAACCCTGAGTCCTGCTCCTCAAAATCAGCTGCTTTTAAACTTTTCTGTTTTTACATTTTCTGGTGGTTATTTCCATAATTCTGATTAATAATCATTGTTTTCTAAAACAGTAACAAAATGAGACATGCTCCTGTTACCATTCTAGGAAAAACTGTGCTAGAAATGCTGTCAAAAGTTCTTTAGATAGAACAGAGAAGGAAACAGTCTAATTATAGGAAAATAAAAATCGCTGAACTTTTTTTAATTTAATTTTTTTTTTTTTTTGAGATGGAGTTTTGCCTTTGTTGCCCAGACTGGAGTGCAATGGCATGATCTCAGTTCACTGCAGCCTCCGCCTCCCAGGTTCAGGGATTCTCCTGCCTCAGCCTCTCGAGTAGCTGGGATTACAGGTGCCCGGCCACCATGCCCAGCTAATTTTTGTATTTTTATTAGAGACAGGGTTGCACCATGTTGGCCAGGCTGGTCTCTAACTCCTGAGCTTGTGATCCACCCATCTCGGACTCCCAAAGTGCTGGGATTACAGGCGTGAGCCACTGCACCTGGCCTCATTGTCACTTTTTATTTATTTTTTATTTTATTTTATTTTTATTTATTATTATTATTTTTTGAGATGGAGTCTTGCTGTCTCCCAGGCTGGAGTGCAGTGGCGCAATCTCGGCTCACTGCAAGCTCTGCCTTCTGGGTTCACGTCATTCTCCTGCCTCAGCCTCCGGAGCAGCCGGGACTACAGGCGCCCGCCACCACGCCTGGCTATTTTTTGTATTTTTAGTAGAGATGGGGTTTCATCGTATTAACCAGGATGGTCTTGATCTCCTGACCTCTTGATCCGCCCGCCTCAGCCTCCCAAAGTGCTGGGATCACAGGCGTGAGCCACCGCACCCGGCCTCATTGTCACTTTTTAATGTGGCATGTATGTTTAGCTAAAAGCACTAGAGATAATACTTAGATAAAAATACAGAGGATAAGGGCTGGGCGTGATGGCTCACGCCTGTAATCCTAGCACTTTGGGAGGCCGAAGCGGGCGGATCATGAGGTCAGGAGATGGAGACCCTCCTGGCTAACGCTGTGAAATCCCGTCTCTACTAAAAATACCAAAAAAAAAAAAAAAAAAAAAAAAATTAGCCAGGCTTGGTGGCAGGCACCTGTAGTCCCAGCTACTTGGGAGGCTGAGGCAGGAGCATGGTGTGAACCTGGGAGGTGGAGCTTGCAGTGAGCCGAGATTGTGCCACTGCACTCCGGCCTGGGCGACAGAGTGAGACTCCATCTCAAAAAAAGAAAATATATACATACACACACATATATATATATAGAGAGAGGATAAGGTAAATACTCAAAAATCAATAGCATCTCCTGTTTTCTACTGACCCAGGCTTAGGGAATACAATAAAGTTTTTTTTTTCTTTTTCCCTCTCTGTCGCCAGGCTGGAGTGCAGTGGGGTAATCTCAGCTCACTGCGACCTCTGCCTCCCGGGTTCAAGCTGTTCTCTTGCCTCAGCCTCCCGAGTAGCTGTGACTACAGGTGCGCACCACCATGCCCAGCTAATTTTTGTATTTTTAGTAGAGATGTGGTTTCACTATGTTGGCCAGGGTGGTCTCGATCTTTTGTCCTCCTGATCCACCTGCCTTGGCCTCCCAAAGTACAATAATTTTATGAAGTACAATGAAACAAATACTTGGATAACTAACTTTGGGGGAAAAAAAGGTTATTTTGAAATTGTAGGAAGAAAATAAATTAGTAAAAGAGTCATAATTTTCTTCTAATGTTAAAGGCTAAATGCAATAGAAATAACAATTTTCATATTAATGTACCAGTTAAAGCACTATCTTTAATAAAAAGAGCCTTTTATTAAAGGCTCTTTAGGATTTTATAGAAGTTGATGACACATTGATAAAGAAATTACTTTGAAATATAAAAGGTCAGATACCAAAAATATTAATATGTTTATTTTATTTTATTTATTTATTTTTAAAAACAGTCTTACTCTATTGCCCAGGCTGAAGTGCAGTGGCACAATCACAGCTCACTGCAGCTTCCAACTCTGGGCTCAAACCATCCTCCCACTTCAGCCTCCTGAGTAGCTGAGACTGCAGGCATGCACCACCACACTCGGCTAAATTTTGTTTAATTTTTATGCTAGAGTACCAATACCAGATACTGTTTTACAAAATGGAAATAATCCAAATCAGTTGTTATTAAATCAAATCCATGGAGAATGTAATAAAATAGATTTCAAAAATAAATCCCAACTATCATAAGAATTTAGTATGTGACAAGTCAAAGGCAAAACAATTGCTAGTCCTGGCGTGAAGGATTTGAATGAGGTGGAAATCTGAGATATCTCTCTTGCTGTCAGATGAATTCCATCAGGTGACAGGCGTCCTACATAATCTGGGAGATGTGTCACAAGTGGCAATTAGAGATATATATTTTGGCAATTGGAGACATCCAGTGTTTTGTGGTTAGTAATAAAAAAATAATTAAAGTAGTAATATTAAAATATTTTTACAATGCGAAGTTCACTGATAAAGGCCAAGTCAAATGTTGGGAGGAACAAAAGTAAATCAGAAACAAAGTAGCAAGTGAGTCACAGGACAACTCAGACTATGCAGTCAGTTTTTTTTTTTTTTTTTTTTTTAATTTTTTTTTTTGAGATGGAGTCTCGCTTTGTCGCCCAGGCTGGAGTGCAGTGGCCCGATCTCAGCTCACTGCAAGCTCTGCCTCCCGGGTTTACGCCATTCTCCTGCCTCAGCCTCCCGAGTAGCTAGGACTACAGGCGCCCGCCACCACGCCCGGCTAGTTTTTTGAATTTTTTTAGTAGAGACGGGGTTTCACCGTGTTAACCAGGATGGTCTCGATTTCCTGACCTCGTGATCCACCCGTCTCGGCCTCCCAAAGTGCTGGGATTACAGGCTTGAGCCACCGCGCCCGGCCTCCAGTCAGTTTTTACCAATCTTCCTTGCAAGTTACTTGGGATACATTTTATTCACATGTTCATATATGAGTGAATTTCATCTGAGGATGTTTTAAAAGCACCGATTGGCCTGGCCTGGGCACAGCGGCTCATGTTTGTAATTCCAGCACTTTGGGACGCCAAGGCGGGTGGATCACCTGAGGTCAGGAGTTCGAGACCAGCCTGGCCAACATAGTGAAACCTCTGTCTCAACTAATTCAAATATTAGCCAGGTGTAGTGTGATTACAGGTGTGCGCCTGTAACCTGGGAGGCAGAGGTTGCAGTGAGCCAAGATCGTGCCACTGCATTCCAGCCTGGGTGATACAGTGAGACTCCGTCTCAAAAAAAAAAAAAAAAAAGAACCGATTGACTTCTGACAGAAAGTGACAAAAAACAATTAACATTTAATAAATATTTATGGGTCAATTAGTTTAACAATATGAAGGGATAGTACATCTCACACCATATACATCAAAATAAGCTCTAGGATTCCTGCACCAAGATAGCTGACTAGACACAGCCAGGAGGAACATCTCCCACCAAGGAACCAGATCTTCAGAGGGAAGGCATTGAGAGGGGGTAGAGGGAAGACACAGAGGCTGGGCTGAAGGGAGAGGAAGCTGGGAACCCTGTGTGGGGCTACCACTGCTTCTTGCCTGTGAGCTCAATATGCAAGAAGCAACTCTCTCTTGTTATGGACCTCTGGAATCCTAGCAAGAGGAGACCCCTCTACCATTAGGGATACTTGAATTGGCAGGGAAAGCTGCCTAAGGAAGTGGTAGGGCCAGAACTCCAGCTGGAGAGGAGCTCAGAGGATTTGGTGAGGGAGTGTCTGGAGATGCCAGGGACACCCATCCTGTCAGCTCCTGTATCATTTTATGGTGATTCATAGCTTCCTTAGATTGGGTTTCAGTGTTCTCCTGAATCTGATCTTCCTTCCTATCTGTATTCTGAATCCTATTTCTGTCATTTTAGCCATCTCAGCCCAGTTAAGAACCCTTGCTAGAGAACTAGTGTGATTGTTTGGAGAAAATAAAGTTTGACTTGCTCCCATAGGATACTTTAGCCCTAGGTGAACTGTTAGACCTGAACTCTTAATGGTGGTCTTGGACCTGGACAGCCCTTGCTCTGCTGGTCTCTCCTGGGGCCCCAGCCTGGCTGTATCTGCTTGCATGGCAGCCCCCAGGTACCTCTTGAGGGCTGCATCATAGCTTCTGCACTGGCACATCAGGCCTGACTAGCAGAGTGCTCCAGCAGAGCTGCCCATAAACACACAGCAGCCCACCTGGGCCCTCCTCTCACTGCAGCCTCCTCCATCTGCCTTGCCTGCAGGCACTCGCGCATAGCTATTCCCTCTCCTCACATCACTTTGCCAGTGTATGTGTGTACTAGAGGTCCTAGCCTTCCCTTTTCCACCAGCACACACGTGCACATGCATCCTACCATGCCAGTGCTGCCAGAGTGAGTGCACCCCACTCCCCTTCTCCCCACTGCACAGCCATTATCATGAGAGTATTGGCAGCACAGGGCCCACTAGCGTTAACATGCACAGAGCATGCACACAGTCTTGTACCCACCAGTGCCCTGCCCCTGTGTTAACACCACCAGTAAGAACACATGCACAGTCACTGGCAGGAGCCGCACCCCCTTAGTCGTACTGCTACCACTGCTGCTGCAAACACTCACATGAAGGCCAGTACCCCAGCACCCACTAACATCCTGCTGCAGCTGACCAGGATGTACTCTGTTGTGCTGCTGCTGACACTGCATCGCAGTGTTGTGACCAGCAATCTGGGAGCATTTTGGTCCCTCCAGTGCAACAGGTTCCTAACCTTGAGGAGCCAGAGAACAAAGCTAGGGTCTGATACCCCAAAGTTAGAGCATGCAGTCAGGAGTCCTGAACTGAGCCTTGCCCCACTAAGACCTTCCAGTAATGAAAAGAGTCCACTGAACCCTCCTTATACCACAATCAAACCCCCAATGTCATCAAATAAGATAAAAGAAAAAAAAAAGTCCATCCAAAGGATAGCAACTTCAGACATTGAAGGAACATCACCCCGCACAAATAAGAAAGAACCAGTGCAAGAACTCTAACAATTCCAAAAGCCAGAGTGTCTTATTTTCTCCAACCAATCATACTAGTTCTCCAGCAAGGGTTCTTAACTGGGCTGAGATGGCTAAAATGACAGAAATAGGATTCAGAATACAGATAGGAAGGAAGATCATTGAGATTCAGGAGAACACTGAAACCCAATCTAAGGAAGCTACAAATCATAATAAAATGATACAGGAGCTGACAGACAAAATAGCCAGTATAGAAAAGAATGTAACTGACCTGAGCTGAAAAACACTCTACAAGAATTTCATAATGCAATTTCAAGTGTTAACAGCAGAATAGACCAAGCTGAAGAAAGGATCTCATAGCTTAAAGACTTGCTTTCTGAAATAAGACAGTCAGACAAGAATAACAAGAAAAGAATACAAAAGAATGAAAAACTCTAAGAAATATGGTATTATGTAAAGAGACTGAATCTACAACTCATTGGCATCCCTGCAAGAGAATGGGAAGAATGGAAGCAACGTGAAAACATATTTCAGAATATCACCTGTGAGAACTTCCCCAACCTGGCTAGAGAGGCCAATATTCAAATTCAGGAAATACAAGAACTCCTGAAAAATACTTGACAAGAAGATAATTCCCAAGACACACAATCATAAGATTCTTCAAGGTTGAAATGAAAGAAAAAATGTTAAAGGCAGTTGAAATAAAAGAAAAAAGTGTTAAAGGCAGTTAGAGAGAAAAGACAGGTCACCTACAAAGGGAAGCCCATCAGAACTCTCAGTAGAAACTCTACAAACCAGAAGTGAATGGGGGCCTATATTCAATATTCTTAAAGAAAAAAAATTCCAACCAAAAATTTCATATCTGACCAAACTAAGCTTCATAAGCGAAGGAGAAATAAAATCATTTTCAGACAACCAAATGCTGAGGGAATTTGTTACCACCAGACCTACCGTACAAGAGCTCCTGAAAGTAGTAGTAACATGGAAAGGAAAGACCATTACCAGCCATTACAAAAACACATTTAAGTACACAGACCAGTGACAATATAAAGCAATCACACAAACAATTCAGCAATAAATAGCTAGCAACATGATGACAGGATCAAATCAAGGCAAATCAATACTAACCTTGAATGTAAATGGGCTAAATGCCCCAATAAAAAGGCACTGCAAGTAGCAAGCTGAATAATGAAGCAAGACCCAATGGTATGCTGTCTTCAAGAGACCCATTTCACATACAATGACACCCACAAGCTCAAAATAAAAGGATAGAGAAAAATATACCACCAAATAGAAAATAGAAAAAAGCAGGAATTGCCATCCTAATTTCAGACAAAACAAATGTTAAACCAACAAAGATCAAAAAAGGCAAAGAAGGGCATTACATAATGGTAAAGGGTTCAATTCAACAATATTTAATTATCCTAAATATATATGCACCCAACACAGGATTCATAAAGCAAGGTCTTAGAGACCTTCAAAAAGACTTAGACTACCACACAATAAGAGTGGGAGACTTCAACACCCCACTGATAGTATGAGATCATTGAGACAGAAAATTAACAAAGATATTGAGAACTTGAACTCAACACTGGACCAAATGGACCTGGTAGACATCTACAGAACTCTCCACCCAAAAACAATAGAATATACATTCCTCTCATTTGCACATGGCACATACTTTAAAATCGACCACATAATTGGACATAAAACAATCCTCAGAAAATTTGAAAAACCTGAAATAATACCATCCACACACTTGGACCACAGTGCAATAAAAATAGAATTCAATATGAAGAAAACACCTCAAAGCCATACATTTACATGAAAATTAAACAACCTGCTCCTGAATGACTTTTGGCAAATAATAAAATTAAAGGAGAAATCAGGAAGTTCTTCAAGACTAATGAGAACAAAGATATAATACACCAGAATCTCTGGGACACAGCTAATGCTGTGTTAAGAGGGAAATTTATAGCACTAAATGCCCACATCAAAAAGTTAGAAAGATCTCAAATTAACAATCTAACATTACAACTAAAAGAATAAGAGAAGCAAGAGCAAACCAACCCCAAAGCTAGCAGAAGACAAGAAATAATCAAAATCAGAGCTGAACCAAAGGAGATTGAGACATGAAAAATCACTCAAAAGATTAATGAATGCAGGAGCTGTTTTTTTTTTTTGAAAAAATTAGTAAGACAGACAGACTACTAGCTAGACTAACAAAGAACATGCAAGAGAATATGCAAATAAATACAATCAAAACAAAGGGGATATTACCACTAACCCCACAGAAATACAAATAATCATCAGAGACTATTATGAACATCTCTATGCACACAAACTAGAAAATCTAGAAAAAATGGATAAATTCTTGGACACATACACCTTCCCAAGACTGAATCAGGAAGAAACCAAATCCCTGAACAGACCAAAATTGAATCAGTAATAAATAGCCCACCAACCAGAATAAGCCCTGGACAGTCAGAGTCTTAGCCAAATTCTACCAGATGTACAAAGTAGAGCTGGTACCATTCCTACTGAAACTTTTCCAAAAAAAGTTTCTATGAGGCCAGCATCATCCTGATACCAAAATCTGGCAAAGACACAATAACAATAAAAAAAAACTACAGGCCATTGCTGGGTGTTGTGGTGTGCACCTGTGATCTCAGCTACTCGGGAGGCTGAGGCAGGAGAATCGCTTGAAACCAGGAGGTGGAGGTCTCAGTAAGCCGAGATTGTGCCACTGCACTTCAGCTTCGGTGACAAGAGCAAAACTCTGTCTCAAAAAAAAAAAAAAAAAAAAAAAAAAGAAAACTACAGGCCAATATCCTCGATGACCAATTGATGCAAAAAAAACCTCAACAAAATACTAGCAAATTTTATCCAGCAGCCCCTCAAAAATCTAAGCCACCACAATCAAGTAGCAATATTATAGAAAGGAATTATTTCTGGGATGCAATGCTGGTTCAACATATACAAATCAATAAACATGATTCATCACATAAACAGAACTAAAGACAAAAACCACATGATCATCTCAATAGATGCAGAAAAGGCTTTTGATAAAATTCAGTATCTTTTCTGTTAAAAATTTTCAATAAACTAGGTATTGAAGGAACATACTTCAAAGTAATAAGAGCCATATATGACAGACCCACAGCCAACATCATACTGAATGGGCAAAAGCTGGAAGCATTCCCCTTGAAACTGGTATAGGACAAGGATACTCTCTCTTATCACTCCTATTCAACATAGTATTGGAAGTCCTGGCCAGTGCAATCAGGCAAGAGAAAGAAATAAAAGGCATACAAATAGGAAAAGATAAAGTCAAACTATCCTTGTTTACAGACGGCACGATTTGATTCTAGAAAACCCCATAGTCTCACCCTCAAAGCTCCTTCAGCTAATAAACAACTTCAGCCAAGTTTCAGGATACAAAATCAACGAACAATAACCATTAGCATTCCTATACACCAACAACAGCCAAGATGAGAGCCAAATCAGGATGGCAACCCCATACACAATTGCCACAAAAAGAATAAAACACCTAGGAATATAGCTAACCAGGGAGGTGAAAGGTCTCTATAATAAGAATCACAAAACACTGCTGATAGAAATCAGAGATGACACAAACAAATGGAAAAACATTCCATACTTATGAATGGAAAGAATCAATATTGTTAAAATGGCCATACTGCCCAATGCAATTTACAGATTCAATGCTATTCCTATCAAACTACCAATAACATTCTTCATGGAACTAGAAAAAACTATTTTAAAATTCATGTGGAACCAAAAAAAGAGCCTGAATGGCCAAGGCAATCCTACTCAAAAAGAACAAAGCAAGAGGCATCATTCTACCCAACTTAAAACTATACTAAAGGACTACAGTAACCAAAACAGCAGGGTGCTGATACAAAAACTGACATACAGTCCATGGAACAGAATAGAGAGCCCAGAAATAAGGTTGCACACCTAAAACCATCTGATCTTCGACAATACTGACAAAAACAGGCGATTAGGAAAGGACTCCACATTCAGTAAATGGTGCTGAGATAACTGGCTAGCCATATGCATAAGATTGAAACTGGAACCCTTCCTTACACCACATACAAAAATCAACTCAAGATGAATCAAAGACTTAAATGTAAAACCCCAAACTACAAAAACCCTGGGAGACAACCTAGGCAATACCATTGAGAACACAGGAACGGGCAAAGATTTCATAAGATGCCAAAAGCAATCACAACAAAAGCAAAAATTGACAAATGGGACTTAATTAAACTAAAGAGCTTTTGCACAACAAAAGAAACTGCCAACGGAGTAGACAACCTGCAGAATGGGAAAAATACTTGCAAACTATGCATCTGACAAAGGTCCAATATCCAGCATCTGTAAGGAAAAACAAACTTACAAGAAAAAACAACCCCATTAAAAACTGGGCAAAGGATACGAACAGATAATTTTCAAAAGAAGACATACATGCAGCCAATACACGTATGAAAAAAAGCTCAATTTTACTAATCATTAGGGAAATGCAAATCAAACCACAATGAGATACCATCTTACATCAGTCAGAATGGCTATTTAAAAGTCAAAAAATAACAGATGCTGGCAAGATTGCAAAGAAAAGGGAATGCTAATACACTGTTGGTGGGAGTGTAAATTAGTTTAATAATTGTTGAAAGCAGTGTGTTGATTCCTCACAGAACTAAAATAGAACTACCATTTGACTCAGCAATCTCATTACTGGGTATATATCCAAAGGAACATAAAATCATTCTATCATAAAGACACATGCACACATATGTTCATTGCAGCACTATTCACAATGGCAAAGACATAGAATCAATCTAAATGCTCATCAATGGAAGAATGGGTAAAGAAAATGTGTTACATATACACTACGAAAAGGAATGAGATCATGTCCTTTGCAGGAACATGGATAGAGCTAGAGGCCATGACCCTTAGCAAACTAATGCAGGCACAGAAAACCAAATACCACAGGTTCTCATCTATAAGTTGGAACGAAATGATGAGAACACATGGACAAAAGGAGGAGAACGACATACATGAGGGCCTACCAGAAGGGTAGAGGTTGGGAGGAGGAAGAAGAGCAGAAAAAATAACTCTAGTACCTGGGTGATGAAATAATCTGTTCATCAAACCCTTGTGACACAAGATTAGCTATATAACAAACCTGCACATGTACCCCTGAACCTAAAATAAAAGTTAAAAAACAAAATAAAAAACCTAAATAGATGAAGACGAAATGTTTTCCAAAGTCCATAAAGCAAATAAATTGTGTATCTATGCAACTTTGTTGGAGAAAAATAAGTTCTTCATCTTCAATGACATGTTGAATATTGGAAATCTTATAAGTATGTTTAAATAAATATAAGAAACTCAATTAGGTATAGCAAAATACATATCAGTTAGAAAGCAACAAAATATAAAACCATATGGCAAATCTTTTAAGAATGTACCCTTTAAAGAAATGATACAAATATGCAAGACCAATAAATACCAATAAAACTCTTTTAGGATAATTTATAGAATGTGACTACACAGTAACTGTGAAATTACTTAAAAAGTCAAAGGGTCAAAGGTACAAAACATTTATATCCTATATGCTAAATGACCAGAGAAGATAATTTATTGACAAAGAAATATACACTCTAAGTCACAACACGAAAAATTCCAATTTGGTAGCAATTAAAGCAAAGCAAAATAAAGATACAACCACATTTCTACATAACTATCCAAGATAAATCAAACCAACACCACAGCATTGGTGAACTGTTGAAAAATAAATATATTGCTGGTAATCCTTGAGGACTTTGCTGAGACTCTAGAGCAGTGGTTACAAAAGTCTTTGATGTAGTAATTTTGTTTTGAGCAATAGATCGTATATATGATATAAATATAATGAGATTTTTATATATTTATATGATATATATGATATATATTTATATATAGATGATATATAGATGATATAAATGATATAAATGAAAACAAAAATCAGATGTATGTTTCTCTACAGTAGATGTATGTTAGAGTACTGAAAATTGAAAATAACTCAACGATGGGTGGAATAATTGTTGAATAAACCATGATACTTTTTCCAAAATATATATATATTTTTTCAATAGCTTTCCAAGTACAAGTGGTTTTTGGTTACATGGATGAATTGTGTAGTGGTGAAGTCCAAGATTTTAGTGCACTTGTCACCCCAATAGTTTACATTGTACTCAATATGTAGTTTTTTTACTCCCCACCTCCCTTCCATTTTACCCTCTTCTAAGTCTCCAATGTTATACCACTCTGTATGCATTTATGTACTCATAACTTAGCTTCCACTTATAAGTGAGAACATACAGTATTTGGTTTTTCATTCCTGAGTTACTTTACTTAGAATAATGGCTTCAGCTCCAACCAAGTTGCTTCAAAAGACATTATTTTATTTCTTTTAATGGCTGAGTAGTATTCCACAGCATATATACACCACATTTTCTTTATTCACTCATCAGTTGATGGGCACATAGGTTGGTTCCATATCTTTGCAATTGTGAATTGAACTGTGATAAACACATGCATACAAATGTCTTTTGATATAATGCCTGACTTACATTCCTTTGGGTAGATGCCCAGTAGTGGTATTGCTGGGTTAAATGGTAGATCTACTTTTAGTTCTTTGAGAAACCTCCATTCCGTTTTCCATAGAGGTTGTAATGTTCCCTTTCCACCACATCCACGCCAACATCTTTTTTTTTTTTTTTTTTGATTTTTCAATAACGGCCATTCTGGTTCAGGCAAGGTGGTATCTCACTGTGGTTTTTATTTGCATTTCCTTGATGATTAGTGATGTTGAATATTTTTTCATATCTTTGTTAGCCGTCTGTATATCTTCTTTTGAGAAGTATCCACGACATTTGCCTACTTTTTTGATGGGATTATTTGTTTTTTTTCTTGCTGATTTGTTTGAGTTCCTTGTAGATTTTGGATATTAGTCCTCTGTCAGATGCATAGTTTGCAAATATTTTATACCATTCCGTGGGTTGTCTGCTTATGCTGATGATTATTTCTTTTGCTGTGCAGAAGCTTTTAAAATTTAATTTGGTTCTATTTACATGTTTTTGTTTTTGTTGCATTCACATTGGGGGTCTTGGTCATAAATTCTTTTCTTAGGCCAATGTCCAGAAGAGTTTTTCCTAGGTTTTCTTCTAGAATGTCTTTGGTTTCAGGTCTTAAAGTCTTTAATTCATCTTTAGTTGATTTTTGTATATGCTGAGAAACAGGGGTCCAGTTTCATTCTTCTACATGTGGCTTGCCAGTTATCCCAGCACCATTTATTGAATAGGGCATGCTTTCCTCAATTTATATTTTTGTATGTTTTGTCAAATTTCCATTGGTTGTAAGTATTTGGCTTTATTTCTGGGTTCTCTATTCTGTTCAGTTGGTCCATGTATCCACTTTTACACCAGTACCATGCTGTTTTGGTTACCGTAGCCTCGTAGTATAATTATGATTTGAAATTAGGTAATGTGATGCCTTTGGACTTGTTCTTTTTGCTTAGGATTGTTTTGGTAACTCAGGCTCTTTTTTTTTTTTTATTCCATATGAATTTTAGGATTTTTTTCCTAATTTTATTAGAAAAATGACGTGAGTATTTTCTTCCTTTTTTTTTTCTTTCCCCCTCTTTTTTGAGACGGAGTTCCACTGTTGTTGCCCAGGCTGGAGTACAATGGCGTGATCTCAGCTCACTGCAACCTCTGCCTCCCAGGTTCAAGGAATTCTTCTGTTTCAGCCTCCCGAGTAGCTGGGATTACAGGCACCCACCACCATGCCAGCTAATTTTTGTATTTTTTAGTAGACACAGGATTTCACCATGTTGGCCAGGCTCATCCTGAACTCCTGACCTAAGGTAATCCACCCGCCTTGGCTTCCGAAAGTACTGGGATTACAGGCATGAGCCACCTAGGCTGGCTTGATGTGGGTATTTTCATAGGAATTGCATTGAATCTGTACATTCCTTTGGGCACTATGGTCATTTTCACAGTATTGATTCTTCCAATCCAGAGCATGGGATGTATTTCCATTTGTTTGTGTCATCTATGATTTCCTTCAGCAGTGTTTTGTCTTTCTCCTTGTAGAGCTTTTTCACCTTCTTGGTTAAGTACACCCCTAGGTATTTTATTTTATTATTTTCAGCTAATTGTAAAAGGAATTGAGTTCCTGATTTAATCAACTTGGTCATTGTTGCTGTATAACAATGCTACTGATTTGTGTACATTGATTTTCGTAACCTGATACTTCACTGAATTAATTTATCAAATCTAGGAGTCTTCTGGAGGAGTCTTTAGGGTTTTCTAGGTGTACAATCATGTCATTGGCAAACAGATAGTTTGACTTCCTCTTTTCCAATTGGTGTGCCCTTTGTTTCTTTCTCTTGCCTGATTAGTCTGACTACCACTTTCAGTACCATGTTGAATAGAAGTGGTGAAAGTGGGTATTCTTGTCCTGTTCTAGTTCTTAGGGGGAATGTTTTCAACTTCTCCCCATTCATATGTTGTTGGCTGTGCGTTTGTCATAATAGCTTTTACTGTTTTGAGATATGTCCTTCTATGCCTAGTTTGTTGAGGGTTTTTAATCATAAATGGAAGGTGGGTTTTACCAAATGCTTTTTCTGCATTTATTGAGATAATAATATGGTTTTTGTTTTAGATTCTTTTTATGTAGTGAATTACATTTATTGACTTGCATATGTTGAACCATCCCTGCATCCTTGGTATGAAACCCACTTGATCATGGTGAATTTTCTTTCTGATGTGCTGTTGGATTTGGTTTGCTAGTATTTTATTGTGTTGAGAATGTTTGCATCTGTTTATTAGCCATATTGGTCTTTAGTTTTCTTTTTTCATTATGTCCTTACCTGGCTTTGGTATCAGGGTGATATTGGTGTCATAGAATGAATTAGGGAGGATTCCTTCTTCCATAATCGTTTGGAATAGTTTCAGTAGGGTTGGTACCAATTCTTCTTCCTCTTCTTCTCCTCCTCCTCTTCCTTCTTCTTCCTCCTCCTTTCTTCCTCCTCCTCCTCCTTCCTTTTCTTCCTTCTTCTTCATCTTATCCTTCCTCCTTCTTCTTCTCCTTCCTCCTCCTTCCTTCTTCTCCTTCCTTCTTCCTCTTCTCCTTCCTCCTCCTTCCTCCTTCTCCTTCCTTCTTCTTCCCCCTACTCCTCCTCCTCCTTCTTCTCCACGCCCCCCTTCTCCTCCTCCTCCTTTTTTTTTTCTTTTTTGAAACAGAGTCTCACTCTGTCACCCAGGCTGGAGTGCAATGGCATGATCTCAGCTCACTGCAACCTCTGCCTCCTGGGTTCAAGTGATTCTCATGCCTCAGCCTCCCAAGTAACTGGGACTACAGGGGTGCACCACTACACCTGGCTAATTTTTGTGTTTTTAGTGGAGACAGGGTTTCACCTTGTTGGCCAGGCTGGTCTTGAACCCCTGACCTCAGGTGATCCGTCTACCTTGGCCTCCCAAAGTGCTGGGATTACAGGCATGAGCCACCACACCCAGCCCGAATTCTTCTTTGAATGTCTAGTTGAATTTGGCTATGAATCTATCTGGCCCTGGAGTTTTTGTTGTTGTTGGCATTTTTTTTTTCTGTTACTGATTCAATCTTACTGCTTGTTATTGGCCTGTTAGGGATTTTTATTTCTTCCTAATTCAAGGTAGAAGAGTTGTATGCTTCCAGGAATTTAACCATTTCCTCTAGATTTTCTAGTTTGTGTGTATAGAGTTGTTCATAGTCATCTCAAATGATCATTTGTATTTCTGTGGTGTCAGTTGTAATGTCTCCATTTTCATTTCTAGTTGACCTTATTTGAGTTTTCTCTCTTCTTGGTTAATTTAGCTAATGGTCTATCAATTTTGTTTATCTTTTTAAATACCAACTTGTTGTTTCATTGATCTTTTGTATTTTTTGTTTCCATTTCATATAGTTCTGCTTTTATCTTTATTTTTTATTTTCTTCTGCTAGCTTTGGGTTTTTTTCTTGTTGCTCTAGTTCCTTGAGGTGTGATGTTAGGTTGTCAATTTGTGATCTTTCAGGCTTTTTGATGCAGGCATTTAGCACTATAAACTTTTCTCTTAGCACTGCTTTTGCTCTATCCCAGAGGTTTTGATAACTCATGTCACTACTGTCATTCATTTGAAGAATTTTAAAATTCCCATCTTGATTTAATTGTTAACCCAGACATCATTCAGGAGAAGGTTGTTTTATTTCCATGTATTTGTATAGTTTTGAGGGTTCCTTTTGGAGTTGATTTCTAGTTTTATTCCACTGTGGTCTGAGAAGATATCTGATATAATTCCAATTTTTAAAAGTTTATTGCTTTGTGGCCTATCATATGGCCTATCTTGGAGAATGTTCCATGTGCTGATGAGAAGAATGTATATTCTGCAGTTCCTGTGTAGAATGTTCCATAAATATCCATTAGGCCCATTTGTTTTAGAGTGAACTTTATTTCTAGTGTTTATTTTTTATTTTCTGCCTCAATGATCTATCCAGTGCTGTCAGTGGAGTGTTGAAGTCCCCTACGATTATTGTATTGCTGTTGAGCTCTTTTCTTAGGTCTAATAGTAATTGTTTTATGAATCTGGGAGCTCAAGAGTTAGGTGCATATATATTTAGGACTGTAATATCTTTTTGTTGGATCGATTATATTATTATTGTATAACGACCTTCTGTGGTCATTATACAATAATAGCTACTCCTGCTTGCTTTTGGTTTCCATTTGCATGGAATATCTTTTTTCACTCCTTTACTTTGAGTCTATATGAATCCTTATGCGTTAGGTGAGTCTCTTGAAGACAGCAGATATTTGGATTGTGATTTTTTAAATCCATTCTGCCAATCTGTATCTTTTAAGTGGAGCATTTAGAACATTTGAATTTAATGTTAATAATGACTATTCCAGTCATCATGTTGATTGTTACCTAGATACTTTGGTTTCCTCACTGTGTTATTGTTTTATAGGCCCTGTGACTTTTCTGCTTTGAAAAGTTCTATTCTGGTGCACACTGACCTTTTATTTCAAGATTTAGAACTCATTTTAGCATTTCTTGTAGGGCTAGTCTGGTAGTGACAAACTCCCTCAGCATTTGCTTGTCTGAAAAAGACAACTTCTTTTTCTTCTATGACACTTAGTTTTGCTGGATTGAAAATTGTTGACTAACAGCTATTCTGTTTAAAGAGGCTAAAGATAGGACCCCAATCCCTTCTGGCTAGTAAGGTTTCTACTGAGAAGTCTGCTGTTAGTCTGAAAGGTTATCTTTTGTAAGTTACCTGATGCTTTTGTATCACTGCTCTTAGAATTTTTCATTCATGATGACTTTAGACAGCCTGATGACTGTATGTATTGCTGATGTCCTTTTTGCAATGAATCTCCAAGGAATTCTTTGAGCTTCTTGTATTTGGATGTCTAAATCTTTAGCAAGGCCAGGGAAGTCTTCCTCAACTATTCCCTCAAATAAATTTTCCAGACTTTTGGCTTTTCCTTTTCCCTCAGGAACACCAAGGAATCTTAGGTTAGGCCATTGTACATAATTCCATATTTCTTGGGGACTTTGTTCATTTCTTTTAATTCTTTTTTTCTTTAGTTTTGTCTGTTGGGTTAATTCAAAAGCCTTGTCTTTGGGCTCTGAAATTCTTTCTTCTACTTGGTCTAGTCTATTGTTAAAACTTTCTTCTGCATTTTGTAATCCCCTAAATGTGTCTTTCATTTCCAAAAATTCTGGTTGGTTTTTTTAAAAAATACATATATCTGTTTAGAAAATTTTTCATCCATATCCTGAATGTTTTAAAAATTTCTTTACGTTGGTTTTCACATTTCTTTTGTATCTTCTTGAGTAACTTATTAATCAAGCTTTTGAATTCTTTATCTGGTATTTCAGATTTCTTTTTTCTTTTTCTTTTTCTTTTTTTTTTTTTTTTGAGATGGAGTCTCACTCTGTTGCCTAGACTGGAGTGCAGTAGCAGGATTTTGGCTCGCTGCAACCTCCGCCTCCCAGGTTCAAGCAATTCTCCTGCCTCAGCCTTCCAAGTAGCTGGGATTAAAGGTGTCCACCACCATGCCCAGCTAATTTTTGTATTTTTAGTACAGACGGGGTTTCACCATGTTGTTCAGGCTGGTCTTGAAATCCTGACCTCAGGTAAACTGCTCACCTTGGCCTCCCAGAGTGTTAGGATTACAGCGTGAGCCATCATGCCCGGCCTGGATTTCGTCTTGGATTGGATCCATTACTGGATAGCTAGTGTGATCTTCTGGGGATATTACAGAACCCTGTTTTGTCATATTGCCAGATTTATTTTTCTGGTTCCTTCTCATTTGAGTATACTATTCCTTCTAATTATTTTTGAACTTATTTTTTATTCAACTGTATTTATTTTTTAATTTTTTTTCTCCCTTGAGGATGTGACTTTAATGATTACAGTTTTGTTTTTTTTTTTAATAACCTAATTCAGCTATGAATGCTTTCAGGGTTAAACATTCTTTACGAGTTTCTTAGTTATGGAGAGTCTTTTTAGGATGGCTTTCTCAGATGCTGGGTGTAGTAGCAATATGCATGGTGTGTGAACAGATTCACTGTCTCTTGTGGGAATGGCAGAGGCCTCTTGAAGCTTATCTCACTCCCCAGTGGTGTGCACTTTTTATTTATTTTTCCCCCAGTATTTTATTTACTGGGTTGAACAGTTCAGGCTTCAGACCAGTAGAGCAGGTGTCCATGGTTAAACACTGGCTGTGGCTAAAGCAGTTGGGTAAATTCAATACCCAATGGTGGGCAGAGGTCCCAGCCTTGACAGAAGTCACTGGGGGAGCTCTCAGTGAAACACACTGATGTCTTCTCAGGAGGAAAAGTGGGAGCCACCTCAGCTTCCCTGCCAGTCCAGCAGAAAAGTTATCCACCTTCCAGTCACACTCCTGACCCAGTGTTCTGGCTATTCAGATCAGACAGGCACTTCTTTTCATTTGCAGGAATGTCGATATTCCATGTAGACAGGGATAGTAGCCTCTACCCCTCATGCAGGTCTGAACCTGGAGGGTACTCCTTCTGTGGGGATGCAGTCACCCTAAAGTATTCCCAAAAGGCTGTCTACTGTTTCCACCCATGCTGAGCTCCTATGGGAGAAGTCCCAGCTGTGTCTGCAGTGGTGGGTGAGGGGAAGAAGAAATCCCCTTCTCCAAGACCCTTCATGAGCACCAGGGCTGCCTGTTGGGGTAGAGTCACAGACTTTCCCCCACTGGGCTCAGCACTGCATCTGTACTTCTGCTGAAACAAACTTCACACAAGAAGAAAGTCCTGGGACTCACGGCTTGCCACCTGGATTCTTTTGTCCTATGGGGGTGCTCCCTTGATGTGGTGTACCCCCCTTTCCCCAGAAGTAGGAGTCTCTGAAGGCCAGATTACTGTGAATGCTGCTGCTCCTCTGTGTCTAGCTGCCCAGTTGGGCTGCCATCCTCCAGGCCGGTGCTGGGGAATGTCTGCAAGGGATCCAATGATGTGACCTGTCCTCAAGTCTCCCAGCACTGGGTACCAGCACCAGATCAGATAGAGGTGGCTGGGGAGTGATATAGACTCTGTGAGATTCCTTGGTTATAAATAGCCTTGGTGTGTTGGCTTTCTCAAATGCCAGCTGTAGTAGTAATGAACTGGTCACGTGGACAGACTTAGGACCTCCTGGTTAGTGAAGGTGATACAAGCAATTGTGATAGCTGAGGTCATACACAAGTTTTTGCCTTCCTGAGCACTGTGTTCTTCTGCCTGAAGATTCTGTAGTGGCTGTATCAGCTGACTTCCAGCTTTGATTCTTTCATCACAACACTTCCTAAACTCTGTGCTCATGTGCCAAGCCACCTCTCTTCCTTCATTCAAGTATTTCCTGAAATGTGACCTTCATTTGTGCTTGCCTTTCGTTACCCAGGGGAAGTACTCTGATATCTCAGGCAACGAGCGGGGCCATAAGGCTCCCAAAAGTTTCTGTCCTTTGTGTTATGTGACCAGCATGGGTGGATGGGCAAAGCTAGGTAGGGGCTGGGTCAGGCAAGTCCATGTTCTGGTTCTTGGTGTGCAGACACAAGCAGCGGCCCCAGTGAGGATCAGAGGGCAGTTCTCTGGCTGCTGGAGTAATGTTCCATGGGGGAGTACAGTGGCTTCTGCTGCACAGAAGAGTCTACAAGGGGAGTGGGGAGCAGCAGGTGGCAGTAAGCCCCACCCAGTTTCCATGCACTTGGCAAGGCAGGTCTCACACCTGGAATGTTCCACTAGCAGCAGCTCACTGGGTTCCAGGCAGCCTATGCTCAGAATTCAAAACTGCCGCAGACCATAAGACTTCCCCATGGAGATGGATATTGAGGCTCTCAGGCCACACTCCTCCTGGTCTGCCCAAGAAGCAGGGGCACCCAGCTCCTGCTTAATCTCCATTGGGAACTTCTCTCATCCTGTGACTGCTGCCTGAATTAGCTGGATGACTTCTAAAGTGAAGTACCCTGTAAGGCAGGATCAAGAATGGCTTCCCTCTGTCCCCACTGGAGATTGGGAGTGCACACACAGCATGTCCCAATGCTACTCCTTCTCATATACTCCCCACCATTCACTACATTAGCTCTAGCACTGGGTAGGGTTAAAAAGCTTCCCTCGTGGCCTGGATTGCCAGGTTCTCCAATGGAAATGTATATCCCAGAGGCAGCTTCTCCCTGCTCACACTCTGGGGATTTTCAGGTTTACACCTGGCTCATGGTATAGGCTGCAGCCTGCTGCTTCTTTCAAAGGGTCTGGTTTCCATCAGTTTTCCTGTTCCTGTGTTGCTTCTTGAAATAAAGTTCACAGTGTGAATCTCTACACAGTACTTTGTCTTTCCAACTGGGAGAGGCATGCTAACGATGCCTCCAATCTGCCATCTTGGAAAAACACCCACCATACTTTAAGACATGCTGAAATATTTATATGGAAAAAAGAAGATACATAGTATATACACACTGTATATACTTTGTATAAAAATATGGCTTTATGTTTATTGGTTTCTTTTTGTTTTCCTATAAAGTTTCTTAGAGCTCTGATTTGTTTTAAAGATGTTGATTTGATTTACATAACAATTTAGTGCAACATTCTAAGCTTGTGGCATTTACTCGATCTTTACCAATTTTTTTTTTTAATGGAGAAAATGATGTATCATTAAAAATAAAGAAAATGTGATAGAAAGATAAGTCATAATGGCTGGACCAGTGAATATTCTCCTTCTCATATACTCCCACCTCTCACTAAATTAGCTCCAGCACTGGATAGGGTTAACACCTACTTAACTCTTTGAGAATAATAAAAGACCTTTTTGATTAGCATCATCACAAGTGATTCATTGATTGTGGGTCAGAACATTTCCTACTCTCAAAGAAGTTAACTTGTCTGAAGTCATACAATTAGAAAGCGGCAGAACAAGACTGGAACTTAGCCTTTCTGGCTCTCAAGCTGTCCCTGGCGTGGGAATGGGATGCAAAGAACAAATGGAGAGGATAGAACATGAAGGAAAAAATGGACATGCTTTTACTGAAAAGGGAGAGAGCCTGGATGAGATGCATGTGAGGTAAGTCTGCAGTTGAAGTGGTAGGTAGGCAGTAATTGAAGGAATTTTTTAAAACTAATGATCAGGCCGAGGAGGGAGGATCACCTGAGGTCAGGAGTTCAAAACCAGCCTGGCCAACATGGTGAAACCCTGTCTCTACTAAAAATACAAAAATTAGCCAGGTGTGGTGGCAGGCACCTGTAATCCCAGCTACTCAGGAGGCTGAGGCAGGAGAATTGCTTGAACCTAGGAGGCAGAGGTTGCAGTGAGCTGAGATCACGCCATTGCATTTCAGCCTGGGGGCAAGAGTGAGACTTCATCTTAAAAACAACAACAACAACAAAAAACTAATAATCTCTATGTCTTTATTATTTATTGATTTAGAGATAGGGTCTCACTCTGTCACCCAGGCTGAAGTGCAGTCGTGTGATCTCAGCTCACTTGCAGCCTCGACTTCCTGGGCTCAAGTGATCCTCCTGCCTCATTGTCCTGAAGAGCTGGCACCACAGGTGTGCACCACCATGTCTGGCTAATTTATTTATTTATTTTTATTTCTTGTAGAATCGGGTCTTGCCATGTTGCCTAGGCTGGTCTTAAACTCCTGGGTTCAAACAACTCTCCTGCCTTGGCCTCCCAAAGTGCTGAGATTTATAGTCAGGAGCCACCACACCTGGCCATGGTTGCTATTTCTTAGGGAGAATGTTGTCTATAAGTGAGAGGGCAAGAGTTTGAGGAAAGAGTCAACGGTTTAGAAGAAGCCATGGGAATGGTGGGGTGAGAGGGGAGGGAAATGAACAAAGATAAATATAAGAACAGAAAAGAAAAGAATTGTCAACCTTTATCCAGTTGAGATTAGAAACCAGGTATTTACAGTGGTGACAATCCACCAATTCATACTCTAAAGTGAAAAAGGCATATCATTGGTTTGATTCCATTTTATAAAAAACAAAACCTGTACTGTGTATAACACATGTGTAGGAAAATGTGTCCCTCCTAGGGAAGAGAGTGCTTTATTTCTAGAAGAGAAGTGTCTTTGAGATTAGGAGAAAGGACTTTCACTTTTACTCTCTATACTTCTATATGGTTTGAATTTTTTATGACAGAAATGTATTTTTTTCCAGTACTTGTGTAAAACATGCAGAATGTGAAATGATAGTCTAGTAAGGATTCCTGAGCTCGGTGCATGTCTCTGTCTCCACAGAGATCATTTAAGACCTATCCTACAGTAACTTGAAGCTTCAGAGCCAGCAAAAGTCCCACCTGGCTCCTTCTAGCGCAGTGTGCACCTCAGCCTCCCAAGTAGCTGGGACTACAGGTGCCCGCCACCACGCCTGGCTAATTTTTTTTTTGTACTTTTAGTAGAGACGAGGTTTCACCGTGTTAGGATGGTCTCCATCTCCTGACCTTGTGATCCGCCCACCTTGACCTCCCAAAGTGTTGGGATTACAGGCGTGAGCCACCGCGCCCGGCCTAGAACAACTTTTAATAAACAGATGCAAGCACTATGGCTAGCTGAAACCTCCCACCCCAGCAGCAGTGGGATCAGGTATCACCTTCCAGCGTGGGCTCTGTTTTAGGCCACAGGTGCACGCTGTGCTAGAAGGAGCCAGGTGGGACTTTTGCTGGCTCTGAAGCTTCAAGTTACTGTAGAATAGGTCCTAAATGATCTCTGTAGAGACAGAGACATGCACCCAGCTAAGGAACCCTTCTTGTGATATTAATTCATATGGGTTTTTTTTCTTTTTCTTTTTTTCTCTTTCCTATTTCCAAGAAGATCCATTATGTACCTTTTCCTTGGGGATTATCTAGTAGGAGAAAAGCAGTTGTTCAAAGACAAAGACTTCTCTTGTGTTTTGTGAAAGCTTCAATTCATCAAGGAGATTGTATTAGGCAGGGAGGGTGGCAAGGAGGAGGAGAAGGTGGGAGTCCTTGCATGCAAAGATGTAGAAACAGAATGGGTATTTCTGCTAACTTGATGAAAGAGATGAAAGATGTTCCATGAGAATTGGGAGCTACTGTTCTGGTGTGTAGATTTCCACAGGTGTGGAAATATAGGTGGGACTGGATGGTAATACTGAGGCTCCCAGCCCTGGAAAATATTACTGTGCCCAAAAGAAAGTGGTATGTTAACTACATACTTCTAGGAGACTAGTGGGCTTGGGTAATGAACATCTCAGTGGTGGCTTACGTGGATTAAAGCCTGGAGAGGGTTCTCTATTTATTTTTCTTTTGCTAAGACTCATGGGAACTTTTGTGTTACTCAGTTGGATATTACCTTGAAGTCACAGTTTGAGGTAAGGGCTTGGATGCAGGTAATTTACTTAGGAATTAATCCAATGGAACAAGAGTATGAGACAGAAAGTAAAGGAAAGTTAACATGAGGTTGCATTATTTAGTTGGTTACAGCTACAGCCTCAAAAATTGTTCTCTTGAAGGGTCAAGGAACAAGCAAGAGAAGCATTCATTCATCTGCTTCTGCCCCCTACAAGTTGGGGCAACAACCTCTCGGTTTGTGTGTCTGGTAAGTGCTGAGTAGGCACCTATGGGCACACATAGCAAGGAGTCAGAGAAGCCCTGAAGCAGGAAGTGAGAAAAACAAAGGTTAAGTCTGAGGTGAGATACTGTCAGTGCAAAGAGGTGGAAGCCTTCAGGGACCTTTTTGTCACAGCTGGAATCTGAGCTGAGGCTTAGAGGATGTGAAGTGGGGCTGATACACGTTTCCTGTGGTATCTGATACAGGGAAAGGGGCTCAATAATGACTAAGCAATATGGGACACAGAGACATAGTTTTTTTTCTCCTGATTAAAAAAGTAATACAGGCTGAATGTGGTAGCTCACACCTGTAATCCCAGCATTTGGGGAGGCTAAGGTGGGAGGATCACTTGAAGCCAGGAGTTTGAGACCAGCCTGAACAACATACTAAGACTCTGTCTCTACAAAAAAGGTTTCTTAAAAAATAACTGGGCATGGTGGCACATGCCTGTAATTCTAACTACATGGGAGGCTGATGCAGAAGGATCACTTGAGCCCAGGAATTTGAGGTTGCAGTGAGCTGTGACAGCACCACTGCACTCCAGCTTGGGCAACAGAATGTGACCCCCAATTCTAAAAAATGTAATACATATATTTTTGGCATCAAAATGAATTTAATTTGATTAAATGGAACTGTAATCTTTCTGATTTATCCTTGTTTCTGGACTAAGGTTTATTCCTGTTATAGTAACACAATGCCATATAACAGGCAATTTTTTTTTTTTTTTTTGAGATGGAGTCTTGGTCTGTTGGCCAGGCTGGAGTGCAGTGGCGTAATCTTGGCTCACTGCAACCTCCAACTCCCGGGTTCACGCCGTTCTCCTGCCTCAGCCTCCTGAGTAGCTGGGACTACAGGCGCCTGCCCCCACGTCTGGCTAATTTTTTTGTATTTTTAGTAGAGACAGGGTTTCACCGTATTAGCCAGGATGCTCTCGATTTCCTGACCTCATGATCTGCCCGCCTCAGCCTCCCAAAGTGCTGGGATTACAGGCGTGAGCCACTGCGCCTGGCCAACAGGCATGTCTTAGTCTGTTTTTGGTTGCTATAACAGAATACCTGAGACTGGACAATCTATAAAGAAAAGAGGTTTGCAGTCAGAATGGCTACAATTAAAAAGTCAAAAAATAATGGATGCTGGCAAGGAGAAAAAGAATACTTATACACTAGTGGTGGGAGGGTAAATTAGTTCAACCATTGTGGAAAGCAGGGGGTGATTCCTCAAATTGCTAAAAACAGAACTACTATTTAACCCAGCAATCCCATTATTGGGCATATACCCAAAGGAATATAAATCATTCTATCATAGAAACACATGCATGTATATGTTCACTGCACCACTATTCACAATAGTGAATACATGGAATCAACCTAAATGTCCATCAATAATAGACTCAGATAAAGAAAATGTGGTATATCTATACCATGGAATACTAGGCAGCCATAAAAAAGAATGAGATCATATCCTTTGCAGGATCATGGATGGAGCTGGAGGCCATTATCCTTAGCAAACTAATACAGGAGCAGAAAACCAAATACTGCATATTCTCACTTATAAGTGGGCGCTAAATATTGAGAACACATGCACACATAGAGGGAAACAACACATGCTGGGGCCTATTGGAGAGTGGAGTGTGGGAGAAGGGAGAGGATCAGAAAAAATAACTAATGGGTATACTAGGCTTAATACCTGGGTGACAAAATAATCTGTACAATGAACCCCCATGACATGAGGTTACCTATATGAAAAAATTGCACATGTGCCCCTTAAGTTAATAAAGAGGAAGAAGAAGAAGAAAGAGGAAGAAAGAGGAGGAGGAGGAGGAAGAGGAAGAGGAAGAAGAAGAAGAAGAGAAGAGAGAAGAGAAGAGAAGGTAAGTATTTTGGCTTATGGTTCTGGAGGCTGGGAAGTCTGAGATTGAAGACCTGAATCTGTTGAGGGCCTTATGGTGCTTCTTAACACGGTGGAAAAACAAGGGATCGCATGGCAAGAAAAGAAGCAAGAGTGAAACAAGAAAGCTGAACTCACCTTTATAATAACCCACTCTTGTGATAATAAGGTTCCCCCCCATGAGAACTAACTGACTCTTGTGAGAATGGCATTAATCCCTTCATGAGAGTTGAACCCCTGTGACATAAACACCTCTTATGGACCCTACCATCTTTTGACACCATTACTTTAGGAACCAAATTTCAACTTGTGCCTTGGAGGGAACAAACCACATCTAAACCACAGCAAAGCACTAAACAACAACAACAACAACAATGTTAGTTCCTTTTTTCTAATCACACATCAATTAAGCACACATATGTATATACATACTTGTCTAAAAAATATGAGGAAAAGTTCTTAGGAAGTTCTGTGATTCCATTGGGAGTTTATACTGGTGTCCTGTCAGCATTTGGCTCTGAATTTTCAAGAAACTGACCTGGGATCTCTTTGCTTCCCAAAATAGTTGTTTTGGGATTTGGAATGTATCTCTATTCATTATTCTGTAAAGAATCCCTGTAAAGATGGCTCCATTTAGAGTACAGCTTCTCAAACTTTAATGTGCACACAAATCACTCAGACTGATGCTCATCTACCATCTCTGCTTTATGTTTCTCCTTAGCACTTATCTTCTAACATACTACATACATAACCTACTCATCCTGTTTATTGTTTGCCTCCTCCACTAGAATGTAGACTTAATGAAGGCTGACGTTTTGTCTGTCTCTGGTGCCTCGCTCAAAGTAAGAACTCAGTGTCAGCACTCCAATACATATTTGTGGAATAAATGAATAAATACGTAAATTCATAAAAGTAAGTTGCATTTTAAAGTATAATGAGTATTTGCTAGATATTAAGCATTGTGGGAGGTAGTTTGTGGAATCCCAAGATAAAATAACACTGAAAATACTTGGAGTCTGAAAACATGCTCAGATGAGATGCCTCTGCTATGTGACCTCACCTGGCTCTCAGTGAATTTACACAGGTTTGGTGCTATCAGTCATGCTCTTACGTCATAAAAGCAGCTTACCTAGAAGCTTTGTACTCTTATACTTGAAAGAAGGTCAGCTGAGGAGGGTAGGGTTTTACTAGTACTGTTATTAAATTTTAGGAAAAAAACTGTAAGCTCTCAATTCAGCCTTTCTTATTAAAAATAAATCCAATCCCTTCCCCCCACCCCGCCACCCAACACACACACACACACAAAACACTGGGCAAAAAACAAAAACAAAAACAAAACACTGGGCCCCCCCCTCCCTTCAGGAGTTGACAGGTTAGTGGGGAAGACAGACATGTATAAATAAATGTAATAAAGACAGAATTATCAAAACTCTGGTACAGATAGAAGCTGAATACTGGAAGAGCCCAAGGAATCAAGTCTGAATTGTGACTTGGGGCAGCAAGGGGAGACTACATGAAGTTGGAAACATTTGAGTGATGGTAGAATTTTTACTGATGAGGATGAGGAAGAAATTTCAGGGAAAGGGAACAACTGGAGCAGAGGCCTGGGGACATAAATATATTCTTAATGTTTTATTCAAGGGATAATAATCTCTATTGTAACTGACCTGTGGAGCACTGTGTGGACAATAAGTGAGAAAAGGTTAACTGGGACCTGATAGTATAGAAACATGAAAATCAGAGTCTTTCATATTAGGGTCTTCCATTGTAGCCACATATGAACAAAAGACTTGCTCAGGCCCTATGTGAATTATGCATGTGTACTTGAAAAGCTCCCTAGGTGGTCCTAGTGGGAGCTAAGATGATGACTTAAAAGGTGATGTGGAAGGCAGTGTGAGAAGTGAGATGACTGGAGGAGGCAGGAACTGGAGGCAAGGGATCTGGGTGGAAGATTCGCAAAACCAGGGTAGAGTTTGTGGAGAAATAAGACGAATCCAGTTCAAGTTAGTGGAGAGATTGGTAGCACTCTTATCTGCTAAATATTGAGGGTGTCCCAAGATCCATAGGCTAGAAGCTAGCTTAAGTGATCCTTCCTCTTGCATTTGTGGCTCCATGAATTTCTCTTTTCTTTATTGGGAACATGTGACACAGATTCTAACTGGTCATGGTATATAGTATAACACAGTAATTAAGAAGCATGATATAAGGTCAAAGGACTTACCTTGCTCCATGACCTTGGGTAAGTCCTTACAGTTTCTAAGTCTCAATTTTCTCATCTGAAAAAAGGAAAAAATAAATATATTGAGAGGATCGAATATGCAGATACTTGGTTGAGTACCTAGCTGTGATAGTCAAAGTTGTGTATGCTCTGCTGCAGTAAGCATTAATCCCCGGATGCCTGTGGTTTTAGATGAGATTTATTTTTCAATCACGTTACTTGTCTACTGTGGATCAGCTGGGGGACTCTGCCCATTGTAGTTAGTCAGGGACCCAGGCTGACAGAATAGCTACCATCTTGAATATTGTTAGTACCTATATCAAGGGGAAAGAGAACTCTGGAGGGTCTGGCACCAACAACTCAATGCTTGGTGAAGAACAGATACATGTCTGTAATCCCAGTATTCTGGAAGGCCTAAGCAGGAGGATTGCTTGAGGCCACGAGTTCAAGATCAGCCTTAGAAACATAGTGAGACCCTGTCTCTACAAAGTTTAAGAAAGAAGAAGAAGGAGGAGAAGAAAAAGAGGGAGAAGGAGGAGAAAAGAGATACATACCATCCCTGCTGACAACTTATTGGCTGTTGGCCAGGGCCAATCATATGGTCCCACCCACTACAGGAGGATTAAGAAGTACAACCCTACCATGTACCCAGTAGATGGGGGAGCCTGAAATATTTGGTAAGCCTTTATTACTACTATTTACTTATAACCTAAGATCTGCAATGTTAACTGTCTTCCTTCCTGCACCCCTGCCTCATCCTTGAGTCGCCATTGCACGGGGCAGCCATCCAATAGCTCTCCTCACCTAACTAGCAACAGAGTCCTCACAGTGCCCTCTAGTGGCACCTAGACTTATTTCATTAGCCCTAGGCGGGAACTTAATTCTGAGGCATCTGGAGCAGAATTTACTGAGCAGGGTTGAATAACATTAATTACATTAATTAATGTTAATTAATGTACAGGCTGTAAAACATTAATTGTCCAGTTTGCCTTACTTTGTAAGCCTCATAAAAGCATTCAGGATAAGCCCTTATGCCCTGAGACTACCCTTTCAGGAGAATTCTGGAATCTATCCTTCCTTTTTGGCAAGAATATCTAAACTTCAATAATTTAAAGGACCTAGATACAAAACCCAACATGTTTTCACTATGTAGATGGATTCTATTGTATAAACCCCCCTTCTGTCTCCAACAACCTTTCCTTTCTTATAAACCATATAAATATTTATAGAGATGGAGCCAAAACCATTATGTAATTCCTGAAAGCCTACCTGCAAACTCAACTAGAATAATTATCCTTAATTATAAGAATAATAGGGAGGAGTTGCTTCTGAAGGAACCAAAATGTCATGTTCCCAGCCTCCTATTATGGCTTCCTAACTAGAGTCCATGGACACCTGACCACAACAGTATTTTCATATAATTGATTTCCTTTGTAATTCCATGTATTGTATTTTATACATTTAAAAACATTAATCTGAGAAGAGGCTCAAAACTTCATCAGTCCGCTAGAGTCACTTGGCATCTTAACGTTGTAAGATTGAAGCTGTATTTGCCAATGTGAAGAAACATTTTAAATTTTGCCACAGGGTGGTGCTATTGCTTTAAGGGTAAGAAAGAGTAAATCAGCAGGTTGAACAATAATCTGTTACCTCCGAGAAGATTGAGAAACAAAGTGGTGATGTGGTCACAGAAACTTTAGTCTTAGTCTTAAGTGGCAGTTACAAATTCCTAGCAGATAAAATGCAAATCCATTAACTAAGACATTTTGGTCTAGTATATAAGATGTGGTTGGTAATGGTTTTTCCTATTTTAAAGTAGTGTATAATACAAACATTATATACCCCTCAAGATTTTGAGGAGCTGTTAGCCAACCAATTACATAAACATTCATTCTACACAAGATTAAAGATTTTCTTCAACACACAGGTGGGTGACCGTGGTATCATTTCTCTCACCCATGTTGTCAGTTTTATTTTTCCCCTTGGCTCCATTCTGGTTGTAGACATCATACTTCACATGTACTGAATTCCAGCAAGGCACAATCATGATGAGATGCACACAGCAAGTTCAAAAGTAGAAGACCAACTCCTGAATGGGAACTGATAATCAAATGATGAAAACTGCACAAAGAACCCAAGGAACAAACATAAAATGGAGTTGGTTATACTGGCAAAAGCAACATATACTTACAGATAAGACAACTTACTTCAAAACAATCTGGGGGAGAAGGTGGTGATGGAGAAATGGGTAGTGGTATAGTCAAAATAAGATGATTATGTGATAATTGTTAAAGCAGGGAGATAGGTAATTGGGAGCTCCTTATACAATCTATTTTTTTATACATTTGAAGTTTTTCATTAAAATAATTAACATATCCATAAAATAACATAATGTTAAACGACTGAATGTTTGGTGATCAGTGAGTATATATCAATAAAATAACATAATGTTAAAGGGCTGAATTTTTGGTGATCAATGAGTATATACCAAGCCACAGAATTACCGGAAGGGAAGGAAGGATGAACACTGATACAGAAGAAGTTGTAAGTTACAGAAAATGGATAAACTTCAGAAAGGTGTGATACTGAGTTGTGGTACTCAATCCCCATTTAGATTAGACTTTTTTTTTTGAGAAAAAGGTTTTGTAACTTTTTTTCTTTTTTTATTATACTTAAAGTTCTAGGGTACATGTGCACAACGTGCAGGTTTGTTACATATGTATACATGTGCCATGTTGGTGTGCTGCACCCGTTAATTCGTCATTTACATTAGATCTATCTCCTAATGCTATCCCTCCCCCTTCCTCCCACCCCACAACAGGCCCCAGTGTGTGATGTTCCCCACCCTGTGTCCAAGTGTTCTCATGGTTCAATTCCCACCTATGAGTGAGAATGTGTGGTGTTTGGTTTTCTGTCCTTGCGATAGTTTGCTCAGTATGATGGCTTCCAGCTTCATCCAGGTCCCTACAAAGGACATGAACTCATCCTTTTTTAAGGCTGCATAGCATTCCATGGTGTATACGTTCCACATTTTCTTGATCCAGCCTATCATTGATGGACATTTGAGTCGGTTCCAAGTCTTTGCTATTGTGAATAGTGCTACAATAAACATACATGTGCATGTGTCTTTGTAACAGTATGATTTATAATCCTTTGGGTATATACCCAGTAATGGGATGGCTGGGTCAAATGGTATTTCTAGTTCTAGATCCTTGAGGAATCGCCACACTGTTTTCCACAATGGTTGAACTAGTTTACAGTCCCACCAACAGTATAAAAGTGTTCCTATTTCTCCACATCCTCTCTAGCACCTGTTGTTTCCTGATTTTTTAATGATTGCCATTCTAACTGGTGTGAGATGGTATCTCATTGGGGTTTTGATTTGCATTTCTCTGATGGCTAGTGATGATGAGCATTTTTTCATGTGTTTGTTGGCTGCATAAATGTCTTCTTTTGAGAAGTGTCTGTTCATATCCTTTGCCCACTTTTTGATGGGATTGTTTGCTTTTTTCTTGTAAATTTGTTTGAGTTCTTTGTAGGTTCTGGATATCATCCCTTTGTCAGATGGGTAGATTGTAAAAATGTTCTCCCATTCTGTAGGTTGCCTGTTCACTCTGATGGTAGTTTCTTTTGCTGTGCAGAAGCTCTTTAGTTTAATTAGATCCCATTTGTCAATTTTGGCTTTTGTTGCCGTTGCTTTTGGTGTTTTAGACATGAAGTCCTTGTCCATGCCTGTGTACTGAATGGTATTACCTCTTTTTGTTAGTTTTCCTTCTAACAGTCAGGACCCTCAGCTGCAGGTCTGTTGGAGTTTGCTGGAGGTCCACTCCAGATCCTTTTTGTCTGGGTATCACCAGCGGAGGCTGCAGAACAGCAAATATTATGGAACGGTAAATGTTTCTGCCTGATCCTTCCTCTGGAAGCTTCGTCTCAGAGGGCACCCGGCCTTATGAGGTGTTAGCTGGCCCCTACTGGGAGGTGTCTCCCAGTTAGGCTACTCAGGGGTCAGGGACCCACTTGAGGAGGCAGTCTGTCCGTTCTCAGATCTCAAACTCCATGCTGGGAGAACCACTACTCTTTTCAAAGCTGTCAGACAGGGATGTTTAAATCTGCAGAAGTTTCTGCTGCCTTTTGTTCAGCTATGCCCTGACCCCAGAGGTGGAGTCTACAGAGGCAGGCAGGACTCCTTGAGCTGCGGTGGGCTCCACCCAGTTTGAGCTTAGCAGCGGCTTTGCTTACCTCCTCAAGCCTCAGCAATGGCAGATGCCCCTCCCCCAGCCTCGCTGCTGTCTTGCAGTTTGATCTTAGACTGCTGTGCTAGCAGGGAGCAAGGCTCTGTGGGCGTGGGACCCTCCAAGCCAGGTGTGGGATATAATCTCCTGATGTGCTGTTTGCTAAGACTGTTGGAAAAGCACAGTATTAGGGTGGGAGTGTCCCGATTTTCCAGGTACGTCCGTCTGTCGCGGCTTCCCTTGGCTAGGAAAGGGAATTCTCCAACCCCTTGTGCCTCTGGGGTGAGGCGATGCCCCGCCCTGCTCCGTGGGCTGCACCCACTGACTGACAGGCCCCAGTGGGATGAACCCAGTACCTCAGTTGGAAATGCAGAAATCACCCATCTTCTGCTTGCTCATGCTGGGAGCTGTAGACTAGAGCTGTTCCTATTCGGCCATCTTGGAACCTCTGTAACATTTTTTTCTATCAGATCTAAAACTTAGTTTTTATGAAACTTTAAGTCTCCTGGACTTTTGTTTGGGAATAGGTGAGTGTGGAGTAAGGGAATTGGTGAGAGTCAGCAAAAACCAGGTGTTAGGGAAGACAGGAGACTCTCTTTTCAGTATTTTTAGGCAAAAGGGTCAGGAAGAAAGCTGGTCTTTCCTATTATCCTTGTAAATTCTTCATGGTTTTTAAAAAGAGGAGACTTAATTAGTTTATTTTTATTAACTATGATCCACTTGAAGATATTTATTTTGAGAAATCTATTTCATGTTCACTGACAAAAGAACTTTCAAGGTTGTTATAAATGCATGTCCATGGAATTTAGTATTTTCGAAAAGGTCAGATAGAAATGCTTTTTTATCCATGAATGCCTCTAGATCTGCTCTAACCACAAGAGAAAAAAACGCCTTTAAGTTGACCCTTCTTAGCATTCAGAAAACCACTCATTTTTTACTTTTAGCAGGATAACTAAGGAAGACCTTTCTATTTTTAGTTTTACAAAGACAAGTAGGAATTGCAACTTAGTCTCTATCAATACAAGAGTAGTACTTTACCCTCTTGTATAAAAGAAACAATTTATTAATGGTTATGCAATATAGCTTTATTTAAACCAAAAATACCTATAAGCCAATTAGTATTGCAGTCATTTAAAAATCATCTAATTGGTAAGCTGATTTTTTTCTCCCATACCCTGTCTACCATTAAGATTCCACCATGAGGTTGGAGTCTGGAAGGAGAGGATGTGACTTAGATGAAGTGGAAAGCATGAAAGTTGCCCCTTCTGGTTCCAGGGTATTGTAGGGGAGAAGGGAAACAGATTAAAGAGAGATGAAGGGTGAGGATCAAGTGGCCTAGCCCCCGCTGTCTGAGCTTTGACCAGAATGGGAGGATCCATGTTGAGGGGCATTGCCTTGTTTCATATTTGGGGCTCCGAGGGAACTTCTGTACTAACTGGGAGCGGCCACAGCAGAGATCTCTGTGGCACAGCCTGCTTGCACAGACTATGGGCCTGAGTTAAGTTTTCCTGAGTTGTCCTTGGTTTCTAGGTGGCAAAGATGGAAAGTCCCTGTATATTGCTGAAAGGGCATGAGGAAGATGGGCCTGCTATGGGGTCTGCTATGGTGAAAGTGGCACAGCTTAGGTAGGCATTATAGGTCAGGGCTGGATAGGGAAAAGGCAGTGTCTTAGAGGAGTCTTCAGCATCAGTTGAAAGCCAAGGCAAGGCTGAGCTGTCTGAAAGAGCATAACCTGGTTCTGATGAAGCTGAGAGATGAAACCACCATGACGTACCCCACTGCACTTCAGCAGCACTGGCCAGGAGAAGGCACAGGGATGGGACCAGTCACCCTTGAGCACTCACCAGGGAGCACTGTGGAATAGCCACTCAATGGCAAAGAAAAGCTGTGGTCCAGGTTCCATCACAAGGATTTGAGGACTTCATGTCACCTCTGCTGTCACTGAACACCCAGCTATTGTCCTTGTTCTATGAACCCAGATGACAAAAAACAGAGGCTCTGGAGGAAGGTGGTGAAAATTTGAGAGATTAAACTACTAAAAGAGATTTAGTGCTTATCTAAAGAGGGTATTTAAATTATTTCAGTAGATTAAGTTTATTGGAGTGGCCTAACAGTTAGTGGTTCCCCTTCTCCACAATGCCTGACAAATGGGAGCACATGAAAGAAATCTGATTCATTATATACCAAAAAAAATTTACTGTACATGTTCTCTACACATCTAAGTGTAGTATAAGTATTTCTGAATCCTTATTTATACAACTGCTGTAAATAAATACAAGTATTTTATGTATAGAAACTAAAGACTTTTAAAAAATCAGAACCCTGTATCATGAAAAGATTAATGAAAACTCCTTTAGTGGTTTCTTCATAGTTTAAGTTTATGATTGATACTGCCTCTACTTCAGATAAGAAGTAGAGATAGTTAACAACAGAATAAGAGTAGCTAATGCTGACTGAGTGGTTCTTCTTTCTGCTAGGCACTGTTTTAGATGTTCTAAAGTATATTGTTGAATCTACAAGGCAGCAGCATTGTATTATACCTATGTGACAGATGACAGAAATTAGGCTCAGAAGGGTGGAGCAACTGGCCCAAGTCTTCATAGCTAGGAACTGGGAGAGATGGGCTACAAACCTACTTAGCTTTCAAAGCTTGTGTTTTTAACTACTATGCTATCAAAATAAAAACTTAAGTATCTTAGGGAAAGAGGCAACAATTATATCCAAAGAAGGCTAGCGTAGTCTTCATAACCAAACATTAAATTTAGTTTACCAAACATCCAGAGCAACTAAAACTTATCTTTGTTTATCAGATGACCAGGAACTGAACTCAAAAGAAAATTATGAAAAGTAACATTGGACATTCTGCTTGATAAAGTTTACAAAAATTTTGCCAAAGAGCTCAAGAAAATAAGCATATCTGCTAACTAAGAATATAAAGGTAGCTTGGACTTTTTGCAATGTGTCAGATATTATGCCAGATCCTTCACATGAATTATCTTCCCTAATGCTCACAATAAAGGCTCTGAAGGTAGGACTTTATTGTTCTTATTTTACAGATAAGGAAACTGAGGCTCAGGCAAAGCTTCTTGAGGCCCTGCAGTTCGTAAAGGGTAGAGCTGGGATTTGATCTTGCATGCTTTACCATATCACATCATACTGCCTCCTGCTACTACAGAACACCACGATGTTCATCAGATGATCACTGCCAGGACCAAGATGCTGCTAATGTATAGTGGAACAGCCCCATAGTTTACCTGTGATTGGCATCCATCCTGACTGGTCTGTGCCTATGTTCTTACTTGTTATACATTTTAAATATCATCTCTGTCAACTTCCAGTGAAAAGGTTAGGGAGTCAAGATATGTCCTCAACCAGTGAGAGCAATTCCTGCTTTGAAAGCACTTTTGCACAAATAAAATGGAAATATATAAATAAATAAATTCCAAAAATGTAAAGCCATTATTTCAAATGATTTTAAATGGCCAAACTGAAAGTTTTGGCGGCTGGGTGACTTTATGGGAAAAAATAAATTGCTGATGAATCTGCAATTTGGTTAAAGTCCTTTGTCTGGGGAGTGAGAATCAATAAAATGGGAGGATCAGAAAAGAGCAATTTATAATCATTAGGTTTGCTGTAGGTCACATTTTGTTTCTGATGTATGGTATCAAGGGATGTTGGTGGTGAATTTAAGTGCTAGGCATAACCCTGGGGCCAAGCAAATGGTGGGCAAGTATAGGAAATAGGAGTTTGGCTCAGGCAGAATGAGTGGGAACTGAGGGGAGCCACTCTAGTAAGCATGAGTTCAATGAGGATGTCAAAGCAGGTCCAAGTATGGCCTGACTATCATAAGGCAAAGAAAACGAAAACAATTGAAGACATAGTAAATGCCTGCTGGAGTTTTAACAGAAACACAAGTTTTTCCCTTGGCCCTTTAACTCATGGGAGAGTCTTTCAGAAACAGCACAAGTGTGCTCTTTGTTTCTTCTTGTTTCTTCCTCCATCTTGTTCTTCAGAATGTGGATACTGAACATGGTCCATCTTGGACCATGAAGTCAAATCTCTACAGAATGGACCAAGAAGATTGAGAGAACTTGATCTCTGCACCAAACCATGATGCACCATACTACCTTTAGATCTCTGATATGGACTTTGATTTGGGGGGAATAAATTTCTGTGCTACCTGAACCATTATTGTGTTGGTTGTTGATCACCTGCATCTGAACTTAATCATAACTAATAAATACCACTTACCATAGGTGAGGCTTACCAGGAAGCAGACTGCAATGAAGATTGGTATGAGGAAGTATATTAGGGGGTGCCCTTGGAATCCACAATTGTGGAAGGGAAGGAGGCAGAATTGAACAGACGGAGAAGATGAGCTGTGATGTAATCACAACAAAGGCCCCAGCTGACTACATGAAAAACTCTCATGCTGGCATGGTCATTGAGAGTTGTCCTGAGTAGGGGATAGGTAGCCAAGCCTTTATGTGCTCATGCTGACCAGTCATTCTGTGTGGGCTGCATCCAGGGAAGGGAGTGTGACTTTGGTTGAGGTAGATCTTTATATTCAAAGAACTTCCCTAAGAGGGATAACAGCTAAGGTCTTACAACAGGTTGGGGAACCTGTTCCTGGTAGTTGAACATGATGGCATGGCACAGCCCCCAGTCTACCACTTGTCCTTATTTTAAGATGATGTATTTTTGAGTTATTGATGGTTTAAAAGTGGTACTCAATCAGTTTTAATGCTTTCAGTTGCAAGTAACAGAACATCCAACTTAAAGGAAAGGGGCAAGCTTGCAGGAAAGGATCTTTAAGTCATCTACATTTGGGTATAAATGACAGCCACAGAATATTTACCCTCTTTTAGAAGTAATTTTATCAGTAGACCAAAGCTTTTAGCTAAAAACATAAATTTCAAACAATAGGACAGTCATTTTATAGGAACAAAATAAATAATTTCAAAGAGACTATTACTTTCTCAAAGACTAGACTGCAATTGTGAGCCCCTGAAGTATCCACAGATCCTGAGGAGTGCCCAACTGTCTTGACAAGGAAACAGAGAGTCAAGAAGTTTAGTGAGGTCAACAAGAATCCTGCAGCATCTCATCTTCCAGATCTGCAGCAGCTTTTGTTGCAGTCCTACTAAGCTGAAGGCTTAACCATGTCTGCCAGTTCAGGGTATAGAACACTGGTTACTATTTATTTTCCTTCTTTCTTCCTGTAGTGGATATTCTCCTTCAGTGGCCACACAATGTCAAAGATTCTCCTTCATTTTAGTAATTTTCTACATTCTGTGTACTACCCTCTCAATGTAGAAGCCAGAAAACGTACACATGCTCAGATTCCTGTATAGAGTGCAATCATGTGACCTATATTCTATGAATCATATGTATCTACATGAGACCCGGATTTCTTCAAGTGCAGTGTGACCAGACAGTCACAGACAGTGGGACTGATCTTCTGGTACTTTATCCTGAGCATTATAGATGTTTAATGACAATGACAGTGATATACCCCCAAAAGCACCCCCACTCCCACCTCATCCAAAGTGTGGTCTGGGCACTGGGTTTGGCTATGTGGCCTCAGAGTCTGGCCTCTGATCCTCCCAGAGAATCTGTGAGCTATCAGTTATTGCTTAACGAAACTCTCCACCTTATTTTTTTCTTAGACTAGCTATAAAGGATTCTACTGTTTGCAGCTAACAATATACTCCTGAAAGGCAAATACAGTCAGTAAGGGCCCGTATCAGCCAAATCCCACCTTACATGTAGTAATATATTCTGAATTTTTCACGCGTTAATATCCTGATTTCTGCTTTAAATCTATAGCCTTAACCTTGTATCACATGTCTTACGTTCACTTTCTCTTTCCTATAAGGAAATGGTGCTAACTGAATGACATGGGTGACAGCAGAACATGCTGCAGCTTTACAACAATGCTTTGTAATATTATGAGATAGCTTTGTTCCTTTTCCTTTTTGTTTCTGCTCTGTTTTTGTTTTTCAGGCAGACAAAATTGCTAAGGTAATCTTCAAAAGCAAGGCATCAAAACGGTCTTTTTTTTTTTTTTTTTTTTTTTGAGATAAGTTCTTGCTCTGTCACCCAGGTTGGAGTGCAGTGATGTAATCATAGCATGATGCAGCCTCAGACTCTTGGGCTCAAGTGCTCCTCCCAGCTCAGCCTCCCAAGAGCTAGGACTACAGGTGTGTGCCAATTTTTTAATTTTAATTTTTGTAGAGTTAGGGGGTCTCATTATGTTGTCCAGGCTCATATAAAATCTTGGCCACTAGAAATACCATTTATGGCCAAAACCACATTATGAAGGACTTGACTGCCCTTTCCCTACATGGGTATTTCCCTGAACTGGTTTTTTTTTTTTTTTTTGAGACAGAGTCTCTGTTGCCCAGGCTGGAGTGCAGTGGCACAATCTCGGCTCACTGCAACCTCTGCCTCCTGGGCTGAAGCAATTCTCCTGCCTCAGCCTCCCGAGTACTGGGATTACAGGCCCGTGCCACCACACCCAGCTAAATTTTGTGTTTTTTTGCAGAGACAGGGTTTCACCATGCTGCACAGGCTGGTCTCGAACTCCTGAGCTCAAGTGATCCACCTGCCTCGGCCTCCCAAAGTGCTAGGATTACAGGTGTGAGCAACTATGCCCGACCCTGAACTGTTCTTAACCTTCACAATAGCGAGCAACAACCACTTCTGGCCTGACACCCAGTCCACAGGGAGACTCATGACTGTCTCCTCTCCTATTACTTAACAGAGATTGATTTTGAGATTGGGCAATGTTATGGGGATTGACTTATTGAGAATATTTTCTGAAGTGTTCTTTTTTTGGAACTGCTTTAGAAGTGATAATGTGAACATTCTCCAATGATACATGCTTTTGCTGCTGCAATTATGCAAGCGCAAAAACCTGTAGCACTTGGATGTGCACAGGACCTACACTCTTTCTCTTTGTGCATGATACGTGGGAGCTCAGGCATGGAGAAAAATATCAGAAAAATCAAAGTTCTAACGGGATTTGAGAAGGCCAGGTTAATATATTTTTAGTTTTACTTTTGTTGAGATTAGGTTAAAAGTTCCATATTATCATCATCTTTAAAAGGTGCTAATTATTTACAAGATTTTCAATGAAGAATTCTAATAGGAGAATCCGTATTTAAGATCTGCAGTAGACTGAATTAAAGGCCTAAATTCTTCATCTTTTCCTGTATCCATGCCATTTGTCACCTAACTTTTCAGTTTCTCCCTCTAAAGCCGGGTTTCTTAATCTCAGCACTATTGACATTGGGGCTGGATAATTCTTTGCTGTGAGGAGCTGTTCTGGACATTGTAAGATGTTTAACTGCACCTGTGGCTTCTGCCTAGTGGATGTCAGTATCATTACTCGCCACCTGCGATTGTGACAACCAAAAATGCCTCTAGACATTGCCAATGTCCTCCCATGGGGGACAGAATCTCCTCTAGCTGGGAACCACCACTGTAAAGGTGGGTAGCTCTCACACTGATTTCAGACTTAAGCAATGTAACTTTCTGTGTCAAAGAAAAACTTGAAATATGTTTGTGTAGTGAAGCTTGCTCTCTTATGCCTCTTACATCACCATGAGTAGAAGTCTTCAGGGAAGCTGCTCCGTCTTCATCTTAGGCCCTAGAATGAAGCATTTGGGGCACAGCCACCTTGGCTGATTCAAGAAGTGTGTTTTGAAAGAAGTGTGATCCAAAGAAGTAGGACCACCCCAGCTACCAAGTCCTGAAGTAGAGTTGTTTCATCCAACCTCAGACATGTGAGAAATAGATGGACATTGTATGCCACTGAGATTTTGTAGTTGGTTGTTATGTAGCAAAAGCTGACTGATACAGACCGCTTAGCCAAAGTAAAGTATATCCAACTCTTAGTTATATTGTATTGGAATTTTTTCATTGTCTACTATATCTTGAGATTCTCCCTTACTCCTGTTTCCTTCCCTGATTGTAGCTAATCCTCTTTGTCAAGGATGCTTCTGCTTCAAACTAATCCTTCCAGCTCTCTTCTGAGAGATACCTGCAACAACTTGACCACTTACTTGATGTGAATTTAGGCAATGAAACTGGATTGTTTGTCCTGTTAGGATTGAATTTTATAGGCATTCTTTATACATTTTGGATACAAATCCTTTTCCAGATATATAAATTGCAAATATTTTTCCCAATCTGTTGCATTTTTTTCAGTTTAATAGCATCTTTTGATGAGCAAAAAATAAAAGTAATTTTGATGAATCTAATCTATCATTTCTTTTTGTCTTTTCTGGTTAGAGCATTTTTTGTTCTAAGAAGGCTTTGCCTAGATTGCAAAGATATTCTCCTATCTTGTCTTCTTTATAGTTGTAGCTTTAGTGTTTAGCTTTTATAGATTAGCTTCATAGTCTTAGCTTTTGTATTAGGGCTATGAGCTACCTTGAATTAATTTTTGTGAATGGTGTGAGTTGTGGGTCAAGATTAATTTTCATTCATGTAAATACCCAGTTTTAGTAAATTTTGATATAATATCTTATGTTATTGAAAAAAGCAGGATGTAAAATATATACTGTAGGGTCAGAACCATTTTTAATCTTATTTAAAGAAATAGGAAATAAAAGCAATCAGATTAATAGACACTATCATTGGTAGGATGTGGGTGAGTTTTTTCTTCTTCCTACTTTTCTGTGTTTTCCAGTTTTCTATGCTAAAGTTATATTAATTTAATAATTTGGAGAAAAGCTCTAGTTTTCTTTTCTTTTCTTTTTTTTTTTTTTTGAGACAGAGTTTTGCTCTTGTCATCCAGGCTGGAATGCAATGGCACAATCTCAGCTCACTACAACCTCCACCTCCCAGGTTCAAGCAATTCTCCTGTCTCAGCCTCCTGAATAGCTGGAATTACAGGTGTTCACCACTACCTATGGCTAATTTTTGTATTTGTAGTAGAGACGGGGTTTCACCATGTTGGTCAGGCTGGCCTTGAACTCTTAACCTCAGGTGATCCGCTCACCTCGTCCTCCCAAAGTGCTGGGATTACAGGCATGAGCCACCGTGCCTGGCCAGAATTGCAAGAACCTTTAAGGTGATCCCCCACAAACTGGAGTTAGGATTAAGGTGGTCCTCAGGCCTTTGTTCTGCCTACAATGTTCCTGAGAGTTGCCTTCTAGGTTTGACTGCTGCTCAAACATTCAAAATCTGAAATAGCCAAGAAAAAAGAGGAAATCTGTTCCAAAGTAGCTACTGTAACTGAAAGTTGAATGCATGCTAGGAAGCAGTATTATAATTTGATATAATTTGACATGTCAGCCTTTTTTATTCTGAATTCCTAAAGCTTTGTAGGTATCAAATGCATTATGAAAAAATATTGTTCACCTAGAAGCTTAGGGTGCCAAAGTGTATACCTTCTGCGTTTCATTTGGCCTGTGGACAGGGGAAATATTACATAATTCTAAAACTAAGGCCATCTCTCTGCAACTTCTCCATAGCATTCTGTGTCCTTGACCTTTACATGGTGGGCTGTGCTGTCCCTGTCACAATGCTTGTGCATTATTCTTCTCTCAACCAGACCTTCTTATTTACTCCTAAGTAGCTAACTCTTATCTTAATATACTGTCTGCAATCCCCATTCACTCCACTCAGACCTTTGTGCCTTCCTTTCCTCCTAGACTACATGATTAATTACTTCTAGTAGATTTGTTCTCTTACCACAACTGCCTTTCTTCCTATAGTTTCCTTCTTGACAGTGCTAGCTTCCAGAAAATATTTTGCTACACAGCCATGTAACATTGCCACCTGTCATATTACAACTGACACAGGAGTGCTGGGAAGGGAAGAGCATCGTTTCTTTAAATGATACGGAAGCGGAGAAGGGAAGTGCTGGGTAAGTAGGGCGTGGTTCCTGGCTAGGGCTCCACCCCCAAGGACCTAGTGGAGGACAGGCACTTCTGCCTCTGAGCCCAAATGTTGCATTTCCCAAGACCACCCTGGCCCACCATGCCCATCCTGTGCCTCTAAAAATCTGAGACCCTAGCAGGCACACACACACAAGTGGCTGGACGTCACGAGGAACACATCGGCGGAAAACACAAACAGCTGGTTGTGGAGGGCACACTGCGGAAGAGCATGCTGACAGGCACCAGCAGGCCATCATCTGGCAGAAGATGCGAAGTTTGGCCAGAGCAGTTGGAGAAGGGTCCAGTGGCAGGACTCCAGGGAAAAACCATCTCCCTTCTGGCTCCCCGATCTGCTGAGAGCTACTTCCACTCAATAAAACCTCACACTCATTCTCCAAGCCCACATGTGATATGATTCCTCCAGTACACCAAGACAAAACCCCCCAGGATACAGAAATCCCTCTGTCCTTGTGATAAGGAAGGGGGTCTAATTGAGCTGGTTAACACAAGCCTCCTACAGATGGCAAACTAAGAGAGCACCCTGTAACACAGGCCCACTGTCTACAGACATTCACCCCTAGACACTGCCATGGGGTCGGAGCCCCACAGCCTGCCCGTCTGTATGCTCCCCTTGAGGTCTGAGCAGTGGGGCACTGAAGAAGCGAGCCACACCCCCATTGCATGCCCTGTGAGGGGGACAAGGGAACCTTTCCTGTTTCACAACCAGAAAACAAATGGGGTTGGAGGTAACGTGGGAAGAATTAGTAAATAAAAATCAACAGAACTGCAATTCTATAGAGAATCTGACTAACCAGGATAGCACCAAATTTCAGAAATATGTAATCTGGGCAATGAGAATAAAGACATAGCTTTAAAAATATAAGGCAGAAAAAGTAGGCTATCATAAAGGTGGGTCATGTAGGGAAAATTTAGGAAAGACTGTGATGTCTGAGTGTCTTCAATGGGAAATTAGGCCTCATTTAGCACAAAACCTCCAGATTATCTGATTCTGTGAGGTTTGTGCCTTTCATTATCTTTGTAAATTTAGGCAATGACTAGTGATGCAAATTATTCTTGTTCCTGATGTGCAAATGAGTTCAGTGGAGTGACAATTGTTATCCCTACCCCATCCCCTGTGGAATAAGCCAGTTTTACTTCATTTGTTAATTCATTTCAGTATTCTTAAGTGTCTCTATACATGTATGTATGTATGGCTCTTTGAATTTTCCTTTGAACTGGTTGTCATGACTTACTGGTTCCTTGGTTAAGAGTAAAATAAGGCTGGGCACACTGGCTCATGCCTCTAATCCCAACACTTTGGGAAGCCAGGATCACTTGAGGCTAGGAGTTCAAGATCAGCCTGGGCGACATAGCAAGACCCCATCCCTAAAAAAAAAAATTTGCCTGGGTGCAGCAGCACCTACCTGTTGTCCTAGCCACTTGGAAGGCTGAGGCAGGAGGATTGCTTGAGCATAGGAGGTTGCAGCTGCAGTGAGCCTTGATTACGCCACTGCACTCCAGCCTCAGCAACAGAGTCAGATCCTGTGTCAAAAAAAAAAAAAAAATCTTTTAACAATAAAGACATTAGTTAAAAAATAAATTTAGGAACTGTGACAATAAGGTCTTTCGTTCACAAATGCACCTAGCAGAAATTATGGCAAAATGTGTTCCCACTCCAATTAGGTGCCAGAACCCTGATTTAGTGGAGAAATGCCATGTACTCAAGAATTCAGATTTGGGGGCATTATGTGTGATACCTGGCCACTCCACATTGCATTTAAGAGGTTTACCACCTGGTGGCATTCCCCAAAACTTGGGGCTTCTGTTGTCATACAAGGAACAGCCATGGTTATTTATAAACCTTGTCATTTTGTAGGTGAGTATTATGGCTGTTAGATTTGGCTGGCTGCTTCTTGTTTCAGTACAAAGTGGTGCAGCCCCCAGAGAGCTGCACCTGGAATGGAGTTGTGTCAGTATAGGGATTCACTGATTTTTTTCTGAGGTCCAATCCTGGATTGTAGTGCTATTCTCTTCCTCTGTTCCTATTCCTGTGTTTCAGAGTTCAGAATGTTCCTAAAAGAAATTTCAGAATGAAGCAGACTGAAATAAGAAAATTCATTATTTTTTCCAGTCTACCATGCTGCTCTAATCTAATTGACTTCCTGGTTATACTTTACTTTCCTCCCTACTTCCCTCCTCCAGGTTCTCTTTGCTTCCCTTTCAGCTAACAGACTCATTAGGCACAACCTCTTTACATACACTTTCCTGCCTTCATTCTTTTACCTTTCTTCTCCTTATTCTTGATCAGCCTGAATAATTCCATCAAGCCACCAAACACCTCAACCGTCACATTGGCACTGCATAAAAGGGGAGTGTTCACCTCACCCAAATTCAAAGACATAGTCCTGAACTACTTCCTCCATCTTTTCTTTCGGAGGCAGTCTTACTCTGTCGCCCAGGCTGGTCTCAAGCCATTCTCCCACCCACCTCAGCCTCCCAAAGTGTTGGGATTCCAGGCATAAGCCACTGCGCCTGGCCTCCTCAATCTATTTTTTACTCCTATTGTTTTCCACTTTCTGATTCTTTTGGCTATTGACTTGACTGCCATATTGACCTGTACTTTGGACTGATGCTAGATATGATTTATTTTCAGCTTTATTAGTTTTTCTTAGCAATTATGATTTTCTGCTTTGCATGTATTGCCTTCAAACTGTCTTGAATAAACACTTTCTCAATTTATCTTAGTCCTAAAATCCTTCCCCTCGTCCTGCATCCAATGGCAAAGCTTCCTGCCAGCTCACCCAGGGCTTCATAAGAAAGTGATCATTTCCAGCGGGGCATGGTGGCTCACACCTGTAATCCTAGCACTTTGGGAGGCCAAGGCAGGAGGATCACGAGGTCAGGAGTTTGAGACCAGCCTGGGCAACATGGTAAAACCCCGTCTCTACTAAAATACCAAAAAAAAAAAAAAAAAAAAATTAACCAGGCATGTGGCATGCACCTGTAGTCCCAGCTGCTTGGGAGGCTGAGACAAGAGAATTGCTTGAACTCGGGAGGCAGAGGTTGCAGTGAGCTGAGATTGTGCCACTGCACTCCAGTCTGGCGACAGAGTGACTCTGTCTCAAAAAAAAAAAAAAAGTTCATTTCCTTTCCATCTCAGAAGAGTCATCTAATCCAGTGCAGTCTATATAGTAGTTACTCAATAATGTGAATGTCAATGATGGCTGCTAGGAGTTACCAAGTAGAAGAAGAGTGGCTCAAACTTTCTGTTATTTGCCTAAATTTCTACAGCTACATTCTGTTAATTTCATCCTAATGGCCCTCCTTCTGGAACCATAATCTACCCTTAGAAATATACACTCACCAATCAGGACAATGGTTTCCCAGCAATCCTAGTTATGGTTAAATTATTTTCAACCTATCCTTTTCCCAAAAATGCCTCATTTCCTCTCAATTCCACCCACATAATATGACTCCTCAACTTACACAAAGTCATGTATTATTTCTATTTTTTTCTTCTCAGAAACATTAGTCATCTTCAAGACTTCCTCTTTCAAGTTTCCCGTCATATGCATAGTTGCCCAAACCTGAAGTCTTTGTTGTCATCTTCCAGTCTTCTTTCTCTCCCACTTCACTTCTTCTTCTTCTCTCAACCGAATCAATCCCACTTCATCCCCTCCTTTGTACTAAGACTCAGACTGTTTGAGTTCAGACACTCATTACTCCTTCCTGGTGTTAACACAGTGTCTTCATATCACTCTCTAGAGGTGAAGATAGCGTCCTAAAGATTATCTCTGTCCTTTCTTTGTTCTTGCTTTTTCAGTGATCTGTATTGCCTTCAGAGACATTTTTCTTCTTCCCCCACCCTTTTATTTTTTGGCAGGGCGTGTTATAGCAGCAATAGGACAGAGACATTTTTCAAAGGATGTGCCAAGGAACAGTTACATCAGGGCTTGTTAATTATTATTTGTAAAAACAATTTATGGGCTCAAATAACTGGGGAATACTGAGTTAAACAAAGATGATATGGTTTCTCCACTTAAGACTCTCGGGCCAGGCATGGTGGTTCACAGTTGTAATCGCAGCCCTTTGGGAAGCTGAGGTGGGAAGATCACCTGAGGTCAGGAGTTTGAGATCAGCCTGGCCAACATGGTGAAACCCCGTCTCTACTAAAAATACAAAATTTAGTCGGTCATGGTGGCAGACGCCTGTAATCCAAGGAGGCTGAGGCAGGAGAATTGCTTGAGCCTGGGAGGCAGAGGTTGCAGTGAGCCAAGATTGTGCCACTGCATTCCAGCCCGGGTGACAGAACGAGACTCTGTCTCAAAAAATAAAAATTAAAAAAAAAATTTTCAAAGCCTGTAACATATTACTCATTATGAATTGCTAAGGGAATATGGGCTCCAACCTATTATTCAAGTATTATCTCATTGTATATTCTGAACAAAATATAAATTCTATTCTACTTTCAGCTTCAGTGAGCAGTTTGAAAGGCTAGTTTCCGGAATTTAAGATACAAGTATTCAATTGCAAAGGCTTTATATTCTAAAATTTCATTAGAACAGGAAATTAATAAATGAGATATGTGGATGGGATTTCTTTGCAGCCTCGAAGAAATTCAGAAGTGGTCACTGGGCAAAAACACCTTCAAATGTCTGAGCCTCCAGGCTCTGACGGAGAGAAGATTAATTTCAAACCTACTTATTATATCACAATTGTGCAATCCAATGGACACTTTTCAGTGCTTGCCTCACTTGTGTCCCTGTGGTCTTTCTGTCTTGGAACTCTTTCCTCTGTCAACTTCCATTACCCCATCTTACTATTTTTCCTTTTACTTTTGAGACTGTTCTTTCTTGGCTTCCTTTCTGTATTTTTTTACATAGTAATATCCCTAAAGAGTCCTTCTTACTCTGGCTCCTCTTTTCATTCTCTGTACTCTCCTTCAACTATACTACTTGTCCTGATAACTCAACTGCCCACCAAATATCTCTGCAAAGGCCGCACGTCCACTGTGAACTTGATGTGTACAAACCTAAACTCACCACTCACCCTAAACCACTAAATTCTCTAGATTCCAAACCAGAAGAGTCTCTTGTCTCCTCCAGTTTAGTAAATGATACCACCAGTCCCCTATAGCTTTTTAAGTTGTGGGATACAATGAGGTTTCTCTTCAAATAGCCTGATCAATCCTTTATTCTTTAATTCATAGTACCCCCACCCCTTTTTCCTTTTTCTCCTTTTTTCTTCCTTTCTGCCTTTGTTTCAGGTCCCTCCCCTATTTGTGTCACTCTTCCAGCTGCCCCCAATCCCGCCCCTCCGGTTCCCGTTTGAGATCCCTCCCCTGCTTGTGTCACTCCTCCAGCTGCCCCCAATCCTGCCCCCCTGGTTCCCGTTTGAGGTCCCTCTCCTGCTTGTGTCACTCTTACAGCTGCCCCCAATCCCGTCCCTCCTGTTTCCATTTCAGGTCCCTCCCCTGTTTGCATCACTCTTCTGATTGCCCCCAATCCTGCCCCTCCAGCTCCCGTTTCCATTTCAGGTCCCTCACCTGCTTGTGTCACTCTTCCAGTGGTCCCTGATCCCGCTCCTCCTCGCTCCTCCAGTTTCCATGCCGCCGGCTGTGGTTTCGGGTTACTCCCCAGTTGTTTCAGGCCACTCCCTCACCTGTGTCACTTGCCCGTGTTCCATTCCCCTAGCTGCTGCTGCAGATCCCTCCCCCACTTGTGGTGCCTGTACTCATATACTCATATTGCTCCTCCTCCCTATAATCCTGACTTCGCAGAATTACCATCTTGTGAGCCTGCCCCCACCCCCAACCAAACTATTAAGTATCCCTCTTTAAAGGGGTTTCAAGGTGAGATAGAGCAATATAAAAAAGATATTCAAAACTTTCCATTTCCCTCTATACCTAAAGAGCCAGATTCAACTTTCTTTCCTCTAAGAGTGGTACCACAAGGGGTTGGGGAGCTATTGGCTTTGTAAACGCTCCCTTGACTAGTTCAGAAGTCCAGAATTTTAAAAAGCAGCTTAAGCCATTACTGGATGACCTTTATGGAGTAGCAGATCAAACTGATCAATTTCTAGGTCCTCAGATATACACTGGGCTGAGCTGATGTCCATTTTGAGCATCCTCTTTTCAGGGAAAGAACAAAGTATGATTCGGAGGGCTGCTATGGTGGTTTGGGAATGTGAGCACCCTTCTGGTCAAAATGTTCCTCCTGCAGACCATAAATTTCCCACTCGAGACCCCCAGTGGGATAATAACAATGCAAATCGCCGGGAAAACATGCAGGACCTAAGAGAGATGATAATAAAAGGAATTCGAGAATCAGTACCCTGAACTCAAAATCTTTCTAAAGCATTTGATATTCAACAGGAAAAAGATGAGGTACCCGCTAGATTCTTAAATAGATTGAGGGAGCAAATGAGACAATATGCAGGCCTTGATGTGGAAAACCCCCTTGGACAATGAATGTTAAAACTTCACTTTGTTACTAAAAGTTGGCCAAACATTTCAAGAAAATTACAAAAGATAGAAAATTGGGAGGACCATCCTCTGAGTGAACTGCTCAGGGAGGCTCAAACAGTATATGTGAGAAGAGATGAGGAAAAACAAAAATCAAAGACAAAACTTATGTTTTCTGCCTTCCAACAGATGGCTCCAAATCCATATATCTCTAAGCAGGGCTTTCAAGGAGTCAGAGATTATAAGGGGCCTCAACCCTCCTTTAGAGAACCCAAGCCTCCATCTGGAAGGTCAAGGTCCTCATTTAATAAGCCCCCTAAGGAGTACAGGGGAGCAAGGGCAGAGAATGCTAAGACAGAGAAGGAAGAAGGACAAGATAGATGCTACAGATGTGGAAGAACACACTACTTCAAGAGGGAATGTCCTGAACTAAAGAGAGAGAGAGAAACTTTTACACTCATGACTTCTGAAGAACAATAGGGGGGGCAGGGGCTCCGCCTCTTTTATTTTGAGTCCCACCAGAAGCCCTTGATAAATTTGCAGGTGGGACCTAAACGTGAATTTGTCACCTTTTTAGTTTCACACTCCTCTGTTTGTTTCCCTCCACCTAGTCTTACCTGCTCTTCAGAAGAACTTTTAGTCACCGGGGTAAAAGGAGAAGGATTTAAGACAAAAATTTTAGAAAGCACAGAAGTCAGATATCAAGATCGATTTACTCATATTCAATTTTTATTAATTCCTGAAGTGGGAACTAATCTATTAGGAAGGGACTTAATGTTAAGGCTAGGTATAGGCCTTCAACTGGACCCTAAAGGATTCCTCACTTCACTACATTTACTCACTGCTGTAGGTGAGAAATATATTCATCCTGATGTCTGGTCAAAGGAAGGAAATAGCAGGAAACTCCATGTGCTTCCAATACATATCAAACTAAAAACTCCTGGGGAAATAGTAAGGAGAAAGTGGTGCCCCATTCTTTTAGAGGGCAGAGTAGGGCTAAAGCCTGTAATTAAGGATTTCGTTAAAGATGGGCTTCTTGAACCCTGTATGTCTCCTTACAATACCCCAATCATGCCTGTCAAGAAATCAGATGGGTCGTATAGATTAGTGCAAGACCTTAGAACTATTAATCAAATAGTCCAGACCACTCACCCCATTGTTCCTAACCTTTACACCATTCTTAGCAAAATTCTGTACAATCATCAGTCCTTTACAGTGATAGATTTAAAGGATGCCTTCTGGCATGCCCCTTGGCTGAGGATAGCTGAGTATATTTGCTTTTGAGTAGGAAGATCCCCATTCAGGGCAGAGACAACAATATCAACAGTCTTGCCCCAGGGGTTCACAGACTCCCCCAACCTCTTTGGTCAGATCCTAGAACAAGTACTAGAGAAAGTCACAGTCCCTAAGCAAATATGCCTACTTCAGTAGGTAGATGATCTTCTTATATCTGGTAAAGATATAAAAGGAGTAGGTGACTTCTCTACACATATTCTCAATCACTTGCAATGTGAGGGGTTGCGGGTCTCAAAAGGGAAACCTCAGTATGTAGAACCTGAAGTTAAATAGTTAGGTCACCTAATCAGTGCAGGTAACCTAAGAATAGGACCTGAAAGAGTGGAGGGAATTGTTTTCCTACCCCTGCCTCAAAATAAACAAGAACTCAGGAAATTTTTAGGACTAATTAGATATTGCTGTTTATGGATTGACTCACATGCATTAAAAAGTAAACTTCTATATGAGAAACTTGCCCAGTGGAAGCCTGATTGTCTCTGGCTGACTTCTGAGGAAATCCAGGAAACTGAGGAATTAAAAGAGATGCTTGTAACTGCCCCTATTCTAGCTCTACACTCCCTAGAGTTTTTGTTAATGTAAATAACGGGGTAGCTCTAGAAGTGCTTACCCAAGGGCATGGAGGCCATTGACAGCCCATGGCCTTCTTGTCAAAGGTCTTAGACCCAGTCACTTGTGAGTGGCCCCAGTGTATCTAATCCATGACGGCTACAACAGTATTAGTTGAAGAAAATAGGAAGTTAACCTTTGGAGGAAAGTTAACGGTAAGCACACCCCACCAAGTTAGAACTATTTTAAATCAGAAAGCAGGAAGGTGGATCACTGACTCACAGACTTTAAAATATGAGGCTATCCTACTGGAAAAAGATGATTTAATATTAACTACTGATAATTCACTTAATCCAGCAGGCTTTTTAACAGGGGATCCAAACTTAAAAAGAGAACACACATGTTTAGATCTGATTGATTACCATAAAAAAGTTCGACCAGACTTAGGAGAAACTCCCTTCAAGACAGGGGGGCACTTATTCATAGATGGGTCCTCCTGGGTAATTGAAGGGAAAATACATCATGGGTATTCAGTGACTGATGGAGAAACGCTTGAAGAAGTAGAATCAGGAAGACTGCCTAATAATTGGTCTGCCCAGACGTGTGAACTGTTTGCACTCAGCCAAGCTTTAGAACATTTACAAAACCAAGAAGGAACTATCTATTCTGACTCTAACTATGCCTTTGGGGTGGCACACATATTTGGAAAAATTTGGATGGAGAGGGGTCTTACCAATAGTAGAGGCCAAGATTTAGTTCATAGAGAACTAATTGCTTGTGTCCTCTACAATCTCCAATTGCCAGAAGAGATAGTTATTGTACATGTCCCAGGGCATCAAAGGGACTTGTCTTTCTTTCACAATTCGGGGAAATAATCTCACAGATCAGATAGCAAAGCAAGCTGCTGTTTCTTCTGAAATGCCTGTTTTTCATTTAACTGCATGCCTTCCTTCTCCTACTGCAACCCCCATTTTCTCTTCAACTGAAAAAGAGAAGTTAATAAGAACAGGAGCTAAAGAGAACGCAGAAGGGAAATGGATATCACCAGACCAAAGGGAGATGTTGTCAAAACCTCTCATGAGGGAGGTCTTGTCTCAATTACATCAGGGGACCCATTGGGGGCCCCAAGAAATGTATGATGCGGTTGTCCAGGTTTATGGATGTATAGGAATTTACACCCTCGCCAAACAAGTTATAGATAGTTGTTTAATATGTAAAAAAGACTAATAAGCAGATTCTAAGGAAATTGCCCCTTGGAGGAAGGAATCCAGGGCTGAGACCATTTCAAAGTGTTCAGATTGATTATACTGAAATGTCCCCAGTTGGTCGTTTAAAATACTTAGTAATAATAGACCACTTTATCCACTGGGTAGAGGCTATTCCATTCTCAAGTGCAACCACCAATAATGTAGTTAAAGCATTAATTGAAAACATCATACCCAGATTTGGACTGGTAGAAAATATTGATTCAGATAATGGAACCCATTTCACTGCACATGTCATTAAGAAGTTAGCCCAGATAGTAGATATAAATTGGGAATACCATACCCCTTGGCATCCATCCTCCTCACGAAGAGTAGAGCCGATGAAAAAGTCTCTAAGAACCACTTAACTTAGTTTTAGAAACCCAATTGCCATGGAATAAATGTCTTCCTATTGCTTTGTTAAGAATCCAGACTGCCCCTTGGAGAGATATGGCCTTTCCCCTTATGAAATGCTCTATGGACTGCCCTACTTACACTCCACTGCTGACTTCCCTACATTTGAAACAAAAGATCATTTCCTCAAAAATTATATACTTGGTCTATCCTCTACCTTCTCTTCCCTTAAGATTAAAGGTCTCCTAACACAGGCGCCACCCCTGGAGTTTCTAGCACATCAGCATCAGCCTGGAGACCATGTCCTTATCAAAGGGTGGAAGGAAGAGGAACTTGAACCAGCTTGGGAAGGACCCTACCTAGTGCTCCTGAGACTGCAGTCTGGACAGCAGAAAGAGGATGAACTCATCACACCCAAGTCAAAAAGGCACTGCCACCTTCAGAATCATGGACTGTCACTCCAGGGCTCACCCCCACCAAACTAACTCCAAAAAGAGCTTATTAATCACGTGTTTATTTTCTTTTTTCTTTTCAACAGAAGGTCATCTTGTCATCAGTGTAACTCAGGCTAGCCATCCTTTAACCCTTCTGTTCAACGCCTGTTTAGTCATCCCATGCAGAGAGGAGCAAGCTCAAAGGAAGGTATCCCATGTTGATAAATATCTATGTCCATACTATAAAGAGTCAACCAAGTATAAGTATGGAGCTTTAAAAGGGCCCTGTAGTGACCAGGCAGATGTTTGGTGGACCACTAAGTACACAGGGTAGACAGCCAGGCCCCCTGCTTCAAATAGGTTACAGGGACTAAGACAAAAACTCCAATTAATCCATGGTCCCACCCCACCAAATTGTAAACCATTGCACTGTAACCCCTTGTTGCTGATTATAGATCATACCTGGACAATGGCCCAAGAACCCTCTATATTTGAACGGTATGGGTTAGAAGCAGATGTTTCAGGACAAGACCCTATAGGAATCTTCTCCCTAAGGTTAGTTAAACCACTGGTTAACAATAATAAAGGAATTCAGACCCAGAGTCTGTGAGACACGTGGAGCCCAACTCTCTCCCCAAGTACAGCAAGTCCAACGTCCTCCCATCTCCAAAATGACCTAACCAAGGTAATAGTTGTGGAGGTAGAAAACTTAAGGCAAACTATAGCTCTAGAGACAGGGTATCAAGATGCAAATGCTTGGCTGGAAAGGATTAAATATTCCATCCACACTTTAAACAAAGGTGAATGTTATGCTTGTGTGCACAGTAAGACCAGAGGCCCAGATTGTCCTCGTTCCACTTAGATGGTCTTGCAGCTGACCGGGCATGAGCTGTATGGTAGCTCTCTTCCAAAACCCCTCAGCCTGGGGCAATAAATCATGCCAAGCTCTTTCTCTGCTGTTCTCTGAAGTTTGACACCCTGTGGATCAGCCCCCAAAGGCCATTCAACGTCCATTTCCCAATGCCAATTTTACTTCATGTCTCTCATCACAGGGAGAAAACTTGGCATTCCTAGAAGCCTTAATGGGATGTAGTAAGCTTAAGTCCTTCCAAGAGCTTATCCATCAGTCTGCCCTTAGCCATCCTTGAGTGGATGTGTGATGGTATTGTGGTAGACCAATACTGGACACTCTGCCAAGTAACTGGAGCGGAATTTGTGCTCTAATTCAATTGGCCATCCCTTTCACCCTGGCATTTCATCAACCAGAAAGGATAGGAACCAAATATCATCAAACAAGAGTGGCCTCCCCATGGGTCCTTCTATTCTCATGTTTATACAGATGTCATTGGGGTCCCAAGAGGAGTGCCAAATGAATTTAAGGCCCAAAATCAAATAACTGCCGGATTTGAATCTATGTTCTTCTAGTGGTTAACTGTAAATAAAAATGTGAATTGGATAAATTACACTTATTACAATCAACAATGACTTATTAATTATACTAGAGATGCTGTTAAAGGGATGGCTGAATAACTAGGACCCACCAGTCAAATGACCTGGGGAAACAGGACAGCATTAGACATGATATTAGCAAAGGAGGGTGGAGTTTGTGATGATCGGGACGCAATGCTCTACTTATATCCCTAATAATACTGCTCCTAGCGGGACCATAACTAAAGCATTACAAAGTCTTACTGCCTTATCAAATGAATTAGCCAAAAATTCTGGACTAAACAATCCCTTCACAAATTTAATGGGAAATTGGTTCGGTAGATGGAAGGAACTTACGTCCTCAATCCTCATCTCTCTGGCCATCAGAATAGGGTTGCTTATTCTTGTAGGATGCTGTATTATACCCTGTGCCCGAGGACTAATACAAAGATTTATTGAAACAGCTCTCACTAAAACCTCTTACGATCCTCCTCCCCCTTATTCAAATGAGCTTTTCCTTCTAGAAGATCAAGTAGAACAACAGAGCCAAATTATGCTAAAAAGATTTGAAGAGAGAGTTATAAAAAGAAGGGGAAAGCTATGGGATATGATGAGGTTTCTCTTCAAATAGCCTGATCAATCCTTTATTCTTTAATTCATAGTACCCCCAACCCCTTTTTCCTTTTTCTCCTTTTTTCTTCCTTTCTGCCTTTGTTACATGCCCAGACATGCCACAGTACCAGGTGTTATCAGTACCAGCTCACATTCCTTTCCTTATTTGGAAAGAAGACTAGCTCTCTAGCTCATTGCAGACACCCCTTTCCCTTTTCCCTCTCTCCCTTACATGCCCACCTAATCTAAAAAAGTTTCAAATGTTTAGTTAACTGGGAATAGTTTAGATTGTACGGCCTGACCCCGGCCAATGGGGAAAAGGTACAGCGGCAGGACTTGCAGCAGGAATAAAAGCTCTTGTGACCCTTTGTTCAGGTGTGCTCTCATGGCGACTGGCCAAGGAGAAGCACCCCTCTGCGCAAAAGTAAAATTGCTTTGCTAAGAATTCTGTGTTTTGAGTGTTCAATTTCCTTAGGATTTTGAGCGTTATTCTTAACATATGACTTCTAAAATTGTTATTTTTTGTGTAGTAATAATTCTTTATTTTAATTTGCCTAGTGTGCTGTGCCTTTATTAATTAGTCCCAATTTTTCATGGAGCAGCATAGCTACTGTCAGCAGGAACAAATGTATCGAATAATTGCTTCCATTTTGCTCCTAGGGTCTTTAGTATTCATGACTCAATCTGTATGTTTCTCTCTAGGCTTTCTACATAACCCTCATTCTTCACTGTCAATCTGGAAAGTCTGCTTTTCTCCCGTAATGGATTCTATATTTCCTATATCCCATGTCTTCTACTTTTGGGGTTTATTTTTCTGAAGAAACTGATGGTTGTATACTTAATATTCAATTTTTTCTATTTCTAAGGGGAATCACAATTTATTTGTGGGTGGGAGTGTGTCCAGTCAAAACCTGTATTTCTGAGTCCACCTTGCAGATAAATATGGCCCTGTAACATGGTTATGGTTGCTGTAATATAAGCAGAAGTTTTTGGATAAGGCTTGCTAAGAAAGCTCTTAAGAAGGCGGGAGATAGTCTCAGCTGGCATGCACGTTGTGTCCTTAACCCTTCCCTTTCTTCTTGCAGGGAATAAAGATGTGAGTCTTCCCATTGAGGAGAAGGTATAAGTCAAATGAACTTAATAATTTAGTTCTCTATAATTTAAAATTTCTCACCACAAATTGATAAATTGACATTCTAGTATATACGTCACTCTATGGACCTATGTAATTAGAGTTTACCTTGAGAGATAAACCCAGTCTTGACATTTTTCAAATTAGTTTTCTTAGACTACAAGATTGAAGAAAAGACTGTGAGAAATTCTTCACAGCTTGTGAAGCTTTTTAGGAGTTAGACACTACCAGCCTCACCTGGCAACAATCTAAATACATATATATATATATATCATAAAAATAAAGCTTTTCTTTTGAACTTCAGGGGATTATGTATTTGTATTAATAATACATAAATGCTCCACTGAAGAAAAAGTAAAATGTGACTTAGAGGCAATCCATGAGGAGGAGTAAAAGCTTTCTTCTTCACAAGGCTACACCACATTGGTTAATGATTTTTTCAACCAATCATATTCTCTCTTGGGGAATTTGAATGTGAGACATATAGAGAAGTACACAAATGGTAGAGAAACACAGAAATGGACAGCAATGCAGAAAACACTATATAAAAAGTCATGAGGTAGCAAAGTCATGAATAAGCAGAAAATCATGAATAAGTTGAAACAATATCAGGTGGTAGGAGTTGTGTCATATCTTGATGATGATCCATATCTCTTTGAAACCTGCTGAAAATATGTAGATAATTTCATATTTCTTATTTTCTCATTCATCTTTAAATATACCACTTAAGATGATCTGAGTGGGCCTTTTAATAACTTTTAATAGTTATTAGCACAAATATTTCCCAAATCTGTTACCTCATATCCATGCCCATTTCCCTGCTCAGGTTAAGCTTTCATTCTTATTCACATAGATGACTAGAAAAATAATTCATAGCTTCCCAGCTTTCACTCTTCCATCACGTAACACAGATCTTATCGTGTCACTCTCTCTGTGTTCATGAATAATGCATATGTGAGAACTGGCATGTCATACAACAGTGAATCATGGGGTTGGCTGTAGAACCATTCCATCTGTGTGTGTGCATAGGCCTGAGAGATTGAGTTGGAGAAGCCTTATCATACACTTTGAGTAGGGAGGTGAGAACCAGAAAATTAGAGGCAGTTTCATTCACTCCTCTGATTTCCATCACCATGTATATGCTGATGACCTCTACTTCAATTTCTCCACCCTCTTCTGACCTTAGATGCAAATAGCCAACTGTTTACCCCACATCTCCACCGGGAGGACTTACAGGCACCTGAATCTCAACATGTCTAAAACAAAGGTCATCAGCTTTCCCTTCCTGTGAGGGTGACTTCATTTCTCTCTTTAGAGACTGGCATCACCATTTGTTCAAGCCAAAAAGCCAAGAGTCCTCTTCTTCTCCCTCATTCTTCATTTATAAGAAATCACCAAGTTCTCTTAATTTTACTTCTTTAATGTTTTTTGAATCTGAGCTCTTCTCTCTATTTCACTGAATTACTTTAATCTGATCCATCTCTCTCATGTAGGTAATTCACAGGTCTTTCTCACCTAATCCAGGATCTTCCCGAATGCATTCACTAGTCTGCATCCATCCACAGGTGGCTATTTAAGTAAATTATGATACACCTATACAGTGTGACACTGAGTAACCTTTAGAAAGAATGAAGCAGACTTGCATGTGCTGAATATTTGATAAATATTTGATAAAAATGCAAATAACTGAATAGCATGTATTGTATTATCTTCCTAGGCAAATTTACAAAGTATATGAAATGTTGTTGCTATAGTTTCATTTGTTTGCCCCCTCCAAATCTCATATTGAATGTTGATGCCCAATGTTGGGAGTGGGGTCTAGTGGGAGGTGTTTGTATCATGGGACCAGATCCCTCATAAATGTCTTGGTGCCATCCTCTTTGTAATGAGTGAGTTCTCACTGTGCTAGTTCCTGCAAGTGCTGGTTGTTAAAAATAGCCTGGCACCTCCCAGCTCTCTCTCTTGCTTCTTCTTCACCATGGGACCTCTGCATACACCAGCTTCATTCTGCTTTCTGCCACAAATGAAGGGGGCCTGAGGCTCTCATCAGAAGCAGATGCTGGTGCCATGGTTCTTGTACAGCCTGCAGAATTATGAGCCAAATAAACCTCTTCTCTTTATAAATTACCCAGCTTCAGGGTAATTTATAAAGTCTGTTGTGTTGTTATCACAATACAAACAGACTAAGAGAGCTGTCATATGCACATGTAGATGATTTTAATTATTTTTCTAAGGATTCCAAAGAAAATGATTGTCTACAGGGAGAAACACTCATAGCCTAGAGTGGTTGAGGCAGAGAATGTGGATACTTTCCTTAAAAAGCAGAGGGTGTGGTGACCTTCTATTATGAAAAATTCTAAACATACACGTAAGTAGGGAGAATAGATAATTCCTTTCTTCATGATCACCCAGCTTCAATAATGATTAACTTGTAGTCAATCTTGTTTTGTTTATGTCCTCACTCACTCTACTTCTAATTCTTCTGTAATTATTTTAAAGCAATTTTCAGGTGTTACAGAATTTCATTAGTGGAATACTTTAGTATGTATCTCTAAGATAATGTTGTCCAACAGGATTCTCTGCAATGATGAAAATATCCTATATATGTACTTTCCAATACAGTATCCACGAGCCATACAGGGCTAACCGAGCACTGGAAATGTGACTGATGTGGCTGAGAAACTAAACTTTTAAAGTTTTTCCTATTTTAACTGACTTAAATCTAAATGTAAACAGTCACATGTGGCTAGGGGCTACACAACTGGACAGTACATCTCTTAGATATAAGGATTCTTTTAAAAATGTGTAACTAAAATAGATAGACCAGGCCAGGGTGGCTCATACCTGTAATCCCAGAAATTTGGGAGGCCCAGGTGGGAGGATCACTTAAGGCCAGGAGTTCAAGTTTACAGTGAGCTATGATTGCGATGCTGCACTCCAGCCTGGGCAACAGAAAGAGACCCTGTCTAAACAAACAAACAAAACAAAACATAACTGAAATATGTCACATCTAAAAATTAGTACCATTTCCTGAATATTATCAATTTTCAATTGCAGTGCTCAAATATTTTCAGATATGTCATAAATATTTTTTGTTTCCTTTTTTGTTTTTGAAATGGGTCTTGCTCTGTTGCCTGGGCTGTAGTGCAGTGGTATGATCATGGCTCACTGCAACCTCAGCATCCTGAGTAGCTGGGACTGCAGGTGCACATCACCATGCCTGGCTTTGTTTTGTTTTGTAGAGATGAGGTCACTATATTGCCCAGGCTGGTCTTGAACTCCTGAGCTCAAGTGATCCTCCTGCCTTGGCCTTCCAAAGTGCTGGGGTTACAGGCATGACTCATTGGCCATAATTTTAATAGTTACTTTGCTTGAATCTAAATCCATACACTTTATTGTTTGTCAATATGTTTCTTAAGTTCTTTTAATCTAAAATTTTGATAAGGATGCATTAATTTTCATTTTATATCAATCTATGTAGTTTGAATTTTTAAACCATTTTAAACCATGAATATATCATTTTTAATCACTAGTATACCATCAGAGATTGTCTAAGTGGTAGGACTGTATGTCAATACTTATTATTATTAAAGAATGCTTGCCTTTTTTTAAGTACAAGTCTTTTAATATAATTTCTGTGCCCTAAAGGGCTCTTCTTTTAAACTTCTAAAATTTAATATCCAAATTCTTTTTTTCTATTTTTTTTTCAACTTTTATTTTGAATTCAGAGGGTACATATGCAGGTTTGTTATATAGGCATATTGTGTGATACTGAGATTTGGAGTATGGAAATTATCCTGTCACTTGGGTAGTGAGCATAGTACCCAATAGTTAGTTTTACAGCCCATGCCCCTCCCTTCCCTCCCATTTCTAGTAGTCCCCAGTGTCTGTTGTTCCCATCTTTATGTCTATGTGTACCCAGTGTTTAGCTCCCACTTATAAGCGAGAACATGCAGTAAGGGTTTCCTGATCCTTTATTAGTTCACTTAGGATAATGGTCTCCAACTGCATCTATGTTGCTGCAAAGGACATGAGTTCATTCTTTTTTTGTGGCTGTGTAGTATTTCATGGTGTACATACCACATTTTGTTTATCCAATCCACAACTGATGGGCATCTAGGCTGATTCCATGACTTTGCTATGGTGAATAGCACAGTGATGAACATGTGAGTGCATGTGTCTTTTGGTATAATGACCTATATTCCTTTAGAATATACCCACTAATGGAATTGCTAGGTTGAATGGTAGTTCTAAGTTTTTTGAGAAATCTCCAAACTAATTTACATTCCTACCAAAAGTATATAAACATTCCCTTTTCTCTTCAGCTTTTTTTTTTTTTTTTTTTACTTTTTAACAATATAATAGCTATTTGGACTAGTGTGAGATGGTGTCTCATTGCTGTTTTGATTTGCATTTCTCTGATGGTTAGTGATGTGGAGCATTTTTTTTCATATGTTTGTTGGCCACCTGTATGTCTTTTCTTGAAAAGTGTCTGAGATAATTTCTCTTGCTGTGCAGAAGCTCTTTAGTTTAATTAGGTCCTGCTTAATCAATTTTCAGTTTTGGAGACTTAGCTATAATTTATTTACCAAAGCTGATATTGAGAAGGGTATTTCCTAGGTTTTCTTCTATAGGTTTTGTAGTTTGAAGTCTTATCCTTAGATACTAAGTTTTATACATGGTAAAAGGTAAGGGTCCAGCTTTATTCTTCTGTGTATGGCTAGGCAATTATCTTAGCACCATTTATTGAATAGGGAGTTCTTTCCCCATTGCTTATTTTTGTTGACTTTGTTGAAGATCACATGGTTGTAGGTGTGCAGCTTTATTTCTGGGTTCTCTATTCTGTTTCATTGGTCTATGTGTCTGTTTTTGTGCCAGTATCATACTGTTTGGGTTACTGTAAACTTATAGTATAGTTTGAAGTTGGGTAATGTGATGCCTCCAACTTTGTTCTTTTACTTAGGATTGCTTTGGCTATTCAGGATCTTTTTTGGTTTGACATGCATTTTAGAATGTTTTTCTTTCTATTCTGATAGGAATATTGAATCTATAAATTGCTTTGGGCAGCATGGCCATTTTAATGATATTGATTCTTCTAATCCATGACCATCGAATATTTTTCTATTCATTTGTGCTGTCTCTGATTTCTTTTAGCAGTGTTTTGTAGTTCTCCTTGTATTGCTCTTTCAACTCCTGGGTTAGATGCATACCTAGGTATTTCAGTCTTTTTGTGTGGTTATGGTAAATGGGATTGTGTTCCTGATTTGGCGCTTGGCTAGAATTTTATTGGTGTATAGAAATACTACTGATTTTTGTACATTGATTTTATATCCTAAAACTTTACTGAAGTCATTTATCAGTTCTAGGACCCTCTTGGCAGAGTCTTTAGGGTTTTCTAAATATAGAATCAAATAATCAGCAAACAGAGATAGTTTCACTTCTTCTTTTCCAATTTGGATGCCTTTTATTTCTTTCTCTTGGTTGATTGCTCTGGCTAGGATTTCCAGTACTATGTAGAATAGGAGTGGGCATCCTTGTCTTGTACCAGTTCACAAATGGAATGGTTCCAGCTATTGCCTGTTCAGTATGATATGGGTTTGTTATAGATGGCTCTTATTATTTTGAGGTATGTTCCTTCAATGCCTAGCCTATTAAGGGTTTTTATCATGAAAAGATATTGGATTTTGATATGATTTGTCTGTGTTTCTATACAAATCTCATTTTGAATTGTAGCTCCCATAATCCCATATGTTGTGAGAGGGACCCAGTGGGAGATAACTGAATCATGGGGTCAGTTTTCCTATACTGTTCTGGTGGTAGTAAATAAGTCTCATGAGATCTGATGATTTTATAAGGGGAAACCCCTTTTACTTGGCTCTCATTCTTTCTTGTCTGCCGCCAAGTAAGACGTGCCTTTCACCTTCTGCTATAATTGTGAGGCCTCCCCAGCCACGTGGAACTGTGAGTCCATTAAACCTCTTTTTCTTTATAAATTACCCAGTCTTGGGTATGTTTATATCAGCAACATGAAAACGGACTCATACAGATTTCATGAAAAATTTTTTCTCCATTGAGATGATCATATGGTTTTTATTTTTTTTCTGTTTATATGGTGAGTCACATTTATTGATCTTTGTTTGTTTAACCAACCTTGCGTTGCAGGAAGAAAGCCTAGTTGATCATGGCAAATTAACTTTTTGATGTGCTGTTGGATTCTGTTTGCCAGTATTTTGTTGAGGACTCTTGTGTCTACATTCATCACAGATATTGGCCTGAAGTTTTTTTTCCATTGTGTCTCTGCCAGATTTTGGTATTAGGATCATGTTTGCTTTGTAACACAAGTAAGGGAGAAGCCCCTTCTCCTTGATTTTTTAGAATAGTTTCAGTAGAATTGGTATCAAATTCTCTTTTGTATGTGTGGTAGAATTCAGTTGTGACTCCATCTGGTCCAGGGCTTTTTTCGGTTGGTAGGTTTTTTTTTTTTTTTTTTTTATTACTAATTGAATTTAAGAATTTGTTATTGGTCTCTTCAGGTTTCACTTTCTTCCTGGTTCAATTGTGGGAGAATGTGTGTTTCAAGGAATGTATCAGTTTCTTCAAATTTTCTAATTTGTGTGCATAGGGATGTTCATAAGTCTCTAAGGATATTTTGTATTTCTGTGGGATAAGTTGTAATGTCATCTTTGTCATTTCTCATTGTGCTTATTTGGATCTTCTCTTTTTTTGTTTCTTTGTTCTCCCAGCCCTAGTGATGATAGCTGCTTTCTTCAATATCTGTATCCAGGATGCCTTTAGTGTTGTCTATTTGTCTTGCTAGTTCTCCAATGCCTGTTAACAATTTTTTTTTATATTAAATAGGTAATAAGATATCATGTAAGTAATCATCAGTAAACTTTCAGGTCATCTGTCCATTTATCAATTATATAGCTTCTCCTCTGTTTACCTATTTTTTTCCTATTGATCTAGCCAATGTATTTTTATTAGAAAATTTCCATTTTTTTTTGTTTGTTTTTTTGAGACAGAGTCTCCCTCTGTCACCAGGCTGGAGTGTAATAGTGGTGCAATCTCGGTTCACTACAACCTCTGCCTCCCGGGTTCAAGTGATTCTCCTGCCTCAGCCTCCCAAATAGCTGGGACTACAGACGTAAGCCATTACGCCCAGCTAATTCTTGTATTTTTAGTAGAGATGGGGTTTCACCATGTTGGCCAGGATGGTCTCAATCTCTCGACCTCATGATCTGCCCACCTCGGCCTCCCAAAGTGCTGGAATTACAGGCGTGAGCCACCACACCCTGCCAAAATTTCCATGTTTTGTGGAGACCACTTGCCAGTCCGACTTGATGTAAATAATTATCTTCAGAGTGTAGTCTGAAGGGTAACTCTGGTCCCAGCATATCTCCCCCACTGCCTGTTGCCTACCAAAATTTCCACCATTAGGGGAATCATCCTCTTGGGATGAATTTTCTATCTCTGAGGATTCTCTTAAAATGAAGATGTAATCACCTGATGAGTTCTTCCTGCCTGCATCACAGACAAAACCAGCTCACTGAGACCATGGTATTGCAGTAGAGAAAGAATTTGATTAATGCAAAGGCAGCCACATGGAAGATGGAGTTATTACTCAAATCTGTCTCCTCAAAGCCTTGGAGGTTAGGGTTTTTCAAGGATTGCTTGGGGGGCAGGAGGTAGAGAATGGGGCAATCAACCAATGTTGATTGGTTGGGGATGCAATCATTTGGGTGTGGAAAAGAGTCCTCCTGAACTGAGCCAGCCGCTGAGTGGGGGCCACAGACTGGTTGAATCATGGGTTGTGTGTTCTGACCTGGATCCATGAACCATATTTCAACCAGTCTTGTGGCCCCCACTCGGAGGCAGCCAGTCAGCCAGTTATCAGAAATGCAAAAGTATGAAACAAAATCTCAAAAGACCAATCTTAGTTTCTACAATAATGATGTTATCCACAGGAGTAACCAGGGAAGTTACAAATCTTGTGACCTCTGGAACAATGGTTGGTAATCGTTTATGCCTACATCTTAGCAGAATTCAGGACCCTCTCTATGGCGACAGGAGGCAGCCAAATGCCTAGGCAGATGGGGTGGGTCCCCAGTGAAACCCCACCTTCAAGCCAAAAACAACCTGAAGGCTGAAAAACCAGACTGCTGGTCCCGAATGAAATCCGCAACCCAGAGGGAGAACTTCTGTTCCTGTTTGCCTGCACTTTCCTGATTGATTCTTTCTGAGTAATGCCTTTTAACCAATCAATGTTGCCTTTCCAATACTACCTAGGCCTGCCCCTTCCCCATTCTGAGCCCATAAAAAGCCCCCAGACTCAGCCATATTGAGGGGGACTTCCCACCTTCGGAGAGGGGAACCACTCCCACATCCTCTCTCTGCTGAAAGCTGTTTCATCACTCAATAAAACTCCCCATCTTGCTCACTCTTCGAATATCAGCGCATCATCATTCTTCTTGGGTGCGGGACAATAACTTGGGAACCATTGTATAAGCCAGACTTGGCCTGGGTGGGCTGAGTAGGCAGGCCAGCTCCTGCAGCAGGTAAAGGCCATCTCCAGCAGCAGGTAGTGTGGCTGAGTGATGCCCAGGTGGTGCATCACCAGCCAGAGGTTCCTGGCTTCCAAAGTGACCAAGAAGAAAATTTTGCGTTACTCTCATAATCCTAACCTTGGCCTTTTGTTAGTTTTACAAAGGGGGTTTAGTTTTGGGAAGGGCTATTATTATTCTTGCTTTAAGGTTAAACTATAAATTAAACTCCTCCCAGAGTTAGCTTAGCCTATATCCAGGTATGACCAACGACATCTTGGAGGTTAGAAACAAGATGATGTCAACTATGTCAGGTTTCTCTTTCTGACACAATTTTGCATAGGTGGTTTCAGAGATATTCCTCGGCTTGTAGAGTATGGTATCATTCATATCATAACATAGATTAGCAGATCATATTGTTTATTCACCTGTCAGAGCAATGGCAAAAAGGAGCATAGAGCATTGTAAGTTTTCATAACTTGACCATGAGACCTTGTTTTCCTATATCCTTGGGATTTTCTTGGTGACTTGTATACATTATACTCTGAATGAGTATGTGTGAATAGCATGAGGCAGTTGAGGTAGGAGAAAATGAAGCAGAAGATGGAGTGTGGCACAGGAGGCAATGTTAGAGTGTGGCAACTTCTCAGCTAGGAGGTAGTCTCAGAGCCACAGCCACCTGAAAAAGGGAAAGGAGCAGAGAAATGGCAGGAAGGAGTGCTGAGGGTAAACTCTGGTTATTTCAAAAGTCCTGTCTCAGACTGGTCCCCTGACACAGAGATTGCACTTAAAGGAAATTAAATTGGCAACAAATCATCTTTTCCGAAAACTGTGATAAGAAATTGTTGCTTGCACCATAGCACTGACCTTCCTTTCCTGTAGTGTCATTCTATATCAGTGTAAAGTTAGTCGTAAGATCATGCTTATGGAGAATCCTTGACCCAGGCAAACTCAGGATGTGGAATAATCTGTAGATTGAGAAATTGTATCTCTTCTCATATTAGGAAAGACTAGTTTCCCTTAAGCAGCTGTGGGATGGGAAACTGACAAAGACTTACTCATTTAGGCTCTGTTATTTACAATTCTTTTTCATTCCTGCTTACAAGGTTTTCAGCACTGACACTTTTTACCAGTCTTGCACTTTTCTCCCCTTCTCCAAAATTTGTCAGAGAAATGTTTATCTACGTCAATATCTATGTCCAAATCTATATTTCTTTATTATTATTTTTTCTCAGCAGAGCTTCCCTTACAGAGGTCTTCTTCATATGCTAAGCAGCATTACAGAAGTACTAGAAAACTATAAAAAGATGGATCACTCTCACTATACAGGTATTGATTGCTCTTAGGTTTTCAGGGAGATTTTATGGTCTGGAGCCTCGTGTCCTGATTGCAGGCTGTGAGCAGAAAAGAGGAGAAAGGAAACTAATGTGATAAATAGAACAATTATTGGACTTCCACTCATGTAGGCAGAGTGATGGGTTAATACTGAGTGTCAACTTGACTGAATTGAAGAATACAAAGTATTGATCCTGGGTGTGTCTGTGAGGGTGTTGCCAAAGGAGATTAACATTTGAGCCAGTGGGCTGGGAAAGGCAGACCCACCTTTAATCTGGGTGGGCACAATCTAATCAGCTGCCAGCGTGGCTAGAATATGAGCAGGCAGGAAAATGTTAAGAATATTAGGAATGGAGTTCTTTCATTGTTTTGGGGTTTTCTGGAGTTGGCTGCTTAATATGATTAGACCCCAAAATGCTAAGGACTCTACTTCTAATATTATAGAGAACACTGATAGTCCTTGGTGTGAACTGTAGAGAGTTATGCAAAATAAATGCATTTGCCACTCTTGATTCATCACTCATGAGAGGCAAGGAGTTTAGTGACTCTATACATAATACTTTTGACCATATGTGGAGAACCAAAGAACACAATGAAGCTGGTTGTTTGCTCCTAAGTTCAGTGGACAAAGTGATGAAAGAAAATGTTGAACTCAGGGATTCTGTCTCCTAGCTTCAGAAGCTGATACTGAGCCTCAAATCTGCTAAGATTGCTCTGAGTGAGAGTCTTATCTCTTATAGAGAAAGAGTTGAAATTGTGGAAAAACAGACACAAGCTCTTATCATGCAAGTGGCTTACCTGCAATGAAAGGTACATTCACAGCCTCACCATGTGTCTATTGTTAAAGTGAGGGCATTTATTGGAAAAGAATGGGAGCCTGCAACTTGGAATGGGGATGTTGGGAGGACGCTGATGAAGCTGGGGACACTGAGTTTGTAAACTCTGATGAAACTTTTTTGCTAGAAGAAACAGCTTTCCCATCCCCAGTAGTGGCAACATCCCCTCCCCATCCCATGCTGCCATCAGCCTTTCCACCTTTGTCTGAGGAGATAAACCCTGCCTTGCCTGAGACAACAGTGATAGCCTCCCCTGACGGGCAGTTGCCAGGCAAAATAATGTTGATTCTCCTCAGTAGCCACTACTAACACCCCTGTTTTGCTTCTAGACCTCTAACTAGACTAAAGTCCTGGTGGGCCCCTAAAGGTGAGGTTGAGATTGTGACCCATGAGGAGGTGCCCTATGCTCGAAAAGAACTGCTTGAGTTTTCTAATTTACATAAACAGAAATCTGGAGAACAGGCATGGGAATGGATATTAAGGGTGTGAGATAACGGTGGAAAGAACACAGAGTTGGATCAGGATGAATTTATTGATTTGGGCTCACTAAGTAGGGACTCTGCATTTAATGTTGCAGCTCAAGGAGTTAAAAGGGTTCTAATAATTTCTTTGCTTGGTTAGCTGAAATATGCATAAAAAGATGGCCCACTGTGAATGAGCTGGAAATGCCTGATCTCCTTTAGTTTAATGTAGAGGAAGGGATCCAAAGGCTCAGGGAGATTGGGATGGTGGAGTGGATTAGTCACTTTAGACCTACTCATCCCAGCTGGGAGGGTCCAGAAGATACACCCTTGACCGATGCCTTGTGAAATAGATTTGTGAGGGTAGCACCTACATTTTAAAGAACGCTGTAATATTGCTCTTCTCTGTATGTCAGATCTAACAGTGGGAACCACAGTCACTCAACTACAAAATTTAAATACAATGGGAATAATTGGATCCCAAGGTGGCAGGGACCAAGTGGCAGCACCCAACCATTGAAGGCAAGTTGGGCATAGCTACCATAATGGATGGCAGAAACAAAAGAATAGTCTGACTGGTGTAGGGCTCTGTGCATTGGCTAATTAATCACAGTGTTCCTGGAAGTGAAATTGATAGGAAGCCTACTGCTTTCCTACTTAATTTATATAAGCAGAAAACTTCTAGGTCAAATGGACAAAAGACTTATTTAAATTTGAATAACAAAAACAGAGAATCATGGCCCTTCAATCAATTTCCAGACTTAAGTCAATTTACAGACCCAGAACCCCTTGAATGAAGGGGAGGTCATGTCCACTTGAGGAAGGACCCCACTACATTACCAAAAATGTATGCAGTAAATCTTTCTCCCATCCTTCCCCAAGGAGACCTCTGGCCTTTTTCCGTGGTAACTGTGCATTGGGGAAAGGGAAATAATCAGATATTTCAGGGACTACAGGACACTGGCTCTGAGCTGATGATTCCAGGGACCCAAAACATCATTGTGATCCTCCAGTTAAAGTAGGGCTAATAGAGGTCAGGTAATTAATGAAGTTTTAACTCAGGTCTGACTTATAGTGGGTGCAGTGGGCTCTTGGACTCATCCTGTGGTAATTTCCCTATTGCCAGAATGCATAACTGGCATAGACATACTTAGCAGCTGGCAGAACCCCAACATTGGCTCCCTGACTAGTAGGGTGAGAGTTATTATAGGGCAAAGGGTCAAATGGAAGCCATCAGAGCTGCCTCTACCTAGAAAAATAGTAAATCAAAAACAATATCACATCACAAAAACTAATATCACATTATTGCCACCATCAAGGACTTGAAAGATACAGAGGTGGTGATTACCACCACATCCCCATTCAACTCTCCCATTTGGCCTGTACAGAAGACAGATAGATCTTGGAGAATGACAGTGGATTATCGTAAGCTTAACCAAGTGGTGACTCCAATTGCAGCTATTGTACCAGATGTGGTTTCATTGCTTAAGCAAATTAACACATCTCCTGGTACCTGGTATGCAGCCATTGATGTGGCAAATGCCTTTTTCTCATTCCTGTTCACAAGGCCAGTTTGCCTTCAGCTGGCAAGGTAGGCAATATACCTTTACTGTCCTACCTCAGGGGTGTATCAACTCTCTGGCTTTGTGTCATAATCTTACTTGCAGAGATCTTGATCACTTTTTGCTTCCACAAGATATCACACTGGTCCATTACATTGATGACATGCTGACTAGATGCAGTGAGTAAGAAGTAGCAAACGCACTGGAATCATTGGTGAGACATTTGTGTGCCAGAGGATGGGAAATAAATCTGACTTTCAGGGACCTTCTGCCTCGGCAAAATTTCTAGGCGTCCAGTGGTGTGTGGCCTGTTGAGATATTCCTTCTAAGGTGAAGGATAAGTTGCTGCATTTGGCCCCTCCTATAACCAAGAAAGAGGTGCAAAGCCAAATGGGTCTCATTGGATTTTGGAGGCAACACATTCCTCCTTTGGGTGTGCTACTCCAGGCCATTTATCAAGTGACCTGTAAGGCTGCCTGTTTTGAGTGGGGTCCAGGAGAAGGCTCTGCAACAGGTCCCATCTGCTGTGCAAGCTGCTCTGCCACTTGGGCCATATGACCCAGCAGATCCGATGGTACTTGAGGGGTCAGTGGCAGATAGAGATGCTGTTTGGAGTCTTTGGCAGGCTCCCATAGGTGAGTCACAGTGGAGGCCTCTAGGATTTTGGAGCAAGGCCCTGCCATCTTCTGCAGATAACTACTCTCCTTTTGAGATACAGCTCTTGGCCTATTACTGGGCTTTGGTGAAAACTGAATGTTTGACTATGGGTCATCAAGTCACCATGCATCCTAAACTGCCTATCATGAACTGGGTGCTTTCTGACTCATCTAGCCATAAAGTTGGTCATGCACAGCAGCATTTCATCATCAAATGAAAGTGGTAAATACGTGATCAGGCTTGAGCATGTCCTAAAGGACAAGTAAGTTACTTTTACATGAGGAAGTGACTCAACTGCCCATGGTCTCCATTCCTGCCATCCTACCTTCTCTCCCCGAGCCTGCCTCAATAGCCTCATGGGGAGTTGCCTATGATCAGTTGACAGAGGAAGTGAAGACTAGGACCTGGTTCACACATGGTTCTGCACGATATGCAGGCACCACCCAAAGGGGACAGCTGCAGCATTACAGCCCCTTTCTAGGACATCTCTGAAGGACAGCAATGAAGGGAAATCTTCCCAGTGGGCAGAATTTCAAGCAGTGCACCTGATTGTGCACTTTGCATGGAAGGAGAAATGGCCAGTTGTGCGATTATATACTGATTCATGGGCCATAGCCAATGGTTTGGCTGGATGGTCAGGGAATTGGAAGAAGCATGATTGGAAAATTGGTGACAAAGAAATTTGGGGAAGAGGTATGTGGATGGACCTCTTTGAGTGGTCAAAAACTGTGAAGATATTTGTATCTCATCTGAGTGCTCACCAACAGGTGACCTCAGCAGAGGAGGATTTTAGTAATCAAGAGGATAAGATGATCCATTCTGTGGACACTACTCAGCCTCTTTCCCCAGCTACCCCATCATCACCCAATGGGCCCATGAACAAAGTGGCCATGGTGGCAGGGATGGAGGTTATGCATGGGCTCAGCAACATTCTGCTCACTAAGGCTGCCCTGGCTATGGCCACTATTGAGTGACCAATTTGCCATCAGCAGAGACCAACACTGAACCCTCAATATGGCACCATTCCTCGGGGTGATCAGCCAGCTACCTGGTGGCAGGTTGATTATACTGGACCTCTTACACCATGGAAAGGGCAGAGGGTTGTCTGCACTGAAATAGACACTTACTCCAGATATAGGATTTCCTATCTTGCATGCAATGCTTCTGCCAAGACTACCATCTGTGGACTCATGGAATGCCTTATCCACCATCATGGTATTCCACACAGCATTGCCTCTGACCAAGGCACTTACTATTTGGCTAAAGAAGTACAGCAGTGGGCTCATGCTCATGGAAGTCATTAATCCTACCATGTTCCCCATCATCCTGAAGCAGCTGGATTGATAGAATGGTGGAATGGCCTTTTGAAGTCACAATTACAATGCCAACTAGGTGACAACACTTTGCAGGGCTAGGACTAAGTTCTCCAGAAGGCTGTGTATCCTCTGAATCAATGCCCAATATATGGTACTGTATCTCCCATAGCCAGGATTCATGGGTCCAGGAATCAAGGTGTGGAAGTGGAAGTGACACCACTCACCATCACCCTTAGTGAGTCACTAGTAAAATTTTAGCTTCCTGTTCCCGCAACATTATGTTCTACTGGCCTAGAGGTCTTAGTTCCAGAGGAAGAAACGCTGCCACCAGGAGACACAACAATGATTCCATTAAACTGGAAGTTAAGACTGCCACTGGGACACTTTGGGCTCCTCCCACCTTTAAGTCAATAGGCTAAGAAGGGAGTTATAGTGTTGACTGGAGTGATTGACCCAGACTATCAAGATGAAATCAGTCTCCTACTCCACAATGGAGGTAAGGAAGAGTATGCATGAAATACAGGAGATCATTAGGGCATCTCTTAGTATTACCATGCCCTGGGATTAAGGTCTTCCATCATGGAAAGGGCAGAGGTTTGTCCTCACTGGAATAGACACTTACTCTAGATGGGGGTTTGCCTATTCTGCATGCAGTGCTTCTGCGAAGACTACCATCTGTGAACTCACAGAATGCCTTATACACTGTCATGGTATTCCACACAGCATGGGAAATTACAACAGCCCAATCCAGGCAGGACTACAAATGATCCAGTCCCTTCAGGAATGAAGGTTTGGGTCACTCCACCAGGTAAAAAAAACACAATCTGTTGAGGTGCTTGCTGAAGGCAAAGGCAATACAGAATGGGTAGTAGAACAAGGGAGTCATCAATACCAGCTGTGACCATGTGACCAGCTGCAGAAACGAGGACTGTAATTGTTATGAGTATTTCCTCCTTCTTTTGTTAAAAACATGTTTGTGCATGTATACATTTGTACTAAAAAATCTTCATTTTATTTCCTTTCTCCTTTATCATGTGACATAGATTTATGGACTTCATATCAGCATTTAAGCATTAACTTTATGTAATAGTATTTGGTTTGGGGATTGGTGTGTTTCCGGTTGTATGAAGGATAGTTGTATTATGTTAGGCATAATTATGACCTTATTATTGTCTTTATTTGGAGATTATGTATGATCTCAGGAGATGTGTATGGGTTCAAGTTGACAAGGTGTGGACTTGTTATAGTTAATACTGAGTGTCAACTTGAATGGATTGAAGGATACAAAGAATTGATCCTGGGTGTGTCTGTGAGGGTATTGCCAAAGGAGATTAATGTTTGTGTCAGTGGGCTTCGAAAGGCAGACCCACCCTTAATCTTGGTGGACACAGTGTAATCAGCTGCCAGCATGGCTATAATATAAGCAGGCAGAAAAATGTGGAAAGAGAAACTGACCTAGCTCCCCCAAGCCTACATCTTTCTCCCATGCTGGATGCTTCTTGCCCTCAAACATCAGACTCCCAAGTTCTTCAGATTTGGAACTGGGACTGACTCTCCTTGCTCCTCAGCCTACAGACAGCCTATTTTTGGACCTTGTAACTGCGTGAGTTAACACTTAATAAACTCCCCTTTATATATATATATGTATATATTCCATTAGTTCTGTCCCCCTAGAGAACCCTGACTAATACAGGCAGCAAATACGTAACTGTTCACAGCATTTCACTTCATTCCCAGAATTGACAGGCAAGCAGTCATATGTCCTTCCTTCATGCTCATGGGTCCTACGGATGCAAGGTAGTGTTTTCTAAAAAAAAAATAAAAACATAAAAAAAAAAAAAGAGACAAGAAAATTTGAAGGTAGCAGGGCTGGTTTTGAATCCTGGCTCTGCTCTGACGCTTATTCCATACTGCAGAACAAGTTATTTAATGCCTGTAAGTCCCGCTGTGCTCATCTGTAAGATGGGACTATCAATCTCTACAATGTTGGGTTGCTGGAAAAGATACATGAGATAGCACCCGGAACAGAGCAAGTACTTCATAAAAGTTGGTTCTTAGCCCTAGCCCTTTATGCCTCCATTTCCTGCCTTTGATCATCATTAGTGTGAACTTTTCTGCCTATTGAATAATAGAGAAATGCTTTGTGATGACAAGAACATAGCAAAGAGTGAGGTATGTAAATTCTGGGGCAGAGAAAATTCTCTGGACTAAACACACTTTCGCATACATGAACATCCCTCCAAATTTTATCAGACCGGTGCTTATATGTTTCAGCTTAAAATATACTTCCTGATAAACAGAAAGACAGTTTCAAGTAATAGATAAATAACGTGTACACATGGACATACAGTGTGGAATGATAGACACTAGAGATTCGGAAGGTGGGAAGAAAGTGTAGGGTAAGAAATTACTTAGGGGGTAAAATGTGTATTATTCTGGCAGTGAATACACTACAAATTCAGGCTTTACCACCACTCAATATATCCATGTAACAAAATTACACTTGTACTCCCTAAATTTATACAAATAAAAATTAACTTCTCTCTCTCTCTCTCCTTGGAAGAAAAGAACTAGTAGGTTTATTTTGGGTTGGATAGGACTTACTTGCTTTTCAATATCCAAAGAATAACTTTGAAAATGTTATTTTCAAAATAAATTGTGTGTTCCTTGGAAGTTGTTGTATTTTTTTAATTGGTTATTTTGGAGTAGTCTAGAAGACATCCTTACAATTATTGTTTAAGGCTGAAAATAAACCCTTTAGTAGGCAAATTTGAAAAAAGTAAAGCTTTCTTGAAAATAGATTTATACATACTCTATCAGAGTCCAAGCAAGAAACAGAAACTACACCAGTTACTTGAACATAGACTTTAAGGAAGGGTTGGTAACCAGGTAACTGAAAGGATTAAATTAAAAAACAAACAAACAAACAACAATGAAAGCAATGTGGAGGTAGCAACTGCAGGAAGCAGCTACCACTCCTGGGGCTGGGGGTAGCAGAGGGAAGTGCTTGGATTTAGTAAAAGTTAGAAACTTTGAGAAAGGGCCCCACAGCTTGCACTGTCTGTGAGCTGGGATAAGCAGCCCTGGGGGCCTGCTACCCAAACCTTTGAGGACAGGGCACTATTGATAACTCACTGGTGTCTATGAGGTGGGGGCATGATGAAGCTGTTTTTGCAAAAGTTGGAAAAACTGCAAAGTGGATCAGAACGGCATGGGTGAAGCAGCAATGCTGGAGTGATCTTACAGAAATCACAAGCTGACAAGCCTACAGGGAACAAACTGGAAGGAACCTGTCCTTTCTCCTTCAGCCTGGCTGTCTCCCTCTGTAACATCCTCTAGTGACAGAGCCTAACTGCAGCAGCTGGCAAAGCTAAAAATGGCGTTTTGAGTCCCAGGCCTGCATTGCACCAGTGTATGGAGAAGGGTAGCTGAGAGACAATAACTTAACGTAAAACTTGTTTGAAAATAGACCTCTAATGCAAAAGTAGGACATGTTGAGGAACTGATATCCTCTCGTTCCCTTTTCTTCCCAACTCCTCATTCAAGGCTAAGAGAATGGTCCAAACTGTAATGGTATTTGGAGGATGATACAAGATGAAATGTGACCCAACATTTCTTTTCCACCTTACCATGACTCCAGTGGCTCCAAGACATTTGTATTCCACAGACTGGTAAAATTTTCTATTTGTGGCAACTGACTTAGAGTTGATTGCTTTTTATTTTGTCTAGTGATAGCATTAAGTATCCAGTAGCATTTCATTAAAGAAAGAATATTTCAACCACCAAAACTCGGGAAGAACATAATCTCAGAGTAACGAGTAGTTCTTACTTGGATGATTTTGCTTTTTTGAAAAACCCACTGTTAAAATGCAAATACTGAGGCAGAGAAATAAATTAATATTTTTTCTTTTTCTTGTTTTTTAAAAAACTTTATCTTATTTTATTTATTTATTTATTTATATTTATTTATTTTTTGGAGATGGAGGCTCGCTCTGTCACCCAGGCTGGAGTGCAGTGGCGTGATCGCGGCTGACTGCAAGCTTTGCCTCCTGGGTTCATGTCATTTTCCCGCCTCAGCCTCCCAAGTAGCTGGGACTACAGGCGCCTGCCACCATGCCTGGCTAATTTTTTTTTGTACTTTTAGTAGAGATGGGTTTCACCGTGTTAGCCAGGATGGTCTTGATCTCCTGACCTCGTGATCCACCCACCTCGGCCTCCCAAAGTGCTGGGATTACAGGTGTAAGCCACTGTGCCCGGCCTCTTTTGAGACATGGGCTTGCTCTGGCACCCAGGCTGGAGTGCAGTGGTGTAAATACAGCTCACTGCAGACTCAAGTCACCTGGGCTTAAGCGAGCCTCCCACCTCAGCCTCTTGAGTAGCTGGGACTATAGCCACCACACCTGACTAATTTTTAAAAATGTTTTGTAGAGATGGGGTCTTGCCAAGTTCCCTAGGCTAGTCTTGAAATCCTGGCCTCAAGCAATCCTCCTGCCAAAGTGCTAGGGTTGCAGGCATGGGCCACCATGCCCAGCTGAACAATCTTGATACTCATAAATTTGCATGGGTTTTACAGTTACAGTAATTGTAATAATAATCTGTAATTATTGAGAGCTTACTATGAACTGGGATTATGATGAACACTATATATATGATTTAATCTTCCTTGTAAGTCTCCCAACTGGGTCCCATTATCATCCCCATTACACATTAAGGAAAATGAGAATTGGTGAAGATGTGTGCCTAAGATTACACAGCTAAGTGGCAGAGCTATGTCTAGAAGCCAGATCTTCCGACAACAAAGTCTGGCTGGGCTGCCTGGCTACCCATACCTCTCTGTCTGGAATCCCTTTTACATATTCCCTACATGGGTTCCTACTGAAGGTATGGGCCATGGGCCCAGGTGACCATTGACTTTATCATATGGCTCTGCCCTCCTAGACAAAGCTTGTTCTAACTTTCAAGACAAAGATTATATAACTTTCAACTACAGCCTGGCTACATGTTGTTCCTTGCCCTTGTATTATTTGAGTTGTTTTCTTAAAATGAACAAACTTCTCTTGGCTTGAGATATTTATGTTACCATTCCTTGCATTCTTTCTATTTTTATATTATTTGCAAATAATCCTTGCTTCAAGTGTTCGAAATCTCCCCGCAAGTGGGCACCCCTGGTAGACCCAGAAAGCCTGAGCTGCTGCTGTGTAGTCCAACATCTACTCACGCTGTTGAGGCTGGAGAAGGGGAGATGGAAATGGTGCTCACAGCCTTCCAGCTTTGTCTGTTTCTGTGGCTCAGTGGCTATTTGCAGATGGAGTTTTTGACTGGGGCTCAAGCCCTAAGGTTGGAATACTAGCTTCCCTGACTGTGTTTCCTGTTCCTTCTCTCACTGTTCTGAGCAGTGGTTCTGTATCATCTGCTTAATGCAAATGATGTGTATTTTATCTCTCTTTAATGAACGTAGACAGTTGTGATAGAACGACACATAACACATAGCACGGACAGGGAGAGGATTTATGAGTTCTGACCCAAAGTCGGGGCAGTGAATGCAACCTCTTACACGGAAATTCATCAGAAAGTCTCCAATGTCAACATATGGCACTTTTTACTCAGTACTGTCAGGTAGCTTTTATTTCATCCCTTTACTTGTAAAAAAACAGGCTCAGATAGCATTTGCCACAGGTATCATAACTAGCTAGTTACTGGCAGAATCATGATTACAATGGAAGGATTTTGATTCCTGTTACAAGACTACACTACCTCTTGTCAAAATAAAATCATTCATTCATTCTTCATTTATTCAGCACATATTTGTCTAGTACCTTTTCTGTGCTAGGTTTTGGGGAATTCCAAAGGGAGCAGAATATGATCACAGATGTCATGGTCACTACAGTTCTGTGTCAGATCAGACATGAGCCAGATAATCATATAAACTTACTAATTTTTGTTTAGAAATAAGGGAGGGATAGATAGCCTCAAGAGAACAGATGACAAAAATAAGGTTAGTAAGATTTCATGGAAGTTGGGTTAATCATATTAAAAAAGCAAGAATTTAAATAAACACCAAGCAAAACCAAATTTCTTTTCTGAAATCATCAATGATCAAGAAATCACCACTACACAATATATCCATGTAACAAAACTGCATTTGTACTCCTTAAATTTATACAAATTTAAAAAGAAATCTTTGATGTGTCAGTGTTTGAAGAAAATCATATCTTTTTCATCTGCGTTGCCACCAATCAGATCACAGCCGATCTGATTAGAGGTTAGATTGCCAACAGCTGCTAGCTCCTTTGGGCCACAGAGCTTATGGTTAAATTTGATACTTAGGAATACAATTTTTAAAAAATAAATTGCTTATTCTGGTTTCTTTTAGCAGAGACATTTTCCTCTCTTGTCACTAGGCAAGTCTACTTGGGTTATTCCCTAAAAGAAAACCTTCTCTTTTCCTTGCCCTTTAGCTAGGCCTAGACTCAGTGGAAGCTAAAAGACATGAAGACACAGGCCTATCAGCCCTCAAACCATCTCTTCCACATAGGACACAGTCCCTCTGGCCTTTTCACTTCTGGAAAGTTGCTTTGCTATCTCCCCTCCCAGTCCTAGAAGTCTACATATTCATCTAGCAGCCTGTTTCTTTTGTGGGCTTCATGCAGATGAAGTGCTAGGTGACATTTTATGTTTTTCTCTTTACAAAAGTAATACAGGTTTCCTATAAAAAACATAGAAATGTGAAATGTCACCACTCATCATCAAGTTTCTGTTGTTTCTCTTTGTTTTTCAAAATTGAGAAAGAATGGAATTATAGACTCTTAAATTTCCTTTTGCTTTTAAAAGCTATTTCATAAAATAATTGCCCCCAACCTAACCTTTCTGGTTCTTTTAGGCTTTTAGACAAAGCAGATCAACTGAAAACCCCAGTTACAGTGGAATGTGGGGTGAGGGGGTGAGGAGAGAGGGGAGACGGTGGGTTTTAATCTTGCTTTTACTCTATATTATACTTTGTGGTCTCTGTCAATGTGAAAAAGTCTTGGGCATTCCATCACTGTTGGTATAATTGTCTTAAAGCTCCAGAGCCACTACTTTTACATGTGGTAGTCTTGAGTTGTGCAGTGCACAATCTCCACAGCTGTACCCTTCCTCACTCTTTCTGCTCTGTTCCAGGTCTATTCAACTTCTCTAGCCTTTCTCTTGGTCTCTTATTTCCTGTTCAGTACCCCTTAGCCTGAAACTTCCTGAGTAAATTTGGCCTTCCAAGTTTGGCCCTTTTATACACAATTTGTCCTTATCAGTGTGGCTAGACTTAGCAAATAAAAATATAGGACACCTGGTTACATTTTGGGGACATATTTATACTAAAAATTATTCACTGCAATTGAGATTTATTATAGTTGGCCATCTTATATTTTATCTGGCAACCCTTACCCTGACCTTTTAGGCCTTGGATGTGTTTGCTGATCCCTCTGCCTGCTCAGGTCTCTTCAACCCTACCCTAGGGAATGTTCATGTCCTCTAGGGGACAATTGATTTTCTCACAAGAAGTGTAAGAAGCAAAGTTCTTCTGACTGAGGAGCATGGATGAACACTGTCTAGATTCTAAACGAATCTTGCCTCACAATTGTCTATTCACTAGCAATTTCCTATGTGTTTATATCTGTTACATTGCAAGTTCCTGGAAGTCAGGGACTTGATTTTTTTCTTTAGTGTTACAGTAGGGTTTGTTAAGATCAGAGAGATTCAATTACAATCAAATCAATAAAGCTTTAATATATTGGCTAATAGACTTCTAAGAAAACCAAGCTTCCCTGAAAAAAAAGAACAATTAAATATTTTTTTAGATTCAATTTATCATGCAAGCATCTGAGTAATTTACTTTTGTTTGTTCAGTTCTCACATAGCTCAATTTATAAGTATTGGTGTGGAAGCTATAGGTTTAAGAAACATATTTGTGTAAAGTTGCTGACCCACATAGCATTTACCACCATACTATGTTGTTTATCTTGAGAGGCTGAATATACAAATAAACACTGGCCAGACCACATATGACAAAACAACTTTGACCATAATCTCTGCAGCAACCAGCCCGGGAAGCCCAACCACAACCTTTGTAGCCATTGGCCCAAATTGGTCAGAACCTGGTCAGTGACTCCCAACTTTCCTAATGTTTGCCCTCACTTCTAACCCAGAACCAACCAGAGCAAGAAAAAATGCTCCCCAAACCAATCATGCTTCTACATAGCCCACATCCAGCTTCCCTGGGCCAACAGCTTTTCATCAGGGCACACCTGAAACTTTTCCTTCTTTTTCTGCTGTAAAGCTTTCCCACTCCTCTGCCTGTCTGTGAGTCTCTGCCAAACAAAAGTCATGGTACCTGACTTCCTTGTAAGCCCTGGATGAATAACCTCTGCCTTTTCTAGATCAGATTGTCTTTGTCTATTTCCACAGTGTTTACTAGGATCTCTATACATAATCTCTTAAGTGGCAAGATTAACCCTGCCCAGGATTAGGAAATCATCTAGGGCCACTGAATATCAAATATGGTGCCAGAAAAAGTGTTGACAGTGGTTCAAACCTGGGTCAAGAGTCCTTTGATCTAGATCAAATCTGTGATAAGCTGATATTACTCATTCCTCTTTCCAGTTCATCTCAGCAAAAGTCTCACTGCTTGTGAGTGTCCTGCATACAGTCTGATTTGGGTGGTTGTTTTCTTTGTGGAACTACTCAGAGGTCATATGACATTTACCTGTGGAAAGTTCAAAATGATTCTATTTCCTTAGGTCTATTTTGCCCTATTCACTGAGAAATGTATGGTCTCTGATGTTAGATTGTTTCAATTTGAATTCTGCCAATATCTTTTATTCATCTTGTGAGTTTGGAAAAGTATATAGACTTATTTAAGTCTTAAATTACTTATTTAAAAATTGTTATAGTGACATTAGCACCTACCTTATAGGGTTGTTTGAGAACAAAAGCATAATTTCTGCAGGACAATTACCAAAGTCCTAACATGTAATAGTTATTCAGTAAGTAATAGCTATCATTATTACTATTATTACATCGAAATAGGTACTTATATTTCCAAATTAACAATCTTTTATACTTTTGCTGTGACAATATGTGCATTAAGTGGTACGAAGAATTAAGGCACTGTCTTCATAATTAGGTGATAGCAACTTTCTTCTTTATTAGAAATCAAGCATCTCAGAACTATCATGATTGGCTATTAGGCTTTTTGGCCCCAGCATTGTCAATGGCTTTTACTGGTAGGGCAAGTTACAGCTAGTAACTTGGTCAAGGTTTTTGGACATGAACTTTACGTTTCAGAGTTTAGACCAACGTACATTTAAGATATGATACTCCAGAGGCACAGAAAGGTACATGACACAGCCAACTGAAGAGGCATTCTCTTTTGAGCCCTGTTATAATCAAAGAAATCTTCATGGTGAAATGCTCATTTTGCAGACATGACATGTGTTTTAATTTCAAAATTGAACAAAGGAAAAATCCCTGGGCATTTTATGTGCATTTTTGTTAATGTGATCACAGACAGTCATTCAATCCCAAATGAGACATGATCTCACTGGGAGGGAAAGGACATGTCAATTGCACTGCCCATGCACTCCTGTCTCCTCACTGACATCAGGAATTTGTTCTGGGAAGTCTCTAGCAAACATTTTTGGAACAGGTATTTTGTGAGAATCTCACCGTTTTGGTCACAAAAGTCATTCAGTGGTCTAACTGGAACCAAGAATGGAATGAGTTACCTTATTAAAAATTTTAAATCAAAAAGTGTTTATTTTGTTTGGTGGGTTTCAGAAGAAATTAGAGGAGCAGATCATGATGGAGAAGCAGGGGATCTATCAGGAGCACCACGAATGCTTTTTCAAAATATATATATTCTATTAGATTAAATGTTACTAAGAACAGGCCCTCAACACAGCCCCATATAGCGTATTTTCCCACTTTTCTACAGTGAATATTTCAAGTATTTTCCATTCTCTTCAAATCTCTACTCCTGTCTCCTTTATCAACTACCCCTAATGATGGCAGTAGCGGGCCATCTGGAGCAGCCACCACCATCACGCTGGCTGCAGTAGGGAGGCGTGGCCAGGGCTGCACACGCTGTGGAACCAGTGGGGGCTGGGGACAACTGGGAGCCCTACCCCTTTCGAGTTGGGGTGGGAGCTCCCTGGGTGCTACTGCAGCTGCCCAAACTGCAGCTGCAGACCCAGGCCTCCTGCTCCACAGAGCAGGCAGGAGCCCCACCCCCCACCCCCCAGGCACAGTTGCAGCCACCCAAACTGCAGAGGCTGTGAACCCAGGCATCCCTGCACTGTTGGAGGCCTGCAAAGGCCCCTTCTGCCATCGCAAACTCAGAAATGCCTGCTCCCACTGACTGGCTTCTTCCTACTGTTGGCACCCACTCTGATCTTGGAGCAAAGTCAGGGCCAAGCCTGGCCACTGTCACAGCCCAGCTGAGTGTGCACACACTTGGGTAAGTGCTGACATGCCAGCCCCCTGCCACCTTGGCCCTCTCTGGACTTTGGGCACTGACAAGCATAGGAGGGAAGCTGATGGAGGGCTGAGGGCAGCTCAGTGCTTGTCTGCAGGCACCCCTTGGCACCTATAGCCTGGATGCCATGAATGGCAGCAGGAGCCAGACACGTTCCTTGGAGGAAGAGGGTGGCCTGAAGGCTGGGGGCCAGGCTGCCAGTCCCACGAACTGAAGTGGGAACTTGCGATACCTTTTCTGGGCCCACTCACAGCTGCCCATGGACCAACTAGTGTGTGCACTTCCTCCCCTCTGAGGTCCATAGCCCCGGGCTCCAGAGCTGAGCAGATGTCAGGATGACTGGTTACAGAGAGGAGCTACCCATTCCAGGGCCGCCTCTCTGCTGAGAGCTGCAGAGACAACAGGACAACCGACCTGCAGAGAGGGACTACTCACTCCAGGGCATCCTCTGAGCTACTGTTGCTCAATAAAGCTCCTCTTCATCTTGCTTGCCCTCCATTTATCCATGTACCTCATTCTTCCTGGGTGCAGGACAAGAACTTGGGACCCACTGAATGAGGATAAAAGAGCTGTAATACAATCAGGGCTAAGACACATCCCTTGCTTGCCACATTGTGGGTGAAGAGAAGAAAAGAAGAGCTGAAGCTCTTTGGGGAGCCTAGACATGGGAGCTCTCTGAGCCAGGGCTGTGAATGCCTCTTTGGGGCCCTGTGGTTCCTGGCATCTCCAAGCTTCTGGGTGCCACTGTGTTCCCAGTGCTAGCTGTGGAAGCTGTTTGCAGTGTGCCTGGTCCAGCTGCAGCCTCACAAAGAACTGGCACCTGTGCTGGCACCTGGAGCTGCCTGTCGCACTGCAGCAGCTAGCATGTCTGACTGTGCAGTGGCTGGACCCCATGCTTGCTCACACACCCCTTGCTGTTCCATGCAGACTCCCTTGGCAGGCGTGGGATCCAGACCAGTAGCGTGAGCTGAGTGCAGTCTGCCAGGCAAAGTGGGCAGAATGAGCCCAGTGGGCCTAAGCAAAACTCAGGCAAAGGTGCCACTAGCCACAGGTTTCTGACCAGAAAAGCGACGCTGCAAAGATCCTGTAACACTATTTAACAGGAAAAATACAATCACAAACTTCTTGTCTCCCAACCCATATACCTAATTGCATCTGTATCAATTCTTTCCTTGGAAAAAGACTTGACTCTTTCCCATCCCTCTACTCTGCTTCTTCTTCTCCTTTACTTTCCCTTTCCTCCATTATGAATTTCTAATTTTAAAAATTTTTTAATTTTTTATTTCAATAGGTTTTTGGGGAACAGGTGGTATTTGGGTACACGAATAAGTTCTTTAGAGATGATTTCTGAGATTTTGGTGCACCCATCACCTGAGCACTGTACATTGTACCCATTGGGTAGTCTTTTATCCCTTACCACCCCCACCCTTTCCTCTGAGTCCCCAGAGTGTCATTCTTATGCCTTTGCATCCTCATAGGTTAGCTCCCACATATAAGTGAGAACATATGATGTTTGGTTTTCCATTTCTGAGTTACTTCACTTAAAATAATAGTTTCCAGGCAAGGTGTGGTGGCTCATGCCTGAAATCCCAGCACTTCGGGAGGCTGAGGCAGGTGGATCACCTGAGGTTAGGAGTTCAAGACCAGCCTGGCCAACATGGTGAAACCCTGTCTCTACTAAAAATACAAAAAACTAGCCAGGCGTGGTGGTGGGTGCCTGTAATCCCAGTTACTTGAGAGGCTAAGGCAGGAGAATCCCTTGAACCCAGGAGGCGGAGATTGCAGTGAGCTGAGATCGTGCCATTGCACTCCAGCCTGGACAACAAGAACAAAACTCCATCTCAAATAATAATAATAATAATAATAATAATAATAATAATAATAATACTAACGGTCTTTAATCCCATCCTGGTTGCCATGAATGCCATTATTTCATTCCTTTTTATAACTGAGTAGTATTCCATGTTATATATATACCACATTATCCACTCATTGATGGGCATTTAAGCTGGTTCCATATTTTTGCAAATTGTGCTGCTATAAACATGCATGTACAAGTATCTTTTTCGTATAATGACTTCTTTTCCTCTGGGTAGATACCTACTCGTGAGATTGCTGAATCAAACAGTAGATATACTTTTATTTCTTTAAGGAATCTCCACACTGTTTTCCATAGTGGTTGTCCTAGTTTACATTCCCACCAGCAATGTAGAAGTGTTCCCTTTTCACTGCATCCACACCAACATCTATTATTTCTGGATTTTTTGATTATGGTCATTCTTGCGGGAGTGAAGTGGTTTTGTGGCATTGTGGTTTTGATTTTTAATTTCCCTGATAATTAGTGACGTTGATCATTTTTTCATGTTTCTTGGCCATTTGTATATCTTCTTTTGAGAATTGTCTATTCATGTCTGTAGCCCACTTTTTGATGGGATTGTTCGATTTTTTCTTGCTGATTTGTTTGAGTTATTTGTAGATTCTGGATATTAGTCCTTTGTTGGATGTAAAGATTGTGAAGATTTTCTCCAACTCTGTGGATGGTCAACTCTGCTGATTATTTATTTTGCTGTGCAGAAGCTTCTTAATTTAATTAAGTCCCATTTATTTATCTTTGATTTTGTTGCATTTGCTTTTAGGTGTTGGTCATGAAGTCTTTGCCGAAGCCAATGGCTAGAAGGTTTTTTTCCAATGCTATCTTTTAGAATCTTTATGGTTTCAGATCTCAGATTTAAGTCTTTGATCCATCTTGAGTTGATTTTTATATAAGGTGAGAGATGAGGATACAGTTTTATTCTCCTACATGTGGGTTGCCAATTATCCCAGCAACGTTTGTTGAATAGGGTGTTTTGTTTGCTTTGTTGAAGATCAGTTGGCTGCATTTGGATTTATTTCTGGATTCTCTACTTTGTTCCATTAGTCTATATGCCTATTTTTATACTGATACCAGGCTGTTTTGATGACTATGGCCTTATAGTATAATTTGAAATTATGTAATGTGATGTCTCCAGATTTGTTCTTTTTGCTTAGTCTTGTTGTGGCTATGTGGGCTCTTTTTGGTTCCATATGAATTTTAGGATTGTTTCTTTCTAGTTCTGTGAAGAATAATGGGGTATTTTGATGGGAATTACATTGAATTTATAGATTGCTTTTGGCAGTATGGTCATTTTCACAATATTTATTCTACCCATCCATGAGCATGGAATGTGTTTCCATTTGTTTGTGTCATCAGTGATTTCTTTCAGCAGTGTTTTGTAGTTTTCCTTGTAGAGATCTTTCACCTCCTTGGTTAGGCAAGTTCCTAAGTATTTTATTTGTTTTTGCAGCTATTGTGAAGGTGGTTGAGTTCTTGATTTTATTCTCAGATTGGTTGCTGTTGGTGTATAGCAGAGCTACTGATTTGTGTACATTAATGTTGTATCCTGAAGCTTTGCTGAATTCATTTACCAATTCTAGGAGCTTTCTGGATGAGTCTTTAGGGTTTTCTAGGTATACGATCATATCATCAGCAAACAGCAAGAGTTTGACTTCTTCTTTACTGATTTGGATGCCCTTTATTTCTTTCTCTTGTCTGATTGCTCTGGCTAGGACTTCTAATACTGTATTGAATACAAGTGGTGAAAGTGGGCATCCTTGTGTTGTTCCAGTTTTCAGAGGAAATGCTTTCAATCTTTCCCCATTCAGTATTATGTTGGCTGTAATTTTGCCATAGATGGCTTTTATTACCTTACAGTGTGTCCCTATGATGATTTTGCTAAGCATTTTAATCATAAAGGAATGCTGGATTTTGTCAAATGCTTTTTCTGTGTCTATTGAAATGATTATGTGATTTTTGTTTTTAATTCTGTTTATGTGGTGTATCACATTTATTGACTTATGTATGTTAAACTGTCCCTTAATCCCTGAAATGAAATCCACTTGACCATGGTGGATTATCATTCTGATATGCTGTTGGATTCAGTTTACTAGTATTTTGTTGAGGATTTTTGCATCTATGTTCATCAGGGATATTGGTCTGTAGTTTTCTTTTTTTGTTATGTCTTTCCCCGGTTTTGGTATTAGGGCAATACTGGCTTCACAGAAATTATTCAGAGAGGATTCCCCCTTTCTCTATCTTTTGGAATAGTGTCAATAGGATTGGTACCAATTCTTCTTTGAATGTCTGATAGAATTCCATGGTACATCAGTCTGCTCCTGGACTTTTTTTGTTGGCAATTTTTTAATTACCATTTCAATCTTGCTGCTTGTTATTGGTCTGTTCAGAGATTCTTCCTGGTTTAATCTAGGAGGGTTCTATATTTCCAGGAATTTGTCCATCTTCTCTGTTTTTTCTAGTTTATATGAGTAAAGGTGTTTATAGTAGCCTTGAATAAGCTTTTGTATTTCTGTGGTATTGGTTGTAATATCTACTGTTTTGCCTCTAATTGAGGTAATTTGGATCTTCTCTCTTCTTTTCTTGGTTAATCTTGCTAATGGTCTATCAATTTTATTTATCTTTTCAAAGAATCAGTCTTTTGTTTCATTTATCTCTTGTATGTTTTTGTCTTAATTTCGTTTAGTTCTGCTCTGATCTTGGTTATTTCTTTTCTTCTGCTGAGTTTAATATGGAAGAAAAAAAGAGCCTGTGCAGCCAAGACAATCCTAAGCAAAAACAACAAAGCTGGAGGCATCATGCTACTTGACTTCAAACTTTACTACAAGGCTACAGTAACCAAAACAGCATGGTACTGGTACCAAAACATATAGACCAGTGGAACAGAACAGAGACTTCAGAAATAACACCATACATCTACAACCATCTGATTTTCAATAAACCTGAAAAAAACAAGCAATGGCGAAAGGATTCTCTATTTAATAAATGGTCTTAGGAAAACTGGCTAGCCATATGCAGAAAACAAAACTGTAACCGGATCCCTTCCTTACATCTTATACAAAAATTAACTCGAGATGGATTAAAGACTTAAATGTAAAACCCAAAGCCATAAAAACTCTACAATAAAACCTAGGCAATACCATTCAGGACATAGGCATGGGCAAAACCTTCATGACTAAAACACCAAAAACAATTGCCACAAAATCCAAAATTGATAAATGGGATCTAATTATACTAAAGAGCTTCTGCACAGCAAAAGAAACTATCATGAGAGTAAACAGGCAACCTACAGAATGGAAGAAAATGTTTACAATCTACCCATCTGACAAAGGTCTAATATCCAGGATCTACAAGGAGTTTAAACAAATTTATAACAATAAAATCAAAAAGTGGGTGAAGGAAATGAACAGACACTTCTCAAAAGAAGACATTTATGTGGCCAACAAACATGAAAAAAATCTCATCACTGGTCATTAGAAAAATGCAAATCAAAACCACAATGAGATATCAACTCATGCCAGTCAGAATGGCTATAATTTTATTTTATTTTTTTGAGATAGAGTCTCACTCTGTCACCAGGTTGGAGTGCAGTGGTGTGATCTCAGCTCACCACAACCTCTGCCTCCCAGGTTCAAGTGATTCTCCTGCCTCAGCCTCCCAAGTAGCTGGTACTACAGGCAAACGCCACCACGCCCGGTTAATTTTTGTATTTTTAGTAGAGATGGGGTTTCACCAGGTTAGCCAGGATGTTCTCGATCTCCTAACCTCGTGATCCACCCACCTTGGCCTCCTAAAGTGCTGGGATTACACAGAATGGCTATTATTAAGAAGTCAGGAAACAACAGATGCTGGTGAGGATGTGGAGAAATAGGAATGCTTTTACACTATTGGTGGGAGTGTAAATTAGTTCAACCATTGTGGAAAACGGTGTGGCAGTTCCTCAAGGATCTAGAACCAGAAATACCATTTGACCCAGTAATTCCATTACTGGATGTATATCCAAAGGATTATAAATCTTCTACTATAAAGACACATGCACATGTATATTTATTGCAGCACTATTTATAATAGCAAGGACTTGGAACCAACCCAAATGCCCATCAATAATACACTGGATAAAGAAAATGTGGCACATATATGCCATGGAATACTATGCAGCCATAAAAAAAGAATGAGTTCATGTCATTTGCAGGGACATGGATGAAGCTGGAAGCCATCATTCTCAGCAAACTAACACAGGAACAGAAAACCAAACACCACATGTTCTGACTCATAAGTGGGAGTTGAACAATGAGAACACATGGACACAGGGAGGGGAACATCACACCCTGGGGCCTGTCAGCGGGTGGGGGGCAAGGGAAGGGAGAGCATTAGGACATACCTAACGCATGCAGGGCTTAAAACCTAAATGACGGGTTGATAGGTTCAGCAAACCACCATGGCCCATGTATACTTATATAATAAACTTGCACATTCTGCACATGTATCTTGGAACTTAAAGTAAAAAATAAAACTAAAAATAAAAAATACGTTTTATTGTGTGTACTTAAGGTATACAACATGACAGCTTTGTTGAAATATAATTTACATATTGTGCAATTTATCCATTTAAATTATACAATTCAGACATTTTGAGTATGTTCCTAGAGTTGTGTAGGCATCAAGAAACTAATGTTTCTATCTCCATAGATTTGCCTATGAATCATATAGATTCATACAATATGTGGTCTTTTGTGACTGACTTCTTTCACTTAGCATGACGTTTTCTTGTTTTTTTTTATGTTTTATTTTTGTTGTCTGTTGTTTTTTATTTAAAAAATTTTTCTTTTTAGCATGATGTTTTCAATGTTCATCCATTTTGTAGCATGTATCAGTACTTCATTTTTTGTTTTTTTTTTTGAGACAGTGTCTTGCTTTGTTACCAAGACTGGAGTGCAGTGGCAGGATCTTGGCTCACTGCAACCTCTGCCTCCCAAGTTCAAGACATTCTCTTGTTTCAGCCTCCGGAGTAGCTGGGACTACAGGCACATGCCACCATGCCTGGCTAAATTTTGTATTTTTAATAGAGATGGGGTTTTACCATATTGATTGGGGTGGTCTCAAACTCCTGACCTCAGGTGATCCACCCGCCTTGGCCTCCCAAATGCTAGGATTACAGGCATGAGCCACCATGCCTGGCCAGTACTTCAGTTTTTCAATTACATAATTATATTACATTGCTTGGATATACTACATTTTATTTCTCCATTCATCAGTTGGTATACATTTGGGGTGTTTCTGCTTTTTGGCCATTATGAATAGTGTGGGTAAGAACATTCATGTACAGGACTTTATGTGGACATATGTTTTCATTTCTCTTGGGTATATAACTAGGAGTGAAACTGCTGGGTCATACATGAAATCTATGTTGGACCTTTAGAGGAACTGACAGACTGCTGCATATTACATTCCTACCAGCAGTACATAAGCAGTATATGAGAACCTCACTCTAGAGCGTTAACTAGCTTTTCCCTCTCTCCCTCTTTTCCTTCCTTCCTTTCCTTCTTCCCACTTTTTCTTTCTTTTTATTATAGCTATCCTAGTGGATGTGAAGTAGTGTCTTACTGTGGTTTTTATTTGCAATTTCCAAATTCCTAATGATGTTGAATATCTTTTCACATGATTTTTGGACACTTGTATGTCTTCTTGTATATTTTTTTGAAGAAATGTATACCCAAATCCTTGGCACATTTTTAAATTGCTTTTTTTATTGTTGAGTGTCAAGAATTCTTTATATATGCTAGATGCCAGTCTCTTATCAGATATGATTTGCCAATATTTTCCTCATTCTGTGAATTGTCTTTTTATTTTCTTGATGGTATCCTTTGAATCAGAAAAGTTTTAAGTTTTGATGAAGTCCAATTTATCTAATTTTTTAAATTGTTTGTACTTTTAGTGTTATAGTTAAGAAACCACTGCCTAATCCAATATCAGGAAAATTTAACCTTATGTTTTCTTCTAATAGTGTTATGTTTTAGCCATTACACTTAAGCATTAGATCCACTTCTAGTTAATTTTTGTACATGGTTTACAAAAGGGAAGATCAAACAAGGGATTTTATGGCCAGGACTGAAAAGGGAATGCATGAGTTCTTCTCACATTCTAGTGGTCACGACCTAGTCACATAGTAACTACAGTGGAGATAAGAAAATTTAGCCTTCCTGTTTATTCAGGAAAAAGAAATTGGATTGGTAAGCATCTAGCCAATTTGTGTTGCAAGAGGGTTTTGGTTGTGTTTCTGTTTCAATTTTTTTCATAATAGAAAAAGTACCTGGCATCCTGGCAATCTGGATTTTTCAGCTGGAAGCCAACATTTTCACATGTAAAATAGATTCTTACAGCGGTGTTTCTTTTTAGCCACGGAGATCTTAAGAAATCAGGTGCCACCCTGAGAGGAGGCTTATGGGAGAGGCCTTTTTGTCTCCGATCTTCACTTCTACCACAACACGTCTGTTTTAAAATTATTCTTAAGTTTGAGGGTCCTATGTAGAGTGGTGTTAAAAAAAAATTTCTATTACTAAAAAATATATATTTTTAAAACCACTTAACTAGATGATCAATAAGCTTACTTTCAGCTCTGATACTTGCAATACAGAATTGGGGTTAATTAATTCATACATGAATTCAACGACCTACCTTGTATTATAAACTGGACTACATGGTGAGGACATCTGTATAAAGCATATACTGTAGCTAACAAAACAAGGAATTCATACCTTTTGTAAGAGTTTCTTGTATGTGTGCTTTCTGGCTCTCCACAGAACCAATTTTTCTCCAAATACAAATCTCTTCAATAAATGTTTATCTGAGTTGTATTGAAAGGAAAAATGAGGCTTTGTTAAATTATGATTATTTTCACCTCTTTATCATTGTATTCATTCATTCTTTTTAAATTTTTTTGTTTTATCAACACAAGTGATATAAGAAAATTATTTTTCATTTTTATCAAAGCAATATGTACACATAGTTTTGAAAGTCACATAATATTAAATGGCTTGAAATAAAAATCAGTAGTACCCATCTTATTTTTCTCCACTTTCGGTTCCTGTTCCACAAAATTGCTTCTTTTCTTCACTTTTTATTTCCTGATCTACAAATATTTAAAATATTTTAATGTACTTTTTAGGGTTTATTTCCATGTGTAATATACTTCTTGATTTGTAAGATTCTGGCATTATGTACAAGGTTTATTTTATGGTAGTGGGTTGAACAGTGTCTCCCCCAAAATTTAATGCCTGCCTGGAACCTCAGAATGTCACTTTATTTGGAAGTAAAATCTTTGCAGATGTGATTAGTTGAGGATCTTGAGGTGAAATTGTGCTGGATTTAATGACTGGTGTCCTTGTAATAACAGGAGAGGATACCTAGACATGGAAAGAAGTCCATGTGAAGACAGAGACAGAGATTGGAGTTATTTGCCACAGGCCGAGGAATTCCTGGGGCTACCAGAAAGTAGGAAGAGGCAAGGAAAGATTCTTTGCTAGAGCTTTCAGAGAAAGCATGACCCTGTTGAGATTTCAGATTTTTGGCTTCATGATTGGTGATCATATACATTTCTGTTGTTTTAATTCACCCACTTTGTGGTACTTTGTTACAGCAGCCCTTGAAAACTATTAAAGTGAGGGAGGAATTGGCTTACCCACCCCTGCCCTGTCTTAGCCCATTCCTTTCATTCCCATGCCCACTCTTCTATTCCCAGAAGTTTCATGAAATTTTTGGTTAAACCAGTATTTACATTATTATGTTCACATACATATTGTTTCCTGCTAAGCGAAGTATACCATGTGATATGGTTTGGCTCTGTGTCCCCACTCAAATCTCATGTTGAATTGTAATCCCCACATGTCAGGGGAGGCACCTGGTGGGAGGTAATCAGATCATGGGGGTGGATTTCCCTCTTGCTGTTCTCATGATAGTGAGTTCTCATAAGAGCTGATTGTTTAAAAGTGTGTGGCAGCTCCCCCTTCGCTCTCTCTCTCTCCTGCTTTGCTGTGGTGAGACATGCTTGCTTCCCTTTCACCTTTGGTCATGATTGTAAATTTCTTGAGGCCTCCTAACCATGACTCTTGTAGAAGCTTCCTAGCCTGTGAAACTGTGAGTCAACTAAACCTCTTTTCTTCATAAATTCCCAGCCTCAGGTAGTTCTTTAAAGCAGTGGGAAAACAGACTATTACACCATGATTTATTTCCTTCATTGATAATGACCTCCCATACCTTTTCTTCTTTATTGCTTAATTTTCTACAGATATATTATAATTCTTCCACACTGCACAACAAACTGCTAACACATTTCCCATATTAAATACTGTATCAGTATTTTTGTTGTTGGTGTTGTTGGTGTTTTTCCCTAGAGTCCTCTGGCTCTGGTCTAAATTGGTGCTCTCTGCTACTGCTACACAGCTATCAACCTAAATCTTGCTTTGCCATCATTCTGAGTAATTGCATTGTCTCTCTGTTGTCTGGGATTACTCATTTCCTGTATCCCGTGCCTTTCACTTTTTTGCTTATTCTCTTATTTGGTGAAGCACATTCCCCATGGCTTCCTGAAAAAAAAGATATTTAGAGGTAAAGGTATCGATACAATATGCATCTAAAATGTCTTGATTCTGCCTTTGTTAGTGTGGCTAGGATGAAAATAATTTTCCCACAGAATTTTAAACAAATTTCTCAATGCAGTCTACATCTAGTGTTGGAAAGTTAGATACTTTTCTGATTTCTGTTCCATTGTGTATGACTTTCCTCTGCCTCAGAAAGCTTTTAGCATCTTGTATTTACTTGAAACATGAAATATCATTATGATGTATCCTTGCATGGGTGTTTTTAAATCTTTTGTTTACATTGAACACTAGCAGGTGGCCCTTTAAGTGTGGAAACTGACATCTCTCGTGTTTTATATTCTTCCATATTTCCATATGCCTTCCCCTGGGCTTGTGAAATTCTTGTTAGTTGGTGGATATTGGACTTCCTGGATTTATGCTGTATTTTTCTTTACTTTTCTTCTCCATTAAAAAATAAACTTACTTTAGAATAGTGTTATATTTATTAAAAAGTTGTGAAGATGGCTGGGCGTGGTGGCTCACGCCTGTAATCCCAGCACTTTGGGAGGCCGAGGCAGGTGGATCACCTGAGGTCAGGAATTTGAGACCAGCCTGGCCAACATGGCCAAACCCCATCTCTACTAAAAATACGAAAATCAGCCGGGCGTGGTGGCAAGCGCCATAATCCCAGCTACTTGGGAGGCTGAGACGAGAGAATCACTTGAACCTGAAAGGTGGTGATTGCAGTAAGCCGAGACCATGCCACTGCACTCCAGCCTGGGTGACAGAGCGAGACTCTGTCTCAAAAAAAAAAAACCAGTTGTGAAGATAGAACAGAGTTCCCATATTACCCTACATCCTGTTTCCCAGATTATTAACCTATTAGTATGGTACTTTTGTTACAATGAACAAGCATTGATAAATTAGTATTAAGTAATGTCCATATTTTATCAGATTTTCTTAGTTTTTACCTAATGTATTTTTTTTTTTCTGTTCCAAGATCCCATCCAGGATACCACATTATATTTAGTCATCACATCTTAGGCTCTTCTTGGCTTGATAGTTTCTCAGATTTTCCTCGTTTTAGATGACCTTGAAATTAAAGAAGAACTACTAATCAGATATTTTGTAGAATGTTCCTCAGTTGAGATTTACCAGGTATTTTTTCTTGTGAATAGATTGGGATTAGGGTTTTTTTTTTTTTTTTAGTAAGACCATGTAGCTAAAGTACTATTCTCATCATATCATATCAAAGGCACACATTGTCAATATATTTACCACTGTTGATGCTAACTTTGATTACCTGGTAGTGTTTGTCAGATTTTTCCACTATAAAGTTACTCTTCCTTCCCTATTTCCATACTGTACTCTTTGAAAAGAAGTCACTGTGAACAGCCTACACTTAAGAAGTGGAGAGTTATGTTCCACTTCCTTAAAGACAGATTGTATATAGAAATTATTTGGAATTTTTCTGCATGGGTGATATTCTTTGGCATGAGAGATTTATCTATTTTCCCCCATTTATTTATTTACTGGATAAATCATCTATATAAATATGGACTCATAGATATTTATTTTGTAATTTTCCATGTAATTAAATACTATTTTATATACTTTGTTGCTCAAATTGTTCCAGCTTTGGCCATTGGGAGCTCTTTCAGTTGGTTCCTGTGTCACTTTGACATATTCCAATTATTGTGTTTTGTTTGGTTTTATGTTTTGGCACTTCCTTACTTCTGGCACTACTAGATGTTCCAGGCAGCCAACACACATGTGAAAAAATGCTTAACATCACAAATCATCAGACAAATGCAAATCAAAACCACAATGAGATACCACCTTACACTGATCAGAATGGCTTCTATTAAAAACTCAAAAAACAACAGATGCTGACGAGGGTGCAGAGAAAAAGGAACACGTATACACTGTTGGAAGGAATGTAAATTAGTCCAGCTACTGTGGAAAGCAGCTTGGAGATTTCTCAAAGAACTTAAAGCACAACTACCATTCAACCTAGCAATCCCATAAATGAGTACATATCCAGAAGAAAACAAATCATTCTACCAAAAGACACATGCACTTGTATGTTCACTGCAGTACTAGTCACAATACCAAAGACACAGAGTCACCCTAGGTGCCCATAAACAGTGACTGGATAAAGAATGTGGTAGATATACACTATGGAATAGTATGCAGACATAAAAATAACAGAATCATATCCTTTGCAGCAACATGGATGCAGCTGGAGGCCATTATCCTAAGCACATTAATGCAGGAACAGAAAATCGTATAACCACATAGTTCTCACTTATAAGTGGGAGCTAAATATTGGGTACTCGTGGACATAAAGATGGCAACAATAGATACTGTGAAGTACTAGAAGGAGTGGGGAGGGAGTGGGGCAAGGATTGAAAAACTAAGTTTTGGGTACTATGCTCACTACTCTGGTGATGGGTTCATTTGTGTCCCAAACCTCAGCATCATGTAACAACCTGAACATGTACCCCCAAATCTAAAATAAAAGTTGAAATTATTTTTTTGAAAAAAGAATCAGAGATATATATTGGGGAACTGACCTCATAAAGCCCAATGGTGGCCAATTCCCCAAGGAAAAAATAAACATACACAATTTGGCTAAAAATAATAATTTTAAAAAATGCTCCAGGTTTATCTTGTATATTCCCTGCCCCAGTCCTAAATTTAGCCATTTCTTTTTTTTTTCTTTTTTTGAGACAGAGTCTCGCTCTGTCACCCAGGCTGGAGTACAGTGGCGTGATCTCAGCTCACCACAACCTCCGCCTCCCGGGTTCAAGCGATTCTCCTGCCTCAGCCTCCTGAGTAGCTGGGACTAGAGGTGCCTGCCACCAAGCCCGGCCAATTTTTGTATTTTTAGTAGAGATGGGGTTTCACTGTGTTAACCAGGATGGTCTTGATCTCCTGACCTCATGATCCGCCCACCTCGTCCTCCCAAAGTGCTGGGATTACAGGTGTGAGGCATCACGCCTGGCAAATTTAGCCATTTCCTCAATGAGTCCTGGTTCCTTTTATTAGAGAATGGTATTAGACACCAATATCTGGGTGCTAGATGTGCTCATTGACACTCATGTACTGTGACTTCTAGGCCCTTTCAGCTAACAGAGCAAGGAAATACATATTTATACTTACTTATCTATCTATCTGTCTATCTATCTATCTATCTATCTATGGAACAATCTCTATCAATATTAAGCTAAACATGAGCCCATACAGACATATCAACTAACCCATTATCACACAGATCACCCTAGCCTTCTCCCTGTGCCTATCTGTAAATTTTCACTCCAACAGTGAGAAACCTAGTTGCCAACCATCTACTATCCACTTACTTAATTGTTCAATTCATGATACGAGTATAGCAGCATCAGAATTCTTCATCTGTATCCCTGTGTAAAACAACTTTATCAGCTAGAGTATAGTGCTTATATGCAGTTGCTTTTACTTTTAGTTTTACAGACTACATTTATTTCCAAATTTACTTAGGTTACATCTTTCCTTCATGGCTTTTAGTGAGGTTGTTTGATATATTTGTAATACAATTAGATTCTTTTGTGACAGTGTGGATTCATTGCTGAGCTTTCCTCAACCTCCTCAATGATTTTTAAAAATCTGCATCTATTAAGGCTACTCTTTATATGGTAAGGTTCTATGGGTCTTGGAAATTGCCTAGTGTCATGTATTCATCATTATAGTATGATACAGAATAGTTTCTACACCATGCAAAATAGTGCCCTGTGGTTCACCTATTCAATCTTCCCCCACCCTTAAATCATGGCAACTGCTCAACTGTTTGCTATCTCTATAGCCTTTCCAGGATGTCATATAAATGGAATTGTATAGTGTGCAGCCTTTTTAGATGGGCTCATTTTACTTAGCAATATGCACTTAGGATTCATCCATGTATTTGCATGGCTTTCTAGATCAGTCCTTCTTATTTCTGAATTGTATTCCATTATACGGATATACAATGCTTTGTTTACCTATTTCCCTCTTAAGGACATTGTATTAGTCCATTCTCACATTGTATTAGGATCTTTATAGATACTAACTGAGACTGGGTAATTTATAAAGAAAAGAGGTTTAATTGAATCACTGTTCTGCATGGCTGGGGAGGCCTCAGGAAACTTACAATCATAAGTGGAAAATAAAGGAACACCAAGGCACATCTTCTTATGGCGGACAAAGAGAGAGATAGTGAAGGAGAAATGGCCAAACACTTTTGAAGCATCATATCTGTGAGAACTCCCTCAATATCTGAGAACAACATGGGGAAACTGACCCCATGATCCAGTCACCTCACATCAGGTCTCTCCCTTGACACATGGGGACTACAATTTGAGATGAGATTTTGGTGGGGACACAGAGCCAAGTCATATCATTCCACCCCTGCCCCCTCCCAAATCTCATATCCTTTGCACATTTTGAAACCAATCATGCCTTCCCAATAGTCCTCTCAAATCTTAACTCATTCCAGTATTAACTCAAAAGTCCAAGTCCCAAGTTTCATATGAGACAAGGCAAACCCCTCTGCCTATAAACTTGCAAAATCAAAAGCAAGTTATTAACTTCCAAGATACAATGGCAATACAGGCAATGAGTAAATGTTCCCATTCCAAATGGGAGAAACTGACCAGAACAAAGGGATCACAGGCCCTATGCAAGTCCAAAACACAGGCAGGCAGACATTAAATCTTAAAACTCTAAAATCTCCTTTGACACCATGTCTCCATATCCAGGGAATGCTGATGCAAGGGGTGGGCTCCCACGGCCTTGGACAGCTCTGCCCCTGTGGCTATGCAGGGTACAGTCCCTGCATCTGCTTTCATGGGCTGGTATTGAATGCCTGCAGCTTTTCCAGGCACAGGGTGCAAGCTGTCTGTGAATCTACCTTTCTGGGGTTTGGAGGACAGTGACTCTCTTCTCACAGATCCACCAGGCAGTGCCCCAGTGGGGACTCTGTGTGGGGGTTCCAACTCCACGTTTCCCCTCTGCATTGCCCTAGTAGAGGTTCTCTATGAGGGCTCTGGCCCTACAGCAGACTTCCGCCTGGACACCCAGGCATTTCCATACATCTTCTGAAATCTAGGGGGAGGCTCCCAAAGATCAACTCTTGTCTTCTGTGCACCTGCAGGCCCAATGCTATGTGGAAACCACCAAAGCTTGGGGCTTGCACCCTCTGAAGCCACAGTCAGAGCTACTCCTTGGCCCCTTTTAGCCATGGCTGGAACTGAAGTAACTGGAACACAGGGTGCCATGTCCCAAGGCTGCACAGAGCAGCTGGGCCCTGGGCCTGGCCCAAGAAATCATTTTTCCCTCCTAGGCCTCTGGCCTCTGGGCCTGTGATGGGAGGGGCTCCCTTGAAGATCTCTGAAGTTCCCTGGAGACATTTTCCCTATTGTCTTGGTGATTAACATTCGGCTTCACATTACTTATGCAAATTTCTGCAGCCAGCTTGAACTTCTTCCCATTTGGGTTTTCCTTTTCTACCACATGGTCAGACTGCAAATTTTCCAAACTTTTACACTCCACTTCCCCTTTAAATGTAAGTTCCAATTTCAAACTATCTTTTTGTGAGTGCATATAACAGTATGCTCTCGGGAAAAGCTGGTCACTTCTTTAATTCTTTGCTGCTTAGAAAATTTATTCTGCTAGATACCCTAAATCATCTCTCTCAAGCTCAAAATTCCACAGATCTCTAGGCTAGGGACAAAATGCCACCAGTATGTTTGCTAAAGCATAGCAAGAGTGATCTTTGCATCAGTTCCAAATAAGTTCCTCATCTCCATCTGGAACTACCTCAGCCTGGACTTCATTGTCCATATCACCATCATCATTTTGGTCAAATCCATTCAACAAGTCTCTAGGAAGTTCCAAATTTCCTACATCTTCCTGTCTTCCTCTGAGCCCTCCAAACTGTTTAAAACTCTGCCCATTACTCAGTTCTAAAGTTGATTTCACATTTTCAAGTATCTTAGACCAGTGCCCCACTCCTGGTACCAATTTCCTGTATTAGTCTGTTCTCACACTGCTATAGAGACAGTACCCAAGATTGTGTTATTTATAAAAGAAAGAGATTTAATTGACTCACAGTTCCACATGGCTGGGGAGGCCTCAGGAAACTTACAATTATGGCAGAAGGTGAAGGGGAAGCAAGGCACATCTTCTTATGGTGGCGGGAGAGAGACAGTAAAGGAGGAACTGCCCAGTGATTTCTTTTTCAAAAAGGTAAACTACTATTTAAAAAAGATAAATAATTATTGATTCAATTTCTTCAGTAAATGCAGGGCTATTCAAGTCATCTACCTGTCTTGTGTTTTGGTATTTTGTGTCTTTCAAAAAATTACTCCATTTCAAACAAGTTGTCAAATTTGTGGGCACTGAGTTTTTCATAGAATTCCTTTTTTTAAAATCATTTTAACATGTTGGAACCAGTAGTGATAATCTATTTTTTCTGATATTGGCAATTTGTGTCTTATTTTTAATTGTTCAGACTAGCTAGAGTTTTGTCAATTTCATTGATTTTTCAAAGAATCTATTTTTTGTTTCATTGATTTTTCTCCATTGATTTTCTTTTAAAAATATCATTTATTTCTGCTCTGATTTTTGTGATTTCATGTCTTCTGTTTGCTTTAGGTTTAAATCACTCTTTTTTGTCTACTTTCCTAAGGCAAAAGCTAAATAATTTTAGGGCTTATCTTCTTTTCTAACCTATGTATTTAATGCTTTAAATTACCCTCAGTCTCACAAATTTATGTTGCATCTCACAAATTTTGACAAGTTGTGTTTTCTATTTTCATTTGGTTTAAAATATTTTTTACTTTCCCTTGATACTTCTTATTTGATCCATGTTATTTAGAAATGTGCTGTTTTTCCCACATTTTTGGAAATTTTCTGTTTTCCAAAAATTTGGAAAAATCTTTCTGTTCCTTATTTCTAGTTCTATTTCATTGTGGTCTGAGAATATTCTTTGTATGATTTTTACTTTTACATTTGTTAAGGTATGTTTGATAGCCCAGAATGGGAATATTCCAAGTGAGCTTGAGAAGAATGTGTATTCTGTAATTCTTGGATGAAATAGTTTATAGATGTCTATTATATCTTGTTGATTGAGAGTTGTGTTGAACTCAACTATTTTCTGTAGTTTGAATATGATATGATATGCTTAGCTGTAGCTGCTTTGTCTTGTTTTTGTTTTGGAATTTATCTTCCTTGGTGTTTTTTGAGATTTCTAGATATTAGGTTTGGTATCTGACATTAATTGTGATATTCTCAGTCATTAATGTTACAAATACTTATTCTGTTCCTTTCTTCTCTTTCTGATATTTTCATTACATGTATGTATGTATTATTACATTATGACTTTTGTAGTTGCTCCACAGTTCTTGAATACTCTATTCTGTTTTTTTGTTCTCTTTGCTTTTCAGTTTCAGAAGTTTCTATTGACATATCCTCAAGCTCAGAGATTCTTTCCTCAGCTGTGTCTTGTCACAAAAGGCATTCTTCATTTGTGTTACAGTGGTTTGCTTTTGTTTTGTTTTGAGACAGGGTCTCACTCTATTGCCCAGGCTGGAGTGTAGTGGTGCAATAATGGCTCACTGCAGGCCTTACCTCCCAAGTTCAAGAAATCCTCCTGTCTCAGCCTCCTGAGTAGCTGGGACCATAGGTGCATGCCACCATGTCAGGCCAATTTATTTTGTTGTTTGTTTATTTTTGTGGAGAGACGGGGTTTCACCATGTTTCCCAGGCTGGTCTTGAACTCCTGGGCTCAAGCAATCCTCCTGCCTTAGCCTTCCAAAGTGCTGGGATCACAGGCATGAGTCACTGCGTCTGGCTCTTACAATGTTTTTGATCTCTAGCATTTCTTTTTGTTTTTTGTTTTTTTTCTTAGAATTTCCATCTCTCTGCTTACATTACCAATCTTTTTAAAAAACTGATACATAATAGTTGTACATACTTATGGGGTACACGTGGTATTTTGATGTATGCAAACAATATATAAATTATCACATCAGGTTAGTTAGAATATTCATCACCTCAAATACTTATCATTTCTTTGTATTGGGAACATTGTAAATCTTCTCTTCTAGCTGTTTTAAAATATACAATAAATTATTGTTACCTATATCCACCCTACTGTGCTATCAAACAAAACTAAAACTTATTCCTTTAATCTAATTATATTTTTGTACTTATTAATGAAATTCTCTTCATTCCACCTCTTTCTTCCCCTTCCCAGCCTCTGGTAATCACCATTCTACTGTCTACCTCCATGAAATCAATTATTGTAGCTCCCACATATAAGTGAGAACATGTGATATTTGTCTTTCATGCCTGGCTTATTTCACTTAGTGTAATGTCCTCCAGTTCTATCCATGTTGCTGCATATGATAAAATTGTATTCTTTTTAATGGCTGAATAATATTCAATTGTGTATATAATGCTACATTTTTTAAAATCCATTTATCCATTGATGGGCACTTAGGTTGATTTTATATCTTGGCTATTATGCATAGTGCTACCATAAACATGAGAGTTCAGATATCTCTTTGATAATACTGATTTTCTTTCTTTCAAATGAATATATACCTAGCAGTAGGATTGCTGGATCAGTGGTGGTTCCATATTTAGTTTTTAAAAAAACTTCCATACCGTTTTCCATAAGGCTGTACTGATTTACATTCTCACGAACAGTGTATGAACATTATCATTTCTCCATATCCTTGCCAGCATCTGTAATTTTCTGTCTTTTTGACAACAGTTAAAATTGGAATGACATGATATCTCATTGTGGTTTTGATTCGCATTTCTCCGGTGATTAGCAGTGTTGAGAATTTTTAATATATTTTTTGACCATTTCTATGTCTTCTTTTGAGAAATACCTATTCAGATCTTTTGTCTAATTTTGATTGGATTTTTTTTTTTTTGTTCTTGAGTTGCTTGAGTTCCTTATATATTCTGTTTATTAGTTCCCTGTTGAGTTGAGATTTTGCAGTTATTTTTTCCCATTCTATATGTTTTCTTTTTGCTTTGTTGATTGTTTCCTTTGCTGTGCAGAAGTGGGCTTTATGTAATCCATTTGTCTATTTTTGCTATGCTTTTGATATCTTACCCCCCAAAATCTTTGCCCAGACCAATCACCTGAAGTATTCCCCCAATATTGTCTTATAGTAGTTTCATAGTTTCCGGTCTTACATTTAAGTCTTTAATCCATTTTGATTTGATTTTTGTATGTGATGAGAGATAATGGTTTAGTTTTATTCTTCTGTATATGATTATCTAGTTTTCCTAGAACTATTTATTGAAAAGACTGTCCTTTCCCAATGTATGTACTTGGTCTTGGCACTTTTGCCAAAAACAAGTTGACTGTAAACGTGTGGATTTATTTCTGGGATCTCTATTCCATTCCATTGATGTATGTGTCTGCTTTTATGTCAGTACCTTGCTGTTTTGGTTACTATAGTTTTGTAGTATATTTTGAAGGCAAGTAGTGTAATACCTCCCAATTAGTTCTTTTTGCTCAGGATTGCTTTGGCTGTTTGGGGTCTTTTGGATTCCATGTAAATCTTAGGATTGTTTTTCTATTTCTGTTAAGAATGTCATTGGTATTTTTGTTTGTTTGTTTACCTTTACAGTTCAATTTACTATATGTAAATTATTTGGGTTTCACATTTTCAGTTAACTTTTGAACTGAGGTTACAATAGTGTAAAACTTTTTTTATTAATCAAAACGTTTTAGCATACAAAATTAAAATACATAGGTTAAAACTTCAAATATAATACTGACTGTCTTAAAGTTACCACATCATTCACAAGTGATATGTGCAACTCTGAGCTGTTTCACATAGAACAGCTCTCCTGCAGATATGGCAAAATTGATATGGCAGGAAGTTCAAGCCTGTATAGTCAAGCCAAGGACTCAAAGTTGCACGGTCTTTTAAAACCTTTGGCATTTCTGGAAGACAACAATGCATTAACATATAAAGAAGATAGGAAATAATTCTTCTTCCTTGTTATGGCAAAAAATACAAATTCCATGGTAGCTTAGAATTCTGCATAAAACCCCATATTATACCTCAGAAAAGTCCAAAGGCAATTAATGACAATGGATTGGGGTTCTACATTTTTAAAATTAATAGAACCCATGAAATTCAAATGGGCATTAGTCAAATAAAAAATTATTAAGCACCTATTGATTTAAGAGACTGAAATTTATTAGAGATTCATGATCAATTTCTTTAATCCTTGAAGTCAAGGTGTAAAAACCACCTAATAACCCATTTCCTATTTGCCCTTAAAATACTCTTGTCTCTAATACTAATATAACATCATATACATTTCTGTTACATTAGGATTAAAGACAAGTTCTGTTTAGAAATAACTCAAAGAACAGCTTTTATATTTTATTTTCACATTGAAAATCAGTCAGATTTGCTTCAGCCTCAAAAAGTGTGTTTATATAAAATTATATGAGCTCTGGCAATGAGCTGCACCTTTTTTTCTAAATAGGAAATGGGCTAAGTGTATTCCAAACTTCTCCTATGTAGCACAGATATAATTTTCTGTCCATTGGCACCAAAGGGAAATCACATTTCCTCTTGGGAGACAGAAATTCCATATCTGAACATAGAGTAAGTTAAGAAAAAATGATCCCTGTGTATTACTATGGTGATTCTGAGATCTAGGATTACTAATATACCAGTCATAAACAAAGCAAATTCCTGGCAACAACTGTCAGGTTATTGACACTAACAATCCTTCCCTAACAACCCTACAATTTTAGTATGAAAAGAATTAAAAGTAATGACTAAGCTTTACAAACGGAAAATAATAAGAAACTGAGGGAATAATTCAAACCAATAACAAAAAAGATCCTAAATTTGAAATCACTGTAATTGAAGAAAATAAATGTGCTTTATCCCAACTCTGAATTTAAATATTCTGGGCAAAAGAGCATCAGGTTTCTGGATAAAGATGTAGCCCTTCTCATGCTCTTCAGTTTTCTGCAATTTTATTTTCTTCTTCCCATGTTTATTCAAAGTATTTAATAGACTCTTCCATTTCAGCTACAAGATTTGTGATTCAAAGATTTACTAAGGTACTCTGCACTCTTTCTATACAGAAACACCTATTAATTATTACAACTGATTTACACAGGATTAACATATTGGTGTTAACATTGTTAAACATCATGCTTATTGCACATCAACTCTCCATAAAGAATCTGAACTTCACAATAATTTACCAAACACTTTACTTAAATTACTAATCAAATAACTGAAAAATGGACTGAGCCCAACAAAAATGGGTATAAAGAAAAAAAACCCTTCAGAACAGTTCATATACACACCTATTTTAAAATCTTTGCTAGCTGGCCCCTTTCTCAAAGTTTTAGCCTGAAAAAAAGTAAAATCTACACAAAATTTAATTGCAATCATACAAGGGTAACATTAGGTCAAATATAACAAATACTATGATGCAATTTTACATTTATTAAACTACAGTTCAAAGTATAAATTTATGCATTCTAAACACACTGAATGTATCTAATGAAGCCATACTGTTCTTCCACTAACATTTGATATATCTGTGTGAAAGACAACTTTATAAGACTTTTAAACACAAATCTTTAGTATTAAAACTGTGTGCTTGTATGTAAATGTTTTAATAGGGAACCTAATTAATGGGCTTCCATCTCCACTAAGTCATCCATTTTGTTGCACATTTTATTTTAAATGCTTAAAGGGCAGGACAGACTGGTAGGTTTAAATCTGGAGATATTACCTAAATTTCTCATTACTTCCTATGAATTATAGATAAAAGCTGATTTTTTTCTGGTCCCAAATAGCTATTGCTAACAGCTTTTGTTTTCAAGAGAATTAACAGAATAAGATTGTTTGAATTTTTTTTGTTTGTTTGTTTACTGGAATGTTGACCAGACAAGCTTAACCTGCAACTTCAGACCTAAAGAAGTGTTAATGTGGAGAAAAATGGTGGATTAGAGGCAAGCCTAGATTGCAGCTCCCTCTTGGACAGACCAAGCAGCATGTGGAAACTCACATGATGAACTTTTGCTCCAGAACTCCTGCAGGAATATACCAGGAAAGTCTAGAGAATCTACAGATCCTCTGAAGGAAGCAGACTGCTCCTGCAGAACCTAGGAGACAACCTAAATACTGTGAGCGCTCAAGCTAAGTGGGAAAGGGGGATTATCTGCCCCCAAACACATCTTCACTGGGGAACCTGAAGGTCTGGATCACAGGAGAAGGATTTGACCTTACCTGGAACTGAGTCAATTTAGAGAGCCAAGCAAAATACAGAGATAGAGAAAGTGGCGGGAAAAGCCCTGTGGGCTCTCTGGGTCCCCAGGGAAACGATTTCTGATTTGTCTCACAAAGGTCCTGGGGAGGGCTGCTGTAGGTACTAGAAAAAGACCACAGTGAGAAGGAAAATTCCAGCTGAACTCTGTAAGAACTCCAACTGAATGCAAAGTCTCCTGGCCAGAACTCAGGGGAGGGTGTGAATCCTGTGTGCTGACAGGTGGGGAGGCCAGAAAGCCCTGGTTGCTTTCTCAGCTGGGAGGCTGGTAGCCAGGGGGAATTTCTCAGCTTTGTTCTATCACTGCCTATAAACAGACTTGGTGCTATTGTGGGTGGGAGCACGGTGGGAGTGAGATGGACCTTTTGGATTTCCCTTTTGGATTTCCTGGAAGCTAGGGGACGCCTGTAACTGCCAACTTTCCCTTACTTCCCTGACAACCTGCATAACAAAGCAGAGACTGCCATAATCCTCCTGGGAACATATCTCCATTAACCTTGAACCATACTCCCATGCCCCACAGTAGCTGCAGCAAGCCCCATCCAAGGGGAGTCTGAGCTCAGACATGCCTAACCCTCCTTGCACCTGATGGACCTTCCCTAGCCACCCTGGTAGCTGAAGACAAAGGGCATATTCTCTTGGCAGTTGTAGGGCCCCACCCAACACCTAATCCTCCGTATGCTACCATAGCCAATGCTCTCTTGAAAGTGCCATCTCATGGCAGGAGGCCAAACAGCAAAAAAAATAGTGCATTAAACAACCAAAATTAAGGACTCTCACAAAGTCCATTTCACTCCTCTGCCACCTCCACCAGAGCAGGTGCTGGTATCCACGGCTGAGAGACCTGCAGATAGTTCACATCACAGGATTCTGTGCAGACAATCCCCAGTACCAGCCAGAGCCTGGCAGCTCTCCTGGGTGGCTAGATCCAGAAGAGAAATAACAATCACTGCAGCTCAGTTCTCAGGAAAATGAGAAAAAGGGGGAGAGTAATACATCAAGGGAATACCCCGTGGGACAAAAGAATCTGAACAGTAGCCTTGAGATCCAGATCTTCCCTCTAACATAGCCTACCCAAATGAGAAGGAACCAGAAAAACAATTCTGGTAATATGAAAAAACAAGGTTCTTTCACACCCCGAAAAAAATCACACTAGCTCACCAGCAATGGATCCAATCAAAGAAGAAACCCCTGATTTACCTGAAAAAAAAAAAAAAAGTAGAAGGTTGATTATTAAGCTAATCAAGGAGGCACCAGAGAAATGTGAAGTCCAATTTGAAGAAATCCAAAAAACGATACAAGAAATGAGAAGAGAAATCATCAGTGAAGTAGATAGCATAGATAAACAATCACAACTTCAGGAAACAAAGAACACACTTAGAGAATGCAAAATGCACTGGAAAATCTCAGCAATAGAAATGAACAAGCAGAAGAAAGAACTTCAGAGCTTGAAGAATTAACCCAATCTGACAAAGAAAAACGAATTTTAAAAAATGAACAAAGCCTCCAAGAAGTTTGGGATTATGTTAAATGACCAAACCTAAGAATAATTGATGTTCCTGAGGAAGAAGAGAAATCTAAAAGCTTGAAAGACATATTTAGGGGAATAATTAAGAAAAACTTCCCTGGCCTTGGTGGAGACCTAGACATCCAAATACAAGAAACTCAAAGAACACCTGGGAAATTCATCACAAAGAAATCATCACCTAGACACACTATCACCAGGTTATCTAAAGTCAAGACAAAGGACGTAATCTTAACAGCTGTGAGGCAAAAGCACCAGGTAACCTATAAAGGAAAACCTATCAGATTAACAGCAGATTTTTCAGTAGGAACTAGAAGCTAGAAGGGATTGGGGCCCTATCTTCAGCCTCCTTAAACAAAACAATTATCAGCCAAGTATTCTGTATCCAGCAAAAAACTAAGCTTCACAAATGAAGGAAACATACAGTCTTTTTCAGACAAACAAATGCTGAGAGAATTTGCCACTACCAAGCCAGCACTACAAGAACTGGTAAAAGGAGCTCTAAATCTTGAAACAAATCCTGGAAACACATCAAAACAGAACCTCTTTAAAGCATAAATCTCACAACATCTGTAAAACAAAACTACAAAAAAAAAAAAAAAAAAAAAGGTAGGCCAGGAGTGGTGGCTCAAACCTGAATCCCAGCACTTTGGGAGGCCAAGGCGGGTGGATCACGAGTTCAGGAGATCAAGACCATCCTGACTAACATGGTGAAACCCCATCTCTACTAAAAATACCAAAAATTAGCTGAATGTGGTGGCTGGCGCCTGTAGTCCCAGCTACTTGGGAGGCTGAGGCAGGAGAATGGCATGAACCCAGGAGGCGGAGCTTGCAGTGAGCCAAGATTGCGCCACTGCACTCCAGCCTGGGCGATAGAGTGAGACTCCGTCTCAAAAACAAACAAACAAACAAACAAAAAACAAGGTATACAGGCAACAAATAGCACAATGAATAGAATAGTACTTTACATCTCAATACTGACATTGAATGTAAATGGCCTAAATGCTCCATTAAAAAGATACAGAATTGCACAATGAATACTAATTCACCAACAAAGTATCTGCTGCCTTCAAGATACTCAACACAAAAGGACTCACATAAACATGGTAAAGAAATGGAAAAAAACATTCCATGCAAATGGATACCAAAAGCAAACAGGAGTAGCTATTCTTATATCAGATAAAACAAACTTTAAAGCAACAGCAAAAAAAGACAAAGAGATACATTATATAAAGATAAAAGGCCTTGTCCAACAGGAAAATATTACAATCCTAAATATATATGGAACTAACACTGGAGCTCCCAAATTTATAAAACAATTACTATTAGACCTAAGAAACAAGATAGAATGCAACACAATAATAGTGGCGGACTTCAATACTCCACTGATAGCACTAGACAAGTCATTGAGACAGAGAGACAACAAAGAAACAATGGATTTAAATGATAGCCTGGAATAAATGAACTTAACAGATATTTACAGAACATTCTACCCAACAACTGCAGAATATACATTCTATTCAACAGTGTGTGAAACATTCACCAAGATAGACCATATGATGGTCCACAAAACAAGTCTCAGTAAATTTAAGAAAATCAAAATTATATCAAGTACTCTCACAGACCACAGAGGAATAAAACTGAAAATCAACTTCAAAAGGAACTTTCAAAACTATGCACACACATGAAAATTAAATAACCTACTCCTGAATTATCATTGGTCATCAATGAAATCAAGATGAAAATTTAAAAAATTCTTTGACCTGAAAGATAATAGTGACACAACCTATTAAAACCTCTGGGATACAGTAAAGTCAGTGCTCAGAGGAAAGTTCATAGCCTTAAATGCCTAACTGCACAAATACACAATTTAAGGCCACACCTCAAGGAACTAGAGAAACAAGAATAAACAAAACCCAAACCCAGCAGAAAAAAGGAAATAACTAGATCAGAGCAGAACTAAATGAATATGAAACCAACATAATACAAAAGAATTATGAAACCAAGAGCTGGTTCTTTGAAAAGGTAAATAAAATTGATAAGCAACTAGCAAGATTAATCAAGAAAAGGAGACAGTCCAAGTAAGCTCAATTAGAAACAAAACAGGAGATATTACAACCAACATTACAGAAAAACAAAAGATCATTCAAGGCTACTATGAACACTTTTACCTGCATAAACTAGAAAATCTGGAGGAGATGGATAAATTCCTGGAAATGCACAACCCTCTTTACTTAAATCAGGAAAAATTAGAAACCCTGAACAGACCAATAACAAGCAGTGAGACTGAAACGGTAAAAAAAAAAAAAAAAAAAAATCCAGGACCAGATGGATTCACAGCTGAATTCTACCAGACATTCAAAGAATTGGTACCAATCCTATTGACACTATTCCACAAGACAGAGAAAGAGGGAATCCTTCCTAAATCATTCTATCACCCTAATACCAAAACCAGGGAAGGGCATAACAAAAAAAGAAACCTACAGACCAAGATCCCTGATGAACATAGATGCAAAAATCCTTAACTAAACACTGGCTAACTGAATCCAACAGCATAGCAGAATAATCCACAATTATCAAGTGGGTTTCATATCAGGGATGCAGGGATGGTTTAACATACACAAGTCAATAAATGTGATACACCACACAAACAGAATTAAAAACAAAAATCACGTGATCATCTCAATAGATGCAGAAAAAGCTTTTGACAAAATCCAGCATCCTTTATGATTAAAACTCTCAGCAAAATTGGCATACAAGGGACATATCTTAATGTAATAAAAGCCATCTATGACAAACCCACAGCCAACATTATAGTGAATAGGGAAAAGTTGAAAGCATTCCCTCTGAGAACTGGAAGAAGAGAAGGATGCCCACTCTCACCACCTCTATCCAACACTGTACTGCAAGTCCCAGCCAGAGCAATCAGACAAGAGAAAGAAATAAAGGGCATCCAAATCAGTAAAAAGGAAGTAAAACTCTTGCTGCTTTACTGATGATAGGATTGTATACCTAGAAAACCCTAGACTCCTTCAAAAAGCTCCTAGAACTGATAAATGAATTCAGCAAAGTTCCAGGATTCAGCATTAATGTACAAAAATCAGTAGCTCTGCTATACATCAACAGCAACCAATCTGAGAATCAAATCAAGAACTCAACCTCTTTCACAATAGCTGCAAAATAAAATAAATACTCATGAATATACCTAACCAAGGATGTGAAAGACCTCTACAAGGAAAACTATAGAACACTGCTGAAAGAAATCACTGAATACACAAATTGAAACACATCCCATGTTCGTGAATGGGTGGAATCAACATTGTGAAAATGACCATACTGCCAAAGGCAATCTACAAATTCAATGCAATTCCTGTCAAAATACTACCATCATGCTTCACAGAACTAGAAAAAAAAAATCTTAAAATTCATATGGAACCAAAAAGAGCCCACATAGCCACAGCAAGCAAAAAGAACAAATCTGGAGGCATCACATTACCTGATTTCAAACTATGCTATAAGGCCATAGTCACCAGCACAGTACTGGTATAAAAATAGGCATACAGACCAATGGAACAGAATAGAGAACCCACAAATAAACCCAAATATTTATAGCCAACTCATCTTCAACAAAGCAAACAAAAACATAAAGTAGGGAAAGGATACCCTATTCAACAAATGGTTCTGGGATAACTGGCAAGCCACATGTAGGAGAAAGAAATTATCCTCATCTCTCACCTTATACAAAAATCAACTCAAGATGGATGAAGAACTTAAATCTAAGATCTGAAACTATAAAAATTCTAGAAGATAACAATTGGAAAAAACCCTTCTAGACACTGATAGGCTTAGGCAAAGATTTCATGACCAAGAACCCAAAAGTAAACGCAATATAAACAAAGATAAATAGGTGGGGCTTAATGAAACTAAAGAGCTTTGCACGACAAAAGCAACAGTCAACAGAATAAGCAGAAAACCCACAGAGTGGGAGAAAATCTTCACAATCTATATATTCAACAAAGGACTATAAATAACTCAAACAAATAAGCAAAGAAAAAACAATCCCATCAAAAAGTGGGCTAACAACATGAATAGATAATTCTCAAAAGGAGATATAGAAATGGCCAACAAACATATGACAAAAATGCTCAACATCACTAATGATAAGTGAAATGCAAATCAAAACCACACTGCAATACCACCTTACTCCTACTAAGGGAGGAGACCACCCTCATATTGTCTTATGCCCAATTTCTGTCTCCAAAGAAAGAAGCAAAAACTAAAAGGCAGAAATGGAACCCACAGGCAGACAGCCCAGCACCGCACCCTAGGCCTGGTAGTTAAAAATCAACCCCTGATCTAACTGTTTGTGTTGTCTGTAGATTTCAAATACTGTATGGAAAAGCATTGTGAAAATCCCTGTCCTGTTCTGTTCTGTTCTGTTCTGTTCTGTTCTGTTCTGTTCTGATTATTGGTGCATGCAGCCCCAGTCACATACCCACTGCTTGCTCAATCGATCACGACCCTCTCATGCAGACCCCCTTAGAGTTGTAAGCCCTTAAAAGGGACAGGAATTCTCACTCAGGGAGCTTGGTTTTTGGAGATGTGAGTCTGCCAATGCTCCCAGTTGAATAAAGCCCTTTCCTTCTACAGCTCGGTGTCTGAGGGGTTCTTGTCTGCGGCTTGTCCTGCTAAGCTACAAGAATGGTCATAATCAAAAAATTAAAAAATAATAGATGTTGGTGTGGATGTGTTGAAAAGGTAATACTTCTACATTGCTGGTGGGAATGCAAACTAGTATGAACACTATGGAAAGCAGTGTGGAGATTCCTTGAAGAACTAAAAGTAGAACTACCATTTGATCCAGCAATCCCACTACTTGATATCTACCCAGAGCAAAAGAAGTCACTATACAAAAAATGATACTTGCATGTGCATATTTATAGCAGCACAATTTGCAGTTACAAAAATGTAGAACCAGCCCAAATGCCCATCAATCAATGAGTGGATAAAGAAACTGTGGTATATATATACGATGGAATACTACTCAGCCATAAAAAGGAAAGAGTTAATGGCATTTGCAGCAACCTGGTTGGGATTGGAGACTATTATTCTAAGTGAAATAACTCAGGAATGGAAAACCAAACATCATATGTTCTCATTCATAAGTGGGAGTTAAGCTATGAGGATGCAAAAGCATAAGAATAATACAATGGACTTTGGGGACTCAGAGGGAAAGGGTGAGAACAGGGTGAGGGATAAAAGACTACAAATTGGGTAGAGTGTATACTGTGATGGGTACACCAAAATCTCACAAATCACCACTAAAGAAATTATGCATGTAGCCAAATACCACCTGTTCTTCAAAAACCTATGGAAACATAAAATTTTTTAAAAGTGTACATATATGTGATTTTAAAAAAGCAATAATGACTGTTTATGCTTCAGTGGAAATGCTGTCTTCTTGGCTCAGCTGAATGCATGAAGGCACAAAGAAGAATTTCTTCATCATTGTGTCTGAAGTAATTCCTGCATCTTGCATCTCATACCAATTAATAATTCCCATGAAGCCTCCACAAATATCTAACATGTTCATCGTAAAACCAAAGTCTCTAACCATGCCAAACACACATCGAGCATCAGATAGAGCATGTGCATATACTTGAGATTCTTTGCAAGCACCTAAAACATGAAATTTTAACCCCAATCATTTGGACATCAAGTTTCTTAGCATATTCCAAAAAAATGCCTACAGTTATTCGGGGAAGTGCCAAACTTCATGCTACCCTCTTCACTACCAATATTATCTTCTGTTGCAAAATGTGGCAGGACCGTAAGAGAAGAGGAGATGATCAAGGCAGAGTTCATTTACATCATCATCTGCACACATGAAGCCTGAAGATTGTAAAAAGTATGTTGGTTATGTTGTTAGTGCTCACAAATCCAGCAATAGGTGAATCAAGTGAACTTAAGGAAAAACAGTCTTGGCATTTGGGTGATTACATACAGTTTTCTTCAATTCAATTTTATTGCTTCATGTCATAATATTTGCTCCAAATTCTGCTGCATACTTTATTTGAGACACTTGCTTGCAAGGACTTACATAAATGTTTTCTGCGGATACACATGACTCTTTTACTAAAGTCATTTCATTTTTATTGGAACAAGCAAATCCAGTGCCAAGAGCTGTTAAAATCTCAAGTACAGCTGGAGTAGAGTTGCACTTCACTGTGTAGAATGGCTTTATCTGAGCCACTACATTCTGCCATTGACTGTGTTTCTTCACAGTCTTTCCAAGATCTCCTACAAAAAAAGATTTTTGCCTTGTTCGAGAATGTTCAACAAACATAGTTATCAATAACATTTATAAGGTTTGTTCCTTCATCCAACAGACCAATGAAATAGTTTGCATCATCAATAAATCCTGTCATCTCAGCTGAATTTTCACAAAACTAAAAGTCATAAACCAGGAAAAGTAAGGAATGGGTCACCAAGCCTATGTCTTGGTTCTTAGAATATGCAACAAAATGGACAAGTTGAGAGGTGGAATCCCCCATCATCAGCTGGGTTCCCAAGGTGGCTCAGTGTCTGAAGTTGAACTGCTGTCTACACAGCAATTCTCCTAGGCCCTCTGGGTAGGTGTACACTTGGACAGAAAGTTTGCCATGAGATAATGGCTCAAAGATTTGGGTAAAGCATATTCTCTTTTTTCGTGATATTTTTAAGGAGAGATGTGGTTACCTTCAGCAGAAATATCCAAGGTGGCCTGGGCCACAGGCTGTGGGAACAACGTGGAGGTAAAAACATGCAACAGCGTGAGAATGGATGAGAAGAGGCAGAGATGGCAATGGCAGGAGGAAAAAAGGAAACACTGCTGCTGGCCAGAGAAGAGCCAGAGATTGTAGTTCTCATTGGTATTTTGATAGGGATTGAACTGAATATGTAGATTGCATTGGATAGTATAACAATATTAATTCTTTTGATCTATGAGCACGGAATATATTTTCATTTGTTATGTGCTCTTGAATTGTTTTCATTAGTGTTTTACAGGTTCCATTGTATAGATCTTTACTTCTTCGGTTAAATTTATTCTTAAGTGTTTTATTTATTTATTTATTTATTTGGTAGCTATTGCAAATGGGATTGCTTTCTTGGTTTCTTTTCCAACTTGTTCACTGTTGGTATATATAAATGCTATTGTTTTATGTATGTTGATTTTCTATCCTGCAACTCTACTTAATTTGTTTATCAGTTCTAATAGTTTTTTTGGTGGAGTCTGTAGGTTTTTCCAAATGTAAGATCATGTCATCTGCAAACAAGGATAATTTAACTTGTTACTTTCCAATTTGAATGCTCTTCATTTTCTTCTCTTGCCTAATTGCTCTGACTAGGACTTCAAGTACTATGTTGAATAAAAGTGGTGAAAGTGGGCATCCTTGTCTTGTCTCAGATCTTAGAAGAAAGACTTTCAATTTTCCCTCATTAAGCATGATATTAGCTGTGGGCTTGCCATACATGGTCTTTATTTTTTTGAGGTATGTTCCTTTTATAGCCAGTTTGTTGAGGGTTTTTATCATGAAGAGATGGTGAATTTATCAAATGCTTTTTCAGCATCTATTGAAATATATTATTTTGACCTTCATTCTGTTAATGTGATGTGTCACATCTATTGATTTGCATATATTGAACCATCCTTGCACACTGGGATGAATAATGGTGAATGATCTTTTCAATGTGTTGTTGAATTCAGTTTGCTGGTATTTTCTTGAGTATTTTTAGATCTATGTTCACCAGAGACACTAGCTTGTAGTTACCATTTTTTTGTTGTTGTGTCCTTGTCTGGTTTTGGTATCAGGGAAATACTGGCCTTGTAGAATGAGTTTAGCGGTATTCCCTCCTCTGCTAATTTTTGGAATCATTCAAATTGGGTCTGTATTAGTTTTTCTTTAAATGTTTGGTAAAATTCAGCAGTGAAGCCACTGGGTTCCAGGCTTCTATTTGATGGCAGACTCTTTGCTACTGCTTCGATCTCATTACTCATTATTGGTCTGTTCATGTTTTCTATTTCTTCATGGTTCAATCTTGGTAGGTCATGTTTCCAGAAATCTATCCATTTCTTCTAGGTTTTTCAATTTGTTAGGATGTGGTTCTTCCTAATAGTCTCTAATTATCCTTTGTATTTATGTAGTATCAGTTGTAATGCCTCCCTTTTCATACCTGATTTTATGTATTTGGGTCTTCTCTTTTTTTTTATTTTTATTTTATTTATTTATTTTTTCTTATTCCAGCTAGATTGATACTATCTTTTTTAAAAAACCAGACTTTTGGCTGGTCACAGTGGCTCATGCCTGTAATCCCAGCAGTTTGGGAGGCCAAGGCAGGCAGATGACAAGGTCCAGAGATGAAAACCAACCTGGCCAATATAGTGAAACCCTGCTCTACTAAAAATATAAAAATTAGCTGGACATGGTGGCATGTGCCTGTAGTCCCAGCTACTCAGAGGCTGAGGCAGGAGAATCACTTGAAACTGGAAGGCAGAGGTTTCAGTGAGTGGAGATCGTGACACTGCACTCCAGCCTGGTGACAGAGCGAGACTCCATCTCAAAAAGAAAAAAAAAAAAGCAAACTTTCATTTTGTTGATTCTTAACTGCTTTTTTAGTCTCATTTTCATTTATATCTGCTCTAATCGTTATTTCTTTTTTTTTCCACTTATTTTGAGTTTGGTTTGCTCTGGCTTTCTTAGCTCCTTTATGTATTTTGTTAGGTTTTTAGCTGAAGTCTTTTTTTTTAAATGTAGGTGTGTATTGCTAAAAACTTCCCTCTTAATACTGCTTTTGCTGTATCCCATAGATTTTGATATTTTGTGTTTCCATTTTCATTTGTCTGAAGACATTTTTCAACTTTTTTCTTAATTTCTCATTGATCAACAGGTCAATGAAGAACATGATATTTAATTTTTGATGAGCATGTTATTTAATTTTCATGTATTTGTGCTGTTTCCAAAGTTTCTCTTCTAACTGATTTTTAGCTTTATTCCATTGTGGTCAGAAGATATATTTGATATGATTTTGACTATTTTGATATTGCTGATCCTTACATAGTGGCCTAAGATATGATCTATACTGAAGAATGTTCCATGTGCTGATGAAAAGAATGTGTATTCTGCAGCAGCTGAATGATACATTCTGTAAATGTCAGGACAATGTGGTCTGGAGTGTAGTTTAACTCCAATGTTTCTTTGTTGATTTTCTCTCTGTCTGGATGATGGGTTCATTACTGAAAGAGGATGTTGAAGTCCCCTACTACTATTGTATTGCAGTTTATCTCTCTTTAGATTAATATTTACTTTATATATTTGGATGTTTTGGTGTTAGGTGCATATGTTTACAATTGTTATATCCCCTTGCTGAATTGACCTTTTTATCATTATATGGTGACCTTCATTGTCATTTCTTTTTCTGTTTTTGACTTGACATACGTCTGTTTTTGTACTGAAGGATTAATTATTTATTCCAGTCTCTGCTATCTGGCTTGGTTTGGCCTTTCTTGAGGATACCTGCTTAGAGGTTCTGAGAAGTTTGCCTATTGAGTTCCTTTAGCCCTAAATCACTGCCACCTTATCAAAACTAGATGGTACTCTAAGCCCAGATTTGCCACAGCTCTTACAAGTGCTCAAAGTGCTGCCTTTCCTGGATGAGGGGAGTCCCAAAAAGAATACTTCAGCTGTGTTAGAAGGCTGGCTAGGGATTTGTGCCCAGAGGACCTGTGAAGTGCACCTCCTACAGCACAGTACTGCTGAACTTCATCTCTAATTTAGCATCTCCTTTGTCTAAGTTGGAGAGCTGCTCCTGTGTTTCATGTGCTGGGATTGTTAGTCCCATCTTCACTGTCTGTCTCTAGCTGCCCTCAGAGGTTTCTCTCCTTACAATCACTCATGATGTTTCCTGTAAGTTGAGGCAGGAATGGCTTTCCTGTAAAAAAGCCCAAGATGATGGGGAGGCTGACTATCCACTTTGATCTTACTTTTTCTCGTGGAAACCATGAGTCTGGGGGGACTTTTCCTCATGATGCTTGGCAGCTTGGGATAGGGCAGTCATGGATTCCATTTCTTATTATCTGATCAAAGTTCCTCATTCCTCTGAGCCCCCAGGGGTCATCATCCCCTCAGTTTGGAGTTCTAGAATATTTCTGGTGACAATCTTGGCACCAAATCAATTATTTGTGGTTTTCTGTGGGGAAGAATGAAGCCAGATTGATTCTACTCCACCATTTTGGTCATGTCACTCACCTACCCATCTGTTCTTGAATGCTACCTACTTTATCCATTGGATTCATTAGCATATTAATCATAGTTGTTTTAAATTCTGGATCTGATAATCCCAATATCCCTGGCTGCTACGGTTTCAACGTCTGTGTTCCCCCAAACTTCATCTTAAAAATTAACCTCCAATGCAATAGTATAAAGATGTGGGGCCTTTAGGAGGGGATTAGATCATAACGGCTCCTCTCTTGTGAATGGGATTAGGCCTTTAAAAAAGATGCTTCACACAGCATTCATCCTGTCTATCATTCCATCTTCTGCCATGTGAGGGTGCAGCAATAAGGAACCATCTTGGAAGCAGAGACCAGGCTCTCACCAGAGCTTGAACCTGCTAGCATCTTAATCTTGGACTTCCCAGCCTATAGAACTGTGAGAAATAAGTTTCTGTATATTATAAATTAGCCAGCCTAAGGTATTTTGTTATAGCAGCAGGAATAGGCTGTGGCACTGCCATACCTGGCTCTAGTTCTGATGCTTACTCTTTCTCTTCAGACTGTGTTTTTTGCTTTTTAGTGTGTCTTGTAATTTTTTTTTTTTTTGGATAGCTGGACATGTTGTACTGGGTAAAGGAACTGTTGTAAACAGGCCTTCATTAATGTGTTGGCAAAGTGTGTTTGTGGAAGGTATGTTCTATAGTCCCATGACTAGGTCTCGTGCCTGTGGACTGAATATCATATGTGCTTCCCAGTTTTCCACCCCTTAGGTAGAACAGAATGACTAGTGTGAGCTGGAATTGGGTATTTCCCTTCCTCCAGGTCAGTTAGACTGTCATAATACACCAGGAGATTACGCTTAGGTTAAATAGTTTCTCCTGACAAAGGAGAGCTTATTAGGCTGTCCTTGAAGTAGAGGAAGGTGGTATTACTGCTAAATAAACAATTATTTTTAGTTCTTTTTTTTTTTTTTTTGAGACGGAGTCTCGCTCTGTCACCCAGGCTGGAGGGCAGTGGCGTAATCTCAGCTCACTGCAACCTCCACCTCCTGGGTTCAAGCAATTCTTCTGCCTCAGGCTCCCAAGTAGCTGGGACTACAGGTGCGCACTGCCATGCCTGGCTAATTTTTGTATTTTTAGTACAGACAGGGTTTCATCATATTGGTCAGGCTGGTTTTGAACTACTGACGTCGTGATCCACCTGCCTTGCCCTTACAAAGTGCTGGGGTTACAGGCGTGAGGCACCTGTAGTTCTTATAGGTGGGGATTGAAGTTTTTCAATTGTTTTGTTCTATTTTGTAAATAAAATGACAAAAGACCAATGAGTGCCTGGTTAGAGATAAGTATAATGTGCTATCTTTTTAAAAAGCTTTTCCTTCTATTATGGAATTTTGGAAAAATGTTAAAAACCTTTTGAAGACTTTCTCATTACAGAATCTTCCATGGTAGTGTCCAAGCTAGTCATCCCATGTTGTGCTCCCTAAAACATGGGATTATTTAACACTATATACAAAAATGTTTGTCAATATTATTACTCTTAGCTCCAAAACAGAAAAAAATGACTGCCCCCGCTACCACCTGCAATTTGTCGAGTCCTATTATATGCCAGATATTAGTCTAATCTTGGAAGATAGCTAGTATTATACTCAAATCACAGTAAAGGAAACTGAGGCACAGAGGGGTTATGTAACTTGCTCAATGCCTTAGAGCTAGATTAGCAGGAAGCTAGAATTCTGTTCCAAATCCTTCTGGGCTTCTTGTCACTATACCTTTTCTATTTCTAGAGCTCTGGCCATTTTCAGGGGTCTGTTAACATTGTGAATACTTCTGTGTAATTTTCTGTTTATTATTATTTTTTCATTCAGCTAAGAAATTTACATTTCAAGATCTCTTCATTTGAAGTCTTCAGAATTAGTGTTTTTTATATCTATATAAAACCTCTCTCATTGCTCCATTTAAATATACTTTCATGTGTAAGACTTCATAGGGGTAAAGAAGGCAGTCACAAATGCAAGGATCAGGAAAATGTCACCTATAGGATCCTCCATCAATTTTTCTACCTACCAAGGCTTCTGTGAGACTGAACATATAGGCTATCTTTGAAATAGAGGAAGAGTTTGGGAACCACTATTACAAGTCAGTCACTGTGAGACTGCACTGGGAACATGAGTTAGAACTATTAAAGATGGCTGAGTTTACCCAAACAGTAGACTTGGGGGAAAAAAAACAAAAATAAAACAAAACAAAACAAAAAAACCACACCAAACTATTACCTCATAAGAAATAACCACTTGCTTTCAGATAATGTAGTTACCATTCCCCTGAAACACTAGAGGAAGATGGATTTAAAAACTTTCCAAGAGATAAGAAAATATAACTGTCATTGGTCCACTGTGAAATAAGATGAAAATCAGATAATTAATCTAGTGTCCAGAAGAACCTGCCTGATCTTGAGAAGACAGAAATGTACCCAAAAATGTATCCTCAGGGAGGGCCAACCTTCCTCTTAAAAAAACAAAGAAATGGTAATTTCACAAGAACCTAAAACTCCAAAGAATTATAGAAACTTCACTTCCTCATGCATAAAATCTAAATAAGTTGACACATTTTTCTAGAGTTAATGAATATTTAAATGGTATATGGTATTAGTTATAATCATATTTTTATGTCAGACATTATTCTTTACATTTGAACTAGCTTTTTGTATCTCATTATTTCAGCTACAGAGAAATAGAAATCTGTGTCCACCTAATTGAGACAAGCTGGTTCTCTACAGGAAGGTGCAAATTAGCTTAGAAGTCACAGACTGGTGGGGCATGGTGGCTCACGCCTGTAATCCCAGCACTTTGGGAGGCCAAGGCAGGCAGATCACTTGAGGTCAGGAGTCCGAGACCAGCCTGGCTAACATGGTGAAACCCTGTCTCTACTAAAAATACAAAAATTAGGTGGGTGTGGTGGCACATGCCTGTAACCCTAACTATTAGGGAGGCTAAGGCAGGAAAATTGCTTGAACCCGGGGGGCAGAGCTTGCAATAAGCCGAGATCTTGCCACTACACTCCAGGCTGGGTGACAGAGAGATTTCGTCTCCAAAAAAAAAAAGAAAAAGAAAAAAAAAGAAGTCACAGATTATCAATTAACTGTGACATGGTGGGGAAAAGGTATTGGACATTGGGAAGACAGCAGCATGCCTAAAATTTTAAAACCAAGAGAGCCCTTTTCGGATGCCACCTCAATTTAAAAGGGATTTATTATCCAAACTTAGTATCAGAATAACCATTTTCCCTCTCTTGTTTTTAGTAACAGTTGTATTAGGGTATAATTAATATAGCATAAAATTATCCTTTTAAAGAGTACAATTCAGTGGTTTTTAGTGTTCACAGAGTTTTGCATCCATCACCACTGTCTAATTCCTGAAAATTTTCATCATCTCAAAAGAAACCTATACTTATGAGCAGTCATTCCCCATTCTCACCTCCCCTCAGACACTGGTAACCACTAACATACTTTCTGTTGGTCCCGATTTCCCTCTTCTAGACATTTTTTAATAAGTCAAATAATACAATGTGTGCCTTTTTGTATCTGGTTTGGAACTATTTCTTTTTTGCATTCATCTTCTAGACAAAGCTTTACAAGATGTTCCTGTCGTGCCCAGGAATTTTGTACTCTCTGTTTTTTATAAATTTCTACACCCTGTGCTTGAATCATCCATGTCAACTCTGAGTCCTCCCAGCCTTTCTCTGTAGGCTGTATTGCTGAATTTCCAGTCTGGGCCCAACATGACTGATCTGACCCCACAGAGAAAAATCCCAATCAGATCGCAGTTCCACCAGTTGTGCTCAGAAAGGTCATGAGAAGGCATCTATCTGCTACTTCCTGTGGTTTTCCAAGGCATATATTAATAAATATATTACTTATATTTATTCCAAATAAAATTCCAAATAAAAATTATTTGGAATTACAGTTGCTAAAGAAAGCTCTATGCGGCAGATAACATTATTTTGGAGGGCAGTTTTTGAAACAGATCCTTACAGTTTGATTGATGGGTTTAACACTTTTATATACACATTCCTGCTTTGCCAAATGAGTAAAACATTCCACAAGGGTTATTTACAATATCAGATAACTAATAAACTAAACTGACAAAACTAAAAAGTAAAAGAAATTATAAAAATCAATTGAAAATCATCCATCCAATTACTTTGTAGTTAACCATTCTCACCTTTAGAAATGACTTTTTAATTTTCTGCTATTTATATTATCATTTTCTTCAACTACCTCAAGTATTATTTAAGGAATATGTTTATTCCTTTTTAATCCAACACACTAGATTTTATTTTGTTTCTATTTTAAAATTATGATGGCATAAAAGCAAATTTTTAAAGAAAAAAATTCATCTATAATCCTCATACTGCTAGAAAAATTGTTGCTATTTCCCTGTTCATTTTTTTCTTTGATTTCCAGAAAACTTTTACAATTAATCACCTTAAATGCCTCGATAATACATTTTCTTCTATATTTTTGTAGAAAAATGTGGGGAACCCCTGCCCATCTAGTTTCTTTTATATACCAGCTAGAAAAGATATATTTGCTGTTTCTAAGTTTCTTATAAGTTTGTGCCTGCAAACACTGGAATCAGATAAATTCTATGTTACAAGTTTACTATAATTTTAAAAGTTTATTTCCATGCGGACCTTCCCATAGAATTTCTCCCAAGCATGCCAGCTGGCTTCATTAGAGCATGCAAGCAAGAGGGCAAGAGAGCATGAGCCAAAGAGAATATGCTCCCTTTCTGCTTTTCTACATACACCTTTTTGTTATAACTATAACACAGCTTGCATTCATTTTTGTGTTGTTCTTGTTCCATTTAACCCAATTAATTTATCCCATATACTACAGAATGACTTTTAAAGTTTCACAACAGATTATTCTATATTTTACATAATATTTTACTTACAAATTCTCCAACTATTGTGTGATATGGTGGTTTCAAATTTTTCTGAAGCATAATTTGGGTAAGGAGCATGCTGAGTCTACCTGGGGGAAGAAATGAAGGAGACTTTGGGCATGGGCAAGGCCCCAGACACTGTTTTTAAAACTCCATCAAATAAAGGAAGACTAAGGCTAAGTTTAGAGCCTGGAGGTAGTAGGACAGAAGGTCCTGGCCAGGACCTCTTGCAGATGTTAGAAGTGAGAGATTTGAGATCCTCCTCGGCTCCTGGCACTGAATTAGAGGAGAGTGCTCACAAGATCACTCCTCTTCTGTCATCCACTTCCCAAAGAACTTCCTGTTGACTCCTCCCTAGGAGCAGCCACAAACTTGGGTTAACCAGATAGCTGCTTAATGGTTACATCATGTACAGGTCATTCTTCCTGAGGATTGGTGGAAGAGATGGCTCATCTGCAGGGAGCAAGCTCTCTCCACTGGGAAAGGAGCACCATGGCCCTTAGGGCAGTCGTTAGATTCAGTAGCACTGGCAGGAGCAGAGCTGGTGACTGTCGTTATTTTCTGAAGCCAATGTAGCCCTTCTCCAACTCTGCTTGAGTTCAGCTCTTCCTCCTGGTTCCCTGATATAGCGCAGGGCCCACTATCTACCCCATCAGCCAAATCTCATGCCTGGATGTCTGTGTGACACTGTCAGCTTCCTCAGCTCCTCAAATCCATTACGATGGAAAAAAAAAGGTCTTGATGCTTCTGACCAAGTATTTCGTACTTACTTTATAGAGGAACACTTCTGTAAACAGACAATCTACTCCATGACCACATATTGTCAAAGGGTCAAAGGAATTAGTGAATAAGTGGATGAATAAATAAAGGCTTTTCTGTGTGTAGAAAATGGAAAGCTGTAGTTCTAGACTCTTTAGTACTAGACTCTTCCATTTAGATTAAGCTTCAATTAAAACAATTCTGACCAGTTTACTGTGGATTGTTTGCATCTGGCACATAGGAAGAGTTTAATAGAACTAGTCTGGTTTTCACACTATGTTCACAATCACCAGCAACTTTCTTTCTTTCTTTCTTTTTTTTTTTTTTGTTCTGGCCAAAGACAATTATTCAAATTGGCAGAACTGCTTTTTTGCCATGTTTAAAATCATAATATTTTAAAAATATTCTGATCTGGTTTCTTTAACAAATAAATAACAAACAGAAAAGGCGAGGAAGGTCAATCTTTAGAGAACGAAAGAGACTTTAAAGACATAACCAAATGCAGAAGAGGCTTTTGTTTGGATCCTGATGTAAACAAATAGAAGGTTAAAAAATATGTGAGAGAGACAAGAAAATCTGAACTCTGATAGGAAATTTTATAACATTAAAGAATTAATGAGGCCAGGCACAGTGGCTCATGCTTGTAATCTCAACACTTTGCACAAAGCCAAGGCAGGAGGATAGCTTAAGCCCAGGAGTTTGAGACCAGTCTGGGCAACATAACAAGACTCTGTCTCTACAAAAATTAAAACAATTAGCCAGGCATGGTGGCATGTGCCTGTAGTCCCAGACACTCTGGAGGATGAGGTGGGAGGATCGCTTGAGCCCAGGATTTGACATTGAGCTATAATCACACCACCACACTCCAGCCTGGGTGACAGGGCAAGACCCTATCTCTAAAAAAAATTTTTTTTAATTAAAATAAAGAATCAGTGTAATTTTTAAGGTGTGATAATGGAGTTTTTCTATTTTAAATAAGAGAGTCCTTATCTTTTATGGAAACATAATAAATTATTGACAGATCGTTTGAGATAATGTCTGGGATTTGCTTCAAATGATCCGGAGGGGTGGTGAGAGTGGGTGGGTAGAAAATGGACTAAACAAGACTGGCTCATGTGGCTGGTAGGCTGGCCATGACCTCTCTTGTCCCACTTCACCTCGAGGCGCTGACTCTCCCCACCTCCTGGCTACACCTTGTATCCTTTCAACTTCAGCTCCTGCTGGTAACTACCTCAGTTACTAATTCAGGAGCAGCAGGAACTTGGAGCCAGATGTCCCATCTCTTCCATAATTACATCTGACAGCTCAGGTTACTCTCTGCAGCAAGAAATAATACTCTCCATGCATCTGACAGGCTTAATTTAGCTCAATGTCATTCAAACTTTTCTCATGGGTAGAAACCTGTTCTCAAAATAAAATCATACATAAAATATCTGTATATGAACATATGAAAGTTGAGCCACTTTGATGGGCACTGCTCAGCCCTCTCCAGGCCTGTGCCTTTGCCTCAGTGCTCAAGGGTTCTGCAGAAGAGAATGTGAAAACCACACATCTGTGTGCTGGTTCATGTCCGAGAAAGTGCATGTTCTAAGACCAGCCAGGAGGGATGATAGATGTGGGGCTATACCAAAGAAGGGCTCCTCCTTGGAGTGTGGCTGGACTGAGCATGATGAGAAATGAGGCAGGAGAAGATACAGTCAAGGGTCTGTAGTCTGGCTTTGGGCACAGCTTCTGCGCCAGTCTATGGTCATGTTTTTCCTCCAGGTCTGCTATTGTGGAGCCAGCCTTGGGCAACTTCATCCTCACTGTGAGAACCGCCCTACTCTTGCCCACTATGGTAGTTTGCCCATCCTACCTTGATATGCAAAGGCATTTTCCATTCAGGCTGCCCCCACTCGCAATCACTTTCATTTTTCCCTGTACATGAGGATTTATTGTGTCACTGATTTACCAATGAGTCCAACCCCAGCATATGTCATGCTTTACAGAAAGTCTATGAGTTTTCTTATTTCTAAGAACTGGATAAATATTGGTCAGGTTTAGGACAGCTTACCATGTATAGGAGAATCATTTATTTGGGAACTTGTGATTTAGTAAGTGCTAAGCTACCTGGAGCAATTCATGATTTCCTTCTATTAGAAGCATACCTGGAATGTGCCTCCTAAGGCCCAAGATTCTTTGTCAAAAAATAGCTGAAGAAGAATGCTATAGATATGGATTTTAAGGGCTTAACTTTCTGGATTCTTATTAGTATATTATGTTAATGAACATTTACAATTTTTCTCTTCGTCAACTTTAACATATATTCATCAGCTAACAAATTTAGCTGTAGTACTGGTGAGGCCAAAAACTTGATGCTCCTTATTAGCTGTTGTTGTAATTGTGGTTGTTGCTTTTTAAAATACTTTAAAGTTTTAGATTTACAGGAAATGTTATTGTTTTAACCTACACATGGTCCTTGTGTTAATGGCACAGGATCCTTTTTTGTTGTTGCTGTTATGGATGTAACTAAATATTCAATCCATTTAATGCCTAAAAATATCGATCTCTCTAAGACTTTAAAAACATCTTTTTTTGTTTTTAACGCCCCTTTTGTTTACCCTTCTTGGGTTACCTAACAGTAAGAAACCAGAGACGCTAAATTGCCTGATTGCTTAAAGCAGTGCTTGCCAAACTTCACTGAATAGCACACATAGCAAATTATAACGTGTGTACAGTCAGCTGGGATAAGCAGGAGAGGCATCTCCAATCTAAACTGACCTGAGGATTCTGGTTCAAGAAGACCTTGAGGGGATCATATGTCCTCATATCTATAACTCTTCCACACCACATGTGGTGGAAAGCCCTAGAATGCTGTGACTAGTAGAAGATCACTCGGATGGTGGATGGAACAGGAAACAGTTCATGGTGACAGGTGGTCTAAACACACCATGCTACATGTTCTAGGGCAGCAGATGCTAGTGTTTGAGAGTACTGACTTTGTTAGTCAGATCTGCGTTTCTATCTGGGCTCTATCTTGTTGTCATTCATTCATTCATTCATTCATGGAATGTGTCAAAGGTTACCAGCAACAGAGTGAAAAGACAACCCAAAGAAAATGAAGTATTTCCAAATCATATCTAAGAGATTAATGCCCAAAATATAAAAATAAGTCTTAATAACTGAACAACAGAACAAACAACTGAATTCAAAAATGGGCAATTACTTGAATAAACATTTCTCCAAAGAAAATACACAAATGGCCAATGAGCATATGGAAAGATGCTCAACATCACTACTCATTAGGGGTATGCAAATCCAAACCACTTCATACTGGTTAGGATGGCTATTACCAGAAAAATGAAAAATCAAGTGTTGGCAAGGATGTGGAGAAATGGGAATCCTGGTATATTGCTAGTGGAAATGTAAAGTGGTGCAGTCCCTGTGGAAAACAGCAATGTCAGTTCCTCAAAAAGTTCAACATAGAGGCTGGGCGCAGTGGCTCATGCCTGTAATCCCACCACTTTGGGAGGCCAACGCAGGCGGATCACAAGGTCAGGAGTTTGAGACCATCCTGGCCAACATGGTGAAACCCCATCTCTACTAAAATACAAAAAGATTAGGCAGGCGTGGTGGAGCGTGCCTGTAGTCCCAGCTAGTCAGGAGGCTGAGGCAGGGGAATCGCTTAAACCCAGGAGGCAGAGGTTGCAGTTAACTGAAATTGTGCCACTGCACTCCAGCCTAGTGCCAGAGCAAGACCCGGTCTCAAAAAAAAAAAAAAAAAAAAAAAAAAAGTTCAGCATAGAAATACCACATGATCCAGCAATTTTACTTCTAGATATACATCTGAAACATTGAAGGTAGGGACTCAGATACTTTCACATCCACGTTAATAGCACATTATTCACAATAGCCAAAAGATAGAAACAACCCAAATGTTCATCAACAGATGAATGGATAAACAAAATATGGTGTAGATATACAATGGAATGTCATTCAGCCTTAAATAGGAACGACTTTCTGGATGTATACTATAAGATGAATGAAACTTGAAAACATTATGCTAAGTGAAATAAGCCAAATACAAAGGGACAAATATTTTATGATTCCACTTATATGAGTGTATTGATCCATTTGCATTTCTATAAAAGAATATCTGAGACTGGGTAATTTATAAAGAAAAGAGGTTTGGTTGGCTCACTGTTCTGCAAGCTGTACAGGAAGCATGGCACTGGCATCTGCTCAGCTTCTAGTGAGGGCCTCAGACAGCTTACAATCATGGCAGAAGGTTAAGGGGGAACCAGTGCATCAGACAGCAACAGAGGGAGCAAGAGAGCATGGGAGGAGGTGCCAGGCTCTTTAAACAACCATCTCTCATGTGAACAAATAGAACAAGAACTCACTCATTACCATGAGGAGGGCATCAAGTCATTCATGAAAGATCTACTACTCCCATGACCCAAACACCTCGCACCAGATCCCATCTCCAACATTGGGTATCACATTTCAATATGAGATTTTGGTGGGACAAATCTCCAAACCATATCAATGAGGTTCCTAGAATAGTTAAATTTGTAGAGACAAAAGGTATAACAGAGGTTAACAGGGGCTGGGAGAAGGGGAAAATGGGGAGTTATTATTTAATGGGATAATGAAAAAGTTCTTTGTGATGATTGAAAGTTCTGGAAATGGGGACCGGGCGCGGTGGCTCAAGCCTGTAATCCCAGCACTTTGGGAGGCCGAGACGGGCGGATCACGAGGTCAGGAGATCGAGACCATCCTGGCTAACACGGTGAAACCCCGTCTCTACTAAAAAATACAAAAAACTAGCTGTGCGAGGTGGCGGGCGCCTGTAGTCCCAGTTACTCAGGAGGCTGAGGCAGGAGAATGGCATAAACCCGGGAGGCGGAGCTTGCAGTAAGCTGAGATCCGGCCACTGTACTCCAGCGGGGGAAAAAGGGGGAAACCCGTTCTAAAAAAAAAAAAAAAAAAAAAAAAAAAGAAAGTTCTGGAAATGGGTAGTGATGATAATTGCACAACACTGTAAATGCATTTAATGATGGTAGATTTCATGTTCTATAAACGTTTTTTTAAAAGATGAAATAAACATCCTCAGATATATGAAAGCTTTGAGAATTTATTAGGCACTATGCTTGAAGCTTTATTTGTATTGTTTTACTTAATTCTAATAGTTCTATAAAGAAGATATAATCTCTATTATACAGTTGAGGAAACAAAGACTTAAAAGACAGACTTGCCTAAGGTCAAAAACCTAGTAAGAGGGTAAACAGTGATTTAAACCTCAGCCCCCATGTTTCTAAAACTCATGGCTTTTCCACTATATTATTTTTTTAATTAGGTTGTAAACTCCTAAAGGCTGTGATTACTGTACTTTCTCTGGTTTTATAATATCCCTCCCTTGACTTCTAATCACATCCAATAGCACATAGCACTCTTGATTCAAAATATTAAGACAATTTATTATTCCTACTGGAAATTTCAAATACTCAGACACTTTTAAGTATGTAAATTACATATAATTCACCATTTTATATCCAAAATTTGATTATTTCTCCTTTTATTCTTTTTATAAATATAAACCTATCTTTATCATAAATAAAATATGCTGATTTTTAAAATATTTTAAAAGTCCAGGCAAGTAAAAATGTCCTCATAATCTTATGCCCCAGAGATAATCCTCCAAACCATCATTTGAAAATTTGATCATTTTAACTTCATGCCAACTTATATAGTTTTGCACATTAAAAAAAATTAATTTTAATTTCCTGTTTCAGTCCCTCTGGTTGAAATTAGCAACCACTATTGAAACAAAAAATTTAAAAGTCACACATTCAAAGTTTACAAAGCTAAGTATAAAAGAAATATAAGTAAACTTTTAAGTTTTTAGCATTTGTAACTCTGAGATAAATCTTGAAAGTTCACTAAGATTTTTGGCATACCTGTATTTCTAAGTCAGTACATAAAACTTCACCTTATATTTTTAACTACCAGATACCTTATTTTGAATAGCTGTGTCACAGTTCAGTGTCTCAGGGAGACCTCGCTTTGGTTTCCATCTTTATGAATCAAAAGATTTCTCTCCTTATTTTTCCTTTAATCAGGAGAAGGGGGTTTGGTAAGCTGAGACATCTCCTTTGAGGATGCAAGGGTCTGTGGCAGGTTGGAAAAACAGAGAGGAAAAGGCCTCCCAAGACACAAGAACCACACATTACCGCTCACGTGATCTTGCTTTCATTTCTGGATTGGGTTGCAGGTGCTGCTCAGCTAATACACCACACAGGCTGCAGGGAGGCAGAGCTGGCACTGGTGAGACTTATTGGATCAGGGAATCACCCCTCCCTAGCTACTCCCACCTTAGAAAGAGCTTCAACGGTCCAGGATGCTTTTCCCAAGCTAGGAGCCTGTGCTTTGTTAGCAGATTCTTAAAGCACAAAATCTGGTTTAAAAGCTTCTTGCATCAGACTTAGTTAAGTGAATCCTACAATATAACCCAGTAACTACGCTAGCTTCAGTTGGTCAATAGGTCAAAACTAAAACGGACAAACTGAGCATCAATAATGGTAATAATTGTTGTAGATTAAAACATATTACATATGTTTATAACTTTGAGTTCATAATGACGCCAATCACTTCTTGGTCTTTTGGCTAAGACCAAACATAATGATGGGGAAAAAAAAAAAAAAAAAAAAAAAACCCTAATTGTTCACCTGTGGAAGATGCTAAGGAACCAACTATTTATTTTGAAAAGTAGTAGTAAGTAAAGTGCAAGGCTCAAACATTTATCCTGACTTTACAATACAAACTGTACTATTGGATAGCTAAATACCAGATGAGGAGACGTCTTTTTGATATAATTTGCAAAAAAGTAAATAAAGTAAATGAAGAAGAAATGATAGAATTGGAATAACATTTTGCAATATCTAATGAATTAAGGATATAAACACTGAGCTCCAGGGCTGCTGACAATGCAAACCAGACAGTATGTGCCTCTTGGTGAACAGCCCAACGTCATCTTTGAAGCACTCTTCATTCTAAAAAATCAACCTTCATTCTGATTATCTTTTAGATCCAACTACTGATGTGTAGAAAGTATAGAGGACAGAGACGCACATTTGGGTGATAAAGCTATAAATAAAAATAGGGAAGCAATTCCCCAAAAGGTTAGGACCATGATTACTCTTAGTGAGATGCAGGGGGCTGTATTTGGAAGAGGCCTCATAGAGAACTTCTGGGATGGCTGGTGAGGTTCTATCTCCTTTCATGGGTGCTGGTTAAAAGAATGTTTGCCCTCTAATGATTCATTAAGTGGCACATTTGTTTTATGCCTTTTTCTGTGTATGTGTTGTTTTTAACAATAAAACACTTCTAAAACTAAGCTAAGTCTGAAGACAATCTTGGCAGATTTAGGTTTGCAGTGATATCTAGGGAGCAGAGTCAAGAATCAGTTCCAGGAGAGCAGGGTGGAGAGAGGCATCATGTTCCAAGGGTTGTTCTAGAAAGCAAAGGGAAGTCCCAGCTGCCTGCTGGGAAATAAGAGCCATGAGCTGTAGCTCAGGCTCTGGGGACCAGAGGAGAATGGAGGAATTCTGGGAACTGTTGGGCTAGAGGGAAATTGGTACAGAAGGTGCCTGGACTCATAAAATGTTAAGAAGGACAATATGATATGGCTTTGGATTCCATCAAAACCTATTCCTGCTGTGAAAATGGTTTGGCAGTCTGGGTGCAGTGGCTCACACCTGTAATCAGGAGTTCGAGATCAGCCTGGCCAACGTGGCAAAACCCCACCTCTACTAAAACTACAAAAATTAGCTGGGCATGGTGGCACGTGCCTGAAATCTCAGCTACTCGGGAGGCTGAGGCAGGAGAATCACTTGAACCTGGGAGGCGGAGGTGGCAGTGAGCAGAGATCACGCCACTGCACTCCAGCCTGGGTGACAGAGGGAGACTCCATCGAAACAAACAAACAAACAAACAAACAAAACAAACAAAAATGGTCTGGCAGTGCCTCAAAAACTTAAACATAGAATTACCACACTCTCTAGCAATTCTATTATTCTATTCCTAAATAAATGTACTTAAACAAATAAATGCACATACATGTTCAAAGCAGCACTATTCACAGTAGCCAAAAGGTAAAAGCAACCCAAAGATGAAAGGATAAACAAATTGTGATATACACGTAACTATAAATATTATTTGGTCATGTAAAGAAATGAAGTAGTAATACTTGTTACAACATGGCTGAACTGTGAAAACATCATAGTAAATGAAAGAAACCAGATACAAAGGGTCACATGTTGTATGATTCAATTTATATGAAATATCCAGAATAGGTAAAATCCATAGAGACAGAAGGCAGATTGGTTGTTGTCAGGGGATAGGGGAATGAAAAATAACTGTTTAATGAGTATGAAGTTTCCTTTTGGGGCCAGATAGAGGTGGTGGTTGCACAACAATGTGAATATACTTAATATCACCAAGCTGTAAGCTTAAAAAGACTATAATAGTTATCTTCATGTTATGTGTATTTAACACATTTACTACAATTAGAAAAATCTCAAGTTAACAACCTAACATCACAACTAAAAGAACTAGAAAACCAAGAGCAAACAAATCACAATGCTAGCAGAAGACAAGAAATAACCCAAATCAGAGCTGAACTGAGGGAGCTAGAGACACAAAAAACCATTCAAAAGATCAACAAGTCCAGAAGCTGGTTCTTTGAAAAAAATTAATAGAATAGATAGACCACTAGCTAGACTAGTAAAGAAGAAAAGAGAGAAGATTCAAATAAACACAATCAGAAACAACAAGGGGGATATACCATTGACCCCACAGAAATACAAACAGCCATCAGAGAATATTATTACTACATCTATGCACATAAACTAGAAAATCTAGAAGAAATGGATAAATTCCTGGACACATACACCCTCCCAACACTGAACCAGGAAGAAATTGAATCCATGAACAAACCAATAAAGAGTTCTAAAATTGAGGAAGTAATAAATAGCCTACTAACCAAAACAAAACAAAAAGCCCAGGACCAGGACCAGAAAGGTTCACAGCTGAATTCTACCAGATATACAAAAAAGAATTTGTACGCTTCCTAATGAAACTATTCAAAATTTGAGGTGGAGGGGGGCTCCTCCCTAACTCATTGTATTAGGTCAGCATCATCCTGATACCAAAATCTAGCAGAGATACAACACAAAAAACTTCAGGCCAATATCCTTTATGAAGATCTATGCAAAAACTCTCAACAAAATACTAACACACTGAATCTAGCAGCACATCAAAAAGGTTATCCACCATAATCAAGTAGGCTTTATCCCAGGGACATAATGTTGGTTCAACATATCTAAATCAATAAATGTGATTCATCACATAAACAGAACTAAAGACAAAAACCTCCATGATTATCTCAATTGATGCAGAAAAGGCTTTCAATAAAATTCAGCATCCATTCATACTAAAAACTCTCAATAAACTAGGTTTTGAAAGAACATACCTCAAAATAAGAGCCATCCCAATACATAAAGGTGGGTATGTAAGAAATAAAATGTTTTATTTTTATCTTATCCAACCTCATTCTTATCTGAAGATTTTATTTCATCAGAGTGGCAGAAACAAGATTTCAGCAAATCTGGATTCTCCTCTCCTTTTTCCAGGGCTGTATCTAAATCCCTGAGGCTTATAAAGTGCAAAGACCTGGAGAATGCAGTGGGTACATTAGGATCTGTCTCTGCCTCCCTGATAGCTCTGGAATCATCCAGAGGCCGAACTGGCTAGTGGACTAAAAACATTGGTGCTGAGATAATATAATAATAATAATGACAGATTATCTTTTCATGGTGCTTACCGTGTGCCAGGAATTAACTAAACACTTTGCATACATTAATTAATTTAATTTAAACAGCAACCATTCAAAGTGGCACCCTCTTAACAAATGAAGTCAAATGACACATAAGTTGCCTGATTTGTACAAGGTCACACAGGCTGGTGAATGGTAGAGCTAGTACAGGAACCCTTGGAGTCTGGATCCAGAGTCTGCATGTTTAACAAGTCCATAATACTATCCCTCAGGCTTGTCTGTGAGACTCCCGTCAAGAGGTCAGCAATCACTGCTGTTTCCCTGACATACTTGAGGTCTCAAGAATCTTTCTGCTGCTTCTATCTCTGGCCCCCTGTTTTGGGTATGCTCTGTTTGCTGGCCAGGCACGCTGCCCAGAAATTAGGCACAGGACCACTTGCCTTTCAACTCTCACCTACCTCCTTTTCTTTTTCTCTGACCTTCCCTGGGGAATCCTATTCTAGTCTCTAAGGGGAAAGCCTTCTCTCTATTAATTTTGCTGCTTTCTTTAAGCAATTTGTTTTGTTTTCAGACTTTGTTAGAAGGCAAAGCAAGAAATAGTCTCCTTAAAGTATTTATGTAAAAGGAAAGGGAATGGTAGGAGGTTAGGGAAGAAGACAGAGGGAAATATCAAAAAGAAAAAAGAAGCTAGGTAAAACATTCTGCCAGAGTGGCCTCTGGTTAAAGTGAATGGATTGACTACCACGTTTATTGTGTTTCTGAGTACTGCTAGTTTTTTCAGGGTGTCCCTAAAGATATTTCATAAGTGTACTTAACCAATCATCAACAATACTTTGTTCTCTTCCCAGGAGTCACTGGATGTACACTTTTTAGTACCTGGGACTACCATCTCATCACTGATGTTAGTGTGGCTTTAGTCATTCTTTCTCTGTCACAGCACTGAGGTAGGAAAAGGGCGCTGTTTTTCAAAAAGCTGGGAGTCTAGTTTGGTGGATTGATTACAAAATGGCCTCTCTATTCTACTTTCTTATACTCATGCCCTTTGTGATAAGACTTTGCACCTCTCTCATCAGAAAGTGAAGTCTATTTCCCTATTTCTTGAATCAGGGCATGGCTATGACTTGTCTAAGCGGCAGAAGTGTCTATGCTCTTGCCCTAAGCCAAAGGCCTCAAAGCCCTTGCCCAGTCTACCCTCCCTTGCTCCTCTGCCTGCACCACAGGACACATGGAGCAAAGCCATTCTTCCCAGCCGAGGCTGTCTTCATCAACCAAAGGCCAGTCAACCACTAACAGGTGAGTACCAGCTATGACAGAACCACTGACAAGATCAGCAGAATCCACAGACTTGAAATAAGTGGTTGTTTTGAGCCACTGAGTTTGGGAATGGTTTGTTATACAGCACTACTGTGGCAAGAGATAAGTGCTCCAACTGTGTACTCTCAGTTTCTTAAAAGTTTTCTGGTTTGGGGACTGTATCTGTTTTTAAAGCTCACCTACATCAGTACTCTGGCACAAATCCCTTAAAAGATGGACTTGAGAGATAAGAACACTCCACCTTAGGGCAGGGGTATAGGAACCTAGGAACTACTTTTGTGCTGTAAGCGGGGAGCAAAGACTCAGCTTACCCATTTCAAATATTGCAAAACATTGTCAGCCTTTCCTTAAAGCCTTGGGACCATATCAATTCACTTCCGTTCTTTTCTCTTTGGTCTGAGACAAATAAAGTAGTATTGCTTGGTTTCAGCAGAAATACCATGTGGGCACTAGAATCCCAGACCCTAGTTTGAATATGATTGTTAAAATCATCTACTATTGTTTCTCTTTCCCCAGTATACCAGCCACTCTTCAAGGACCAAGACCATTCATCTGTGTCCTCAGAACCCAGAAAAATGCCTGGTCCAGAGAAAATATTCAGTATAAGAATTAAAGAATAAATAGATCAGGAGTGTCAAGACATTCAAATCTAAGAAAAGGTAGGTAGACGAGAGTGCAGCAATCAGAGATTGCAGATGTTAAGACTGGCTCACAGAGGAAACCGGGATTTCTAGTGGGGAGGAGAAGCTGGTGAGGCAGGATGTGGTAAAGAATAGTCAATAGGGCCTGGCTAATGGTGTCAGATGCAGATGTTATGAAAGATGTGGAACTGGTAATTGCTTAATCAGAGAGTCCTGGTTAAATTACAGGAAATCTGGGGTAATGAGGCAGAGAACCAGAGTACTTTGAGGTCAGGGATGAAAACTAGAATTTTTTTTTTTTTTTTGCCTGAGAAACTTGCTGCTTTGAAGAGGCCCAAGGATTAATTGCTTTGATCTTCCTTTTCTTACAGCTCTTTCAAGGGCAGAGCCCTCCTTATCCTGAAGGACTCTTACCTTAGCTACAGTATATACTCTCTGCTACTAAAAAAGGAAGAAATCTTGAGGCCTATTGGCATTCTCCCTGAACATCATGAAGGTCCTCTTTGTGTGTGTGTGTTGGGGGGGGGGTGGATGCGCGAGCGCGCAAGTGTGACGGGGTCTTGCTCTGTCTCCCATGCTGTAGTGCAATGGCACAATCCTGGCTCACTGCAGTGTTGATGTCCTTGGGCTCAGGTGATCCTCCTACCTCAGACTCCAGAGTATCTGGGATGACGGGCATGCACCACAATGCCGGGGTAATTTTTAGGTTTTTTTGCAGAGGCAGGGTTTTGCTGTATTGCCCAGGCTGGTCTTGAACTCCTGGGCTCAAGTGATCTGCCCACCTCCACCTCCCAAGGTGCTGGGATCACAGGCATGAGTCACCAAACCCAGCCAAATGTTCTCATTAATATGGTAAACACAAATTGCTAATGGCCCCTTAAATAACTGAGATATAATTTTGTTAATTATAGATTAATTTTTGTTGCCATATTTCTAGATTTCACAGAACTATAATTTGTTGTTACTGTAGTTGGGTTTGGAGGACTGACATAGGGTTGCAAACATCTCTTTTAACAATCAAGTAGGAATGGAATAATATCATAATAAATATCAGTATTGACCAAAAAGGAATAGTTGGCCACATTACACTCACACATGTATCTTGCATCGTCCTCATTTTTCTCATTTTTCTTCTAGCCCAGTGAGAGCATTGTCTTGGGTCCGTACTAGTCTATTGGTCTAAAACTGCTAGAATGAAGAATGGAAAATTGTCTAGTAGGCAGCAATAACAAATCTTGCACTTTAGTGGATATAACAATGAACCACCAGAGAAATATGGCATTAACGATCTGGAGTTAACCACTCCCCGCAACATTTATTGCCCCTATAGAAAATGCAGTGACTTTTCTATTGCCCTGGAGCTATGGAACCACACCTAAAGTATTTCGATAAAGAATTCTTTGCCAAACCTGAGTGTGCCCCAAAATTAACCCTCAAGGTAATGGGAGGATTTGCAACCATATTATACAATGAACTAAGACTATGAGCTAAAAGAACACATGGGTATATTTGCAGGAATGAAGGAAATAGTAATTAAAGGGTATAACTTTTGAATGGTCTGCCCAGTGTACAAACCAATGACTTATCCAGGAACCTTCCACAGAGGGCCTCAGAGGCCCACCTTTTCCCCAGCAACCAAACTATGACCTAGATCCTGGAGCCATGGTTGACCAAACCCAGGCCAGCTGATTGTCTCCCAGAGTTTGGAATTGGGACTGAGATAGTCTGAGTTGGTGTTTGGCTAAGGGAGTGTCAAGAAGAACTTATAGAAAGAGCTCTTCAAAATAAAAAAGCCTTCTCAGAGAGCAAGTATGTGTCCCTTACCTGAATCAAATCTCTTCTCTCCCTCTCCTCCTCTTACGTAGAGAAAGCTGGCAGCCATTTGCCAAGGTTCTCAGTCTGAGGGATTCACACATCAGAAAATTATTTCAATCAGATAAAACCCTTAAGGAACCGACAAACTCTGAGAGGCTGTAGTATAAGATGATGTCAGGTGATTCCATGGATGAATGCTTTTACTTTAATGCTTATGTTGATTAGTCTATTTTCATGATGACAGACTTGAACATAAACATACAAGAACTCAACAAACTCCAAATAAGAATTAAAGAGATTCACCCAAAAACACATTATAATCAAACTTTTGAAAACCAAAGACAAAAATAGAATCTTGAAAGTGGCAAGAGAAAAGCGATTTTTCACTTACAAGAGATCCTCAATTAGAATATCATCAGAATTCTCATCAGAAACTTTGGAAAACAGAAGCCAGTGGGCTAATAAATTCAAAGGGTTAAAAGAGAAAAAAAAAAACCAAAAACCTGTAAATCAAGAATCTTTTATCTTGCAAAATTCTCCTTTAAAAGTGAGGAAGCAATTAAAATATTCCCAGATAAACAAAAGCTGAGTGAGTTCACTACTAAACCTGCCCTGCAAGAAATGCTTACATCTTGCAAGGTGAAATGTAAGAACACTAGACAGTAACCCAAAGCTGTATGAAGAAATAAAAATCTCAGTGAAGGTAAATACATGGACACTTATAGAAGCTAGTATTATTGTAACAATGGTTTGTAACTCTATTTTTTGTTTTTTGCATCGTTTGAGATTCATACATTAAAAACTATTAGTCTAAAAGCTAGTATTACTGTAACTTTGGCTTGTAACTCCTATTGACTGAAATTAAGGCTGTTGAGGCAGAAATAATTTGACAAAGGTTTACTGGAACCCAAATGTGAGGATCAACCTGAGAAGACACATCAGAAAGTTGGGAATGTTCCAGAATCTGTTACAAGTTGGAAGGCTTTTATAAGTAAGTTTAGGAGAAGGGAGAGGGATTCCTCATAGTGAAGTTGTCCTTTTTCATTGGCAGGTACAATACAAAGATTGGCTGCAAAGTACAACATACAGGGCAACATACAGGCTAAAATGTCTCTGCACAAGACAATCAGTGAAACTTCATGATTCAGAAACAAATCACCAAAACCTTATGATTCAGAAACAAATCAGCAGCCTTTTTGATGTCAGTAGGTTATAAATTAATCATTATACGTCAATAATTTGAGAAACTCAGATAAGATTCTTTACTCAGGAACAGGATGTTGCCATGAATCACAAGACGGCCCCAAGATGGATTAATTTAAGAAGTTCTGTTTACTTTAAAGTAAACTGCCAAATGTGACTTGTAGGTTATCACCCCACATTTTATTTTCTACATTTTTTTTTTTTTTGAGACAGAGTCTTGCGCTGTTGCTCAGGCTGGAGTGCAGTGGTACAATCTCGGCTCATTGCAACCTCTGTCTCCTGGGTTCAAGAGATTCTCATGCCTCAGCCTCCCCAGTAGTTGGGATTACAGGTGCCCGTCATCATGCCTGGCTAATTTTTGTATTTTTAGTAGAGACGGGGTTTCACCATGTTGGCCAGGCTGGTCTGAAACTCACGACCTCAGGTGATCCACCCACCTTGAGCTCCCAAAGTGCTGGGATTACAGGCATAAACCACCATGTCTGGCCAATCTTCTACATAATTTAAGAGACTAATGTATGTAAATAAATTATTACTTTAGGTTTTGGGGCACGAAATATAAAAAGATGTAATTTTATGACACTAACAACTGAAAGAGGTGGGGGCAGGATTGTAAAGAAGCTGAGTTTTGTATGTTATTGAACTTAAGCTGGTATAAATTCAAATTAGAGTGTTATAACTTTAGGATGTTAAGTATAATCCCCATGGTAACCATAAAGGAAATAGCTAAAGAATGTACACAAAAGGAAATGGAAAGAAATTTTAAAATTTCACTACAAAAAATCAACTAAACATAAAAGAAGACACTCAATAAATGCAGGAAATGAGAGGCAAATAAGCTATAAGGCATAAAAAACAAATAGCAAAATGAAAAAAATTAAGTTTCTCCTTATCAGTATATACTTTGTATGCAAATGGATTAAACCCTACCATCAAAACACAGGGATTAGCAGAATGGATAAATACATGGTCCGACTATTTACTGTTTACAAAAGACTCACTTTTGATCCAAAGATATAAACAGATTAAAAGTGGAAGCATGGAAAAAATATTCCATGCAAATAGTAACCAAAACACAGCAGGAGTGGCTATAATAATATCAGACAAAATAGACTTATTTTTTTTTAACAGGGTCTCACCCTGTCACCCAGGTTGGAGTGCAGTGGCACAATCTTGGCTCACCATAGCCTTGACCTCCCAGCTCAAGCAATCTTCCTACCTCAGTCTCCCAAGTAGCTGGGACTACAGGTAAGCACCACCACGCCCTGCTAACTATTGTATTTTTTGTAAAGATGGCGTTTCACCATGTTGTCCAGGCTAGTCTAGAACTCCTGGGCTCAAGTGTCCCACCTGCCTCAGCCTCCCAAAATGCTAGGAGCACAGGCATGAGCCACTGCTCCCAGCCAAAATAAACTTACAAGGCTACAGTGGACAAAGAAGGACATTATACATTAATAAAAGACCCAATATAGCAAGAAGATATTCAATTATAAACATTTACCCACCTAAGGACAGACCATCAAAACATATAAAGCAAAAGCTTACAGAATGTCAGGGAAAAAGAGATAGTTCTATAACAATAGCTGGAGACTTCAATACCCAACTCTCAATAACGGTTAGAACAACGAGACAAAACATAAGCAAAGAAACAGAAGACTTAAACAATGCGATAAACCAACCAGACTAACAGGTATATTCAGAATCCTCTATCCAACAACTATAGTATACAAACTTTTCTCAAGTGCACATGGGACATTTTGCAGGATGCATCAAATGTTAGGCCACAAATTAAGTCTCAATAGATATTAAAAGACGGATATCATACAAAGTATCTTCTCTGACCAATGACATAAAGTTAGAAATGAATAACAGAAGTGAAACAGAAAATGCATAAATTTGGGGAAATTAAACAACAAACTCTTAAACAACCAATAGGTCAAAGGAAAAATCACGGGAAATTAGAAAATACTTAGAGACAAATAAAAATGAAAACACAACATACTAAATCTTATGGGACAAAGCAAAAGCAGTCTGTGGGTGCAAATTTATAGCTATATATGTTTACATTAAAAAACAAGAAAAATGTCAAATCAACATCCTAACTTTACAAGTTTAGAATAAGAAGAACAGGCTGGGTGTAGTGGCTCATGCCTGTAGTCCCAGCATTTTGGGAGGCCAAGGCAAGCAGATCACTTGAGCCCAGGAGTTCAAGACCAGCCTGAGCAACATAGTGAAATCCAATCTTTACAAAAAATACAAATATTATCCAGGCATGGTGGCACATGCCTGTGGTCTCAGTACTCAGGGGGCTGAGGTGAGGGAATTGCTTGAACCTGGGAGGTCAAGGCTGCAGTGAGCTATGATTGCACCACTGCACACCAGCCTGGGTGACAGAGTGAGATCCTGTTGCAAAAAAAAAAAAAAAAAGAAAGAAAAAAAGAAAAGAAAAGAAAAAGAAGAACAAACTAAACTCAAAGGTAGCAGAAAGAAGGAAATAATAAATATTAGAGTAGAGGTAACAAAATAAAGAATAGAAATCAAGAGAAAATCAATAAAACCAAGAGTTAGTTCTTTGACAAAATTAAGAAAATTGACAAATGTTTAGTTAGGTATATTAAGAAAAAAAAGAGAACATTCAAATTACTAAAATCAGAAATAAAAGTGTGGACATTACTGCTTATTCTACAGAAATAGAAAAGATTATGAGAGTACTATGAACAATTGTGTATTGACAGATTAGATAACCTAGATGAAATGGACAAATTCCTTGAAACAGAAAGCCTACCAAGACTAAATCAAGGAGAAATAAATAATCTGAATAGACTTATAACTAGTAAAAATATCTAATGAGTAATGAAAAATCTTCTTACAAGGAAAAGCCCTGAACCTGATGACTTCGCTGATGAATTCCACCAAACATTTAGAGAAGAATACCAATCCTTCTCAAACTATCCCCCCAAAATTGTAGAGGGAACCCTTCCTAACTCATTCTATAAGGCCAGCATTACTCTGATACCAAAGCCAGACAAAGACACTACAAGAAAAGAACATTATGTCATAAAATTCATTTTGCTAATATTTTGTCCAGGATTTACAAAAACCCTTTTAATCTTTTAAAAGAATATATTTTATGATTATTGATGTAAAAATCCTTGACAAAATATTAACAAAATTGATTGAGCAGCATATTAACAGGACTACACACCATATATACCATTACCAAGTGGTATTTATTCCTGTAATGCAAGGATGATTCAACATATGAAAATTGATTAACAGAATATACCACATTAACACAGTGAATAGAAACAACCACATGATCATCTCAATTCATACAGAAAAAACATATGACAAAATTCTATACCCTTTTATGATAAAAACACTCAAGAAACTAGGAATAGAAGGGAAGTTCCTCAACATGATAAAGGGCATTTATAAAATTTTCATGGCAGCATTTCACTCAATGGTGAAAGACTGAAAGCTTTTCTTCAGAGATCAGGAACAAGGAAAGATGTCTGCTTTTTCTGCTTCTATTCAACATAGTACTAGAAGTTCTAGCCAGAGAAATAAGGAAAGTGGAAGAAGTAAAAGGTATCCAAATTGGAAAGAAAGAAGTAAAATTATCTCTGTTTGTAGATGATATAATTTTATATGTAGAAAACCCTAAAGATTCTACAAAAAACTGTTGGAACTAATAAATAAATTCAGCAAAGTAGCAGGATACAAAATCAACACACAAAAATTAGTTTTAGTTCTATACACTAAAAATGAACAATATGAAAAAGGAATTATTAAAATTCTGTTTATAATAGCACCAAAACGAATAAAATACTTAGGAATTAACTAAGCAAGTAAAAGACTTGAACAATAAAAACTACAAAACATTGCTGAAAGAAATTAAGACACAAAGAAATTGAAACAAATTTCATGTTTGTGCATTAGAAGACAATATTGTTAAACTGTCAATACTACAGAAAGAGATCTACAGATTCAGTGCAACCCCAGCAAAATCCCAGTGATTTTTTTTTTTTTTTTTGCAGAAAAACCCATTCAAAAATTCATATGGAATTTCAAGGGATCCTGAATAGCCAAAACAATCTCAAGAAAGAAGAAAGCTAGAAGACTCACACTTCCTAATTTCAAAATTTACTACAAAGCGACAGTCATTGAAACAGTATGGTACTGGCATAAAGGCAGTGCCATAAAGGCATAAAGTCAGACATACAGATCAAATAAATAGGATTGGGAGCCCAAAAATAAACCCTCACATGTACAGTCAAATAATTTTTGACAAGGAGGCTAAGACCATTCAATGGGGAAAAGAATAGCTTTTTCAACAAATGGTGGTGGAAAAACTAGATATCCACATATCAAAGAATAAAGTTGAAACCTTACCTAATTATATACAAAAATTAACTCAAAATGGATTAAAGACCTAAATGTAAGACTTAATAAAACCCTCAGAAGAAAACATAGAGGAAAATTTCACAACATTGGACTTGGCAATGATTTCTTGGCTATAACAACAAAAACACAGGCAACGACAACAAAATAGACTGGTCTTCATAAAAATTTGTGCATGAAAAACTACTATCACCATCTGCTGCATAATCCACCTCTAATTGGTTTGTGAGTTTCCTTTCTTATACATGAAATTCTTGTATTATTTGAAATGGTTTCAGAGTCATTTATTCAGCACGCATCCCACCCCCTGACCCCCACCCTTTCCTTAGAGACAGGGTCTCACTCTGTCCCTCAGGTTGGAGGGCAGTGGTACAATCATGACTTGCTACAGCCTAAAACTCTTGGGCTCAAGTGATCCTCCTGCCTCAGCCTCCTGAGTAGCTAAGATGACAGGCTCATACTTCCATGCACAGCTTCCTTCCTTCCTTCCCTTCCTTCCTTCCTTTTTTTTTTATCTTTTAATTTTTTTTCTAGAGACAGTTTCTTGCTCTGTTGCCCAGATTGGTCTCAAACTCCTGGCCTTAAGCAATCCTCCCACCTTCGCCTCCCAAAGTGCTGAGATTACAGGCATGAGCCACTGTGTTTGGCCTTTTTTTTTTTCCTCTCATTAATTTGTTCATTAATTCTTGTTCATATAGCCTTTTTACTTCCTTAGGTTATAATCCATTTATACCCAGCTGAGAAAGTATCTGTTTTTATCTTAATTATTTTTTGCCAAATATTTTATAGTAATCTCACTTGTTAATTTCCCAGGTGAAATATAACCAGGAAAATTTTGTCCATTTCTAAATTCTGATTGTGTTAAGTTCTTCTAGAATTTCAACTGGAAGTGTGGTAAACTATGAATTACTCAATTACTCGGAGAGGAATTGAAGTTTTTCAAATGAGCTTTCCATTCAAGAATACATATTTTTATATATTTACTCAAATCTTCTTTTATATTTTGTATACATCTCACACTTTTTTTTTTTTTAGGGGTATTTGGTGTGTTTTTTAATTGCTACTGTGGCTGGAATATTTTTTTGCCATCACACCTTTTAACAGGTTATATAGAAACAAGGTAAACAGTGAGTAAAAAAAAAAGGCAACAGAATGAGAGAAAATAATCTGCAAATTATATATCTGATAAGAGATTAATATCCAGAATATATGGCAAACTCCTAAAACTCAAAAACAAACAAATGAACAAAAAACACAATTCAAAAATGGGCAAAGGAGTTCAATAGACATTTTCCCAAAAGAAATATAAATGAAAAGGTGCTAAACATTACTGATTATTAGAACAATACACATCAAAACTCCAATGAAATACTACTTTACACTCATTAGGATGGTTACTATCCAAAACAAAACTAAACAAAAGTAAAGGTTGGCAAAGATGTGCAGAAATTGGAACATCTGTGCACTGTTGGTGGAAATGTAAAATTATACAACCACTGGAAAACAGCATGGCAGTTTTTCAAAGTTAAAAATAGAATAAAAAATAGAATTACCATATGAACCATCAATTTCACTTTTGGGTATACACCCAAATGAACTGAAAGTTGGATCTCGAAGATTTGTTTGTACACTTGTGTTCATAGAAGCATTATTTACAATAGCTAAAAGACGGAAGCAATCCAATGTCCATCAATGAATGACTGGATAAGTAAAATGTGGTATATCCTTACAACAGAATATTATTCATTCTGTTCAGCCTTAAAAAGGAAGGAAATTCTGCAGTATGCAACAACATGGATGAACTTTAAGGACATTATGCTAAGTGAAACAAGTCAGTCACGAAAAAGACAAACACTGAATGATTGCACTTATATGAGGTACTTAAGAGCAGTCAAAATCATAGAAATAAAGTAGAATAGTGGTTTCCAGGAGCTGGGAGTAGGAGAAATAGGGAGTTATTGTTTGTTTAATGGGTATAGTTCTTATTTTACAAGATGAAAAGAGTTATGGAGATGGATGGTGGTGATGAGTGTACAAAATTATGAATGTATTTAATACCACTGAACTGCATACTTAAAAATGGTAAGATGAGGCTTACCATGCAGTGGCTCATGCCTGTAATCCCAGCACTTTGGGAGGCTTAGGCAGGTGAACCACCTGAGGTCAGGAGTTCCAGACCAGCCTGGCCAACATGGGGAAACCCCATCTCTACTAAAAATACAAAAAAATTAGCCAGGCATGGTGGCACCCAACTGTAGTCCTAGCTACTTGGGAGGCTGAGGCAGAAGAATTACTTGAACCTGGAAGGCAGAGGTTACAGTGAGCCAAGATCACGCCACTGCACTCCCAGCCTGGATAAAAGAACAAGACTCTGTCTCAAGGAAAAAAAAAAAAAAAAGGTAAGATGATAAATTTTATGTTATGTATATTTTATCATCATAAAAAACTGGAAAAAATATATAATCTGCCTTATTTCATTTATTTCTATGTAATCTTCCTTTTCCTTATCAATGCTTTAAATATATTTTTATCTTTGGTATCATAATACCAGTGTCTAGTCATGAATTGCTTTATTCTGATGTGTCTAATCATGACTTGCTTTTTGAAAAAACCCTAAGTGGTATACAATATGCTTCCTCACCATGTGGACTCATGTATTTCATCAATTCTAAAAGTTCTCAGCCATTATCTCATCAAATTTGGCCCTCCTTCATTTTCTCTAGTCTTTTCTTCTAGGACTCCAATTAGACATATATTAGATCTTCTCATACTGTCTTCTAAATTATAAACTTCTTTTTCATGTTTTTCTCTCTTCTCTTCTCCTCTCTTTTCCTCCACCTACCCCCCTTTCCTGAATTCTAGGCATTTTATCTTGTTCTGCTTCTAGTTAATCAATTATCTAATCACCTAAACCACTGTTAACTTGTCCATTAAAGAAATTTCTACAATTATACTTTCATTTCTAGAAGTTTCCATTGTTTGTATTAAAAATAGTCATTTATTATAGTCTATTTACATACTCATCTTTTGTGAATTATACTTTATTTATTTAAACATTTATAGATAGCTTTCTTACATTATGTATTTGAAAATGCCCATATCTGTAGTTCTTAAAGCTCTAAATCTGTCATTTGTTGTTGCTGCTGACTCTTCCTCATGGTGGCTTACCTCCATGCATGCCTAGTGACCTTTGATTATCTTGACCATTTCTTCTCCATTAACTTATGAGAAGAAACAAAGCCCTGGGAGAATATTTGGAAATTAGAGGAGTGCTCCCATTCTATCTCTGTCTTTGTTTCTGTATATGTATCTGTCTCTCTGTCTCCCTGTCTTTTTCTCTCTCCCCCACCTCTTCTCAGTCTACAGGTTCTCCCATCTCTGTTTCTCTCTCTCTGTCATTTATATTCTCTTTCCTTTTCCTGAGGTCATGCAGTTCTCTACTTCTTTTTACATTTTATAGAAGATGGCTGTCTCACAGTTTATATAATCCTCAGTTTCAGTCACATATGGGGACTAACTGATGGAGAAATAGAGAGTACCTGATTGGTCCATCTCAGGCAAATATACCCCCTGATCGAATCAGCTGCAACTACAGGGTCAAGAACACATGGCACAAAGATGGCTGTGGACTTTCCAGCCCTGAGGAAGAGAGGAGTAATTCTCAGGCAGGAATAATTGAGCTTCTATATGTCTTCCAAACACCCTGTACTCTCAATCCCTGCTGTTGTTTCTGCCTTCATTCATCATTTCACAATGAATGGCTGCAAATATTTCCTCACAAATTGTCTTGCTTCTAGCTTTTTCTTCTCAATCCACTCCCTACCAGAATGATCTTTGTATACTGAAAATTGCACCATGTTACTTTCCTAATGAAAACCCTTCAAGAATTCTCCATAACCTCTATGACAAATTCCAGACTTCTTAGGTTGGCTAGAAGAAGTAATTTACTAATTTGAGTCCTAACTCCTAATCTTTTTCTTTACCATAATCCATCCACCCTAATTCCAGACGTTCCAAACTATATTTTGCTTCCCAAAATTTCCTGAGTCTCTCATTCCTCTCTGCTTTCACTCATGCTGCTCCATCTACCCACAAGGCCCTTCTTCCCCTTGCCAGCTTGCCAAATATCTATCCATCTATAAAGAACCAACTTGCTTCTTCTGGGAGGCTTTTTTTCTAAATCCACTTATCTATTGGGAATTGACCACATTTTTTGTGTCATCCCTATTCTTTTTTTCTTAGACAGAGTCTCACTCTGTCACCCAGGCTGGAGTGCAACAGCATGATCTTGGCTCATTGCAACCTCTACCTCCCGCGTTCAAGCAATTCTCCTGCCTCAGCCTCCCAAACAGCTGAGATTACAGGTGCCTGCCACCATGCCCAGCTAATTTTTTGTATTTCCAGTAGAGACAGGGTTTTACCATGTTGGCCAGGCTGGTCTCAAACTCCTGACCTCAGGTGATCCACCTGCCTCAGCCTCCCAAAGTGCTGGGATTACAGACATGAGCCACTGCACCCAGCCGTCATCCCCATTCTTATAAGCCATACAGTACCTTTCACACTCTAACCCAGTGATTTGTTTGCCTGCCTGCTCCAATCGTCATTGAACTATTAGCATTTTAAAGGTAGGAACTGTGTCTTATTATCTTCATATTTCCATTTCCTAACACAGAACCTGGTACATACAGTGTTCGAAGAAATGCTTGTTGAATAGATGAATCATTCCTTCTTCCTGTGCTTCTGTGGATGTCACAAATCAAAGGATCTCATAGCCGTTGGACTCACATTCTTAAAGAAAGAGCTAACATAGAATGCCACCTCTAAATTTTTTCTAGAAATATAGGTATTGTATCTTTTTCAAATTGCCATTGTTAATTCCCTCTGACCATGGAAGATACCTGTGAGTGGACTAGAGATTAGGTTTTCTAAAGCTCTCAATGAAAGACCCCAAGCCAAATAGAGAACCAGTGGCATTTGCAATCTAAAATAATTTAAAACCTTCAACACAGGTGTCACTGAACTAAAGCTAAGTGAGGAGAGCTTAAATTCCAGCCCACTAGGTAAAATGGCATTTGAATAATCAAATTTCAGGAAGGGCCCCAGTTCAGGGCTCAGCACACATTTGAGGGCCTCAACTGTGTGTGTGTGTGTGTGCACGTGTGTGTGTGTGTGTAATCTCCACATTGCCTAATAAGATCTTTTAAGTGAAAATTACTGACTGTAATTTTTTCAAAATACAGAAGTAATTTTTAATAAAACAAAAAAGTTAACTTTATGCGCACTCAGCATACACATACACAAAACAGCTTTATTCAATATCTTTTTTTTTTACTGCACTTTTTTTTTAATTTTTAAATTTTATTTTATTATTTTTTGTTTTTTTTTAAATTATACTTTAAGTTCTAGGGTACATGTGCATAACGTGCAGGTTTGTTACATATGTATACTTGTGCCATATTGGTGTGCTGCACCCATTAACTCGTCAGCACCCATCAACTCGTCATTTACATCAGGTATAACTCCCAGTGCAATCCCTCCCCCCTCCCCCCTCCCCATGATAGGTCCCGGTGTGTGATGTTCCCCTTCCCGAGTCCAAGTGATCTCATTGTTCAGTTCCCACCTATGAGTGAGAACATGCGGTGTTTGGTTTTTCTGTTCTTGCGATAGTTTGCTGAGAATGATGGTTTCCAGCTGCATCCATGTCCCTACAAAGGACACAAACTCATCCTTTTTTATGGCTGCATAGTATTCCATGGTGTATATGAGCCACATTTTCTTAATCTAGTCTGTCACTGATGGACATTTGGGTTGATTCCAAGTCTTTGCTATTGTGAATAGTGCTGCAATGAACATACGTGTGCATGTGTCTTTATAGCAGCACGACTTATAATCCTTTGGGTATATACCCAGTAATGGGATGACTGGGTCATATGGTACTTCTAGTTCTAGATCCTTGAGGAATCGCCATACTGTTTTCCATAATGGTGGAACTAGTTTACAATCCCACCAACAGTGTAAAAGTGTTCCTATTTCTCCACATCCTCTCCAGCACCTGTTGTTTCCTGACTTTTTAATGATGGCCATTCTAACTGGTGTGAGATGGTATCTCATTGTGGTTTTGATTTGCATTTCTCTGATGGCCAGTGATGATGAGCATTTTTTCATGTGTCTGTTGGCTATATGAATGTCTTCTTTTGAGAAATGTCTGTTCATATCCTTTGCCCACTTTTTGATGGGGTTGTTTGTTTGTTTGTTTTTGTAAATTTGTTTGAGTTCTCTGTAGGTTCTGGATATTAGCCCTTTGTCTGATGAGTAGATTGCAAAAATGTTTTCCCATTCTGTACGTTGCCTGTTCACTCTGATGGTAGTTTCCTTTGCTATGCAGAAGCTCTTTAGTTTAATTAGATCCCATTTGTCAATTTTGGCTTTTGTTGCCGTTGCTTTTGGTGTTTTAGACATGAAGTCCTTGCCCATGCCTATGTCCTGAATAGTATTACCTAGGTTTTCTTCTAGGGTTTTTATGGTATTAGGTCTAACATTTAAGTCTCTAATCCATCTTGAATTAATTTTCGTATAAGGAGTAAGGAAAGGATCCAGTTTCAGCTTTCTACTTATGGCTAGCCAATTTTCCCAGCACCAGCACCATTTATTAAATAGGGAATCCTTTCCCCATTTCTTGCTTTTCTCAGGTTTGTCAAAGATCAGATGGCTGTAGATGTGTGGTATTATTTCTGAGGACTCTGTTCTGTTCCATTGGTCTATATCTGTTTTGGTACCAGTACCATGCTGTTTTGGTTACTGTAGCCTTGTAGTATAGTTTGAAGTCAGGTAGCGTGATGCCTCCAGCTTTGTTCTTTTGACTTAGGATTGTCTTGG